>NC_058374.1:132527500-133152857 GCF_018350175.1 Felis catus
GAGAATTGGAAGATGTGAGTAACATCCTTACCGGGGATGTGACTTATCAGAGAACCAGGGTCCTTGAGGACAGTGACCGCATTCCTCTGCTAGGGCTTCCAGAACAAAACCCCACAGACTGAGGGACCTCACGGCAGGTGTTTGTTTCCTCACAGCGTGGACACTGGAAGCCCGAGATCAAGGTATCCCTGGGTCAGGCTCCTCCTAGGGCCTCTCTCCTTGACCAGCAGAGGGCCACCTTCTTGCTCCGCCCTGGCATGGTCTGTCCTCTGTGCTCACTGTGGGGAGCCCCTGGTGCCCCTCTGTGTGTCCCAGTTTCCCCTTCTCATAACAACATCAGGCAGATTGGATCAGGCCCATCCTAAGGGCCTCCTTTTAACAACCATCTCTTTAAAGCCTGTGCCTCAAATGTAGTCACATTCTGAGGCTCCAGGGGTTGGGACTTTAGCAGTTGGATTTGGGGGACACACGGTTCAGCCTCTTGGAGCTAAGAGGGTGGGAAAGAGCAGGATCCTTGTTCTGTGTACCTGTCTCCTGGGTTCTGCCTGACCTGCCACCTCCCCGCCCCGTCTCACCTGCTTCCATTCCAGCCCTTGCTGCCCTGGACCCCCCACCGCCTGTCACCGGGTCACCGCCACACTCATCCTGGCTCCCTTGTCCCTTCTCCCCTTTCCCACATGGCTGCCAGAGGGAAAGTTCTGGACAGGTTGCAGCCTGGGGATGAGGGCAGAGAGTGAGCAAGAAATTAGTTATTAAGTAAACATTTAAATAAGTGTGTTTTATTTTTTGTAAACATAGGGTTGGGAATGGGAGGACTTTTCCATAAAGCAGAATAAAAAGTGGTAGGTGGCTGAGAGTCAAGCTGGGGACACAGGGAAACAAGCAGAAGCATTAGAGGCAATAAAGCAGAAACAGAAACAGAAACAGAAACAGAGGGAACACCTGGCCCTTCGACCGCCGAGCTGACTACCGCGTGAACTTTGGAAAGTCAGTGGCGGTGCCCCACGGGGTGGCCTGGACCAGGGCACGGTGAAAAGGAGAAGAGATCAGCCTGAGATGCTGGGATCCTGGGCAGACAAAAGCCAGGAAGGAAAAGCAGCAGGGCAGGTGTGCGGTTGGTCACATCCAGAAAATCACTGTGGAGAGTGGCTTGGGGCCCACACGGACCCGTTGTTTCTTCCTCTGACCTTGGCCCATTAGGTGTGCATAACGGTGACCCCCGACACTTGTCTCTTCACTCCCCTCCCTGTCTGCCCTGCTGCCTGGGGCAGAAGGCACGGTGCAGAAGAGTTCTGGCTGTGCAGACTGTCCCACTGCTCTCCCTGTCCACGCGTCCTCCAAGCTGGGAGGCACCGAGGGCCACACCCGTGGACCACACGCCTCTCCACTGTCCCGGTCATGCAAACGGGCCCCCGTGGCCAGCTCACAATATCTGCTCCTTCTGGAGAAAAGAACAAGGCAGGAGGCCCATCTTAGAGATCCACAGGGGCCTCCGGAGGTCTCCTCCAAGAGTCACTGTCGCGCTCTGGCCCACCCCCCTTCTCTGCCCATCTCCGAGGGCTAGCGGGAGTTCTCCAGACCAGAGCTGCAGGAGTGCTGTCACGAGGGAAAGGCGAGAAGGGCTTTGAGCCTTGCTGCCCACACTTAGTGCTTCTCGGGCCAGAGGCCGCGTACCTGTCAACTTGAGCCACACCTGAGTTTGCAGATCTGATCACTCTCTTGGAAGGGCCCAGCTCATTCTGGAATCTTCCATTGGCTGGAAACTCTGGACACTGGAAGAGATGGGAGTGGAGGGGACGCCATTCCCGGGAATCCTCCAACTCTTGCCCACGCTCTTGTTACCCTCCCCTCTTGGGGCCATCCCAGGGCCGGTGGGCAGAATGAGGTGGTGTGGGGGCACCAGCCGGAAAAGCTCTTTGGGGACTCGCATGCGCGTGCGGTCTGGCCTGGGGTGACAGGTGTCTGCTCCAAGGCCTCCTCTTCCTGTCTAGGAGTCAACTTTCCCGGTTGCTCTTTGTTTCTCCATCTGGGGTCCTGGTGGATACGTGGCGAGGCAAGCACACAGCTCACCGGATGCACGCTTCAAGCCCAGATCCCTGATCCCTGCCCTGGGAGGCCTTTAGGGGCAGCAAGGGTCCTCCCCTTGTGCCCCCCACCCACTCCTATCCATGGAATGATGAGGAAGCAGGAGGAGCCAGGCCAGGCCCCCTGGAAGGCATTCCAGCTCGGCCATTGCTTTGCTGAGTGGCTCCAGAAAGTACCTTAGCCTCTCTGTGCTGGGACCTCATCTAAGATGGGAGGGCAGTGATCGGCCCCTCCCAAAGCTCTTGGGGGCTGTGGTAGAGGATGTGCTCAACGCACCTGCCTTCTCCTGGAATGGGGATGAAGATCTGCAGGGCTGAGCCCTGGCCCTCCCTTTCCAGACACCCAGCGTCCTGCTGGGGGACTGAATGGCTCCTAAGGGTCACACAGTGGTGGACAGGAGAGGGCTCATGCCACTCAGAGAGCCCGCCTCTCCCCAGCCACCGGCTTCTGTCCTGCTCTCTCCAGCCAGTGTGTGTCCCAACCCCCTCTGGCAAAGTACTTTCTCTTTCTCTTTTCCATAACCTGGGTCCTGCTGCCCAATGGGGCCCATCTCCTTCTGAGGGAGGCTGTGCCCAGGGCGGGGGGCGTAGCCCTGGGGATGGTGGCTCTGAGCCTGAGGAAGTGCAACCTTTTGAGGGCCCTCCCACCCCTGGGGCCAAAGCAGGAAGGAGGTGGGGCTTCTGAGGAGGCAGCCTGGGAGGTGACTGTCACACTGGGGCTCTCCTAAAGCAAAGCTGGTGGGAGGAATGGAGCCCTGGTGCCCCGGATAAAGGCAGGGCTGCGACAAATCAGCTGAGGAGGGACAGCTGCACAGGGCCCGTCAGGGGCAGGTAAGTCAGGAGCAAAGAAGGGGGGTGGGAGCCCAGAGAAGCCACACCAACCTGGGGCTTCCATCCCTGCTGTGTCAGGCAGGAAGGGGCTGGGTCCACCCTCAGACTAATCTGGGAGGACCCTCACAGATAAGGGGCTTTCCCGAGGCCAAGGGCAGCCTTGTGAGAGAGAACTGGTGCTGGAGAGCGCAAAGCCCAAGGCAGGATGGGACAAGCCTGCCCCTGAGTCTGGCACTGGGCTGCTGGAAGCAGGTCCCACTGCTTGCTTTCCTCTCTGCCCTCGTCCTGCCCCAGCCCTCGGTCCTCTCCTTCTCTGACACCTCATCCGCAGGGTCTGCTCCTGCCTCTGGTCTGTGGGCACCGCCAGGGCCGATGTCCCACTACTACCACCCCCCTCCCCGCCTCCAGCGGCCCCTCTGCCTCCTATCCCATGGAGGTGGCCATGGGTCTTTCTAAAGTGCTTTGTTTAGGCTTCGTTACAGACTTTCCATTCAAGGATGATTGAGACAATTGTTGGAGTCAGCTATAAAAGCTTATTCATACATTTTATTCTAAAGACTTGCACAATTTGGCCAAGAATCCTCTCGTGTCTGTAACCACCCTGAGCAAGAGTTCATCTGCCGGATGCTCAGGAAACCAATGAGACACTGACACTGGGCTTCTGCAGGGAAGAGAGGCTCGCTAAGAGTGTGGCGCCACCCAGGACAACAGGGGGCGCATGTTCCAGAGTCCTGAACTCCCCTAGGGTCTGCAAGTGCTTACGGGCAAAAATTAAGGGTCAGGGGTCCAGGGCCGTGGGTTCTTCTGATTGGTCAGGGGTTAGGTAAACGTCAAGACTGATTAGCTTGGCTTTCTGGCACCCACCGGTCTGGTTTCATCCAGATTGCGGTCCAGGTCTGAGGACCATCTCGGCAACGTGCATCAGCGATGCTGTCTTTGTTGGCAGAAGCAGCCCAGCGCCTCCTGACCGTGATGACCTTACAGGCTATTTCACTGTTGTTCTCTGGGTAGCATTCATCATCTTAAGCAAAGCACAGTCTTAAGTTTCCTCTCGGTGTTTGTCCCGTTATCTCTAACCGTGGGCGTCGCGCCTTTCTGCAGACTTCATTCTGTGGATGGTTTCGTTTCTGTTCTGTGGACGCAACACTCATTTGCAAGACAAGAAGATAAACTGTTTCCCATGAACTCGCTACCAGCTGTGAAAAACTAAATTAGTCCTGAAATGTTTCTTACAAGTTGTTTCTATCATCCCTGAATTTTAGCCGTTCGAGGTCAAGCTTCAACATTTGTGCTGTTACCATAGTGCACTTGTCCAAAACTTGAAGTGTTTCTGCCTTGAGCGTCTGGGTTTGCCAGGGACTGGGGGAGTTTCCCAGAACGTGGGAACTTCAGTGCTAAAATCAGGAAGCGAAGCCCCGGGCCAGTCAGCTGTCCTAAGTGTGCTATGAATGGGGGTTTTCAACCCAATCCTCACGGTGAGGGCAGCTGGGGTCTCTACCTGAGAGTACCAAGCTTCCGGTGAGGTCGCTGAGGGGTGATCCAAAGCCACGAGGCAGACATGGCTTCTTCAATGACAGTCATCCAAATCCACCTGAAGCTTTACTAATGCCCACAAGAGACATCAGAGATGGGTTTCCATTGATGAAATTGGTGACTCTGTTCATCAGCAGATCAGAGGACAGAAATGGCTTGGTTGGTGGAATCGGTGGTCTTTCAACGAGTTGGCCGGAAATCTGGGGAAGGCATTTCTGGCCTTGCAAGGAACACGGAACGGACCCCATAGTCTGTGCCCTGAGCAAGGACACCCGCGGCTTGATTCCTGTGTCCAGTTCCAAGTGTCTGTGGTCACCTGAGCCAGACTCCGTGGTCACCCAGGTCGCGTTGCCTTTGGCTGGAGTGTCCGGAAGGAAAGCGGCTGGGGCTCCATCAAGCTCCCCCAGTTTCTTCAGACCGTTCGGTGTCTGCTTGGTCGGTAACGTCCACACGCAGTGGGGCTCCGCCAGACGGAGATTCGCGCACCTGTCCCGGGCAGGCAGGCAGGCAGGCAGGCTCCCAGGTCTGTCCACCTGCCTCTATCTGTGCAGAGCCAACAGCATTTATCGAAAAGAATCCGTGCACGGACGCCCACATGAGCCACGTCACTTTGCGACGTGACCTTAAATGAAAACGCAAAAAGCAAGACACGGGACGGAAACGTCTATAGAGTGTAATCACCGCTGGGGGGAGGAAAAGCTATGTGAGTCCTGTGGCCAAAGTCGCCATCACAGCTCTCCCTCGGTGACAGCAGGTTTTCCTGTTCACCAGCCTCTCTGGGCTTTGTACTGACAAAGCTGTGAGACCCACGCCTAGGCAAAGAGCACGGAGTTAGAAGTGCCAGTGCACCCCCTCCCGCCCCAGAGAGAAAGGATCTGCACTGGACGTGTCAGGGTTGAGACGCCTGTGGGGCCTGAGCAGAGGGGTCTGGGGCACAGGACAAGATGGGTGAGCCAAAGAAGCACACGTGAGGCTGGTTCTCGGGGCGGGGTCCCCCACCCAGCTCAAGGCGTCCTGCCTGCCAAGGCCTCCAGGGTGGGTGACGATGGGCGCTCCACCAGACTGGAGGTGGGGCCGTGTGTCGCCGGGGCGGGAGGCGGGGGGGAGGGCGGCGGGCACTCACTTCATCCTCTTCCTTTTCTCTCCCCAGTCCCGGCCAACAAAGAAAAAGAGACTGGCCCTTCCCTCCCCGCCCAGGGGCCCAAGTAGACCCAAGGAGTTGGGTTCAGGAGGTGACAGAGCCTGGGATAAACACCAGAAGACACTCTCTGCACCTTTTGGTTTCCTTCCTCTTGCCCAGACCCACAATGAATCCACTACAGGAAGTCATATTCTGCCGCCAGTTTGGCAACCAGCACCGGGTCCCAAAGCCCTACTACCGGAGGAAAACCTACTTGTGCTACCAGCTGAAGCTGCCCGAAGGCACCCTAATTCACAAAGACTGCCTTCGAAATAAGGTGCCGACACAGGGCAGGCTTAGCCGGGTCTCCGTTAGCCCCGCTCCCCAGGAGCTCTCCACAGTTTTCCTGTCCCCGGGCCTCTGCAGAAGCTGTTCCCTCCAGCAGAATGCTCTCCCTGCCCCTCTTTGAGAATTTAATATTTACTTGTCTTCTGGATCTCAGCTCAGTCGCCGTTTCTGAGAAGCCAAGAGGTCCTCCAAGGACGGAGCGCTCGACCCCACCTGCGAGAACCCCCTCATATCCCTGCCCTCTGCTTTGCTGCCCGCCTTCCCGCCTGCCCTGTCCCGCCTCCCTCCCATTCTGACCCGCTCCTCGCTCCTCGGGACCCCCCCCCCCCGCATTCAAACATCTCCAGATGTCCAAAAGGCGAGGTCTGCAGAGCATTTGAGACCGTGTTGTAGGGGTGTCTGTGGCCGAGGGGGGGTGCTGCTGGGTCTGATTCAGATCAAGCTGCCGGTGCTTTGGGGGTACTCAATTAATGGGTGAGTAAGAGAAGGAAGGAAGGAAGGAAGGTTCTTTCCCTGTCCCAGGTGAGTTCACAGAGCAGAGCCTGTCATCCCCAATGGCACCCACAGCGTGTGACCTCTGGCCTCTGCCTTGTAACCAACCCTTCTCTCTGTCTGGGACACTCCCTTAGAAAAAGCGCCATGCGGAAATGTGCTTTATTGACAAGATCAAGGCACTGACGCGGGACACATCCCAGAGATTCGAAATCATCTGCTATATCACATGGAGCCCCTGCCCCTTCTGTGCCGAGGAACTGGTTGCGTTTGTCAAAGACAACCCCCACCTCAGCCTGCGGATCTTTGCCTCCCGCCTGTACGTCCACTGGCGCTGGAAGTATCAGCAGGGGCTGAGACACCTGCACGCATCCGGGATCCCAGTGGCTGTCATGAGCCTCCCAGGTGGGGAGAGGGCACAGCTGTCAGGGGATGGGAGGGTTTGTGGTTCCAAGAGGGAAAAGCCACTGCGGGGGGTGGGTGGGGAGGCTGGACCGAAGCAGGGTGCCCCCGCTGAGGCCCAAGATGTGATGCCGCCCGGAAGGGAAAAGGAAGGAGGAGCCCCTGGCCCTGCAGGCTGCAAGCAGGCTGCTCCCCTGTCCTGGGACCTCACTGCCTTCTCCTCCTCCGTCTCAGAGTTTGAGGACTGCTGGAGGAATTTTGTGGACCACCAGGACAGGTCGTTCCAGCCCTGGCCCAACCTGGACCAATACAGTAAAAGCATAAAACGTAGGCTCGGGAAGATCCTGACGGTGAGAAGCTGTCCCTGCTGCAGGCACCTGGCCTCCCTCCCCCTGGGACTCCCCTTCCCAGCTCACCGCCCCCTCCTCTCTGTCCTTGCTCTCTGTCCTCAGTGCCCCTCCACACCTTTCTCTTTTCTTGAGACACCCGTCCCCCCAGTAGGGGCTCCCAGGCTCCCACTTCCTTCCTTAGCTCCCTTTTCTTAGGATCTTGGGGCACCTGGGTGGCTCAGTCGGTTAAACGTCCGACTTTTGATTGGGGCTCAGGTCACGATCTCACTGTTTGTGAGTTCCAGTCCCGTGTCCGGCTCTGCACTGGCAGCAAGGATCCTGCTTGAGATTCTCTCTCTCTGCCCCTTCCCCCCACCCGCCCCCAATATAAAGAAACATTAAAAATTTAAAAAAAAAAAAAAGGATCTCATCAGCTTTCCGTTTCCCTCAAGGCCTCCTTGGCTTCTTTGACCAGGCTCCTCTGGTCCCCTCTCCCTCTCTTGCCCCCTGCACTGCTTGTTGCCAGTGACACTTTGAACTGTTCTCTTTCGGGGCGCCTGGGTGGTGCAGTCGGTTAAGCGTCCGACTTCAGCCAGGTCACGATCTTGCGGTCCGTGAGTTCGAGCCCCGCGTCGGGCTCTGGGCTGATGGCTCAGAGCCTGGAGCCTGTTTCCGATTCTGTGTCTCCCTCTCTCTCTGCCCCTCCCCCGTTCATGCTCTGTCTCTCTCTGTCCCAAAAATAAATAAAAACGTTGAAAAAAAAATTTTTTAAAAAACAAAAAACTGTTCTCTTTCTCTCTCAACAGCCCCTGAATGATTTAAGGAATGACTTCAGAAATTTGAAACTTGAATGACCATCAACCCTCCCCCCGCCACCCACCCTGTTCCTGCAGCATCTCAATGCTTCATAAACTGCTGACTCTTAGGAGCAAGTTGTGAGCTCCACGTGCACACCGGACCCTCCTCCCCGAGTCCAGGAAACGTTTCTTTTCCCCTTCATTCTTCTGTTTTCTTTTATAAGTGGGTATATATTTTTGTAATTGAAAAAATAAAGATGATTTTCAAGTCTGTAAAACTTGGGTTACTTTCTGAAAGGGAAATCAGGGCTTTCCTTCGTAAAAAATGAGCTTAAAGGATTTTCATTTTACGGCACCAAGAAAAAAAAATGTGTTTGGGAATTTGCTCTTGTAGTCTAGAATAGCTGGATCATTTCGTCGCCCGAATATGCTCTGTTCTTTCTCAGTATCTACTACGTACCTAAACAAATAGGGTAAAACTGTTGAACGCACACAGTTGCTCATAGACTTGATTGGGGAGGGGGGAAGAAAACCTCTTGGAACAGTGTTATTTGGCGTTCTTAGCTGAAGAAATAGGCACCGACTCTGGCTGATTAAAGCAGAAAAGAAAGATTTGTTAAAAAGATGTTGGGTGATTCCTTGAAACTCTAGGAAAGAGGGAGAGCTAGATTTGGAGGCTCCCAAGCCAGGAAGGAGCCCCCACACTGCTGCAGAGCTGGTCTAATGAAGGTGGCGTTGCCAATGGCTGCGTGCTCCTCTCACCCCAGCTGTGCCTGGAAGCCGGATGCTGACACAGAACGGCCTGCCTTAGCTGCCTCCACTAGGGACAGCCCCGCCCAGGATGGAGAGAAGGAAAGAAGAAACAAGTGACAATAAATAATGAACACAGCAGAAGATGAAAAAAGTAAAATCAAGTGTGTAACACTAAATACGAACAGAATAAATTCTTCCATGCTGCTCCCAAGAGGCACTCTTTAAAAAAAAAAAAAAAAAGAAACAGAGATTGAAAATAAAAGGAATGAACAAAGAGAGCAGGCAAATAAAAAAAAAGCAATATTGGCAATATCACACAAGGTATACATTAATGGATCGAACAGGTTAAAGGACTTAATTAACATAATGATATAAAGGAACAATGAAAGAATAAAATAATAATCAAGAGGCGGAGTTAAGATGGCAGAGAAGTAGGGGGACCAGGATTTCCCTCCTCCTTCAAACAGAGCTGTATTGAGGTCAGATCACTTGGAACACCCAGGAAATCAATCTGCAGTGGCAGAAGGATCTCCACGGTTGGAAGGAGACAGCTTGGCGGGATCAAGGTGCGGTGCATGTATGTGAATTGGGGGAGATAAAATGGAGTAGGCACAGAGGGAAGGGAACCCGTTCCGTGGACAGACAAAAGTAAGAGAAAGGCAGAGAGGAACTGTGAAATTGAGGTACTGAGTTAGCAGAAGAGGAAAACCTCTCCGGACCATGGACGGGGAAAGAGAAATACAGAGAGAACTGGTTCCTATTTTGCAAACAGCCTTAGGAGCTGAAACTTGGAGGTTCCAAAGTGTGAGACTTTCTTCAAAGTGATGCCGCCGCCCTGTGCACCCACTGTGGGGGAGCCGACCTCCAGCCGGTAGCGATCTGGGGGCGCACTGGGAGATAACAGTCCCCTCCCTCGAGCACTGTGGGAAGAGGGTCTATTGTCCCCACCCCCCCCCACCCCCCCACCCCCGCCCCACAAGAGCAAAAGACTCTGCAGACACCAGCCAAAGGCCTTTGTCGGCTGGGCAGAGTGGCACTACCCCAGAACTGGGTCCACACAGTGCAGGATCCTTTAAGACAGCGGGTTTTAGATCCCAGCTGAGCACCTAGGAGGCACAGGACACCTTGCAGCAGGACAAATGGCCCCACCCGCTACTCTCTGAGGGCCGCTGGAACAGCATGGTTGGAGACACCCATCCTGGGGAGGGGAGATTGGGGTGTTTCCATTTTTCTCCCCATCACCAACACGATGGGTCTTCCAGGAGTAAATCAGCAGCCCCCAGTGGAGGCAGGACCCGTCTATACCAAACCCCGCCCCTCTGTGCCTGGTAACTGCTTATCTACACTGACCACACTCCAGACCAGCACAGCTACTGGTCCCCAGGCACCACCAGACAACTGTTTTTGCTTGTTTCTTTTCTGTTCTGTTCTTTTCTTTTTCTTTCTACCCTCTTCTTTTCTCCTTTTGCAATCAAGCTATAGTTTCTGATTTGTTTTTAGTCAATTCTTATTATATATATATGACACACACATACCCACACGTAATTGTTTGCTTGTTTGATCAGGCATTTTTATTCTATTCTTTTTACACCTTTTCTATTTCTTCTTCTTCTTTATTTTCCTTTCTCTTTCTCTGGATTTAGTCTTATAGTTTTTTGATTCTCTGTTTGGTCTTCAGGGGGAAAGCTCTCCATTTTTCCCCATTGAGGATGATATCATCTGTGGGCCTTTCATATATGGCTTTTATGATGTTAAGGTATGTTCTTTCTATCCCATCTTTCTTGAGGGTTTTTAACAAGAAACGATGCTGTATTTTGTCCAATGCTGTTTCTACACCTATTGACAGGATCATATGGTTCGTATCTTTTCTTCTATTAATGTGGTGTATCACGTTGATTGATTTGTGAATAGTGAACCAGCCTTGCATTCCAGGAATGAATCCCACTTGATTATTGTGAATAATTCTTTTAATGTACTGTTGAATTCGATATGCTCGTATCTTTTTGAGAATTTTTGCATCCATGTTCATCAGGAATATTGGCCTGTAATTCTTTTAGTGGGGTCTTTGTCTGGTTTTGGAATCAAGGTAATGCTGGCTTCACTGAATGAGTTTGGAAGCTTTCCTTCCGTTTCTACTTTTTGTAACAGTTTGAGAAGAATAGGTATTAACTCGGCTTTAAATGTCTGATAGAATTCCTGCTAGGAAGCCATCTGGCCCAGAACTCATTTTTGGGGAGATTTTTGATAACCGATTCAACTTCTTTGCTGGTTATGAATCTGCTTAAATTTTCTATTTCTTCCCATTTGAGTTTTGGGAGTGTGTGAGTGTCCAGGAATTTGTCCATCTCTTCCAGATTGTCCAGTTTGTTGGTATATAGTTTTTCTTAATATTGTCTTACAATTGTTTGTATTTCTGTGATGTTGGCTGTGATCTCTCTTCTTTCATTCATGATTTTATCTATTTGGGCCCTCTCTCTTTTCTTTTTGAGAAGTCTGGTTAGGGGTTATCAATTTTGTTTATTCTTTCAAAAAAACACAGTACTTTCATTGATTTGTTCTACTGGGCTTTTTTGATTCTATATCATGTATTTCTGCTCTAATCTTTACTATTTCCCTTCTTCTACTGGCGTTGGGCTTTATTTGCTGCCCAAACCTAGCTCCTTTAAGAGTAAGGGTCAGTTGTGTACTTGGGACTTTTCTTGCTTCTTGAGGTAGGCCTGAGTTAAAATGCATTTTCCCCTTGGGACTGCCTTTGCTGCATCCCAAAGGGTTCGGACTGTCGTGTTTTCATTTTCATTTGCTTTCATGTATTTGCTAATTTCTTATTTAATTTTCTGGTCAACCCATTCATTCTTTAGTAGGATGTTCTTTAACCTCCATGTATTTGGGGGCTTTCCAAATTTTTTCTTGTGGTTGATTTCAAGTTTCATAGCGCTGTGATCCGAAAATATGCACGGTATGATCTCAATCCCTTTATGTTTGTTGAGGGCTGTTTTGTGACCCAGTATGTGATCTATTTTGGAGAATGTCCCATGTGCACTCAAGAAGAATGTGTATTCTGCTGCTTTAGGATGGAATGTTTTAAATATATCTGGTAAGTCCACCTCACCCAATGTGTCATTCAGAGGTATTGTTTCCTAATTGGTTTTCTGCCTAGATGATCTGTCCCCTACAATTATGGTATTATTATCCAAAAGTATTAATTGATTTATATATTTGGGTTCTTTCATGTTGGGGGCATAAATATTTACAATTGTTAGCTCTTCTTGGTGGATAGACCCCTTAATTATGATATAATGCCCTTGTTCATCTCTTGTTACAATCGTTGTTTTAAAGTCTAGTTTGTCTGATATAAGTATGGCTACTCTGGCTTTCTTTTGATGTCTATTAGCATAATAGATGGTTCTCCATCCCTTCACTTTCCATCTGCAGGTATCCTGTGGTCTATTTTTTTTTAATTTTTATTTATTTATTTTTATTATTAACTTGTTTTATTTTTTATTTTTTAAAATTTACATCCAAATTAGTTAGCATCTAGTGCAACAATGATTTCGGGAGTAGATTCCTTAGTGCCCCTTACCCATTTAGCCCATCCCCCCTCCCACAACCCTTCCAGTAACCCTCAGTTTGTTCTCCATATTTATGAGTCTCTTCTGTTTTGTCCCCCTTCCTGTTTTTGTATTATTTTTGCTTCCCTTCCCTTATGTTCATCTGTTTTGTCTCTTAAAGTCCTCATAGGAGTGAAGTCATATGATTTTTGTCTTTCTCTGACTGACTAATTTCACTTAGCATAGTACCCTCCAGTTCCATCCATGTAGTTGCAAATGGCAAGATTTCATTTTGATTGCCAAGTAATACTCCATTGTATATATACATACACCACATTGTCTTTATTCATTCATCCATCGATGGACATTTGGGCTCTTTCCATACTTTGGCTATTGTTGATAGTGCTGCTATAAACATGGGGGTGCATGTGTCCCTTCGAAACAGCACACCTATATCCCTTGGATAAATGCCTAGTATTGAAATTTCTGGGTCGTAGGGTAGTTCTATTTTTAGTTTTTTGAGGAACCTCCATACTGTTTCCCAGAGGGGCTGCATCAGTTTGCATTCCCACCAACAATGCAAAAGGGATCCTCTTTCTCCACATCTTCACCAACATCTTTTGTTACCTGAGTTGTTATTGTTAGCCATTCTGAGAGGTGTAAGGTGATATCATTGTGGTTTTGATTTGTATTTCCCCGATGATGGGTGATGTGGAGCATTTTTTCATGTGTCGGTTGGCCATCTGGATGTCTTCTTTGGAGAAGTGTCTATTCATGTGTTTTGCCCATTTCTTCAATGGATTATTTGTTTTTTGGGTGTTGGGTTTGATAAGTTCTTTATAGATTTTGGATACTAATCCTTTATCTGATATGTCATTTGCAAATATTTTCTCCCATTCTGTTGGTTGCCTTTTAGTTTTGCTGATTGTTTCCTTCACTGTGCAGAAGCTTTTTATTTTGATGAGGTACCAGTAGTTCATTTTTGCTTTTGTTTCCGTTGCCTCCGGAGATGTGTTGAGTAAGAAGTGGCTGCGGCTAAGATCAAAGAGGTTTTTTCCTGTGCAGGTATCCTGTGGTTTTAAAATGAGTCTCTTACAGGCAGCATATAGATGAATCTTGGTTTTTTTTGTTTTTTTTTTTAATCCATTCTGATGCCCTATGTCTTTTGACTGGGGCTTTTAGTCCATTTACATTCAGAGTGATTACTGAAAGCTATGAATTTAGGGGCGCCTGGGTGGCGCAGTCGGTTAAGCATCCGACTTCAGCCAGGTCACGATCTCGCAGTCCGTGAGTTCGAGCCCCGCGTCAGGCTCTGGGCTGATGGCTCGGAGCCTGGAGCCTGTTTCCGATTCTGTGTCTCCCTCTCTCTCTGCCCCTCCCCCGTTCATGCTCTGTCTCTCTCTGTCCCAAAAATAAATAAAAAACGTTGAAAAAAATTAAAAAAAAAAAAGCTATGAATTTAGCGCCATTGTGTTATCTGTAGACTTCGTGTTTGTTGTGATGTCTCTGGTCCTTTGTAGTCTTGGCTGCTTTCCACTTACAGAGTCCCCCTTAGGATCTCCTGCAGGTTTGGTTTTGTGGTCATAAACTCCTTTAGTTTCTGTCCTGTGCCTCCTAAGTGTTTGCATCATGACTGGCCTGCATCTGTCATGTAACCCTATTGCCCTTTGCCACATGTTAGCCCTTCTTGAAGCTAGGAGTGCCTTGTGTCCCACTTATGACCAAACATAAGAAAATGTCTACTAGGAGAGCTTTTTGGTTTTGTTTTTGCTTTGGAAAGACATTTCAGGCAAGTAGGGTTTCACTGCACTGTCCCTCCCTTGTTTTTCCTGCCTATGAGTGGGAGAGAACACGTGATGACTGGAACTGTGGCGATTATTTTGCAACCATAAGATGATGATGCCCATGAGGACACAGAGCCAACATATTGAGATGGTGAAGCAAAAAGCTAGAAAAAATATGAGTTTTTGATAACATTGTTAAGCCACTGGAGGTAGAAACATCTACCTCCAATCTCCCTTTAAGTAAGATAATAAATGTCTGCATTATTCAAGTGATTGTGAGTCAGATATTTTGTTACTTGTAGCTGAATGTGCCCTAACTGATGTAACTTCAAACCCAAATCTAGAGAACACAGCAAAAGTTATACTCAGAGGGGCACCTGGCTGGCTCAGTCCGTAGGTAGAACATGAGTTTTTGATCTTAGGGTCATGAGTTTGAGACCCACATTGGGGGATAGAGTTTACCTAAAAAAAAAAAATGATTTAGGGGCTTGGCTTAGGGGCTGTTTATAAAACATGGCTTAAAAAAAAAAGTTAGGGGCACCTGTAGGCTCAGTTCGTTGAGGATCCGACTTTGGCTCAGGTCATGATCTTGCAGCTTGTGGGTTCAAGCCCTGCATTGGGCTCTGTGCTGGCAGCTCAGAGCCTGGAGCCTCCTTCAGAGTCTGCGCTCTCTCTCTGCCCCTTCCTTGCTCATGCTCTGTCTCTCTCACCCTCTCAAAAATAAACATTAAAAAAATTTTTTTAATTAAGAAAAAATTTTCAAAAAGAAATTAGAAAAATGAAAGGAACCAAAAATTGGAAATTAATAAAGATCAAAGTTGAAATTAATTAGAAAATTTTAGATGGTAGGAAAAACAAATAAATTAAAAAATCTATTCCTTGAAAAGATTAGTGAAGTAAATAAATCCAGCAAGAACCTGACGGAAGAAAAAAGACAGCAAAATATACAAAAATAAAGTATGAGAAAGAAAATATAACCTTGATACAGAAAAGACTAGAAGAATTACAAAAGAATATTTCATGTGAATTGATAGAAATGAATTTGAAAACCTTGAGGAAATTAACAATTTCCTGGCAAAACATAAATTAATAAAACTGACCCAAGAAGAAATCGAAGACTTGGATAAACCTATTCTCATGGAGGAAATTGGAAACATAATTTAAGGTCTACCACTAAGAAAGAAAGAAAGAAAGAAAGAAAGAAAGAAGAAAGAAAAAACAAAAAAAAACCCCATCAGGACTAATTGTATTCACAAATCTTTTTTTAATTTTTTTAATGTTGTTATTTATTTTTGAGACAGAGAGAGACAGAGCATGAGCAAGGGAGGGGGAGAGAGAGAGGGAGACACAGAATCAGAAGCAAGCTCCAGGCTCTGAGCTGTCAGCACAGACCCTGACGCGGGGCTTGAACTCATGGAGTGTGAGATCATGACCTGAGCTGAAGTCAGACGCTCAACTGACTGAGCCACCCAGGCGCCCCAGAAATCTTTGTATCATACATCTAAAGAATATATAATTTCAGTGTTACTAAGAGATTAAAAGTTATAGAAAAATATGGAAAATTTCTCCCAACTCCTGTTGTAAAGAAATAGCCTTAATACATAAACTGATAAAGATAGCACCCAAAACAGAGAACATTAAGTTCTATAAGTCAATGTCACTTATGAATATAGATGCAAAAATTATAAATAAAATATTTACAAATAGAATCAACAACGTATGAGGAGAACAATATATTATGACCAAGTAAGATTTACTCCAAAAATGCAAGTATAGTTACACACAGGAAATAGATCAACGTGATCCATTATATGACTGATTAAAGAAGAAAAACCATGTGGTGTCACGTCAATAAATGCTGAACAGAATTTCATAAGATGTGGCCAGCGTTAAAAGATTAAGCAAAAAGAAAAATAAAAAATGCTGAAGTGTAGGAAAAGATTTTCATGGAAAATGCAGCAATGAATATTATAAATGGTAAAACATTAAAATCATTTCAATTAAATTGGGAATATGACAGGGAGGGCACCTATCACCATTTATTCCACGTTTTCTTGGAGTTCTAATGTATGAAATATGACAAAGAAACTCCATAATTAGTGTAAACACTGGAAAAAAGATATTAACTGTCTTTTGTTGTTGACAATTTGACACCCTCCAAACCCAAGAGACTCCAGTTCGTGGGGAAAAAAGAAAGAGTAAATAAGACAGCTGAACACAACATAAATATATAAAACCTTTTCTCTATATCAACAACAATCATCTAAAAATGGAAAAGGGGAAAGTATTATACTTAGAATAGCAATAAAAAGTATTAAATCCAATTCATACAAAAATCGATTGTACATCTATCTACTAACGAGCAATCTGAGAAGGAAATTAAGAAAACAATCCCGTTTAAGGAAAAAGACTAAAATACTTAAGAGTACGTTTCATCTTTTTTTTTTTAAATTTTTTTTTTTTTTACTGTTTATTTTTTATTTTTGAGACAGAGACAGAGCATGAACAGGGTAGGGGCAGAGAGAGAGAGGGAGACACAGAATCTGAAACAGGCTCCAGGCTCCGAGCTGTCAGAACAGAGCCCGATGTGGGGCTCGAACCCACGAACTGTGAGATCATGACCTGAGCTGAAGTCGGACATTTAACCGACTGAGCCACCCAGGCGCCCCTACGTTTCATCTTTTTATCATACATCTAAAGAATATATAATTTCAGTGTTACTAAGAGATTATAAGCAGGCATAAGGCCTGGACATGGCCAGTTTTAAAACACTGCTGAAAGACATTTAAAAAGACACAAATACATTCAAAGATGCCTCTTGTTCACTACCCAAGGCGACTGACAAATTCAGTGCAGTAACTATCAAAATCTTAAGCTCATTTTTTGCTGGAACAGGAAAAAGTATCCTAAAATTCCAGTGAAATCTTAAGAGACCCCAAATTGCCGTGCAAACTTAGAAAATGCAGAAATTCTAAGAAAGACGCCAAGTTTCAAAAATAAAGTCTCGATGACAAAGGGAAACGTAACAGTCCCTGATGATGCCACAAATAAATATCACAAATTCATTGTTAAAAAGACCAAGCCTAACAATCGAAGATTTCAGTCTAAATTTCCTTCGTGTGTGCATCTCAGTAAAGAATCAGTCTAGATTCCTCAGTCCTGAAATCTCAATCAGCCTGAAATAATGTTTGACCTGTTATTTAAGACACCAAAGGGTTGGGCGTGTGGGTGGCTCGGTTGGCTAAGCGTCCGACTTTGGCTCAGGTCATGATCTCACGGTTCATGAGTTTGAGCCCCGTGTCGGGCTCTGTGGTGACAGCTCCGAGCCCGCGGCCAGCTTCCAGTTCTGTGTCTCTGCCTCTCTCTGCCCCTCCCCTGCTTGTGCTGTGCCTCTCAAAAATAAATAAACATCAAAATCTTTTTCAAATGCCTAAAGGGTCTAAAAAAATCAATCATACTAGATTTATAATTGCCATTTAAGTTTTAAGGAAGTGTAATTAATCACATTAATAATAATGTTTAAATGTTCAAGGAAAATTGATTTCCAGAGTCCTATTACTTTCATAAATTGTCCAATACACTAAGTACCAATACAATTGAGTGCTCCCCTCCGGGCACAAAAACCTACTAGATATTAAAGAACTGTCAAAAATGTACTCGTGAAATCAAGACTGCCTGAAAGTAACTGAAAGCCCCCAACTAGAGGCTGAAACCAGCTGGGGGCAGGGGCCTCTGAGGATGGTCTGTTCACCTCAAAGCTCCAAGGTCTCCTTTCTGTCTTCTACCGTGTGAATGCACCCCCTAGGTTTGTGCAGTATGGGACAGTATATGCAGTATGGGACGCCCTGGGCGGAGGTTTATCTCAAACAGAAAAGTCCAGATATAAGCTGCAGAGGTAGGACGATCTGTCAGCCCGGCTGGGGAAGCGGAGGAGAAAGGGGCAAAGGACCAAGCTGGCTGTCTCTTAGGAAGGGTCCCAGAAGCTGCCATTTGGCCTTGTCACATCGCATTGACCAAGACTTAGTCATTCGGCTACATCCGGCAGCAAGGGAGTCTGGGAAATGTCGCCTTTATTATGTATGGAGGGCCATGTAACTTGCAAAAACTCAGGGGTTATACAGTGACAAAAAGGAGAATAAATAGAGTGGAACAATTAGTAGTCTGTGCCACAAACATGAGAAAGTATCTAATAAATGTGAAATGTGTATGTGTTGAGTTGGATCGTATTCCCTCCAAAATGCATATCCTTTCCAGAACCTCCGAATGGGACCTTATTTGGAAACGGGGTCTTTGCAGACATAATCATTTAAGATAAGGTCACACTGAAGCAGCATGGGCCTTTAATATGACCGGTGTCCTTATAAGAATTGGAGAGGGGCCTCCTGGGTGGCTTGCTTGGTTAAGCGCCCAACTTCAGCTCAGGTCATGATCTCATGGTTCAGTTCATGAGTTCAAGCTCCCCATGAGTTCAAGCTCCTCGCTGAGAGCAGAGAGCTCATTTTGGATCCTCTGCCCCCCCCCCGTCCCTCCCCCACTCGTGCTTTTTCTCTCTCTCTCTCTCTCTCAAAAATAAATAAACATAGAAGAAGAAGAAGACGAAGAAGAAGGAGAAGAATTGGAGAGACTCAGGGGCACCTGGGTGGCTCAGTCCTTAAGTTTCTGACTTCAGCTCAGGTCATGATCTCACCACTTGTGAGTTCAAGTCCCATGTCAGGTGAGCTCGAGCTCCACTTCCGGGTGAGCCCCGGTTCTCTCTCTCTCTCTCTCCCTCCCTCTTTCTCTCTCTCTCCCCTCCCCCCTCTGCCCCTCACTCACTTGCACCCTCTATCTCTAAAAAACAAAACAAAAACAAAACAAGAGAAGAGACGCAGACAGACTTTCAGGGAGAAGGCCATCAGAAGGGCAAAGGCCCCATGTATAGAAGATGCGAGAAAGATCCTCCCCTAGAGCCTTCAGAGAAAGCACAGCCTGCCTTGATGACAGAATTCCAGCCTCCAGACCGTGAGAGAATTGATTTCCGCTGCTTAAAGCCGCCCAGTTTGTGATCATTTGTCACGGAGCCCTGGAAATGAGTTCAATGTATATATGAATAGGGGTCCTATGAACTAACAATCTCCAACTTAAAAATATTCATGTGTGGTTAGTGGGGGGGATACTATTCACAACTGTCACGAAAATTGTGACATGCAGAGGAAAAGCCCTAAGAAGAAATAGGTACACTTTATGAACATAATTTAAAAACTTGAATAAAGGGCGTAAGAATAGAAGCTACGCGAAGGGAGGAAACATGCAATGTCCTTACAGAAAATATTTTACTTTTTTTGTTTCTTTTTCTTCTCTAAAGTCACAGGAATCTTAACCAAAATTTCCCTTTGAATTTTTTTCCCCCATAATTGGCCATATCAGTTTTCATCTCAGTATGAGAAGAGAAAATCTTCAAGAATAGCCAAGAGAATTCTGGAAAAGAATAACAATGTGGGGGGGGGGCGGGGGAAGGAGAGGAATTGCCCTGCAAAGTATTTTTAAAACCTTAAAAATATTGAGGATTAAACATACCCTAAAGCTAGAGTAGCTAAACGAGTTACAAGGGCTCCCACCAGCCAAATCTGAGAAATTTTGAGCATTCAGGTAAATAACGGTACAGCGAACGACAGCCCGTTGAATAAAATAGGAAGCCATGAATCCATACTCATAAATACATAACTACGTTGCAAATGTGGGGAGGGATCTTAACCGAATGATCCAAGCGGGTGCCGGGAGCGGTGGGACAAACGGACACCAGGTGCTCTGTGCCAGGGTACCCTGAGAAGAACACAACATCACTTTGGTCATGTCCCTGTGGAAGATGCATGAGGACCGGAACCTAATCATGAGGACGCATCCGATGAGCCCCAGTCGGGGCTGCAGACTCTACAGAGCGCTCACCTGTTATCATCAGTCGGTCGTATAGCACCCCTAGCGGTGGGGAGCTGGGGAGGGAGGTTGGGTAAGTCGTGGCTTCCACTCCTCCCAATTGAATGAAGCCTCTGTCAGCAGCAAGAGGAGTAGGGTGTTGGTGGGCAGGTGCGATGGGCTGGAATGTGTCCCCTGCAAAATTCCTGTGCTCAAGTCTGAACCGCCCGGACCTCAGGACGTGACTGCATTTGGAGACAGAGCCTTTAAAGAGATTAGGTTAGGGGCACCAGGGTGGCCCAGTCGGTTACGCTTCTGCCTCTTGATTTGGGCTCAGGTCGTGATCTCACGGTTCGTGAGATCGAACCCACGTCAGGCTCCACGTTGACAGCGAGGCGTCTGTTTGGGACTCTCTCTCTCTCTCTCTCTCTCTTTCTCCCTCTTTCCCTGCCCCTCCCCCGCCCACACCCTCTTCCTCTCTCTCCCTCTCTCAAAATAAATAAATAAACTTTAAAAAAATAAAATAAAGAGATTCAGTGATGTCATATGGGTGAGCCCTAATCCAGTATGACTGGCGTCCTTATAAGAGGAGGAGATTAGGGCACAGACACGCACAGAAGGAAGGAGAGGGCAGGAGAGATCAGACTTCCAGGAAAGCGCTTCAGAGCTCAGGGCTGTTAGGATCACACCAGGCTCAGACACCTTCCGATGCCACCTAAGCAGGGGGGCCCAGGAGAAGACGGAAGGCCCTGTCGTGCGGTGTGGGGAGGAGGCGGGGAGGTGGGGCTTGCAGCCCCCAGTCCGGGGACCTGGCTGTCTCTTCCCCTTTCCAAAGTTGGGAGCCTTTGCAAAGCCAGGGCGGCCTCCCTCTCCTTTCCCCCACCATCAGCCCGCCTCTCCTTGACCGTAGCTGGCCCTCCCCGAAGCCTCCCCTGGGCCAGACCCTCCCTTCCTCCAGACCAGGGTCCAGCCTCCGCCCCCTTCTACCCCCCAGCTCCACTGCCCCCCCCCCTTTCCTCCCACTGGCCTTAAATCCTCCCTCTCTTGCCTCGCTTTTCTCTCCCACCTCTTTCTTCCTCCTCCCTCCCTTCAAACTTCTTCCTCAGCCTTCAGCGAAGCGGGTGGGGGTGGCGGGTGGCGGGGACTTGACAGATGGCAGGGAGCTCTCTCAAGGCCACACCCGGGAGAAGCCGGCAAGGGCCTTCTAGGAGGGCGGAGGGCATCAGACCCAGAGCCCCGCCAGCCTCCGTCCCAGAGTCGCAAGGGGAAAAGCGGCGGCTCTCAAGTGTGGCCCGGGGACCCTCTCAGGGATCTGCAAGGTCGAGGTTTTCCTAATATTGCTTGAGATCAAGTCTGGCTGAGGCGGCCCGTGGGCGCTTTTTACACTGTGGCCTCTGCTTTGGGATAGGTTGGAGCTTCTTCACCTTAAAAGTTTTAAACCTGGGGCGCCTGGGTGGCTCAGTCGGTTAAGCGTCTGACTCTTGATTTGGGCTCAGGTCATGATCTCACCTGAGTTTGTGAGTTCGAGCCCCGCATCGGGCTCTGTGCCGACAGCAAGGAGCCTGCTTGGGATTCGCTCTCTCTCTATCTTTCTCTCTCTCTCAATAAATACGTAATCATTTTTTTAAAAGTTTTAGGGGCGCCTGGGTGGCGCAGTCGGTTAAGCGTCCGACTTCAGCCAGGTCACGATCTCGCGGTCTGTGAGTTCGAGCCCCGCATCGGGCTCTGGGCTGATGGCTCAGAGCCTGGAGCCTGTTTCCGATTCTGTGTCTCCCTCTCTCTCTGCCCCTCCCCCGTTCATGCTCTGTCTCTCTCTGTCTCAAAAATAAATAAACGTTAAAAAAAAATTTTTTTTTAAATAAAAAATAAAAAAATAAAGAAATAAAAGTTTTAAAACTAAGAGACTCCTTCAAACATGTTTTTCTCCCCAAGCTTCAGCGCGGCATGTGGACTGCTTTTGGGACCGCTCTACACACAGACACCTTCAACTCAGAATGAAAAACGTGCCTCTGTCTTCTACTGCACACGTTTCTGGGCTCAACTCGGTCCTCTCGCCCCCATTTCTGATTTTAGCTCCGGCTGGGTGGACGCCCCCCCACCTTCACCGCCTGCCTGGGGGGGGCTCCTCTGACCCTGGGTGGGAACTCCCTTGCCCTCTGCACAGCTCGGAAGTGCAAAGGAGTCGACACCCCTTGACATTGAGGGATAGAGGCCTGTGAGGGAGCAGGCCTGTGTGGGTCCTTCCGGAGGAGAACTGGAGGGACATCTGGAGGCTTCTCAGAAAGTTCAGGCGGAATCAAGCCCCCGTTTCCTACAGCATCAACCTCAAGGACCCCCTGTCCTCACTCTTGCTTCCTAGGACCACCTCCCAAATACGGTGGCCTGCACGCTGGCCTCGTCTCAGACTCCATTCTCACGGACGCGGTAGTGGTTCCCCGGGGCCTCCGTAACAAAGGGAGACCAGGCGGCTCAAACACCAGAAATTTATTTGCTCAACGTTCTGGAGGCTGAAGTCTGAGGCCAAGGTGTTTGGCAAGGTTGGTTCCCTGAGGCTGTGAGGGAAGGGTCTGTGCCAGGTCTCTGTCATTGGCTTGTAGACGGCCTTCCCCTCAGCGTGTCCTTCACATCGTCTTCCCTCTATCTCTGTCTCTGGGGCCCACATTTCCCCTTTGCCTAAGGGCATCAGTCACATCAGACTAGGGCCCATCCTGTGGCCTCATTTTCACTTAACTATCTCTGTAAAGAACCTGTCTCCAAATTAAGTCGTATCCTGAAGTACCTGAGGTTAGGGCTCTAATACATGAATTTAGGGAGGCAGGGGGAGGCGGGGACACAAGTGAACCCGTAACAGGTGAGGGTGCTGGGATAGCGAGGGCTCTAGTCTTTGAATGGTGGCGCTGGAGAAAGAAAATGGCGGCCTCAGACCAGCCACCATCAACTCTGGTTATGCTGTGAAAGCTCTTGTAAGTTTTTTGTCTGGAAAAATAGTTATTTTTCATATATATATATATATATATGTCATATAAAAATATAATATATATAGACATATATATAGACATATATATAGCATATATATATAGACGGTCTATATGTCTATATATATATGTCTATATATATGTCTATATATGTCTATATATATCATATTTTTTCATGTTTTAGGACATATATTCATATTTATGACAGCGTTTAAAGAGCCCCTGATCTCCCAAAGCCCTGGGGTACGTCTTGCTGACCATCAGGCCCGATATTTGGCTACAGGAGGTGCAGACAAGGCTGGGCACATTGCCTTGGCAGGCCTCTTATTGGGGACCCTGACAGGGAAGGAACAGAACCCTAAGCCCCGGGATGGAAACATTTGGGATAAGGTGTCTGAGGAACTTGACCGCCAGGGTCTCCTGACCCCTCGGGCTGGCATCGGAAGCCCGTCACCCTGACTGGGGAAGGGCAGACCCCTCGCTTGGTGACCGCGTGAAGGCCTCACCTGAGGCAGATACCCCTCCAGATTACACTCTTCCTTCTCAAGGTTCCCCTCCGCCTCCTTTCCTTATCCCGGCGTGGACCAAGCAGGGAAACACGCTCCCTCCCCAGGAGGAAATTGTCAACTCGCTCCCAGGAGCCGGGGCAGCCGCGGACACAGCGGAGCAGGAATGAATGCGCAGCGCGCAATGCGGGGCTGGACTGGAGGGTTTGAGACTTAGTGGCGCGAATAAACCGTACAGGAGAAGATGTCGGCGTGAGAGCGTCCCCAGGCCGCAGGATCTCCCCAGCCGACAAGGACACCTGGTGACAGCGCCGGGGCACGGCCAAGGTGGCCCCGCGAAGCCTGGCCCTGACGGCCTACTGTGGGATGGAGATGCTGTCGGGAGGGACCTGAATCCCCATCTTGGTGTTTAACTGCTGCCAGCTTTTAAGCCTACATCTGGGCAAAAGATTCAAACCCGGCCGGTACCGGGGAGCTTGGCCCCGGCCCGCCCTCCCAACAGCGAGAAAACCCGGGCCACTCTCCTCTCAGATCATTCTGGACCCGCCTGAGAGACACCCCGCCCCCACTCTCCCCAGAGATCTCAATTATGCATGTAATCAGTAGTTCCACACCCTTCTGGTGTGTGTGTGTGTGTGTGTGGCATGAATCTCAACATCTGAACCAAATTTGGGAGGGGGGGGTAGGTGGGGCTCATTTGCCTCTACAGGTGACCGCAACAGGTGCTAAAACCCGCCTGGGCATAGTTGCCAGGCAGGGGTCGGAAGGCTCGGGTTGGTGGAAATTTGGGGATGGATTTCTGACATCTGACCCTGCTCTCCCCTGAAGGGGGCACATGGTGACGGCCCGTCACCACAACGCGATGATTGGAGAAAAACACCACGCAGAGCTATGCCAGAAATAATAGAGCCTTTAGAAAGTGTATATTGGAAGGTCTCTCTGGAGAGGCGGCCGATGTACGTCGCGAAGCCGAGCAGCTGGGAGACCCGCTCAAGGTGGACCCGCCGCCTGCCTCTTTGGTCTGTACTTCTCCGCTTCCTCAGAGACCACGACCACCTGCCACGGATCCGATCGGGGTCTTTGATTGTGCTCGCTCGACCCTAGATGACTCCCGCCACGCGCTTAAGCGAGTTCCGTCCTTCTCCGGAGAAGGCTCTTTGAACGCTGTAGTGAATCTTGAAGTCTTTTTGTTGATGGTTCGCACTTTCCCGATAAATATGGGAATGAGGAGCCGTGCGGGGCGACTGTCCTTCCAACTGTCGACCCCTGCTCCCTTTCTCTTGCCCCTGACTTGTTCGTGCCTCGTTCTTCTCTCGTGCGCCGCTGGATTTGTGCCCATTGGAGAGCACTCGCCGCAGAGAAGATCTCACAAGGAGGACAGGGTGAGCCATCTATCCATCTGACAGGGGACGACAGCCAGCCTCTGCCCTTGACAGCCGGTGCCTGCACAGTAAGCCCGCCAGTGGAATGACCATAGTGGGTGTGACACGGAGGGTGTGCGTGGCCTGGCCGCCCGGGCTTCCTTTCACAAAGTTGTCCCGAGGCTAGTTCCCATCGCTGATGAATGGCCAACCTGTCAGAGGCAGGTGCCGAGGGTTCACCCTCGATATGGCATCATCCTTCAAGGAGATCGGCCGGACCCTTCGTGGCAAGGGTCGATGACCCTTCGATTACACTGGCTTCCTTCCCTGCTGGAGAAGTCGGCGGTTCGCGCTTAGCAGATCGGACACCAACGCGCGATGAGGGTTTGCCTTCTCTGCCCACACCACCCATCCATCCCATCACCGCCACCATCGCCCTGCAGAGCTGGGCCATTGCCCGCCAGGACCTAGTGTGGACACCAACAGTGCTGTGTCCAGGGAGAGCCGAGGGGCAGACGCTACACTGGTCCTCCCCACCGCGACAGTGTAGACCCTGGTCAATCAGAGGTCGACCTGGTTTCCGGCACAGGGTAAGGAATTCCTCGGAAGCTACAAGTACCAACCGGTCACTTTGGCGAAAAGCGTGGTTACTTAACTGATGTGGCGAACTGACCTTGCTTACCCGAGATGCCAGGGCCACCGCCACATGCTGCGGGTAGAGAGGTCACTGAGGCATCTCTCGGTGCCCGGTGGCGACTTTAAACGGGCACTCACGGCAAACTCAGCTGATCTGACAAAGACGAGTCGACAAGGACTCAGACTCTTCGTGGACAAGAGGCTGGGTCACCCCACCAGGCAGACAGCCTGGACCAATGGGAACTCGGGCTGAGTGAGGGAGATGGTGAGGGTCAGACACAGGCTTGGGGTTGGCTATGGCACCAAGGACTCTCGCTGCTAAGTCTTTGTTTAGAGAGCGTAACTGGCCACCGCCTGGAAGACTCCACGAGAGTGAATTTGTGTGGCGAACACACAGAGGAGCGGTGTGAGGCGTGGGCCGTGTCAGACGCCTTTAGTGGCCCCCCGGGCACACTTGGCCTCGGCTCTGGGTCAGCTGTGGAAGGGGACGGTTCCGTGTGCAATTAGACTGGCAGCGTGTCTCCACTTTCTACCCCAGGCTCTTCCAATAAGACAGATGGGGTAATGGATGGTGGCCGCTGACATGTGCAAATCTTGGAAGTTGGGGGCTGGGTTCGCGAACCCTGGGGCAACCCTTGACCAGCGCTCAGGGAATAATGCTCCCGGCCCTCATCCTTCGGGAATGGGCGACTCTGGGCAACACGTGTGTCCTTCTGGGGTGACCTCAGGTGGAATGACACAGTAGTAGCCATAATGGCGACCTCAACAGCCCACCTCATTGAGGCTTCTCCTCCTTCCCTGACCCACTCTACCCCCCTCACCCCTACTCCTTGGATCACTTCCCAAATAAAACCCCTGTCTTGGGCTCTGCTTCTGGTGGTGACCAAGGCACCTCCAAACCTGCTTCTCCTCCTCTAGCCTCCACCCACACGAAGAACCACCATCTACCCAGTTGTCCAAACCGGAAACCGGGGCATCATCGTGACGCCTCCCTCGCCCTCACGCCAAATCGTTTCCCAAGTCTTGGTAATTCTACCACCTAAGTCTATCGCCAGCCGATCCGTTCTCCCTCTTTCCCTGACACATCCGTGGCTGTGGGCACCACCACTCCCCACCTGGGCGGCCACTGGGAGGGTGGGGACACAAGTTGACTCTTACCTGTTCTCTATTACCAGTCCTGCACGCTCCTGTTCGGTCTCTACCCTGAGCCCAGCATGAGCCTAAATGCAGAGGAGGGTAGCAGACCCTCCCAGCCCCCACTCATGTTTGCTCTGACCGCCAGTTTCTGGGCCCAGACAGGTGTGCCGAGCTCAGCTCAACGGTAGGTGAGCATCAGCCCATGAGAGTCCAGGGTTCCAGAACCTGCAACTGCAGAGACTCGGGATATGGACCACCCCTGGGTTCTAGAAAAGAACACTCTTGGCAGGAAGCAGAGAAAAGGTGAAGGGATCCCGGCCTCTGAGGACACCCTGGAGGGACCCTAATGGTGGGCGCCTGCCCATCTATGCTCCAGCCTCCAGTCCCCAACCACTTTCCCACCCCCACCCAAAGTAATCCTGCTGTGCATCTGGAGGGCTCAGAAAATGTCCAAGATCACGGTCAGCAAAATGGCAGACCTGGGACCTAAATCCCTGGGGGCTGGAGCTCCTTCCTCTGCCCAGCTGTGACTCCGCCGAAGACGAAGGCTCAAATGCAAGAGCTTTTTTTTTTTTTTTCAAAATCATCTTTAATGTATTTTTAATAATTTTTTTTGCCTCATTTACCAGATAAATCATCTAAATAAATAGATGCTATACAGTCTCTTACCAATATCAGTACAAAAATAAACCGCGCTCTGCGTCCGCTCTAGCCCTCCCAGCACACACTCACTCGGAAAAGGCATGTGCTTGGAATCAACTCACACCCCCAACCCTCCCAAATACATTCACGTTGTCTGAACAAAGCTCGACGCTCATTCCGCGCAAAGGCAGCGTTCCTGTGCTGAGACGTGGAGGCCGGGCTGGCCACTTACAAAGCAAAGCTAAGCCACCTTACACGGGCATAGCGGCCCCCGCAGGAGGGGAGTCAGCAAGGGGATCATCACCCCGGAGGGATGACAGGGCTCGGCTGGGCATCACAAGTGGCCGTGTGGGGGGGGGGGTGGAGGAATCCTCTCCTCGCCCCATCCCACAGCAAGAGGAAAGTACCGACCGGGCTCTCTACATTCAAAATGGGTGGGGGCTGGAGGGGGGGAAGACAGGGGGCCCATCTCTTTCTAAGAACCCCCACCCCTGCAAGTACTGGCCTTCTGGGGAGGGGTGGGGTGGGAGCTCAGTGTCCCAGGCCCCACTGGGACGCTCAGGGCTGGGAAGAAGCCTGCCAGGCCGCACCCAGCCCCTCATAGAGGTCTCCATCCCACGGAGCCGCGGGGAGCCCCGGCTCCCAGGGTTCTGCCCTCTCTGAGACGCGGGATGCTGAGGAAGGGGCAAGAAGCATTTTGCTGCAGCAGACAGAACATCAGCCGTCCACAAAGAGCCCCCCAAATCTCCAGGCCTGCTAATTGCACAAACAGCTCTTTCAAAGTGCCCATGAGGCAGGAAGAGGTCCCATGTCCCCTGGGGGAGGGGGGGGTTCCTTCTATTGCAAGCCGCCAGCCGGGTCCCAAAGCCACGGGCGACGGCATTCAATCAGACAGACCCCCACCCCCGGCCACCCTCCCCACCACCCTCACATCTGTGGGGAGCCCCTGTCCTGGGAGACACCCCCCCCATTCCAAACTGCCCTGCCCCGACCCAGGGTCTCCCAGCTGGGCAGGGTGGTGTCCAGCTGCCCCTCCTTCCCTGGTCCACCCCCACATACTCCTCTAGAGTCAACTTCCCAGGCTGGGAGGAACCACCAGAGGGGACCACCCCCCAATGGAAGCACTGAATTGACCCTGGACAACGAAGGATTAAGGAGGGAGGGGAGAGAGAGACTCAGGGATTTAGGAATCTTGCCAGCAGGGCACCCCAAACAAAAATGGGGTACAGGCTGTCTTTGGTTTGGGAACTTGGGGAGAAGGGGTCTGGGGGAAGAACCGCCCTATTCTTGCCTCAGCAGGGTTCTGCTGACTTCCTCAGGACAAAGCAGAGTGGGGAGAGAGCCCTGGGAGAGGGCGGGAAGGCCCCCCCCCCAAGCGCCCCCACTCTGATGATGGGGGAAAGGGAGAGGGAGCCAGCCTTTTACTTTTGCTCCCCCGGCGCCCCCCCCCCCCCCGCCCCTGCCATCTGGCTTTTTCTCCCTTACAGGGCTGGGGCAGGGGAGAGGGGGAGAGGACGCTCCTCATCGCCTGGGAAGCCACTTGCCCTCGGGGCACATTTGCGCAAACCAGGAACCGAGGGCCCCTCCTCCTGGCAGCCACAGCCCCTTGCCGGGTGGGCCCGGGGCTTACACACAGCCTGACCCACCGTCCACCGCAGCCAGACGGCAGAGAGGCACAGCAGAGGTCCCCCCAAAAGGAAAACTAGGTCGCTCCCGGCTGTGGCATTTCGGACGAATGGGAAGGGGACACGGAATGGGAGGAGGGAGAGTTTCGGGGGTTGAAGGCTGCCCTGAGAAGGTGACGGGACGCTCCCTCCCTCTCTGGGAGGGCAGAAAAAGAGAGGAGTGGGTAGGGTTGAAAAGTCACCTGAGTCAGAGAAAACAAGAGCCCCTCGGGGAAGAAGGACAGGGCCCAAGTGCCTCAGAGCCAGTGCTGACCCACGGCGCACCTGCACAGACACGCGCACACCTGTGGCCGGCCAGGTGAAGCCACAAAACCCCACCGCATGCCGGGAGCATCGGGGGCCATCCTGCCCTCTGCTGACAGCTGTGAGCAAACGGAGTTGGGACAGAGCCCGTCACACGATGTGCTGTACAAGGGTGGTTAAGGGTGGGGTGCCCCCGACAAGTTCTCAGGTGCTGCGAATCGCCCCGCATTCCCCAGGTCAGCGTTTCTGAACAGGAGATTTGCAAGGCCCACGGCCCACGCCTGCAGGCAGCGCGCGTGGTCGCGAGGGCACGGGGCCGGGTGCGCCCACCTCACGGGTCAGGCGATGCGGGTGGGGGAGCTCCCCGGAGAAGGGGCTCGGCGGGCAGCCACCCCCAGGGGAAGACCTCTCTGAAGGGTCTGGAACGCACCCCAGCAACCTCAAAGCCTTCCTCCTGCCCCCTCATTTTGACCCAGTCCTTTTTGGCCAAAGCCAGCCTCCGTATCCCACCACAAAGCTGGGGTGGAAAGTGACACACAGCGACCCACCCCCACCCGCCGCCCCCAAAACGGAAAAGGGAAACCAACCAAAAAGGCGGGAGGGGGTGGCTCAAGGGAGAGGGTTTGGGCCTTCCCGTTCTCCTTTGGTTCCTGGGACCAGCTGCTGCGTCTCTAGAGAACACTGGTGGTGGAGGCATCCGGGGGTGGGGGGCCCAGAGACGGCACCCTGACCGACAGAGCCATGCCGGGCCTCCCCAGCCCCCCAGACAGACCACCGAGCCTTTCTGTAAACATCACACGCAGAGAAAGGGGCGAGGTGGCGGGAAAGTGTCAGGATCTTCCCCCCCTTCTCCTGTTCCATATATTTTTAAATAAAATAATTACCCCGCCCCCAACCCCTCCCCATCTCTGGAAGTCCCCACCCCAAGCCCAAAAGCAAACAGTTTACGAAGAGTAAAAACGGTGACTCAGAACTTCCCGCCGCGGTCCCGGAAGAAACCTTCAGCCGCCTGGGCCTCGCGGAAGGTGACGGTGACGGAATTGGCGGTGATATCGGTCACTGTCACTTCGCTCGGGGGGAGCACGGGAGTCCAAGGAGGGGGCCCCTCGGCCAGGTCTGCATCTGCGGCAGCCATGGGAGAGAAAGGCAGAGAGATGGGGGACAGCGTTGACGACAGCGTAGGAAAGGTGGGAGTGGGAGGCGGCATGCAGACCCCCGTCAGCCCAGCACCGGGTCCCCCTCCACGTCCGCGGCCAGGTCGGGGCCTAGCTCAAGGCTGGACACACGAGAGGACGCCACTACATTTATCTTCCCTGCCTGGACCAGTTCACCCACAGTGGGACCACGGGAGGAGGGGGACCAGGCTGAGCCGGGCCCTCTCGGGGCCTTACGGCAGCTGAACCTGATGACTCGCGGGGACTTTCCAGCTCTGAGGGGCTCTGGGACTGGGCCTCGGGGCCTGGCCACCTTACCCTCCTCCTCGGGGGGCTGCTCAGCAGGCTCCCACTCGCTGGCCGCCTGCAGGACGTCCGGGGCTGCTGGCTCCTGCAGGAAGAGCTCCCGTGGATGGCTGTGACTCTCCAGGTCGGGCCCGCGGGGCGGGAACTTCTTGCGTGAGAGCCGCAGGTACTTGTGGGCCTTGCGCGGCTTGCGGAGCGGGAAGGGCAGGGTGGGCACCAAGGGGCCCTTGTCCACCAGCTCGGGCGCCCCTGCCTTGACCACCCCCTCAGGGCTCCCGCTGCCGAGTGGGCGCGTCAGGGAGAAGCACAGCTTCTCCTTGCCCTTGGCCTTGTGGGAGCTCCGCAGGTCCATGCTGTACAGCCGCTGCGGGGGCAAGCCAGGGCACGGCGGGTCAGCCCTGCCCTCCCCGCCACTGCCGCGCCTTTGCTCATGCCGTTCCCCCCCCCGCCTGGACTGCCCTTCCCTGCGTTCCGTGGCCCGGAGCCGGCCATCACCCCGACCCCCACCCCGGCCCAGAAAGCCAGCCCCGAGCAGCCCAGCCCCAGCCCTGGCCGGGTACAGCCACTCATCCTGGCCCCACGGGGCAGCCTCATCTCCCCAGGGGGTTGTAGGTGGCACCGGGATGGGGGCTGCAGGGAAGATTACTCTGGTGCACAGCAGAGGAGCGTACAAGAGGTACAGACTGAACATCGACCAAGAAAAACCAAATCTCGGTTCGTGAAGCAGACAAACGAAGGAGTTCTTCTTCATCACAGGAAAGGCACTTCTGCTTACTAAAGGACCCCCAAAGCCGAAACAGCCAGGCCGCCGAGGAGATGGTGTGAGATGCAGGCCATAAGGCTCCCGGGGCAAGTAACCAGGGGCGCACGCGGCACTGGGCGCACGGTCACGCGGCCACAGGGACAGTGCTCTGCCAGCAGCCTACAGGCGCTCCAGGTGCTCCTCCCCCTGAGCGGCGCGGGCCCAGCCCCCTGCCGATGCCCCGTCTCACTCTCGTGAAAATGGGGCCGGAGGGCACGTTCTCCCGCCACGCAAGGGCTGGATTTTTGTACTCCGGGGATTTGACTAATTGACTTTGGCAGAAATTTAGACAAATCCACGAGAGATCCCTGGTGCTAAGGCGTCGGGAAGGCGTGGATCACGCTGGGACGGTACCTTCTGCTGCCACCTGTCACCAGGGGCCAAGAGTCTCCACGGAGAGCGAGGCCCTCAGATGGGGCCTGCCGGTCAAACATCTCCCAGTTGGGAGCAAAGCCCACATGCGCAGGCTCCATTCGCCAGTGCTGCCCACTAATGCCCGTCACACGGCATGGGGCATGGGTGGTTATGGGACAGGAGGAGGGCCGACCAGGCGGAGATCGGGACAACACTGCCATGCCGGGAGGGCTTATCCGATGGCAGCTTTACCAAAACCTGCTCCTTCGGCCCGGCTCACAGACCGTCACGAGCCCAGTAAGCTCCTCCCTCCTGCTGCCCACAGAGCGAGAACCTGCCCACAGCCGTCCAGGAGCACCCAGGGCCAGACCTGGGTTTGAATCCAGCTCTGGGTAAACTACCGGCCTCCCTGAGCCTCGGTTTCTTCGTCAGTGAGACGACGAAGAAAAGAGTGGCCAGCCTCTGAGACCGCCCCAACGATGCCCGCCTCGGGGAATTCACAGCCATGGGCAGTCCCCTGGAACCCTGGGCACTGTGGGTTGGGACCTCCGAGGCTAAGTCAGTAAAGACCCTGTGCTCCCACCTTCCTCGTGCTCTCTCTCTCTCACATCATCCACTCTGGGGGGAAGCTAGTGGCCACACTGCAAGGCCACCCGGGAGCCCTTGGAAAGTACCAGGCCTCTTGTCAACATCCCGTGCTGACCTGCTGGCACGCGAGCAGCCGGCCGACGGTCCAGCCCCGGTCAAACCTCCAGATGAGTGCGCCCTGGCTGACATCGTGACCGTAACCTGAACTAGAAATCACTAAGGAACCAGCCACAGGACCCCTGACTTCCTGACCCACCGGGACTGGGTGAGGTACTAAGTGTCTATTGCTCTAAGTTGCTAAGTTCGGGGCTAGTTTGCTACTTTCCTTCCTGGGACCCAATTCACACCAAACCCTGTGAAAATACCCATCGCATGAAGGGAATCCCACCTTATCTGGCAAAAGCCCCAGGTGATCTCTAATCAAGGGTGGGCAGGAGACTGGACATGTCTCCTCACCCTGCATGGGGACCAAGAAGCCTTATTTTTGGCTTCAAATACCCGGGTGAACCTTATTCACTTAAGGAGAGCAGGTACGCCGATCACCCCAATTTTACAGAGAACGCTCGAGCTCAGAGAGGCAGAGAGACCTGCCTCAAATCCCACAGCCACATCACTTCAAACTTCACCCGCGTTCCAAGCAGACCAGTGATGTCAGCAAAGTGGCCCCAAGACCTGGGTAACTTGGGGTGTCCCAGAGTCTAGACACACCCCCCCTGCCTGTGGCAGAGGATTGGAAAAGGGGGCCCCACAGGTTTCTTCTCACTCAAAAACGACACATTTCTAGGGCATTTCAAGACTACAGTCTCAGAATTCTGAGTGTCCTTTTCTTGGATTCTAAAATCCCAGGCTCCCACGTTTCCTCAGTTCTAACGTGTGTGTGTCTGAGGTTCTCCAATGTTACCATCTTGTGTTCTGGTGACTTTGAGCGTGACGAAGGCTAATTTACAAGATTCTAAGCTTTCAAAAGTCTAGGCTCCCACCAGCCATAGACCCATCTTCCCCCGTACCCACAGCACCTCCCGCCCAGGCTGTTTTCCTTCCTCACCTCCCCCCGTGGAGACGGACCCACTAAGTCCCCACCCCCCCGTGCCCTGGGCAGAGCAAAGAGGTTAAGTGGTTCGGCTCCACTGGCTGGTGCAAATGCATGGGGTGGGGGAGGCTGGCAGGAAGAGCAAGGGGGGGCCTGTGGGTGGGCACCAAGGCTGGTGGCGTTACCTGCAGCAGAAGCCGCTTGGGTTTCGGACCTCTCTTCCTATACCCCGACGCTCGGTCTCTCTCCTCCCTGGGGTGCAAAGCAGATGGCAGAAGAAAAGCAAACACTGGTGACATTTAAGGGAAAGGAAAGCATCCGCTCCGCCCAGCCCTCCGCTGTCTACGGGGAAAGGGGGCACCCACCACAGGCCACCCCCCGACCCCGGAGTAGGGACTCCTCCCCATTGCCCTCATTAGACCGTAACAGTGGGGTCCCATGTTCGTATCCCAGGGCCTCGGTCTTCCCCTCTGACAAAAGGGGAGGGCACAGCCACCGGTCCTAATGCTGAGGAGGGACGCAGGCGACATCTCCAAAAGCAGGCGTGTCTTTACCGGGCTCCAAGGTCACGCCAGAGCCCCGCTCTGCACGCCACTGGGAACACCCTCCAAAACAAAACAGTTTCCACCCTCAGGAGAGTTGTATAGAAACCTGCCAGTCAAATTTGCCTCAGACGTCCCAGGGGGGCTGATGAGCACGGGCACGGTCCTTCTGTAAGCGAAGCCCTGCCCAGATGTCCCCCCATTTGGGATCTGCATGAACCTGGTGGAGAGGACAGGCCCTCACTGTATCATCTGGTTGGGCAAAGGGAGGAAAGCTCGCCTGTTCGGAGTCCCTGGTGGATGCCAGGTTCTCTGCTGGGTGCCCTCCCCACAACCCACCTGCACAAACACACACACAACCCAAGGATGTGTACAAAGTCACACGGGACACATGCGAGACATCGCAACAGAGACTCCAGCAACAGCTTCAAAGCCATTTTCATCCCACCTTTTCATTTCATTCCATCCCACTTTCTATAGCTAGCCCCCACTGCAGAGGCCATGTGGGCAGGAGAGAGAATGCGGGGGCCGGGAGCGTGCCCCCTTCCCGCTGCGGGCTGTGTGACCCGGGGCGGTCTCTCCATCTGAGCTCAGCAAAACCGGCGAGTCCCAGGCAGCTGTCCCACCGCCAGCCCTCCTCGGGGCGGCAGCTGTCTGCCGTCTCCAGGGGTGCTGGGGAGACGCACCTCGCGTGGGGCCCTCCCTCCCTGCCTGTGCGCTTGGCCGCAGCAGGTCTGCCCCGGGGCCCCGGAGCCGGCGTCTGAAAGCAGCAGCCAAGGCGCTGTGATAGCAGCCGCTCGGCCGCCAGGAGGGACCTGCCAGCCTTTAAGGGTGAGAATCTTCTCTCGGAAGCTGGTGCTGGGCACCAGGACACCCTGTTCCAGGCCCAGCTCTCCCCTGATCCACGGGAGACCCTGGCCGGTCGCTTCCCCTCTGGACCTCAGTGTCCTCGTCTGGAGCGAGCGGTCGCTTCTCAGCCGGCCACTGGGGCTCCTGGGAGAAGCAAGAGGGGTCCCTGGGATTTATCGAAATAGGGGAGAGAAAAAGCTAAAATGATAAAGTGAGGTGGAGGAGGAAGGGAAAAAAAGAAGAGAGGAAGAGGAGGAGGGAGTAGACAGGGGGAAAGGGAAGGGCCTTAGGGGAAAAGAATAATGATGGGAGCGTGTTTGTGACGTTAGGTAAGTGTGGCGTATGATCATCACGTACCGGACGCTCTGCACAAGGCACTGCTCTACCTAAGGCCCCCCTGTGAGGGAGCCACTATTACTATCCTCATTTTATAGTTGTGGAAACTGAGGCACAAAGACGCTAAATGACTTGCCCCGTGCCAAAATTCTGACAACTTCTGCCGCTGAGCTCCGGGCTCCAGGCCGAGTGAGGGTCAGGCCCAGGGTCCAATCAGGGCCCCCAGGGCAGGCCTGGAGCCCAGGCCACATGATCCGGGTTTCCAATCTGCAGCGTGCATGCGTGCGTGTGTGTGAGTGTGTGCACGTGCATGTGTGAAGGGGGAGAGGTCCATTCTATCCAGTCCTTACCACCCAGGGCCTGGTTTCTGCCAGCCTTGGCTCCTACCCATCAATGGCCAGTGCTGTAGGGCTGTGGCGACTTAGGACTCGTACCCTCTCGGCCTCTCCCTGTGGGCGGGACTCCCCAAAAGAGCCCCCTGGCCAGACTCCCTCTGAGTCTCTTTAAAACCCTGCAGAGCAGGTGTTCAATGGACATCATCCCTCTTTCGCCTCCTTTTCACCAAGACTGAGAGAGAAGTCGGCTGAAAGTCACACGGTGGATCTGTATAAGCTCTTCGTTTGTTCCTTAACTATTGACTTTCCTGACTCACTCAAAATAACATCCGGATCTTGCACCAGGACCTACACGGCCCTCCCTGAGCTGCGCCCCCCATTCCCTCAGCTGCCCCATTCCTGCCTCATCTCCCACACCTTATCCGGCTCACATCACCCCAGCCAGCCACACTCACGGCCACGCTGGCCTCCGTGCTGTTCCTTAAACACCGGCTCTCACCCCGGGGTCTTTGTACTGGTTGTTCTCTTTACCTGGGATGTCCTCTAAAATGCTCATTGGGCTCAATCCCTCGCTTAATCCGGGTCTCTGGTCACACCCCCCACCTAACCACCCACTGACCCCTGCACCCCTACCTACCCCCTCTCTCTGCCCCCAACCCTGTCTTTGCAGCAGTTATGACCATCTGATACTGTATACGGGTTTTTTTTTTTTTTTGATGGTTTTTTATTGCCGGTCTCTGCACTGGAGCCCCATGAAAATGGGGTTGTCTGTTGGTTTCGTTCCTTGCTGTGTCCCCAGACACCTGGAACAGTATCTAGCACACAGCGGAACCTCAATACCTGTTGCACAAATGAACGAACGACCCTTAGTTACCATCGGGAAGATAATTCACACACGTGTGCCCACACTTACTGGCCTACAAAGTGCTTTCAGAAACCTTGGTCCCCATGAGAGCCCCATGAGATCAGCACTCTTATCCCCACTTCACAGATGGGGAAGATGAGGCTCCAAGAGGAAAAGGCCTTGCCCACCGCCACACAGCTGGCGAGTAGCAGAGCTCGGATGCTAACCCAGGACTTGGGCACCTGCCCGGCGCTCTCCTCGCTACAGTCCGGGACATCCCACAGGATTTTCCCAAGCACCCAGGGGCAAGAAAGCAGCTGAGGGACAGGCACACCCTGATTTTTAAAGGAAAGAACCATGGAAGGTTTTCCTTGGAATCGGCAAGAGGAAAGTTCCTGGGGGAGAAGCCATGGGAAGAGGGCAAGGAGGGCCAGAGGAAGGGCATCTGACTTGGAGCCAGAAGCCCTGGGTTAAGTCCTAGGCGGGCTGCTTCCCAGCTGCGAGACACCCGGACAAGCTCCTCAGCGCCTCAGAGCCTCAGTTTCCTCATCCATCCAATGAGACCCTCATCCCTGTCTCAGGAGGCTACCGCGAAGGGCCAAATGGAAACAATTTTATGAAAAGATCCCGCCCTGCAGGGTCTCCAGGGAAGAGGCAGGAGGGTTTGGGCTGCCTGCTGGCTGGGAGGTTGGTCAAGCTGGAGCTCATGCAGCAGACGGGGATGGTGAGACTCAAAAGGCTCCCACACCAGGAGAAACAACATTTTGTCAAAGGCTCCCCGCTGAGATGCGCCCTCACTGCCCACCGGTGGAGCTGCCGATCGCTAACCAACCTTCGGAATCGGAGCAGAGCACTGGCAGGTAAGGGAGACTGAGGTAAGGGAGCTTTGCCCGGGGCCACTGAGCTGGGAGGCGGCCAAGTGGGATGGACCAGAACTCAGATGTCCTTGCTCCAAAGCCATGGTCCCTGGCCCTTCTCCAGCTTCACCGGACCTCCCTTCGCTTGGTGGGAGAATCTCTCTCTGATCCGTCCCCAAGGCCATGACTGGGCATTACTGATACTGTGCCCCTCACACAGGGCATCTGTGAAAAGCACTTTTACACTCTTCGCGGCGACTGAAACCCCAACTTTAGGGAAACCGGGGCCGGTGTTATTACAGACGGCCCATTTTACAGCAGAGAGACCGAGGCCTGGGGAGGTTAGAGAAGTGGCCAGCGTCACTCAGCGACAGGAATGGGACCCAGGACCCCCAGCTGCAGACTAGACCAGGCTGTCCCCACCAAGTCCCCGACCCCCATGCCCATGACCCTCATCCGGAGCCAAGCCAGCGGCAGGCTGAGGCCCCCTTACTTCTCCTCATAGGCCATGACCAGGCGGGGGTCCAGGATGTGCTCTTCTGGCTCCCATGTGCTGTACCTGGGGAGAGAGATGAGAGGTCAGACGCGGCCCTGCTCCCCACTGGCATTCACAGGAGCTACGGCAGTTCCACCTGGGCCCACTGGGGGCAGGGGCGGGGCAGGCTTTTGCCCCTTCCCAGGTCCAGCATAATTGTCACCAACTCCCGAGAGCTGTTCCTGGCTGCCCAGGCTGGGTCAGGAGGCTCCCACGACACTAGGACTGCCCTCATTCTGAGCACCGATCACATCAGCCTCTAAACAAGTGTGTCTAACTCCCAGTTAGACCTCGTGTTCACCTCAGAAGCACAGGGTCCTTCTCCCAGGATTCCCTTCCGATGAGAGGCATGAGCATGTGGTCAAGAGCGGAGGCTCTAGAGCCAGACCAGCCGGGTTCAAATCCCAGCCCTGCCCTTGCTCGCCACACAACCTTGAAGGATTTCCTCAACATTTCTGTGCCTCCATTTCCCCAACCATAAAGAACTCCCGTGCTGCTTAATGCATTCACCTAAGGGCTCCGTGCCTATTCCTTTTGCTGTCCCTAGCCGTCCTCAAGCCCTGGCCCCAGCATGGCCCTCTCTGCCTGGGCAGAGCTACTCCCTCCCTCCTCGGTACACATCTGCACCTTCACGGCCAGGTCTGAAGTTCCCTTGTCGGGCCCGGCACGCAGCAGGAATTTGGTAGATGTCTAGTGACTGGCACAGAGATGCCACGGCAGGCCCCTTGGTATTTCCACCACCCCCACACCAGAGACCATCCTCTGTTGGGACAGATCTGGAAGTCAGAGCTCAGCAGTTCCATAGCTCAAGCCACCTTTGTTCCACATGCACTATCATTTACTTAATATCTGCCTTTCAAATAGATCACTTTTTTTTCAAGTGTATTTATTTATTCTTTTTGAGACAGAGTGTGAGACGGGGAGGAGCAGAGAAAGAGAGGAGGAAAAAGAATCCCAAGCAAGCTCTGCGCTGTCAGCTCAGAGCCCCAAGCGGGGCTCGAACTCACGAACCACGAGATCATGACCTGAGCCGAAATCAAGAGTCGGACGATTAACTGACTGAGCCGCCCAGGTGGCCCTAAAGCAGATCATTTTTTTTAGTTTAATAATTTTACTTTAAAATCAAACTTTAGGGGTGCCTGGCTGGCTCGGTCAGAGGAACATGCGACTCTTGGTCTCGGGGTCATGAGTTTGGGTCCCATGTTGGGTGTAGAGATTACTTAAAAACATAGATTAAAAAAAAACCAACTTTATATCACTTCATGAATGGAAAAACTAGTATAGTTCACCATAAACAGATGCCAGTGCATAAAAAACTAAAAGTTTTAAAACACAAATCTAAATGTATGCATACACATACTCAAACATACAATACACATACAAACATACAAATACGGATGTGTGTTCATGTGTGCGCACGTATGCATACAAACAACACCAGAGCCGCGGACTAGGATTCTGACCCAGGTGGCCCCCAGCTGCGCTGGGTAAGAAGGGAGGTGAGAAGTGTCATGGAGGTGTTAGGAGGCAGAAAGAGGCTGGGGGCAGCCCCTCCTCGGGCTGCCTCCTAATCAGCCGAGCTAAAACCTTCACCTTCAACTGTCCTGGGACACTGATACCCACCAGCAGTCCAATCCGGGTTCGAACAACAAGCTACCCAAGGACAGAATCCTTTCCTCCTTCCTTCCACGGACGCCTCTGCGCACCTACTGTGCGTTGGGCCCCGTGTCAGGCTCTGCGGACTCAGCGACAAAGGTCTGTGCCCTGAGGACCTTATAGCCCTTACCCAAGTGCCACAGGCCCAGCCTGATCGGGCACAATGACACCTTCCTTGTACGTGCTGTGCTCTCCTCCTGACGGCCAGTCCCTCGGTGACCACCTCCTCATCCTTTAGGAGCCAGGCCCTTGTAGCTTCCCCTGACATCCTCTCCAAGCTGCCCCACTCCCAGCCTCCTCCCTGCTGCTCGCCACAGCCTGGGCACTTGGTACTTCCAAATTTATTGATGAACCCAGCTGGTATCTTGGTTGGCAGGCTGTAAGCCCTCCCCAGGGTGCCCAGCCCAGCCCCAGTCCCTCGGTGCTCTGGGAAAGGTGACAGAAACCACTGCAGAGTTTTGCTCACCCTGAAGAAATGCTAAAAGTGAAACTTTTTTTTTTTTTTTTTTTTTTTTTTTTTTTAGTAGTTGGAGTAATGCCCAAAGTGTAAGCAACCAGAGACTGGCAAAGACTCCAAACCTTCCTCTCCCAAAACAAAGGTTGACTTTCCCCAACTGTAACTAGAAACAAGAAAAGAGGAGTTTTGTGTTCCTCCTGTGTCCTCTGTCCTCTGCCTCGCCCTCTCTGCTCTGTTAAAATCTCCCTACAGTGTTCTAGTCCTCTCTGTCCTGCCCACTTCTCCACTGCCCTGCCCATTTCTTTGTTGATGGAGGTGCTGTGTGGTTCCTGGCAAGTCCCCAACCTCCTCTGGACCTCAGTTTCCTCATCTTAAGAATCACCACCATCATGGTAGCAGCACGAGTGCCAGGGACTCCTCAATTCCTCACAAAACCCCTATGAGGTAGGTTACCCCACTTAAAGACGAGGAAACGGAGGCACAGAGGGTAAGCATCTTGCCAAGGTCACTGAGACAGCACGTGACCAGTCTGAGGTTGGAACTGTTGAATCTTGGCCACCCTCTCTACCTTTGGGTCTCTCACACGTCACTGCAGCTGGCTCCCCGCCGGACCGTAATGTCTTCGGGAGAGGGGCAGTGCCCGACTGACCATGCCCTGTGTCTGACGGGGGCCTCGTACACAGTACGTGCACAGAAAGGGTCAGTGGATTCAGGGGACATTGTTACTGGGCTGGGGCTGCTGGGGGTCTGAAACAATGGGAGAGGGTCAGACCAGGCAGCAGGCCAGGTCCTGCTCCGTGCTGCGCGAGAGAAAAAGGAGGGGGACTGCGCTACGTCTCACTTCCCCCGACATCCCTGTCCCATGAAGTGGAGGCCATTAGCCCCGCTCCGCAATGTGGAGAGAGAGACCACGTCGAGGGCAAACCCGCTTTGCGAAGAACTGGGCGCGGGCAGATGAACACCCAGCCGGCGGGGCCCACAGCCTAGATACCACGGAGCTGAGTCTACGGGTCGCAGGGCGGGATGGGGCGGGGCGTGCAGGGGGGCGGGCGCGGGCTGGGCGGGAACGTAGCGCTCCGAGGGGCGGGGCGGAGAGCCCCACTTGGCTCCGCCCCGCCCCCTGCAGCGGGGCCGCCGTGAACGCGCACGCACGAGGGGCGCGCCCCGGATTACCAGGCCAGCCAATGAGGGGCGGGGGCGGGGACGGCGCGCGCCGGCTCCGAGGTAAACACGGCCACGTGACCGACCGCCCCGCCCCCTCCCCCCGCCCCCCCCCCCCGCTCCCCCCCGAGTCCGGGTAAACAGGCTCGCGGCAGCCCCGCCTGGGCTCCGCTGCGCAGGCTCCCGCCGTGCAGGGGGCGGGGCCCCCCAGAGCCAGGCCCGCCCTAGTACCCCCACCCTCCCATTTAAAGCCCTCCAAAATACGAAGCAGCGAGGCGGACTCGGGTGCGCCAGTAAGTCCGCCGCTGGGGCCTCCAGTTACTCATCCGTGAAGTGGGACTAATGTGAGAATTAGTTGTGCGAACCCACGTGAAGCACTTAGTTCAGCGTGACCCATAATAAAAGCAAATACTCGTTAAGAAATCAGTTCCAAGCAAGTGCAAAAACCTCCCAGGCCCCAATCCTGGACTCTGCCGCTGCTGCCCAAACCCTGCGCTGGAAGGAGATGACGCCCTTCCTCTGCCCCTGGCATTGCTGTGAAACTTTTCTGGTCTCAGGCAGCCTTGCCAGGGTCCTGTGAGGCTAGGGCTCCATTTTACAGGTGGAGAAATGGAGGTGCAGAGGTTGAGGGCTTTGCCCTGGGTCACACAGCTTGTAAATCTACAGAACGAGGGTTCAAAGGCAGCCTGGTCTGCCTAGGCACTCCAAAGTCTAGGCACTTCTTACTGAATAGTCAAAAGACCAAAGGACAAAAGATCCTCAGTCACCTTTGGCAGAGCTGACTGTGTATCACAGGGGGCTAGGTCCCCAAATTCTGGGGTCAGGCAAACCATAGTTCAAATGATCCCAGCTGTAGATGACCCTGGGCATGGCCTCCTCTGCTGTGGATTTGTTTCCCCATCTGTAAAATAGGTTGCCATGAGGCAATTAAAAATGGGCCAATACCTGACTCAGACAAGGTGCTTACTGACCAGCAGCCTGATTATTGCTGTTCCCACTGACAATATCATTACCAAAGCTCCATGGAGGCAGTCCTCCCTAAAAGATGGGGTAGTATTCACAAGTGGTAAAAGAAAGAAGAAGGGAGGAATGCATTCCCAGAAGGGGAACAGCAGTCCTGGGCAGGCTGAAATAAGTGGGGTACCTGACAGTCTCTGTGGGGCAGAGAGCCTGTACCTGGTGACTTAACATCCATCACCCTGTTCCCCTGGCCCCTCCCTGGGCAATTTGCAGTACCTTCCAGAACAAACAAGATAGCTCCTCTGCCCCATCTGCTGGGGATGAAGGGCAGTCATTTGTCTGCAGTTGGGGAGAGAAAATGGGCAAAGCATGTAATGGCCTAAAAGGGGCCTGGCACAGAGTGTTTGTTTAAATCATGGTTTCTGTTAACTTAAGCCTCCTTGGCCACGGCGAGGAAGGTGCTGCTGAGCAGGAGAATCAGACTCTCCCCCCAGCCGAGGCTCCCAGGCCCGCCCAACTACCCACTCCCCAGCCTCTTTCTCAGCCTCTTCTCCAAGCAAGGCCCCCTGAGGAGACTAAGCCCCAGTGGATTATAAAAGGGCCTGGGTTCTCCTGCCCTCCCCCTGACTGAACCTGTCTTCCCCCAAGTCAAGTGGGGTGATACAGCAGGTGGCACGGGGTTGGAAGTTATACTCTTGTAATGATCCCCCCCTTTGGGCCTCAGTTTCCCCATCTGAGGACTGACCCAAATCATTTCTAAGGCTATGTTGAGTTTTTGTGGCGAATGGGATTTCCCAGATCCCTTTCCGGGCTGCAGGGAAACCTAGAAGCTGAGCTGTCTGACTTTGTGTTAACGACAAACATTTCCTAAGTGCCTGGTCACCTGAGAAAGCACCAGTACTTTATCTCCATCATCTAATCCTCACAACAATGCTGTGACACGGGCCTCATTATTCCAACCTGGAGATGAGGGACCACAGGCCCCACCGTGTTGGGGACCTGGACGGCTGTGAACCAGGCCAGGAACCCAGGACCAATGTGCAGGAGAGTCAGGGGTGCCCCAGGTCACCTGGTCAAACAGGACTCCCAGAACCTTTGGGGAGTCACCAAAGGCAGGCATTAGGGCCCCCCTGGTGGTCTCGGCCTGTTAAGAAACAAGTGGCGTCAGGGTGAGGGGCTCAGGCCAGGAGAAGCACGAGGGACTGCCTTTGGAGTGCCAGGCCCTTCTCTCCTGGCTGAAGCTCTGGTAGGCAGACATACCCGTTTGGGATTTAAAAAGTGGAAGAAGGAAAAATAATAATAATAATAAAATAAAATAAAATAAAATAAAATAAAATAAAATAAAATAAAATAAAATAAAATAAAATAAAATAAAATAAAATAAAATAAAATAAAAAAGTGGAAGAAGGAACTTTTCATTGAGAGGTACCTCTGTTTAGAGAAGGAAATCTTTCAAAAGATGGGAGTCTACAGAGGAGGAAAAATAGCCAATGGTGCTGTGAAGGCCAACAGGCTGGTGACCACGCCCCAGTGCAGTGCCTTCTGGCGCACAAGCTGAGTGGGGAGCGTGCACCCAGGGAGTCAGCGCTCCTGCGGCCGACCCTAGTAATCTTTCTTTCCTAGCTCCCCCTCAACTCGTAACTGCTTCTTCACCCCGATGAGTCCACCTCTCATCTGCCGTGAGGAGCAGGGGATCCCCCTCCAGTTCTGGGGTGTTGGGGAGGGGGCAGCAGGGGCAGCGGGAGCCAACCAGCGCATTATCTGCTGGGCCAGCCACCGACCCCAATCCTCAGGGCGCCTGCAGGGTGCCCCGAACACACGGGCCCAGACTTTCACCGGCAAGGTGAAGGAGCCTGGGAGAGGGGAGCAGGGCCTGGCCGAATGAGCCTGTTTTGTAGAAAGGGAAGCTCAGGTGACATAGGCTGTGTTCCCCTCTGCTCTGTTTCCCCATCAGGCTCCCATGATGCTCCTAGAATCCAATACCAGCTCAGCCCTCAACATAAACACAGCAGAAAGCCCCCTGCACAGAGAGCAGAGGCTCTGGGCCAAGGGGGTTTCCAGGAGGGCAAGGAGGCAGGGCACCCACAGACCAATGAAGAGGCCCCACGACTTGCTCAGTCCCTCCCACTCCCACCGCCCTGTTGGGAGGTGATTGGCTACTAGGAAGGTTCCTGATTGGACCTTAGCAGGAGAGGTGGAGCCACTGAGAGAAGTCCTGGATCCAGCACCCTGTCCCCCAACTCCAAGATGGAAGAGGCACAGAGGAGACATCCGCAAGCAGGGAGGCCCAGTTCAAGTCCCACCTCTGCCTCCACTTGCTGTGGGACCTAAGGCAAGGCGCTTACCTTCTCTGAGCAAGCTTTCTCATCTTTAGAGATCACCACCATACCTGCTTCACAAGGCTGTATGGAAACCTGCTTGGTAGACTGGAGAATGCTGTCCAAAGGCATAGGGGGCTCAGGCTCTGCCCCTAGCTCTATGGCACTGAGGACTCATGCTGCACTGGCTAGACGTGCCTAATCCAGCCCCACAAACCCGCACTCGGCCTGTATTTGTTCTGCCTCCACCTGGCGAGCAGCCATCTCTGAAGCCAAGACGCTGGGCCTTCACCTCCCAGGTGCCAGGAAAGGCCAGAAGGAGGGGAGGGGAGGCTGCAATCAGTAGATGAAGCTCAACCCAGAGAAGAGCAGGAGAGAAGAGGAGCTGGGGCCCACCTTGGCCCTCATGTCCTTCTAGCCCCTCAGCTGGCAGAGGGGACACTGAGACCCAGAGAAGAAGATGATTTAACCAAGGTCCAATGGCCAATTACTAAAGCAGCTAGCTAAAAGCTAGGCAGGAGAGAGGCAAGAGGCATAGAGAAGGGTGAACAGGTAGGCAGACACACAGACACACACACACACACACACACAGGAGCCTTACTTTGGAGGCCATCCTTTCCATTTCACCAGATATTCGACTTTACCCTGGGAAGAAAGAAGAGCAGAAACAGTGAGACACACGGCTGCCCCCAAAACCACTCCCGGGACAGTAAGGCCCAACGCCTACTGTGCACTGATGTTCCCCCAACACATACACAGCCCAGGGATACGCCCCCTCCCACAAGATCCCCCACCAACCCAGAGACACCCAAACTTTGGCTGCTGCATGATCACCCCTGGACTGTCCTTCCTGCGAAAGCACAGGCGCACATCTGGCCCCAAACATTTCTGGGGCTCCTGCGGCAGAAGCTCAGAGCTCGTGTCACACATGGGGAAACTAAGACCAAATGGGGCAGGTGTCGCCAAAGATCCAGTGTCCAGAGTCCCAGTGCTAAGACCGTAAGTCTTAACTTCTTAGAACAGAAGACGCTCCAGGTCCTAGAAAAATTCCTCACTGGTGTGTTTCCCGTGGTGCTGGCCCCACCAGCCAGCCCCCTCTCTGGGAGAGGATGCCTCCGGCCCAGAGGTGACCCCCAGAGACTTTAGGACTCTCAACTCAAAAGACCCTGGTGGGACCCCAGAGAAGACTAACAAAGTCTCCACCTTCAGAAGTGGTGGTCACATCTCTAGTAGTTACAAAATAGAGCCTGACCCCTCCCTTCCTCACTGACCGGGCCTGGCTTTCCAGTCCAAACCCATCCACACCGAAACGTTAAGACCAAGACGTGTCACCTCCTCAAAGAGGCCTGCCCTGACCGACCTTGCTAAGGCCATCTCTCCCACCTTCCACCTCTCTTTCTGCATAGCACAGGGCCCCCACTTGAGGACATCTGCATGTATTTCCTCGTTCGTTATGTGTCTCCTCTGCCAGAATACCAGCTCCATGAAGGAAGGGATGCAGTCTTCCCTGGGGCTGAGAATGCTGCCTGGTACCTAACAGGCCCTCAAAAAATATGTTTTGAATGAAGGCTGAAGGAACGATGTTCCTCACCCTCCACGAAGAAGGAGGGTAACCGCTGTATCTGTTTAGGCTGCAGTGCATGGAAAACACTGGGCTTTGTGGAATAAATTAAAATCGAGGAAACCTTGGAAGAAGGGAGAAGGAGGCGGAAGGGCAGCCCCAAGAGTTCAACCCCATCAGAGCTGGGGGAAAGGAAATCCCCACCTCAAACTTCACCCTTGGCCCAAGATGCGGGGACTGAGTTTTCTCTCTCCAAGGAAGATGAGCTAGCAATGAGCCAACTGGAGCTCCCGCTCTACCCCCCATCTCTAGCTTGCTGTGTGACCTTGACCAGGTCATTTCCTCCGCCTGGGTCTGAGTCTCTGCCTCTGTCAAACGGGAGGGAGAAGGCGATCTCTAAGACCCCTCCCAGCCCTGCCACTGAAGCCTCCCAAGGGGCTGCAGAGAGGAGACGTGGGGACAGGATGGTGGTGACTGCCAGAGGATGAACTTTCCCCAAGGGCTTCCATCCCCAACCTCCAGCGCGAGGCGACCACTCTGCAGACAGGTGCACAGGACGTACGGACCGCCAAAGCCAAGCCCTGAGGCGCGGGTACCCGAACCCAGTGGAATAGATGCCTCCTTAAATTGCAGGGCGTCTGTTTGCGAGGCGAAGGGAAGGGGGAGGAGCTTAGAGGATGCCCCGGCGCCGTAGGCGGCTTCACTGAGCCTGGCCGGGCGGGGCTGAGAGTTGGGGTGGGGAAGACAGAGAGGTGTGCGCTGGAAGACCGGGAAAAAGACCGAGGTGGGGGTAGAAGGGATCCGAAAAGGTCGAAGTCCAGAGTTAGTCTTCGGAGGCGGGAGGCTGAAGCTCCGCCTCCAACTTCAAAGGTCTCGGTACCGAATCGAGAATCTTGAGTTCGAGACCCAGCTCCGACGCTAACACACCAGGCAAGCCTTTTCCTCAACTTGGGCCTCGATCTCCCCTTATTTAGAATGAGGGGAGGTTGAGGAAGGATGGCGTTCAGGATCCCTACAGTCTGATCCTACTCTCCAGCTCTGGCGGGCTCAGCTGCCCCCAGGATGCTGGGGCGACAACTTTTATTCTACTCCGTCCTACAAGGCGGCGGGGGAAACTGAGGCACGGACTGGGGGGACGAGCCCAGCAGCGCGGAGCTGCCTGGGCCCCCCGCCCCACTTTTCCCCCTCGCCGCCAGCGTGGAGGGGACGGTGCTGGGGACAACAGGGGACCCCACAGGGGTCCTGGGAGCCGCCCCCAGGCAGCCTCACCTTCCGCACGCGCTTCTTCCGGATGCTCTCCACCGCGAACACCTGCTCGCCGATGGCTGACAGCTCCATGCGGGGCGGCGGGCGAGCGGGCCCGGGGCCGGGCCGGGCCGGGCCGGGGGCGGAGCTGCGGGGCCGCGGCTGAGGCGCGCGATGCTCGGGCCGGCGGGGACCCCGTCACCCTCGCCCGGGCGCGCACGCGCACGCGCACGCGCGCACACCCCCTCGCGCTCCCTCACGCCGCCGACGTTCCATTTTTGAACCTGCGCAACGTTTTCCTCTGCGCGAGCGAGCGAGCGAGCGAGCGCGCGAGGAGGGGGCGGGGCGGGGGCTCGGCTCGCGCCCGGCAGGTCACGCCCCTCCCTCCCGGGCCTCCCTCGCCCCGCCGGCCCCGCCCCCTGGCCCCGCCCCACGATGGAGCCCCGCCCCACCCGCCGCCGCGCCGCGGGCCGCGAGCTCCTGTTCTGCGGAGCCGGCCCGCGGGACTTATTTGGCGCCGGTGTTGCTTGGCACTGGGGCGGAGCGAGATCTTAATACCGAGACGCGTTTCTTTAAATGCTCCCGGCGACCCTGAGAGGCCGGAAACGACACGCCCCGGTTGGGCAGATGAGAAGCGGGCCGACCTCGGAGGCCAAGCGGCCCGCCTCCTACGGGGGACGGGCGGGGCCGGGGCGCGGACCCCAGAGCGGCGGGGGGGCGGGGCCAGCCGAAATTTCCTTCTGAAGACAGGAGGCCTCTAGATCCGGGCTCCGCGGCGGCGTGGTTTGGCCAGTCCTAAGCCGGCGCCTGCCTGTTCGTCAGTCTGTCTGTCCGTCCGTCGGGGGCTGTGCGGAGGGCCCCGGCTAGGCGATAATTCGCGGCAGGTGTGCCCGGGGCGGATGGAACGTGCACACCGGGACCGGTTTTGCTGCCACGCGCTTGGCGCTGGGCATCCAGTAGCCGCTCCACTGTTTGTGGAATGAATGGATCTCGAGGTCCCAGCCTCACCCACCCCAACCCGCTTCCGTTTTCGCTCCCGCGCCACCATTCATCCCCGCCCGGAAGCGCGCCCCTCCGGCTCCCACCGCCTACCTGCATCGATCCCAAGTCCTGCCTCTCTGTCCTCTCCCCTCCACACCCCTCGTCCTTTCCTCTGGGCTGCAGCCCTTTCCGAGCCCGCGTCCACACAGTGCCAGAGAGCGCTTTCTAAAATGCAGATGTGACTGGGTCACCTTAGTGCTTAAAAACCTCCCATAGCTCCTTATTCCGCTCAGAATAAAGTCCAAAAGCCTCAGTCTGGAGCACAGAAGAAAGAAATGATAGATTTACACTTGATTTTTTTTTTTTTTTTTTTTTTAATCAGAAGCCAGCCAGAAGGCGCTGGAATGATTTATCTAATGTCCCGGGAAAAAATAACCATCATCTTAGAATTATATACCCAGTGAAAATTTATTCCAAGAATTATGTGCCCAGTGAAAATATCTTTCCAGGAGGAGGTGGAATAAGATTTACAAATGCTAAGACTAAGTCTTTGCCACTAGCAGACCCTCCCTAAAGGAAATTCCAACGGAAGAACTTGAGACAGGAAGAAGATGATCACAGACAGGTCTGATGCAATAGGGAATAAAGAACAATGAAGAACATTGATAATATAAGACAATAACAATGCCTTCCGGATAAAAATAGAATTAAAATACACAAGAACAATAGCATATAACTTGGATGAGTGGAGTTAAAGGGTTCTAAAATCCTTTTTTTTTTTTATTCAGGAGGACAATGGAGATATGAAATAACACAGACTTGTTAAGAATGTCATTCATTACCAAGGTACACTAAAAGAATGGAACTGCAGTTTATAATATTTATTCAAATTCTTTTTTTTTTTTTTCAACTTTTTTTTTTTTTTTTTTTTTTTTATTTTTGGGACAGAGAGAGACAAAGCATGAACGGGGAAGGGGCAGAGAGAGAGGGAGACACAGAATCGGAAACAGGCTCCAGGCTCTGAGCCATCAGCCCAGAGCCCGACGCGGGGCTCGAACTCATGGACCGCGAGATCGTGACCTGGCTGAAGTCGGACGCTTAACCGACTGCGCCACCCAGGCACCCCATATTTATTCAAATTCTTACAGGAGGAAAATAGAATGAGAAAATCAACCCTCTCAATCCTAAACCAAGTGAGAATGGAGAGAAAAATAAATACAAGACAGGTGGGACAAATGATATAAATTCAAATGTGCTGTAATTCCATAAATGCAAGCGGACTAGATGTTGTTGAAATACAAAGACGGAGCACCTGGGTGGCTCAGTCGGTTGAGCATCCGGCTTCAGCTCAAGTCATAATCTCTGGGTTCGTGAGTTCGACCTCCGCACCAGGCTCTGTGCTGACAGCTCGGAGCCTGGAGCCTGCTTCGGATTCTGGGTCTCCTTCTCTCTCTGCTCCTCCCCTGCTTGTGCTCTCTCTCTCTCTCTCTCTCTCTCTCTCTCTCTCTCTCTCTCTCTGTCAAAAATAAATAAACATTAAAATAAATTAAAAAAAAATAAAATACAAAGACTATCAGACTGGGTAAAAATCCTACTACATGCAATTTGGAGAAGACATCCGCAGGAGACACTTCCCAAAACAAGGGTAGAGAGACGATCAAAGTGAATGCATGGAAAAGGACATCATACAAAGGCTAACGAAAAGAAGGCTGATTTATTCCCTTTAATTCCGGTTGGGGGTGGGGGGGGGGGACCCTCACTAGAGATCAAGAGAGTTGCTTCATAATGAAAATGATCCAATTTGCCAGAAAGAGAGAACAATTTCATATCTGTGTGCAAATTCCATAATCTTAACATGTAAGAAACATGAAGAAAGCTACACAGAAAAATAAACCCACAATTATGGTGGGAGATCTAAAAACACACCCCTCTAATTGGTAGAACAAACAAATATATTCAATAAGAATATGATGAGAACATTTGACTAATGGACTTTCATAGAACACTGTGGCTACAACAGCAGCATACTTTCCAAGACTTGTGGGATATTTACAAAAACAGTAAATCTCAAGAAATTGCTAAAGTTTGAAATCATACAGAGTGCATCCTCTGACCACAATGCAAATAAGCCAGAGATCAATAATGAAAAGATTTACGATTTCTTCTTTGGTCCATCAGTTATTTAGAAATTCAGATGTGTGTTTCTAAGTAACTGATAGACCAAAGAAGAACTCCTAATAGAAATTATAAAATACTTTTAACTGAATGGAATGGAAATATTTACATATTAAAAACTGCATGGGTGCCTGGCTGGCTCGGTCAGTAGAGTGTATGACTCTTGATCTTGGGGTTGTGAGTTTGAGCCCCATGTTGGATGTAGAGATTACTTAAAAATAAACTCTTTTTTAAAAAGTTTTTTAATGTTTATTTTTGAGAGACACACACTCAGAGTGCAAGTGGGGGAGGGGCAGAGAGAGAGGGAGACCCAGAATCCGACGCAGGATCCAGGCTCCGGGCTGTCAGCACAGAGCCCAGCACGGGTTTCCAACTCACCAACCTCGAGATCATGACCTGGGCTGAAGTCGGACGCTTAACTAACTGAGTCACCCAGGCGCCCTTAAAAATAAAGTCTTAAAAAAAAATTTAGCAGGATACAGCTAAAGCATGACTCAAAGGGAAGTTTATGGCTTTTTTTTTAAATTTTTTTTTCAACGTTTTTATTTATTTTTGGGACAGAGAGAGACAGAGCATGAATGGGGGAGGGGCAGAGAGGGAGGGAGACACAGAATCGGAAACAGGCTCCAGGCTCCGAGCCATCAGCCCAGAGCCATCAGCCCAGAGCCATCAGCCCAGAGCCATCAGCCCAGAGCCATCAGCCCAGAGCCTGACGCGGGGCTCGAACTCACGGACCGCGAGATCGTGACCTGGCTGAAGTCGGACGCTTAACCGACTGCGCCACCCAGGCGCCCCAAGTTTATGGCTTTTAATGCTTGTATTAGAAAAGAGAAAAGGCTGAAAGTAGTAAGTGCCCATCTCAAGAAGCTGGAAAAAGGACAGTAAAGTAAAAGAAAACAAAAGGAAGGACAGAGTAACAGCAAGAGCAGAAGGTGATGGAAAGGATCAGCAAAAAACCAAAACTACTCCTAGAAAAACACTAATTATATCTGACAACCGCTGGTGACATTGATCAAGAAAAAAGAGCAAGGGCACAATTAACCAATATCGGGAATGAAGAGCGAGAGAGTCTGCTGAGGTTGAGAAAAAGAAGATAAAAGATAATTATGAATAACTATTACAGTAACTTCAACACTTTAATGAACTGGGAACATCTTTAGAAAACTGTAACCTACCAAAACTTATTTGAGAGAAACCATGAATGAGCACCCCGGGTCACAGTACCAAAGTATCCAACAACGGGGCATTCATAACAGGTGCCTGCCTTAGCACTGAGCAGGGTCCAAGAGACCCCTGGCTATGCCAGGCATTAACTCTTTTATCTATGTGTCATCAGAAGGTCTGGGGGATCTGGGGCAGCCATGGGGCGGCTGTGGCACTTGGCGGGTTGGGAGTGGTGGCTCTGTACCAACGGATATGAAATTATCTTGGTGCTATAGCAACCTGATGTCCCATGGCACCAAATGAACATCGGCTCTCCCCATAAGCGTTGAAAGAATTGACTTGACCATCAGTAATGCTCCCACAAGGAAAACTCAGGCCCAGAGGGCTTCACCTAGGAGTTATTTAAAGAAGAAATCATTCTAGTCTCACCCCAACTATTCTGCATGCCACCAGTACAGCGCCAAAAAAAAAAAAAAAAATTATAGGCCAGTGTCACTCAGGAATATAGATACAGAATTCTTTTTTTTTTATTTTTTTTCAACGTTTTTTATTTATTTTTGGGACAGAGAGAAACAGAGCATGAACGGGGGAGGGGCAGAGAGAGAGGGAGACACAGAATCAGAAACAGGCTCCAGGCTCCGAGCCATCAGCCCAGAGCCTGATGCGGGGCTCGAACTCACGGACCGCGAGATCGTGACCTGGCTGAAGTCGGACGCTTAACCGACTGCGCCACCCAGGCGCCCCTAGATACAGAATTCTTAATCAAAACATCAGCACACCAAGTGTGACAGTGTAGAAAAATGATACTACCTCGTGACAAAACTGGGTCTCATCCAGAAATGCAAGGTTGGCTTACCATTTGAAAATCAGTCGATGTAATGCACCACATTAAAAGTTCAAGGAGAAAGACATAGGGCCATCTCCACAGATGCAGGGAAAGCTCAACATTCATTTAGGTCTTAAAATGTGTAGCAAACTAGAAATACAAAGAGAATGTCTTTATCCTGGTAAAGGTATTTCCAAAAAGCCTACAGCAATATCCTGATTAATGGAGAAATATTGAAAGCATTCCCCTTGAGATTAGTAGGCAAGGGTGGTTGCAATCTCCGTTTCCAGGAGACATGACACCAGATACCCTAGACCTGTGTTGCCCAATAGGGTAGCCACTGGCCACCTGTGATTATGAGAACATCACCTGTGACTAGACCCAATTGAGTTGTAAGGGTAAAGCTTAATACTTATTGGACTTTTAACGACTTAGTACAGAAAAAAAAAACTTCACGCCATGAAATGTTTCATTAGTAGTTCTATATTGGGGCACCTGGGTGGCTCAGTCGGTTGGGCGTCACACTTTGGCTCAGGTCATGATCTCATGGTTCATGAGTTCAAGCCCCGCGTTGGACTCTGGGCTGACAGCGCGGAGCCTGGAGCCTGCTTCGGATTCTGTGTCTCCCTCTCTCTCTGCCTCTTCCCTGTCCACGCTGTCTCTCTCTCTCTCTCTTTCTCAAAAAGAAATAAAGGTTAAAAAAAATCATTCTATAGGGGTTACCTGTTGAAACAGTATTTTTTATATACTGGGTTATGTGAAATATAAAAATGAATTTCACCTACTTCTTTTGACTTTTTTTAATGTGCTAGCAAAAGATTTCACATTATGCATGTGGCCTGCATAAATGACCCACATTAGGTTTCTCTTGGACAGTGCTGTCCTAGACAGCAAGACAACAAAATGAAAACAAAGGTAAGAGGATTATTTTACCTTTGTAGAAGTGTCATTGTTTTTCAGATTCCATGTGGACAATCCAAAAAAATTCTTCAGATTATTTTTTTAGGTTAATAAAAGCATTTAGCAAAATGGTTGGATTTAAAAAAAAACAATATACAAAAATCTGTTGTTCTGTGCTTCTCTATGCCGGTAATAAATGATTAGAAAATGAAGTACAATAAGCTATCATTTATAGCATAATACAAATACGTAAAGTGCCTAGGAATAAATCGAGTGAAATATGCAAAGTCATTATGGAATAAAATTTTATACTGAGAGGGGTGCCTAGATGACTCAGTCAGTTGAGCATCTGACTCTTGATTTTTGCTCAGGTCATGATCTCACGGTTCATGAGATCCAGCCCAGGGTTGGGCTCTATGCTGACAGCCCAGAGCCATTTGGGATTCTCTCTCTCCCTCTCTCTCTCTCTGCCCCTCCCCCACACGCACACATGCTCTCTCTCTCTCTCTCCAAATATAAATAAAGAAAGGTTTTAAAAAATTCTATACTGAGAAACATTAAAGACTAGATCAAAATGGCTGGCTGGCTCAGTCCGCGAAGCACGCGGTTCTTGGGGTCGTGAGTTTGAGCCCCATGTTGGGTGCAGAGATTACTTAAGAATAAAACCTTTCATAAACAAACAAACAGGTGGTTACCAGAGGGGAGGTGCGTGGGTCGGGGGTGGAGGCTTACGAAGAGTACACTTAACCATGATGAGCACTGAATAATACATAAACAGAATTGTTGAATCACTGTATTGTATACCCCAAACTACTCTAACACTGTGTGTTAAGTACATGGGAATTAAAATGCTTTAAAATGGAGAGTTAAGCCGTGTTCATAGATTGAAAGACTCCGGACTAGAACCATGTCAATTCTCTCCAAATGGATCTGTAGAGTCAAAGCAATCCTAATCAAGATCATCCAATTTGGGGGAACTGGAGAGGCTGTACGGAACATTTATTGGGAAGTGCAAAGGACCGGGACTAGCCAGGGCACCCTTAAAGGAGGAGATGGTGGAGAAGAAATTGTCCCTAGCCGCTAGCAAGACATTACCAAAACACTCGACAAACACATGCAGAGATTTGGAGGGAGGGAGAGAGACGGAGATCGCTCAGTTGAGCATGTACTTTGTTATAAATGGTGCTGAATAATTAGTGATTCATATGGGGGAAAATGCCATCATTTCTCCTACATCACGAAAATTTACTCCATATGACTTTCAAGCCTAAATGTGAAAAGCAGAACGCTGAAACTTTTAGAAGATGATGTTTGGAAATCTCTTGATTCACGTGAGGTAGAGAATAACGTCTTGCATGAGACACAAAGAACATGTCACACAGGAAACAAATCAATCACTCCGACAACATCCACATTATGAACGCTATCAGAGACTAGATAGTTACAAGAGGAAGAAAACAGGGTGTCTGGGTGGCTCGGTGGTGAAGCACCTGACTTCGGCTCGGGTCATGATCTCACGGTTCGTTCGTGAGCTCGAGCCCCGCTTCGGGTGAGCCTCGCTTCTCTCTGTCGGTCTCTCTCCGTCTCCCTCCTCCCATCGTGGGATTCTCTCTCTCTCCCCCTCTCTCACTTGCGCCCCCCTCCTTTCAAAAAACAAAAAAGAGAGAAAAGAAAAAGGAAGAAAACATTTAAAATACTCATTAATTGACAAAGGAGACTATGTAAGGAATTCCTATGAATTGATAAGGAGGATAAAAAAAAAAAAAAAACTGGGGCACCTGGGTGGTCCAGGGCTTGATCTCAGGATCTGAGTTCAAGCCCTGAGCCGGGCTCCACACTAAGCGAGGAGCCTATTAGAAAAAAAAAAAAAAAAAAGGCTAGGCAAGATCGTCTCCTAGGGACACACCTCAGAGCGACGCTTGTACACATGCACCCATGCACCCGAATCCCTGTTTTGTTTTGTTAAATGTTTATTTATTCTTGTGGGGGGGGGGGGGAGGAGGAGGGGGAGAGAGAGAGGGAGACAGAGGACCCCAAGCAGGCTCCGCCCTGACAGCAGAAAGCCCCGATGCGATGCGGGGGCTCGAACTCACAAACCCTGAGATCATGACCTGCGCTGAACTGGGGAACTGGGACGTTTAACCTGCCTGAACCACCCAGGCGCCCCCCAAAAACCTGTTTTTAAATGTCCGTACCAACAATACTTGGTTCCAGGAACTGGAACCAGCTTCGAAATCCAGTAGGCTGAGCAAGGAAAGCCTGGACTATTCACACACTGGGTTATTATCCGGCATTGAGATTTATTATTGCAGAGATCAAAATAGTGATTCCTCCTTGGGGAGCAACGTGTGTATGAACACAGAGGAACACGCAGTCCTGGTGATGTGCCCTTTCTTTAAATTTTTTTTTTCAACGTTTTTATTTATTTTTGGGACAGAGAGAGACAGAGCATGAATGGGGGAGGGGCAGAGAGAGGGAGACGCAGAATCTGAAACAGGCTCCAGGCTCCCAGCCATCAGCCCAGAGCCTGACGCGGGGCTCGAACTCACGGACCGTGAGATCGTGACCTGGCTGAAGTCCAACGCTTAACCGACTGCGCCACCCAGGCGCCCCGATGTGCCCTTTCTTAATTTGGAAGTTGTTTATGTGTTATTATTATTCTTTGAATTTCTGTATGCTTTCTACACTCTTACATATATTATGTGTTGCAACCCAAACATTAGATTATATTAAATTTTTTTAATGTTTATTTATATTTGAAAGAATGGAGACAGAGTGTGAGCAGGGTAGGGGCAGAGAGAGAGAGGGGGACACAGAATCCCAAGCAGACTCCAGGCTCTGAGCCGTCAGCACAGAGCCCGGCTCGGGGCTCGAACTTACGAACTTACGAACTGTGAGATCGTGACCTGAGCCAGAGTTGGATGCTTAACCGACTGAACCACCCCGGCGCCCCCCCCCAAAATTAAATTTAATTTAAAAGAAATGTAGTCAGGGGGCCACACTCTGCAGGGTAGTATTTCAGGCTATGTTGAGGATTTTTGTCTTTATCCTAAAAGTAGCAGACAGTGCGGGGGCAAATTGCAGCTGCAGGAGAAATATAAAGAGTGATAGAAAAAAATCACTCAAAAGAAAATAAAAATAAGTCAGGATATTTGGGATGAAAGCTCCTCAGAGATATTTTAGGAGACACCCCATGAGCAAAACAAGAACGGGCTGCTTTGAGAAAGGAACAGTCAGAAAATGAGAACGAATTCTTGGGTGTGGAAAACATCGCTGCAATTTTCAAACTGGATGGAGTTAGTGGATCCCAGCACACGGCACGAAGATGTAGAATACGAAAGAAAAAAACAAGAGCTATAAAAGATCCGTCCGGGTCCAACATTTGCTATCAGGAGTTTCAGTAAGGGAAGGTAGGGAGGCCACAGGGAACGAACTAGAAAAGAATTTCCCAGCGCCGAGCAGATACCACCCTGATCTGAAAAGCTTGTCAGCTGACGGGCAGGATGGATTTTCAAAAGGCTAACGCTTCTCCACGCTAAGAAATGTCTGAACACCAAGGATTTAAAAAATTAAAAGCTTTCCATTTAAAACAAAATCACAAAGCAAGGAGTACGAATCAGTCTGGCATCACCAGTAACAGAGGCCAGAAGGCAGCAGAGAAAGAAATCCAAATTCTAAGGGGAGATTACTTTGAACCAAAAATTATATACCTTCTGGGCCAGTTGCAAATGGTCTGCAGAGGGGCGCCTGAGTGGCTCAGTTGGTTCAGCGTCTGACTCTTGGTTTCGGCTCAGGTCACGATTTCACGGTTTGTGAGATCGAGCCCCACGTCAGGCTCAGCGCTGACGGCATGGAGCCCGCTTGGGATTCTCTCTCTCCCTGTCTATCTGCCTCTCTCTCTCCCTCTTTCTCAAAATAAAAATAAACTTAAAATAAAAATGTAAAAAAAAAAAGGTCTATGTAACAAAAAATAGTGGCTGACTGCACCACAAACTACTAGGAGGCCACTTTTCTCATCTAATAAGACACATGCAGGAAGTCTCGCTTTCTTGTTCCACGAATCAGCGACATTAGGAATATTCAGCTGATAGACAAGGGGAGAGAGAAAGCAAAGAAGGCATGTCACTTCCTCTCTCTCTCTCTCTCTCTCTCTCTCTCTCTCTCTCTCAAAAATAAATAAACATTAAATTTTTTTCTAAGTAATAAGAAACAAACGGATTTATCCAGAAGTCCCTTGGAAATGTACCTGCGGCAGCATGCCTAGGAAGTTATTTTCACGTCTCTTGGGTAGCAACCTAGGAGCAGAGTCACCGGGTTATAAACTTTCTGAGAAACTGTCCAGCTGTTTTCTACACCAGCTGGACTATTTTGCGTTCCCCTCAACACTGTTGGAGAGTTCCAGTTGCTCCACACCTTTGCCAACACTTGATATTGTAAGTTTTTTCCACTTCAACTACTTATTGTACGTGTGCTGATAGAGTGGAAACAACTTGCGTTTCTCTAATGACTCGCGACATTGAGCATCTTTTCATTTGCTTACTTGCCGTTCTGTATCTTCTTTAGTAAAATGTGCTTTCAAACCTTTTGCCCTTTTAAAAAGTCAGGTTGTTTGGGGTGCCTGGATGGCTCAGTTCGTTAAGTGTTCCACTTCGGCTCAGGTCATGATCTCACAGTTCATGGGTTCGAGCCCAATGTGGGCTCTGTGCTGTCAGCCCAGAGCCTGGAGCCTGCTCTCGATTCTGTATCTCCCTCTCGTTCTGCCCCTCCCTCACCTCTCTCTCTCTCTCTTTCTCTCTCTCTCAAAAATAAACCTTAAAGAAATATTTTTAAGTCTGGTTGTTTATTTCTGAGTTATAAGAATTTATAAATTTATTCATACATTTCAAGTCCTTTACCAGGTAAAAGTTTTGCAAATGTTTTCTCCCAGACTGTGGTTGTCTTTTAATTTTTTAAGGTGCCTTTCAAAGAATGAAAGCTCTTACATTTAGGTATATGACCCATTATGAGTTAATTTTTGTATATGATGTGAGACGAGAATCAAGTTTCATTTTTTTCCACGTAGTTACCCATCTGGCCAATTTCTATACCCCCCCCGCCCCCCCAGAAAAGGCCTGATCAAATTTCTATTGAGATTATGCTGAATTTGTAGCTCTTTTTTGAAATCACTGACACCTCGATAATATTCAATTTTCCAATCCTTGAAATGTTATAACTCTCCCTTTAACAACATTTAATATTCAGTCCTTTCAACAATGTTGAAATTTTTAGCAATGTTCTGTGGTTTGGGGGATACTGTTGCCACACATTTTTTATCAGAGTTATCCCTAAGTGTTTTGTGGCTGTTGTGACATTTTTCAATGTCAGTTTTCAATTGTTCACCACTAGCATACAGAACTAAACTTGATTTTTTAAATATTGACCTTGTATCCTACAACATTGCCAAACTCTCTTATTAGCTCTATAAGCTTTTATGTAAATTTCACCCACTTTTCTACATAGATGACCAGGTCTGAGATTAAAGACAGTTTTCTTTCATTTCGAGTCTGTATGCCTTTCTTTTTCTTGCCTTATTGCACTGGCTAAGACCTTTAGTATGATATTGACTAGAAATATTGAGATTGAACATCTCTGCCTTTTTCCTGATCTTAGGGAGAAAGCACTCAAAGTTTTACCAGTATTGATAATATCAGCTACAGATTTTTTTAAAAGCACCCTTGATTAGATTCAGAGAATTTCCTTCTTTTCCTAGTTTGCTTAGAGTTTTCATTATAACAGAGTGTTGAGTTTTGTCGAACGCTTTTCTGCACCTGTTGAGATGAACATATGGTTTTTCTTGTCTAATTAATATGGCAAATTAGCATGTGATTTTTAAAATCAAAATAAAGCTAAATATAGTGTTTAAAGTTTGAGTTTAAATATAAAAAGGGCAGATTCTCAGGCCCTGAAGGGTGTCCCAGACCCTCCTTCTGGCTCAGCTCCAACCCAGCTCTCAGTTCCATCCTCTTCTCCCAACCGGGATGGTCACTACCACACCATCACTCTACTCTCCCTCCCAGATCAAGCCACCAGCGCCCCTCCCCTTGATCCCTGCCACCTCTTCCACCCAGCACTTGTAGCCAGAGTGACTGCATCGTTTCCTACTAACCATTGATGATATTGTGATACTAATAAGAAATATGTATTTGGTCTTCTGCCCATTTCTGGTACTGCACTTCTTGGAATTCCTTAAATGTTAAGAGCCATAAAGATGTCTCGATATCTATGACAAACCCCTTTCAAAGCACATCTGAGTTGATGTTAATGAAGTGACTTTTGGAACGCAACTAAGGATGGGGGCTGGTTGCCAAGGGAACCAAGCCGGTGATTCCAGGACACCAACTTTCAGCCCCACGTCCACGACTTCCAGGGAGGGGAAAAGGGCTGGAGGTTGAGTCAATAGCCCACGGCCAATGATGGCATCAGCCGTGCCTGTGTAATAAAGCCTCCATAAAAACCCAAAAGGATAGAGTTCAGAGAGCTTCCGGATTGGCTCTCACCTGGAGGTCTCCGGAGAGTGGTGTGCTGGGAAAGCATGGAGGCTTCCCACCCCTTTCCTCAAACCTTGCTCTGCGCCCCTCTTCCATGTGGCTGTTGCTGAGCCATATCCTTTTATCATAAACCGGTGGTAATCTAGCAGGTAAACTGTTTTCCCGAGTTCTGAGAGCTGCCTTGGCATTTGAACCCGAGGAAGATGTCATGGGAACCTCCGAGTTATAGCTGATCATTTGGTCAGAAGCACGGGTGACAAGGTGGCGTTGTGATTGGCATCTGAAGTGGGAGCTGGTGGCGGGGGCGGCGGGGGATGGGGGGAGACTTATGGGACTGAGGAGCCCTTGGCCTGTGGGATCCAACACTATCTCCAGATAGATAGGATCAGAACTGAGTTCATTGCTTGGTAGTGTTGGGAAGAACACATACTGGACCATCCTTCAATGGCTCCCAGCTCGGGACCTCCATACCTCCTGCCTTTGCGGTTCCTTTCACTGGCCTTCCTCCCCACCCGTCCCGTGATTACTGAGGACCTCTGCCAGTCGCTGTCGTGTCCATCTTTCAGAATGAAGCTCAACCATCTCCTGCTCCGTGAAACATCCCAGGCTACCCTTCTGCCTGATCCCCGGCGAACCCTCTGGGCTTCCCCTAGTCACAGCCCGGATCCTGCCGTCTGTTTGTGTGTGTCTCCCCATCAGACCCAGAGCTCCTGCAGGACAAGGAGCATATCCGGTTCATCTCAGCGTCCTGTGCCCTGCCTAGAGCCAGGCACTGCATAGGAGTTCAGTGTTTGTTGAGTGAATTAATAATGCTCAGTAGGAAGCCGGCCTTCAGAAATGCATGGGGAAGAGGGCAGAAGAATGGGGGGTGGGGGGCAGGTGGAAGGGGCGGTATGAGAGGAAGCAGGGGCGTGGGGGACGGGGGGCTGTTAAAGGGCCAGCTCCAGCTGAAAAAGTAATTGCAGAGAGATGGCTACAGGCTGTCAGGTGCCTCTTCCGAGTTGAGAGCTCAGGAGGACAGTGGGACTCACCGTGACCACCAGGTGGCACCAGGCTCCCGGGCGTCTGACTGCCCAGCTCCTGCTGCCCCGCTTCCCTCAAGGTACGGAGCCCCAAAGAGGGCAGAGCCTGAACCCGCAGGACCCACAGCAGCAACAAAAGAGGTGTCCCCTGGTGTCACTTCAGATCCTCAGGGGTGGTCTCACCCCACTTGCTTCTCTGTGCCTGAGATTCCACCACGGGAGATGGGATGCCCGCTCTTCTCTGCAAAACCCCTCGGGGAGGGGGAGGGGGAGGGGCGTGTCACAAGGAAAACGGAAGGGAACAAACTCAAGTCCCCACTCTGACACTTACTGGCTGTGTGACTTGGGGGCTCTGAGGCTGGGTTCTGCTACACGCAGGCACATTCTGAGTGCTTTACATTTATTCCTCAGTTCCTTCCCCGCCCCCCCCCCATCACCCTCGGATGTAGAAACTATTAGCCCTGGTTTCCAGGGGAGGGAACTGAGGCACAGAGAAGTTAAGTAGCTAACTAAAGGTTGCACAGCTCGGTTGTGGTTGTGGGTCGCGGCCCACTGAGCCCCTGCTGGGGAGGGGTTCCACATGGATGTGGTGTCTGGGCTGGGAGGAGAAAAGAGGGCAGGGTCGAGGCCCCAGGAAGGCCCCAGAGGGTCCAGGCTGGCAGCCAAAGTCAAGCAGACTGAGGAAGAGCCGGTAGGGGCGGCTCTTGGAGCCAAGGAGCGGGGAGACACGGAAGGCGCTGAAGGCCCAGGAGAGAATGTGGCCGGTTCTAGAGTGCTGGCCACGGCATCTGGCGAAGGTGGAGAGACAGAATGGACAAGAGGGAAGGGGGAGAGGGCTGGGTCAAGGGCTTTGTCCGTTTGTTTTAGGGCAGACTCTGAGGATGAGTCTAGACTGCCGGGGGAAACCCAGCAGAGAGGTGGAAGCTGGTGGGAGGGCAGCTGATGATTCTGGAAGGGGAAGGCAGGCGAGGGGAACGCCAGGAGCCTCCAGAGTGTGATGTCCTCGGGTCCTCGTTCCACTCTCCTTCTCCAGAGGAGCACACTGGAGTCTGGAAGGGTTAGGCGACTCCCTGAGAGCCCAGGCCATGACCTCTCCCCCCAGGACGTAGGCCTCCCCACGAGCTCCGGCTGTGTGCCGAGCCCCACCCAGCGCAGGGAGGGAGACAAAAAAGCAGGACCCAACGGCCAAGCCCCAGGACCAAGATCACTGCCAGGAGACCGAGGCCAAGGGAGGCGGTCCCAACCTCTGGGTCGGAGAGTTTCCCACTTTCTCTCCGTCCTCTTCCACCTCTTCCCATCTCTGTCCTGAGGGCCAGGAGGGACCAAGGTCCAGAAGTAAAACCGTCCCCGGGGATGCCTAGTTAGAAGGCATCTGGGGATGGTTCTCTGGGCACTTACAATCTCTACTGTTCTGCCAGTGTGGGCGTATTTACTCTCTGGGTCCTCCAGCCCCCGCAGAAGGTCGGTCTGACCCCCAGACAGGCCAGACTCTTAAGCACAAGACCAGCTTGCTGCCCGTTCTGACAGTCAGCACCAGGCCTTTCACAGATGAGGAAACTGAGGCCCAGAGTGGGAGACACCTCAAGAGAGCCCCCATCCCTGGTGCGGAGCAGAACCAAAACGGGACTCTGGCCTGGTGGCTCCAAGGCCACTGCCCCTTCCTCAGCCATGTGTGATGCCCCTCTGTCCCCTCCTGTCCTAGAAGACAAGCCTTGCTCCCATCTGGCCTCCCGTGGCCCCCACTCCCCCTCCCTCCGCCCCCCACCAAGCTACAGTTCCCTCACCTGCCCCAGACACAAACCACCCACAGGGCTCTATCCCTTTCCTGCATCCCGTTTCAACAGCCCCCGTGAGGATTTCCACCAGGGATTGGAAGAGATCCTGGCCCTGCCCCAGTCCCGAGGCAGGTGCATGAGGGGCGCCGGACGAGGGGGCAAGAGGACCGGTGTGGGCGGGTCCTCTCCAGGGCACACCTGAGCTCTCGGGTGGGGCCCGACCCCCCAGCCACAGTGTTGGGAGCCTGGCTTCCAGCTAAAGGGCCAGGGCCTGGGACTGGTGTCCATTTCCTCCTGGACCCTCACCACCCCTGCTCCTGCCCCTCGCCCAGCCCAGGTCTCTGCTCCTTTTCTCAAAGGACACCCCGCAATTACCTGATCTCTGCTCACGTGCCCCTCCTTCCCTCCTCCACATCAGCTTGTCTTTCCCCCAGCCGGGGGGCCCGGGACAGCCTCCCTGCCCTCCACGGTGGCTCCCCACCGCCACAGCTCCTCACTAAAGCTGGTTGTGTGGCAGCTCGGAGGGACCTAGGGCTCCCTCTGCCACCCCTCAGTCTGTGACTGGGCAAGCTGAGGGCACGAACCCAACGGGCTCCTCAGAGGCACGGCTGGGGCTTGACCCTCCGTGTGTCCCCAAGGCCTGGCATGGAGCCAGCACAGGGTAAGTCCTACAGGGTGGCATGCCTGAGACGGCAGGTGGAATCAGCTGGGGCTGGAATCCAGCCGACAGGCTGTGCAGCCTGGGGCAAGTCCCTCAACCTCTCTGAGCCCCCGCTTTTCATTTGTCAACACTGGGAGGAGCGAGGCCTCCCTCACCGGGTTGTAGGGAGAATTAGTTAAGACAACGCATGCAAACTGTGCATCTCAGCATCAGGTGGTTGTTATTCATTCAGTAAACACTCACTGAACACCCAGTATGGGTCATTGATTCTGAGTTCCAAAGGAAAGAAACCAAGTCAGCAGACCCCAGCTTCCCCGATCTCCCACCCTGTTGGTCTTTCCTGGTGCACCTGCACCCTGTCTTCCTACTCTGCCCAGAGACGGCCCCCTAAATGGTCCAACTACACCTATCACTGTCCTGCTCAGAAGCAACTGTGGGCACTGGTGCCTGGAGTATCGCAAGCTGACTCCTGGGCGTGGCAGTCAAGACTCTCTGGGATCTGGCTCCGACGTCTCTTTCCCATCAACTCTCCCCTTGTTTGGTGACACCAAGTTCCACTGCAGTCACGTGGGCCCAGTTCCTACGCCCAGAACACGCTGGGCTTTCTCGTCAGCACACCTTTGTGCCCCGAGTAGAACAGCGACCCACTTTATCACCGCCAGGCCATCTCCTATCAGCCTCTTCCTTCTCCTCTGTGTGGCCTCCCTGACGGCCGGGGCCAGCCCCGAGCCTACATCAGGCTCATCTAAGCGTCCCATCCCTCACGCCCCAGCTCGGGCCCTGCACTGCCTCCTGGGTCACTAACTTGGGCAGGAACTGCCGGGCCCACGTTGCAGGATGGCCTGTACTCTGCCACGGTCATTCACATTCATCATGTTCCGAGGGCCTTGAAGGGTGGCCTCTGCGTTCCAGAGCCCGATTAGCTTTGTCCCAAGTCCTGGTCCCCTTCTGGGTAATGGAGAGAGGCCTGGGGTCCCGCCACTTCCAGCTGCCCTCCCGAGAGGTAGGCTGTCCTCCGTAGTCCCAGCACCTGCCGGGGAGACCCGATTAGATTGACTTCTCCAGACTGAATCCCTGGACCCGCCCCTCAGCTGGTGGAGGGAGGGATCCCGAGGCCCCTACGCTGTACCCTCCCCCACCCAGGGCTGGGTCCCCTCTCCAAGGTCCCAAGTCTTGTCAGCCTGAATTCGCCCATCTCTACTGACCGGGAGCTCTGTCCCTTAAGGAACGTCTTGTCCATCTCTGACTGTTCACACTGAGCTGAAAACCCCCTCCACGTAACTTCCGCCTGGCTCAGTGGTCCTTCTTCTTGTTCAGCCGGCACGCATGGAGCACCTACTGGGTGAGAGTTGAAGCACCCACTCATTTAAGCTTCGCCCCACCTCAGTGGGCTGGTGAGGCTGAGGCTGATGGTGATGACGGCCAACTAGTGACGAGACTGAAGTTCAAGAGCCATGTCTCCGCACAGAATCTCACAGTCAGGGAGCAGTGGGGCCGGGAGGGGTGAGTTTCCATCTGAGGGCTGGACGGCCTGTGCTCTATCTTCCACGGGGCTGGATGCCTCCCTCTCAGGCCCCGGGGAGTAATGATGCCGTGGGGAGACAGGGGTCCCCCAAAACCTTCAGTGGAGGTTACGGAGCTGGGCCTTGGTCAAGGCTGTGGAGGGGAACCAGGGGGAGCCAGGCTAGCCTTGGGGGCCTTAGAAGTTGGGAGACTCAGCAGAGGAGCCACTGGGAAGGACCCTTCTTCCCCAGGAGCCACCGACATTGTGTTGGGAGGGGAAACACGGGGTCCTTGGAGCTCAGCCAGCCTCCTGCCTTCAGGCTGTTTGGCTTTGTTTGTTTTTTTGGCCTTTTTTTTTTTTTTCCTTTTTCTTTGGGCTAATTGTTCTCCTTAAATCTTTTTGTCCTGTTTTGTTTTTTACGAGGCTGACAATGCTGCGCCCTGCTCAGCGCGGCTTCCTGTGTTTCTGCCCCAGCACAGGCCTCCGCGGGGGCCTTGCTTCCTGTTGTGAGCTGTCGCCATGACGACTCAAGGCCCGGTGGGCTCCGTGGGGTTGGAGGGGGTGGGGGGGCTACCACGGTTGACATCACCGGGTGAGGAGGCAAGGGTCCCGTCCGGAGGGGGTTGAATGGGGGCCGGGCAGGCAGTGGCGGGAGCCTGGCGCATTGCTGAGGGGTGACTCACAGCCTGGGAAGGGGAAGAATGCCCTCACATTCTTTTGGGAGGTAATCAAGGTCAGGGAGTGCGGCTGGGATCCTGTTTACCTGACCCTGGCCCCCCGGGGGACCAGGAACCAGTGCAGGACAACATGCTGGAGCAGAACCAGCCAGACCTCTGGGGCTAAGGGACCAGGAGGGAAGGCCAGGAGAAGGTGAGGGGCTGGTGGTTCTAGCTCGGACACCCTTCTAGAAGGCCAAGACAAGACTGGGATTCAAATTACAGCTCTGCCAGGTGACAGCTCTGTGACTTTAGGCAGGGCACCTGGTCCCCCTGAGCCTCGGTCTCCCCTGTTTTCAATGGGCTCATCCCCCTGTGTAGATGGCTGTGTTCTCCAACCGCTTGGGGGCCGGTTTTGGGGGGGGACTGGGGCTGGGCAGTTCTGCAGCACAGCCCGGTGTTCTGCAGGCCTCTCTGTGGCCCACCTGCCGGCAGAGCTCGGTCCAGGGCTGGGCACTCCAGACTTTGGGCCAGTGTGGGAGGGCCGCACCTGACCCTCCGGGTGATGCCCCCGAGGTGCAGCCCAGCGGAAGGGCCAGGGGCAAGCCGGTCTCGGGAGGGAGGACACGTGTGCACAGAAGGCAGAGGAAGGGACACCTATGGCATCACAGGGTGGGGTCTCTGGAGCTCATGCTCTCCCCTGCCCAACCTCTGCATCCCCCTTCAGCCTTCCCAGAGCCCCACCGCCTCTCCCTGAACATCCCCACCCGCCCCGCCCATCACAACCTCCCCTGCCCATCACAGGGGGCCCAGAGGAGCCCCTCCTGAGCCAATGGAATGTATCCTAGATTCGCTGGTGCTGGGACCTGTGCAGGAAGAGCCAGGAAGAGGCCTAGCGCTGGCCTGCCAGCCCCTGTATCTCAGAGACAAACCTCCACACCCCGACCATTGGCCAACTACAAAACAGGCCAGCTGCCAGGGAAGGGGCTACCTCTCTGCAGCACGCCCCACCCCCATCCTCTGCAGGGGCCAAGGGGGCCACTGGGAGACGGCCCCCGGCGGCCACAGTGGCATTGAGACCACCTGGCCGCGTGGCTGAGAGCAAGGCCATCAGTGTCAGGCTGACCTGGATGGGGTCTGGCTTTGCCACTTGCCAGCTGGTGCCCTCCAGGCAGGCTCTTTAGCCCCTCCGAGCCTCAACTTCCTGATTTGGAAAACAGACTCTCCCAGGGTGACCGCGAGATTAGTGAGTCGATGCCCATGAAGCACCTCGCACATAGTAGGTCCTCAGTACCCAGCTGAACCCACACAGACCCACTGTGTCCTCCCCTGCCGTGCCGGCCCCCTAGGATCCCGTGGACCGAAAGCCCATCCCAGGGCAGGAGCGGTGCCCACCACCTACCCTGAGGTTTCCCATAAGGGGGCTGGACTTGGGCTTCCCTGTACAGGGAATATCCTGTTCTAGGAGGTGGGGGGAGGAAGAGGAGCGGGAAGGACACAGCCGCTCCGCATTCCTGGAATTCTTGGCGGCAGCCCCATCCAGCTGCCTTGAGCTGCCACTGCCGGGGGCACTGGCCCAGGGCCAGGCTGTCTCGGCACGGCAGGGCGACATCCCACTTGGGGTGCCACTTGGACATGGGGTGATAGGAGACCCCCCCCCCCGGCACCCGTCCCACTCAGCCCCTGCCGTCGCAGAAACAGACAGACCTCCACCCTGGACCCTGGAAGGAAAGTTTGGGGAGGTCTCGGGGCATTCAGTCAACAGAGGAGGGTTTTCTGTTTGGGGTTTTGCCTTCAGAGGTTCCCTGGTCTCCTCCCTTCACCCCCAGGGAAGCTCTGGAGGGTGGCCAGAGGGCAGAGGTGGATGGGTACAAAGGGGAGGGGCAGAGGGATCCTCGGTTCTAGTCTCTAGTGCCCGGGACAGTCGTTTTCCTTCTCTGAGACTCAGTTTCTCCATCTACAAAATGGGAGGGCTGTCTCCCTCCTTTGAGCAACCTCGGCACTTGCTACATTGTGGTGTTGTAACCCAGTAATGGCGTCTTTGCAAAGCCCCTTCCCCTGACCCAGGGGAGGAACCCAGCTCGTCTCCCCACTGAGCCTGGCCTCGCGCTGGGTAGGCAGTTTTCAGTGTTTATCTAGGCCCCCCTCCATCCACAGCCATGGTCTGCAGGCTTCGGAGACTCGGAGAAACAACACGGTCCCAGGGTGGTCTCGCTCTGGAGCCTCGTCCACGGGTGTGTCCTGGGGCTCCAGGAGGCAAATGACTTGTCCAAGATCCCACAGTGAGCCAGGTCGAGCCGACTCTGGACCTCATGTCTTTTTTGCTGCTCCTCCCAGGGCCGGGTTCATTCTTTTCCCAGTTTCCCTGCAAACAGCCTCTAGTTTCAGACCATGAGAGCCAGAGCAGTCTGGGAAGGGAGCCCGACAGGGCAGCTCCCCGAGGGACCATGCCAGAAACCTCCGCTCCTCAGGAGACCAAACATAGGAGCAGGTGACCCTGGATGCTCCTGTCCCTGCACTGCCCTCTGCAACTGGGGAGCCAGGAGGAGTCACACAGGGCCCAGCAGGGAAGGCAGAGTGGCTACACGAGGGTGGACATATCTGGGGTCAAGCCTGGGGTGCCAGTGTCCAGACTCCCTCCCTCTCTCCTCTCCTGTGGCTCAAGGACCACCCCCAGCCCCTCTGCCCAGTCCTAGAGACCCTCCGGGGCACTGCCCTTAATGCCCCTGCAGAGTTAAAGAGCTTACTCTGGCTCTGGGGACAGAGGCCAGCGGAAACCTGGTCCAGGCCACATGGGGAGGGCAAAAAAGCCTCTTTGCCCAAACCAGGAGTCCCAAGAGGTCCCTACACTGGACCTCAGCACCCGCAATCGACCGTTCGAGAGCTGGACAAGGGGGTCCCTCTGGGCCAGTCCCACTGAGGTCGTACTGAGCCCGTCTGTGGTCCCAGGATTCTGAAGTTGAGGTTTTGATTCTGTGAACATTTACCTCACCCTGCATACCCTTAAGAGTATGAAGCAGAGGAAGCCCTGTCCTGTCACCTGCCTTTGTCTGGGACTTGCCCCTCAGAGTACAGCCGGGGTCCTGCTCCTAACGTCCCCACCTTCCCCATCACCTGATCCCCCTGAACGCCCAGACACCCCCAAAGCCATTGCCTCCACGTGGCTGGGGCCCCTCTCTGCTTCCTGCCTGCTTGTCCTGTGTGTGTCTGTCCCGACATCTGTCTGTCTGAGGGACCATAAAAGGAAAAGGCTGGAACACACCCTGCGGGGTCCACATGACCTGTTTACTCCTCACCCTCCGCTGGGAAATCACCTTGATTGTGGAGACGGGGAGCCGCGGCCGTGTGCGCCAGCGTGTCGGCGGGCGTGAGGGCGCGTATGTGCGTGGAGGGCGGCACAGGGCAGCGCGTGGGACCCTCGGGAAAGCGAATTCTGAAAATCTGAGTAGAATGGGTGGAATGTCAGACACCCATTAAATACGGTGTCTTTGAAGAATCATGGTGACGTGAAAGGTGGTCACGATATAAGATTTAGTCAAAGAGAAAAAGTGCACCCAAAAGAAAAAGTTGAGGCCAATACATCACATGCTAATCATTTATCTCCGGATTCCTAAATCATGAGTAATCTTGTCTTTCCCTTACACTCGCGGATATTTTCGACGTTTTCTGCAGTGCGTACTTGATTTGCGATCAGGAAAAGGAAAGAGAGGTAATAAAAAAAAAAAAAGATGAACCAGAAAACAAATAAACATGATTGAAGATAAAAGCAACTGAGGTCTAATGAAAACTGTTACACATAAAACTAAGCCAAACGTTCAACCCCAGATAGCAAACCCTGAGTGAGCATCCACCGTATACAAAGTTCTGCTGAGCCTGGAGAGATCTAGGTAGCCCTTCCTGGCAAGTGCACTGTCCATCGGGAGGGTGGGACAGTCCCCAGTCACAGATACGACAGACACAGGTATAACGTGGTTCTCCCCACCCCTTGGAAGACACCAGAGAAAGAGAGAAAATGATGGGTGAATCAGGAGGGCTGCAGGGAGGAGGTGACTGCTCACAGGAGGGTTTTGGGAGGGCACGCGGTAACGGAGGAAAAGTATGGTGGGTACTTAGGGGACCACCTTTGTCTGGGGCACGACTGACAAACAGGCTGTAGCTCACCTGAAGTCTGTAGTGCTGGGTTGAGAGACACTCTGAAATTAAGTGGGCATTCGCGGGGGAAAGAATGCAAGGATCGATTAGCAACTCATTCATTCATTCAAGAAATATTTCTTGAGGATCTACTCTGTGCCACGCACGGCCTGGGGGTCCTGCAGTGCAGCCTCTATCTCAACGGAGGGAAACAGGCAACAGAACAATTAATGGGTCGAATATATGGTGGGCCAGATGGTAAGAAGTGTGACGAGGAGGGACGAGGCGGTGGGAGGCAAGGACGGCGGGGCTTCGACAACTGGAGGGCAGCAGGCACTGAGGTCGGGCGGGCGAAGGCTGAGAGGGGCAGTGGTGAATCTGACACATCCCTAGGGCACAGTGGAGCGGGAAGCCAGACGTGGGAGTCTGAAGTCCAGGTCCCAGCTGGGGACACCCATTTGGGGGTCATTGGCTTGTGGGTGGTAGTTACCCTAAGAGATAGGATGAGCTCACCCCGGGAAGGGAGGTAGGCAAAGAAGAGGTCCAAAGATTGAGCCCTGGGCTCCCCGCAAAGATTACCATTTGGAGAGATCAGGGGAGACCAGCTATGGAGGAAGGGGAGCTCAAGAGAGTGGGACAAATATAGTTCCCGCAGAGAGGTGGGTGCAAGTCTGATGGGAGGGGGTTAAGCTGGGCACAGGGGAGAGGAGCTTAAAAGGGCAAGTAAAGACAAATCTTCCCAGGAAGGTGGCTCTACAGGGGAGCAGCAGTCACGCCCTGAAACCCAAGCAAGGGGCTCAGAGGGCCCCATAAGTCACCCCCCACCCCCCCTCCCCAGCGGTGGCCAAGGGGTAGCTGTTGGCTGTGAGGGTGGGGGATGGTGGACAGAGCTCGGTCTGGGCTGGGAGTCCACACGCAGGTGCTCGGGGTCAAGGTGTGGGTGGAACCCAAAATGAAAAAAGAAGGAGGCTGGGCTGGAGACCAGTGCCAAGGCCACAACCACAGCCAAGGCTGGCTCCCCACCTGCCTCTGTGTTCCGGGAGCGGGAGAATTCTGAGTCCAAAGTCTTCATTAAGAAGCTCAACTTCTCTCTGTCTTCTCTGAACTGGGAGCAGCTCTTCTTCCACAGCCCCCAGCCCCTGAAAACGTCTGCCGGTGCAAAGTTCGTCTCCACCTCCTTCTCGGTCACGAGCACCTCTCAGCTGTTGAGCCGATCACTGTCTACAGTGGTGCTAAAACCACCACCGGAGACACTGACAGATGACAGCCTCAGCCAGCTTGGCAGCCCATCTCCTGACCTCACTTATTCCCAACCACAGCTTCCGAACCAGCGCCATTTTACGGGCCGTAGACACAGCAGCCAAGTTCACTGGGGCTGGGGCTGCCGCCGCGGGGGTGGCTGGCTCTGGGGCTGGAACTGGGGCTGTGCTTGGGAGCCCCATCATTGGTTATGCCGGGAACCGCTCTCCGAAGTAAGAGCTCTTCCCCTCCACCATTCCGGGCTTTGCCCTCCAAGACGCCACGGACTCTTGTGACGGTTGGTGACCTTTCTCCTCTTCGCCATGTGACAGAGCTGTTTCCACCTCCCGTGGGTCTTTCTCCCATCTCTCGTCTGCCTTGTAGGTTCCTTTTCCGTTATTTCCCCAGGCAGCCTGGGGAAAGCGGGTGGCTCAGGGTTTAGCAGAGGGGAGACAAATAAATACTGTATGAACAAGAAAGAAGATCTACCTCTCAAGTAGAACCAGCCTGTATTTGACTTCACAGGTGCTTCACGTATTTATGTCGCTTGGATATTTAGACTTAGAGTATGCGGACTTCCATGTGGACTCTTGCCCCAGGCCCTGGCAATGTTGGGGTTGACCTGGGAGCGGACAGCATGAGTGGTGGGGTGAAGACAGGGTTGTTTTTCGGTTTGGTTCAGGTTTTGTTTGGTTTTTAAGATGGGAGAAGGACTAGCACGCTCCGCCCGAAGAGCGAGCCCGGAGAGGGGAAAATGGCGGTGCAGGTCGAGTGCGGACTGCAGGAGGCCTGGGGTCCAGCATGAAGGAGACTCACAGGTACTCCACCAACAACGAGACCAGCAGGGAAGGCAGCCTGAGCAGGTGCTGAGCCCAGCAGGAGAGTGCGTGGAGCACGTGGACGTTCTCCCATGATTCCTTCTGTTATTTCAGTGCAAAAGCAGCAATACCACGGGCTGCAAATAAGAGGAAAGGGTCCCGGAGGTCTGCGGAGGGAAGGGAAGGTGTGAAAGAGTCCTTGTACATAGAGGGGGACCAAGGGGACCCGAGAAATGTAGCTGCAGTGCCCAACAGCACTCTGGCAGGTGCATTTTCCCAAGATGGCCGCAACAATATCTCCCATCCCACAAGCGCTTCTAGAACCTTCCATTCCCCCTTCACTAAAGAGCGAAGTCTAATTCCCCTTCCCTGGAACCTGGGCAAGTTGGCGACTCACTCCTTAGCAATGGAATACAGTGGAAGTGACGTCGTGACCCTCCTGAAGCTACATGGAAAACACTTCCATCTTGTAGAACGCTCCTGCCAAAGCCCTGAGCCGCCATGCTGTGAGGAAGCTCAAACTAGCCCATGCAGAGAGACCACATGGGAAGGCTCTGAGGCCATGGAGAGAGAGAGAGAGAGAGAGAGAGAGAGAGAGAGAGAGAGAGATGTCCCGCCAGTGCCCAGATGCTTCAACCCCAGCCACCAGGTGACTGCCACTCTGTGAAACCCTGAACAACCCAGCTGAGCCCCTCCCAGATCCATGACCCACAGACTCCACAAGAGATAACAAAATTACGGCTGTCTTAAGCCTTTCCTTTATGACCCGGAAAGAGCTCATCAGAACAAACACCAAGGGCCAACTTGAGATTTATGGTCACGATTTTAAGGTGACACCCCCTTAGCCTGGCGACACCCAACACATGTCTGTAGGGACAGAAGGCTAGACAGTTGACACAAGCTTCCCTTCCTGCCTCCAGGGAGGAGGAAAGGTTGGGGGCACCGGGTCTCGGATGTCAGGGTGAGGTGTTTGGACTTGACTGTGGAGGCTCCTTAGGAGTAGACTCCGCCTTCCAGGCACGTGACAGGTCCGCTCTAGTTTTAGCAATATAGAACACAGCCGTCATTTTCAGATGAACTAGGGTGGGGGAGGAGAGGAGCCTTCCCAGAGGCCTGGGGACTCCGCTGCCGGCGGGGTCCTAAGCCCTGCCCATCTGCCTGAGGCCTCAGGCACACGGCCAGGGGAGTAGGAGGGGGCGAGAGAATGGTGAGCCTCGGAGCTCCCATCTGAAAAATCCACTTGAGGCCTCTAAGTGGTGCTCTGCCTCTGGGACTAAGGATGCCACCGGGATCTGCTTTGACGCGAGCATCGCCTGCACTGCCCGGGGCTCCGTCTTAAGCTGGACGTGAAGGAAGGGGGATTCTGGCCCTTATGATGCTATAGGCTTTGTGCAGGAGGTTCAGGTTCCAAGTTACAGAAAACCCAGCTCGAGGATTTGAGGTTTCAGGCAGGGACAGAACCAGCCCTGCAAACAGGGTGACGGGACCTGGTCTCTCTGCCTTCATCTCTTGGCTCTGCGTTCTCGAATTTGCTCTTTTCCCAGGATGACTCTCCCTGGGGGGTCTCGGTGTGCCCCCCCCCCCCCCGTCATGTCTGGGTCTGCCTTCTCTCCACATCCAGTGGGAAGAGAGAGAAAGTCGACCTCCTGGGGAGCTTAAGTAGAGGCCGTTGCTCTCAATGGACGACTTGGGTCATGTGTCCAACCCTGAACCAATCACAGTAGCCATGAGATAGGATATAGTAATTGGTTTAAACCAATCAGGGCCCACCTGGAGCAGAGACCGTGTCTACCCCACCCGTGTGTGGGCTGAGAATCGTGGGGTCCTGTCAGGAGGGAGGGAAGGTGATGGATGCCAAGTGGGGAGTCACTCAATGTCTGCTCCTGTAGGACATACTCAAGAATGACAAAGATCCAAGGCATATCCCTCAGTCCGCCCGGCAGAACCTTCTAGAGATGACGTGCTCTGTCAGAGAGGAAGTGGCTGAGCACCGGAAAGGGGGGAATCTCCTATCAAGGCTATTTTCAGTGACATCTGCCCATGTGGCCAGCCTGGAGTCCTGGGATGGGGGCAGCCACCGTTGGCCAGAACCCAGGGCTTGCCTGGGACACTTGGGCAGCTGGGGACTGAGTAAGCTGGGAAAAGTGCAGGGCGGGGGGGGGGGGGGAGCCATTTGACTCTTCCCTAACACCAAAAAAGGGAACAGGAAAGGTCAACTTGGGCGCCAGGAGAGACCCAGACAAGTAGCGTGACAAAAGCAGATAGCCCTGTCCATCTGGGCTCCGCTCAGCTGGGTCTTTCCGTCCGTTGTTCACCCAAGAACCCAAGGGAGCAAGGCTGAGTGGGGGTTACCCCATTACTCAGATGAGGACCCAGAGGCCCTGAGAAATGCAGCTCACCCAAGGTCGCACAGAGAGGTAGGGCAAAGCCAGAATATGAACTTGAGCTCTCTCAGGATAGCCCTCCTCCCCTGGCCCCTCCCGGTAGCACAGCTCAGAGTCAGGCCCTTCCTACAGATAGAATAATGCGACCGTGAAGTCACGGGCTGGAGGGGGGGGGGGGCGGTGGCATTCAGTCCCCCCATGGCCCCTGCTGTCTGGCAGGCCAGGGAGATGGAGAAAAGGGGGCTGCAGGGTCCAATTGGCCCAAGTTCAAATCCTGCCTCTGCCACTCTGGCTGTGCGAACTTGGGCGAGTCAGGGTCCTCGTCTGAGGACAAATGAAGAAATGAACACTTCCCTAGAGGTCAGAGGGCGGAGTGATTGACATCACATACGTAAAGCAGCTAACACCGGGCGGCCCGCGGTGAGTCCCGTGTTCCTCCCATCGCGGAAGGGGTTCGTAATGTTTAATTACAATATCACAGCAGAAATGCCGTGATCCGCTGGGCCGAACGCGGCCAGATGGAGGCCACGGAACTCTTCCAGGTTAACACTGAGAAGCAGAACGGGGGCAGGACTTTGGCGAGACGTTAGCCTCTGGGTACAGATGCGGGGGTCCTTGCTCTCTGGGAGGGAGTCAGGCCCAATTCCAGCGCTGTCTCCGCCGCTCAATGGAAGTCCAGACACTGCAGAATCTGTTTCCACCCTTTCCCTGGGGACTGAGGACCGGAGCAGGACTTTCATCCCCTGAGCCTGGACTCAGCAGGGGCGAGGAGGCTGCAGACAGGGGGTCATTGTCCACCCTGGCTGGGCCAGAGCCCGCAGCTGCCAGTCCATCTGGGACGCAGGGTCTTCACGGACGAGCCCAGCCATGTGTGTGTATTGGCCGGAGGGGTGTTTGTCCCCCAGTTGCCACTGGAGACCCAGATTCCACCCCCGGGCACTCTGTCCAGTGTCCCGACGGTGACCCCAGAGCATCTCCGACCAGCAGGCCTGGGTGGGGCCTGAGAGGACAAAGCCGCCTTTTGCTGCTGGCGGCCGGGCGGGCAGAGCGCGTCAGCTCATCGGCCGGCCGGGGAGACCTGGGAGTCGGCCTCGTGGCCCGCCCCCAGCCCCATCACCCCTCACAACTTGTGTGTGTCATGACATGATATGACAGATGCTGCTTGTCAATTCTGCTGCGGAAGCATCTCTAGACCCCGGCCCCTGCCGTCCGGCCACACGGCCACTGCCCTGGTCAGCTCCTCCACGGCAGCCCTCCCCCCTGGTTCGCAGTCTGTCCTCCTCCTCAGCCCAGCGGGAGCTTTTAGAAATGCAGTTCGACCGCCTCCGTCCCCGGCGTCGGATCCGTTGCGTATTTACGAAACGTACACCTGACAAAGAGCTCGCGTCCAAAATATGTAAAGAACTCCTACAAATCAACAAGAAAAAGAGGGTCAACGAGGAAAAAGGGGCAAGAGGCCCTTCACAAAAGAGGTTCTGCAGGTGGCTTATACGTACACGAAAGCATCGTTGGTCATCGGGGGAGGGCAAAATAAAACACCACACAATGTGGTATCACCACACGCCGGCCAAAATTGCTAAAATGAAAATTCGAGAAAATATCGCGTGTCGGTTAAGGGCGTAGAACAACTGGGACTCCCAGAACCCTGGTGCCCACGGGGAGCGTATCTGGGGCAACCGCTTCCGAAAACGGTTTGGCATCGTCTACGACCGCCGAACGTGGGCCTGCCCTCTTCTCCGGCGGTTCCGCCCCTGCGCTGAAGTCCAACGGAAGCGCGTGCATGTATCTCTTGAAGGACAGGCACACGATCCCCCGTTGCAGCTGTATTCACGGCGGCCCAAACCCAGAAACAACCCGAATATCCACCAACAGCGGAACAGAATCGGTGAGGTGCGGGCGCATCTCACGCGGTGTCGAGGGCCAGAAGCCGGACGCAGAGGAGTAGACGCCGTGTGATTCCATTTATGCGAACTTCAAAACCAGACGACAGGGCACTGAAGTCAGGACGGTGGTTATTTTGGGGGAAGAAGGAGACACAGTGTCTCGGGAGGCACAGGGGGGATTTCCTGGATGCGGACAATGTCTTGTCTCTTGATCCGGGCACTGGTTACACGGGTGTGTTTGAGGGATGTGAAAATCTTTCCCGCCGGGCACCTAATGATACAGGCATTTTTCTGTCCACATATTACCCTTCAATAAAAAGTTAAAAAAAAAAAAAAAAACAGAAACAAAAACCCTCCACCTGCATCGCCCAAAAGTCCTCATTCATTGTTGGGCCCGTAGACGTGGCACGTAGTTCTCTCTGCCTGGAGCCCCCTCGTCCAGTTGGCAAACACGCCATTCTGGAGTCACCGCCCCCACCAGGAAGCCCTCCTTCCTGGCCCCAGACCGAGGCGGTTTCTGGGTCCTGGAGGAACCATAGGCGCCTTCCTTTCAGCCCTTATTCCTCTGACACTTATTCCACAGTGTTCAGTAAACAGTCACGAGTAACGGGTTACACTTAAAAAAAAATTAAATAACTGCAGACACATTGCAGTAAATGCCCCAAAAGGGAAGTCGAGGCAGTCAGCGGGGAACAACGCAGAGGAGGAGCGCAGGGGAGGAGCTGGTTTACGAGGGGCTTGAGCAGCAGAGCCCCAGAGAACAAGTGCAAGCGGGGCCAGGAGACTGTGGCAAGAGTCTCCAGGCTGAGGGCACCTTGCCCACCGAGGGTTCGAAACTGAGGTTGTCCTGGGGTGGGGGTGGGGGGACGTCTGGGTCACTCATGTCTCAGTCCCCGGAAGTTTAGCACGGTGGGGGGGCCCAGTTAGGTGTCTGGGAGGATTTTAGGGATGAACGAGTGAATGGATGACCGAATGAATGAAAGTTGAGAGGCTGGAAGAGACAGGCAGGGAGAGCAGAGGCAGCGGTTTGGGGGCCCCAGGGACACTGGCTGCCGCTTCACAAATGCGGGGCCTCCTGCTGGCAGAGCCAACGTAGGAAATAAAGTTCAGGGTCCCCGGAAGCACAGACCCCGCCACCTCGGCCAGCAAGCATGCAGAAGCATGCATGGCCAATCATTCCTCCTTCCTTTATTCTTACACTTGGTAAATGTTGAGTACGAACTCGCCAGGCTCCGTTAGCAGGGGCTGTTCCCCTCGCCTCTCGTTCACTTCAAATTCCCAGTGGCCATTTCAGCTTCTGGGATCCCCGGGGGGGGGGGGGTTCACGTCTCTCCCTGCTTCTGGATGTTTCTCCCTGCCTGCTTCACTGGACCAGGCGGGACTCTCCACGGATCACCAGGGGAAGCCCCGGGGAACCTTCGGTTATACTGCCTGGCGATTTACAAGCCCAAACATGTTCACCTCATCCAAATAATGTCTGCTCTTACCAGAGAACTCCCAAAGCTATTTTAGTCTTCCCAATAGGATTTCCCAGACCCAGCCGGTGGGAGCACGAACAGGTACTGCCCTCCCAGGAGCAGTCAGCCATGCCTGGGGCCATTGCGGCAGTGTGGGCCCGTGACCCAGTAGTCCCACACCTTGGGACGTTACGCCCAGGTCGCCAGGGGGGCCTGCCCAAGATGTTCCTGGTGGCCCTGCTCGCAGTGTCTGTGAGGTGGGGGCACCAGGTGTCCCCCACTAGGGAAACGGGTAAGGACGCGTGGCAAATGTACGTGGGAGGCAGAAGCAATCCCTCTGTAAAGCATCGTGAGTCAAACCGAAAGACCTGAGTTTGGGTAAAAAGGGAAATAAATGAAATGCGACATCTGACACGACGCCTTTTGTGTGAACTTGAAACGCATACACACACCCAAAAAAGCTACCTTATTGTTGAGGGTACGCATACTTAAGGGCATATATTGAGTACATTTAGAGGGGGAGTCTTTGGAGGGAGGGGAATAGCAGTTGTTTAGGAATGAGGGGAGATACACACACACACACACACACACACACACACACACACTTTATGCAAAACAAGAGGGGGCCCTGCGTAGACAGTGAAAGTATATGAAGCATCAAAGATTTTAATGAACTCAACAATCTCCCCTTGAAGTAAAAAGTAAAATTTAAATTAAAAAAAAATTCTTAAGTTTATTTTTACTTTGAGAGAGAGCTAGAAAGCAAGCGGGGGAGGGACAGAGAGACAGGGGGAGAGAATCCCCAGCAGGCTCGGGGCTGCCAGCACAGAGCCCAGTATGAGGCTGGAACTCACGAACTGTGAGATCATGACCGGAGCCGAAGTCAAGGGTCGGACGCTTGACCGACTGAGCCACCCAGGCGCCCCTAAATTTAAATTTTACTGCTTCTGAGAGATAGTGGATGTACTCCTTTCCCTATTCCTCCGAGGGCAAGTAACATCCCACACATAATATATAAAACAAGCCCGAGGAGGCTCTACAAGAAGGGGAGAAGAAGGTAGCTTAGCTAGGGATCATAGGACCCAAGAAACAACCCAGTGGTGAATTTCTTGGTGGTTGGATTTTTGTTGTTGTTGTTCCTCCTATGTCCCAGACTTGAAGCTGAAATGCCAAGGGGTCTGACTATCACAAACTCCAACAAAAGCCTACTCTATGTAACCAAAGAACCAGAAAAGAGGCGGCTAGCAAGACAGAAAAGTTTTAGGCAATACTCAGTGTACTCCAGACAGATAAGAAAAAGCCGTGGCCTCACCCAGGCCAGCAAGACCACGTGGGAAACCCAGATGCCACCTTCGGCGGTACATAAAGTGCTCCAATCTCCCTGCCAGGGTGCTGTCAGGGAAGGCCAAGCTGGGGGCTGGCACTTTCCTCTCCACCTGTGCAGCGACAGGGAGCCCCACAAGTTCTTGCATCAACAGAGGCCAAGTGGGGAATTTGGACTTCTAACCTTATTTGGCACTTTGCCACTTAGGCAGCTTCCCAGGAAACCGGCTACAGCAGGACGTTTAATAAGATACAGTCTCATCACATAACACCCCAAATACCCAGGTCTCCCTAGAAAATCGCTCATCATGCCAAAAGCCAAGAAGATCTCGATAGATGCCAACGCCAAGATAACAGAAGTGCCACGAACACATCTGAGACCAATGAAAACGACGGAAAGTCTCAGCAGAGAAACAGAAGACAGCAAAGTTTAAAATACCACGGACAGAGTTCAAGCCCCGCGTCAGGTTCTGTGTTGACAGCTCAGAGCCTGGAGCCTGTTTCAGATTCTGTGTCTCCCTCTCTCTGACCCTCCCCCGTTCATGCTCTGTCTCTCTCTGTCTCAAAAATAAATAATAAAACATTAAAAAAAATTTAAAAAAAAATACCACGGACAATTGCTCAAAAAAACCCCGTAAAATACTTAGGTGTAAATCTAAGGAAACAGCGGGACATGCCCGCTGAACGCTCACACAAAGCTGATGAAAGAAATCAAAAAAAGACCAAGAAATGGAACGACATACTGTGCCCGTGAGGAACACCCAGCACAGAGAAGGCGTCCGTTCTCCCCAGACTGGCATACAGACTTCACGCAAGTCCCATAAAGACTCCAGCAAAATGTGTTGTAGACAATAGGCAACACGATCCCAGAACGGACATGGAAAAGCCAGGGAACTGGGATCGTGGGGACGATTTTGAAAAAGAACAAGATGAGAGGAACCAGTCTACACGAGTTATCAAAAACCTTATTATACAAAGCACGTGAGACTTCTTACATACCCACCGTGAGCAAGACTGGAATATTGGCACATAGACTGATGAAACACACCAGAGCCCTCGGAAATAGACCACACGGATATTCCTGCCTAACGTTTTACAAGAATGCGAAAGCAATTCAATGGAGGAAAGACAGACTTTTAAGCAAATGGCGTTGGAGCTATTAAAACATCCAAGAACCAGGGCGATCCGACCTAAGGCTCACACCTTATGCGAAAATAATTCAAAAGAGACCATAGACTTAAATGCGACACGTAAAACTATAAAACTTTTAGGGAAAAAAAAAAAAAACACGGGGAAAAACTCGCAGATCCAGGGCCAGGCAAGCAGTACTCGTACTGAGCTATAAAAGGAAAGATGAATAAATCGGGTTTCATCAAAATGTAAAGCTTTTCCTTTGTGGAAGAGTCTTTTAAAAAGCTGAAGAGGGGCGCCTGGATGGCGCAGTCGGTTAAGCGTCCGACTTCAGCCAGGTCACGATCTCGCGGTCCATGAGTTCGAGCCCCGCGTCGGGCTCTGGGCTGATGGCTCGGAGCCTGGAGCCTGTTTCCGATTCTGTGTCTCCCTCTCTCTCTGCCCCTCCCCCGTTCGTGCTCTGTCTCTCTCTGTCCCAAAAATAAATTAACGTTGGAAAAAAAAATTAAAAAAAAAATAAATAAAAAGCTGAAGAGAAACGACAGACTGGGAGGAAAATATTCACAAACCCCTTCTCCGATGAAGGACCGGTGTCTTGAACCTATAAAGAACTCTCAAAATTCAACAGCAAGAAAAGGGGGGAAAAGCTAGTTAGAAAATGGGCCAAACAGATGAAGAGACATTTCACCAAAGAAAATGGCAGATAAAGACACAGAAATATGTTTAGCAATCATCCACCAGCAATGAAATGCAAATTGAAGCCCAATGAGCTGTCATTACACACATATCGGAAGGACTAAAATTTTATTTTATGGTTTTTTTAAATTTTTTTTAATGTTTACTTATTTTCGAGACAGAGCGAGAGACGGAGCACGAGCGGGGGAGGGGCAGAGAGAGAGAGAGAGAGAGAGAGAGGGAGACACAGAATCCGAAGCAGGCTCCAGGCTCCCAGCTGTCAGCACGGAGCCAGATGCAGGGCTCAAACTCACCAACCGTGAGATCGTGACCTGAGCTGAAGTTGGACGCTCAACCGAGTCACTCAGGTGCCCCAGAATGACTAAAAATTTCAAAACGGTGCCAAGACCAAATGTGGGTGAGGATTCTGAGAAACTGGATCACTGACACGCTGCTGATGGGAACACGAAATGGTACAGCCACTCTGGAAAAGAGTTTGGCAATTCCTTTAAAAATTAACCGTGCGGGTGCTTGGGTGGCTCAGTTGGTTAAGCGTCCAACTGTTGGTGTTGGCTCAGGTTATGATCTCACAGTTCGTGGGATCGAGCCCCACGTTGGGCTCTGCACTGACAGCACAGAGCCTGTGTGAGATTCTCTCTGCCTCTCTCCCTCTCTCTCTGCCCCTCATCCACTCGCGCTTTGTCTCAATAAAAAAAACGTAAAAAAAAAAAAAAAAAATTAAACCTGCAACTACCATTCAACCCAGCAATTACTCCTGGGCATTTATCCCAGAGAAATGAAGACTTACGTTCACACCAAAACTTGTACAGAGATGCTTACAGCAACTTTATTCATAATAGCCCACACCTGGAAACTACCCAGATGTCCTCCAACAAATGAATGGTTAAACCCTGTACATCTATACCAGGGGATGCAACTTAGTAGCAAAAAGGAACAAAGCCGTGGGTGAGCCACACAACAACCTGGATGGTTCGCCGGAGATGACGCTGAGTCAGAAAAGCCAATCCCAAAAGGCTACATGGTGTACGATTCCATGTTCTTGAAACGAAAAAATTGCAGAAATGGAAAACAGATTAGTGCTTTCCGGGCAGGAGTGGGGAGTTAAAGAGGGGGGAGGGGATTGAAGGGAAGTGGGCATGGCCATAAAAGGACAACCTGAGGATCCTTGCGGCAGTGGAAATGCTTGGTGTCCTGACTGTATCAGTGTTAACATCCTGGTCGTGATATCATATCCTATATTTTTGCAAGATGCTCCCCTCGGGGGAAACCAGGTAAAGGGCGCAGGGGAACTCTGCGTGATTTCTTTAAACTGCATGTGAATCTCCGGTTGTCTCCAGATGAAAAGGTTACATTTGCAAAAAGACCTTAGCCAGAATCACCTCCCTCTTCCCCTCTCTGAGCCCCCACCGCCTGAGAGTTGTGGGGGATGGCCAGCCTCCCGGACGGACAGGGCAACCGGTTGCCCCATCACGCAGGAGGCCAGGATCTGAACTCAGGCATCCAGCTCTCTGCCCAGCTTCACTTGGTCAGAGATGGGGAAAAGGAGAGCCTCCGCTGCACCCGGAGAAACGACGGCCAGAGTCCCCTGTCCCAGGGCCTCTCTCCATCCCCAGCCGCGCCCTGGCTCAGTTACATTCATCCAACAACGCACAGTGAGAGCCTACTGTGTGCTATGCACTCCGGCGGACTCTGAGCAAGCAGCAGGGAGCCCTCCGGAGCTCACATTCACGTCTGCACGTCTGGTCCCTCCACCCATCCTCCACCCTTCATCTGCAGCCCTCTGAGACTGCTGGCTGCACACCGGGGGCACTGTCACCAGCAGGGGCCTGGAGGCCTGTGGGCTTGGGCCCCATACTCAGGGAAGAACCTATATTGACTTATGAGGTTGTTTTCCAAGTAGCGATCTACGTAGAGTCATTGCACGGTATGTTGCGTTACGTTAATTTGGCCGACGTAAGATTCCTAAAACAGCACAGATTTGCTCACCCTTTTTGGATATTTCCTCATGTTTTCAGTATAACCAAAAACCTTCAACAAAAGGGAGGTTTCCAGGCCTCTCTGGACCTGCATGAGGTTCAGGGTCACCAGCCCCCTCCTCGTCTGTCCCATAGCCTCCCAGCCATAGGCCCCCTTCCTCCCGTACGCTCCTTTCTGGAATGGGGAGGGAAAGGATCCTGCCCCGAGAGCAAGAAGGCTCGGGTTCGAGTCCTGACCCCACTGATTACTCGTAAGAGTTTGAGTCAGTTCCCTCTCCGTTTGGGGCTTCAGTTTCCCCATCTGTAGAGTGAGAACAGGATGGGGTGACCTTCAGGGTCCCTTTCTTTTTTTTTTTTAATGTTTATTTATTTTTGAGACAGAGAGAGACAGACCATGAAGGAGGGAGGGGCAGACAGAGAGGGAGACACAGAATGTGAAGCAGGCTCCAGGCTCTGAGCTGTCAGCACAGAGCCCGATGCGGGGCTCGAACTCACGAACTGTGAGATCGTGACCTGAGCCGAAGTCAGACGCTTAACCGACTGAGCCACCCAGGCGCCCCTTTTCAGGGTCCCTTTCTACACCAACCGCACGATCTCCCTAACTGGACTTCAGCCCCCCAACATCGGTGTCTCTCCCCAACTCACGTCCCTCATGTATTCATGGCAGGTCTTCAGGGAACAGGTGCAGGACCCAGTTTCCACGTCACCGACCCTGCTGGCCATCGGGACCTGGCCATGGAACCGCTAGTTTTCTCTGGGAACTATAGCCACCTTCACGGATCCTCAGCCAGGACCCCTGAACCACAGGCATGAGCCGGGTCCAGCCCGGAAGATTCACAACCGGCTCAGGGCCAGGAACTTTGCTGAGCGGACCCAGAGCCTTCCCTTCCAAACACCCTTCAGGTCTTGCTTCTCAAAGTGTGGTCCCTGGACCAGCAGGGACGGCCTCGCCTGGAGCTTGTTAGAATGCGGGGAACCCGCGTTGGCCCCTGCGACATGGGTACGCCCCCTTAGTCCTCACACACCGTCTGTGGCCTCGTCCACCTGGAGGTCTGCCAGGGTGTATGTCCGGCTGTCCAGTTTATATTTGCTGGTATCCACATTTCCCTTCTTTTCAACATGTGAAACATGTGCCTGCCGTTAGCATCTGGCTCCGGTGCCCTCAGAGATGGCGGCTGTGGTTCTGGTCCCCTGGCTGAGTCAGAATCTACGTTCTAACCCAATCCCCAGGGGATTCTTTTGCGCACTGATGTTCGAGAAGTGCTGTCGGGGAGCAAAGAATCCCAAATGCCGCTACCCAGCCCAACATCCGCCCATCAGCGATATGTTTGCTATGTGAATTCCACCACCTTTCACCGCTGGGGTCTCCTGTTGGGGACGAATCTCGTACCTCCCAGGGAACCATCCAAGTAGCCGCTGGGTTGTCAGCCCCCACCTGGTCAACACAGACCCAGAACCCAGGCCCTAATCTGTTCCAGGTGACTGCCCTGACCCGGCTCTGACCCAGCGGGTCCCATCTGTTGGGGTCTGGCTACAATGAGCTCAGACTATTTTGTTTTATTTTTTTAATGTTGGAAATCAAATGCTAAATGATGCCAATTTGAGATTTATTTATTTATTTATTTATGCTTATTTGTTTTTGAGAGAGACGGAGCGTGAGTGGGGGAAGGGCAGAGAGAAAGGGAGGCACAGAATCCGAAGCAGGCTCCAGGCTCCGAGCTGTCAGCACGGAGCCCGACGCGGGGCTCGAACTCACAAACTGTGAGATCATGACCTGAGCCCAAGTCAGATGCTTAACCGACTGAGCCACCCAGGCGCCCCACTCAAACTATTTTAAAGACTAGAAAGCCAAGGCGTATCTCCCCACCTCAGCTCAGGCTCCTCCCCCTAACGTATGAACACACAAGCACACACACACACACACACACACACACACATACACACACCCCAGACCCTGGCTATGCTTCCCATGAGTCATCGGGTGACTCACAGGCACGTGCCTCCTCCCCTGATCTTCAAGGGGGAGACTGGGAAAGTGGGAGGGGAAAAGAGGTGTCTCAGAGCCAAACCTGAGAAAAGTGACCTTGGATCCGACTGGCTGAGGAACTTCCAGCACCAGAGTTGGGGGTCCGGGCATCCTGCCTGTGCCAGCCTGGGAAACAAGGCAAACCACCAAGTCAGCAAGTCCTGCCTGGCTCACGAGCCCGACAGGACCTTGTGGGGGAAATCACCGCAGTGCAAAGAGGGCGGGCGTGGGGGGCTGGCATTGGGACAGGCACCACCCTAGACTCACAGGGAGTCTTGGGATAGGAGCCATGCTGACTGTCAGCCAACCATATCCAATAAACCCTTGGCCCACCCCCCAACCCTGACCTCAGAGTCCTCACCTACTCTACACCCTCCCTCCCACCCTGGGGATGTTTGTAGACAGGGCAGGGGGTCACTGGATCTCATAAGACAAGTGGATGAAACCTAGACCCCCCAGCACAGCCCAGACCACACTGGTTTCGGTGTCATGTTACCTGCCTCTTCCCCTACTCCCCCCCCCGCCCCAGGACCATGGGCTTCCTATGTGACCAGAGAAGGTGAGCAGTGGGCTGGGGGAATGTGGGACCTGGGGGCAAGACACCGGGGGTTGGGACAGCCATGCCACCCACCCCCTTGAGACTTGGAGCCCACCTCAGTTTTCCTATTTGGGTGATTTCCTGCCATCACTGTTCTGGGGCTGTTAAGCCATGGCTCAGGAAAGAAAAGGGGGGCTGCCCTTGGCAGGGCTGGCTGGAGATAGGGGCTTGCCAGGTGGAACCTCGGAAAAATGGACACAGCCTCTTCCCACCCCCCAGCTACTGGGACAGATGCCCAAAGTCCCACTACCCCACTCAAAACCCCCTCCACGCCCAGGATCGTGCTCTGGGCTGAGCCCTGGAGCCCATTCTCCCACCTACCCGGGATATTTGGGGAGCAGGTGAGCCATGCCTGACCGGAGATTCCCAGGGAGGCAGAACTGGGCGGTGGGGTGGCCTGGGTCTGAGAGCTTCTCCCTAGCATTGCCCAACTGCTTCCCAGGCCCCTGACAGGTGGCCGTGGAGCAGGGCCGGGGGAGGCCTCAGGCGTCCCCCACGCCCCTGCTTTCCGCTTTGATTAGCAGAAACATTCCTACATCTGTCTCGGGAAGACAGCCTGCTCCCATCACCCAGTCAATCACCCAGGAAACGCAAACACATTCCGGCTGCGCCCTGACCTTCTTCCCACAAAGTCATGGGCACCCTCGGGGCTCCCCACCCCCACCCCAGAGCCAAGGGGGCAGGTGTGCGGGAGAAGCCCCCCCAACCCCCTCCCCACCAGACCTCAGCTTCTGCCGCAGCAGGGGAAGGTCTGAATCACAGCCCTCACTACCTCGCCTCCTTCCTTACACACACACACACACACACACACACGCTCAGGAAAACGCTGAGCTGCCAGCAAAACACGGATACGCTCATAGCCACGCCCACAGACAGCTGTGCACACACGGACACAGACACAGGCCACTGACCACGAACCACAGAGAAAGGGGCAAATGCACACACACACACACACACACACACACACGGTTTTGGCTCCTACTAGGCTGAGTGGCTAGAGGGCAGAGATCTCAGCTCTCCCCTATCTGGCACACAGTAGGTCTACAGTGGCTGGCATATGGCACTGGTCACCTTTGGACCTCCCCTGGGTCGCACCTATTTCGTCCGTTGTCCTCTCCCCCTACTAGGATATGAGCTCTGCATGGACAGGACTTTTCTCCCATTCACAGATGCCCCCTAGCACCCAGCACAGAGCTTGGCACGTAGTAGGTCCTCGGTAAACATTTGTGAGTGACTGGGCAGCCCCACCTCGGACACAGCCCTGCCCACTGTCCTGTAGTCCCTGCCCTCGTCCCCAGAGCCAGGCTACCAAATAGCTGCCTGCTTCTCCAAGACAGCAGTTGTGACCTCACCATCTTCCCGGGACCCAGGGCACCCCAGTCCCTTCTCCCTCACCTGGCTCAGGGGTGCCACCATCTGGCCCCACCCCCCCCCACTTCTATCCCTCATGTTCTCTGCCAGCTCCTCCCCACCCCCCATCCTAGGACATGATCCTGCCCACCCCACCTCCAGCCCCTGGCCGTACTCACTTCCCCTCATCCTCCTCCCCCTAGCCTCCCTCAAGGTCAGGTTCACTCCTCCCTTCCTTCAAGGCACCCACCCCAATCATCCTGGGCCACGCCAGTCTCTCCCCACCTGTGCAAGGAACTGGACACCTTCAGTCCCTGTCTCAGGGGCCCAGGGTAAATGGGCAATGACAGCGCAGAGGGCAGATTGGTACCGCGACGGGGGACGCGAAGGTGGCTGGAGGGGACCCGGGGAGGTGACCCGGCACCTCCTACCTCTTCTCCCCCAGCCATGCAGAACTCCGTGGTACCCGAGCTGCTGAATACGCCCTTCTCCAGTTGACTTTCAGACCCGCAAGGGAGGAATACGCCCTCCTTGTTCTGTGCCGCTGAGTTTGGTGTTTGTTACGGAGGGTGAGGGTGGTGCCCGCTCAACAGCGACTGTTCGCTAAGCCCTTAACGAGCGCTTTTTTATTTGATACGCTATTACCATTACCTCCTTTTTTCCAAATGAGGAAACCAAGGCATAGGGAGGCTACAAATGCCGGAGGGAAAGGCAGAGGCAGCCCGGCTCTGGAGCCCTAGCTCTTAACCCCACCACGCTGCTCTTTGGTAACCACACCTCCTTCCTCAGAAGCCGGGGTGAGATATGTCTTCTTGCCTCCTTCTCTCTGGCTACAGTTAACTCGTTGCACACCCGGGGAGCCCTGGCCTCCAGGAGAGAGGCCCGCAACAACCCTCCTCCCCAGCCGAAGCCCTGAGGTCGGCAGAGTAATTTCCCAGGCTGCATCTGGTGGGATCCTCCCAAGGGTCTGGGGAGACCCTGTCTCTATCTCTGTCTTATGCACGATGGGCCGCTCAGAGAGTCGCGCATCTTGCCCCAGGGTGGCAGAGACTATGAGGTCAGATACAAGCTAATATTTCTTGGGCTCTATGACCGCGTGCTCTCTAGGAATGTGATCAGTTGCAGGAACAAGAAACCAAAACCTAACTGTTACTGGCGGGGGGAAGAAAGAGAGGGGTTTCATTTTCTGCCATCACAAGAAACGAGGACAGTAACACACACACACACACACACACACCTGCCCCCGGCATCGTCAAGTGGCTTGACAGTGTCAGGGCTGGGGTTTCTTTCCTGCAAGATGGCCACTGACCCGCCAAGCATCTAAGGGAGAAGAGGGAAGGGCTCGGTCCCTGTAAGTCTCTGTCCTTTTATTGAGAAGGCGCCTCCAGAGTCGCCCTCCTTCCGTGCCCGACAGATTCCCCGCTTACATCCCATTAGTCACCGCAGGGTCACATGGCCACCCTTGGGCCAACCAGGGTCCAAGGGCACCAGGTGTTCACGGCCCACCGCAGCCCGTCTTCCGATGCTGCCGTCACAGCACTTCTGCTGCCTCCATGCACAGATCGGGGTCCCCCTTATCAGGAAAAGGGATGGCCACCGGTCAGGTGAGGCGACAGGCGAGGGGAGGCTCCCCCAGACACCACGCCCAGCGGTTGACACACAACATCGCCTTTGGCCCTCACACAACTTTGTCAAGCCGGGGCTGTTTAATGCCAGTTTGGCAGAGCCGGTGAGCCCAGAGCTCACGGCTCATGTTCCTAACCATTCTACCAGACTCCCAGGTCGTGAAGGACTCAGACACCAGGAGAGCAGGAAACTGTTGAGTGGGATCACTGGCGGGTCCCGCTCACTACCAGCCCCTCCCACCACACACCTGGCTTCCCTTGGCTTTGAACGTGCAGAGTAGGGGTACCTGCCTGGAAAGGGTGGACGTGCGTCCCCCCACCCCGCCGTGCTCACTGTGGCCTCTGCGTTCTGGGGAGCTCTGGCCAGAGGCATGGGCTGCCCCCCTACGTCTTTTTTTCCTTCATCCATCCCATGTCTGCCTGTGCCAGGCACCCAGTCAGGCCTCAGGGGGAATAGATTGGTGCCTCAGGCACAGATCCTGCCCCCGAGGACAGATCTTGCCACCCAGTGCCCTGGGTGGCTCAGTCGGTTAAGCGTCTGACTCTTGATCTCAGCTCACGTCTTCATCTCAGGGTCGTGGGTTCAGGCCCCGCGTTGGGCTCCACGCCGGGCGTGAAGCCTACTTAAAAAAAAAAAAAAATGACCATCTTAACCATTTTCAAGTGCGCAGTTCAGTTTCAAGTGCATCGCTATGGTTGTATAGCCATCACCACCGTCCAGCTCCGGAACGTTTTTCATCTTGCGAAACTAAAACCCTGTGCCCTTTAAACACTCACTCCCCGTCGTCCCCTCCCCCAGCCCCCCGGGGAACCACCGTGCTACTTTCTGTCTCTGTGAATGTGACCGTTCTAGGCACCTCATGTAAGTGGCACCGAGCAGTATGTGTCCTTTTGTGTCTGACTTATTTCACTGAGCATGATGTTTCCGAGGGTCATCCGTGTGGTAGCAGGTGCCGGAACATCCTTCCCATTTTAAGGCCGAACGATATTCCATTGCAGGGAGGCATTTTGTTTATCCGTTCCGCCTTCCGTGGCCCCTTGCATTTCCACCTTTTGGCTACTGTGAGTTACATGGCTATGAACAGGGGCAGGCAAATAAATCTTTGCTCCTAGGCTGTCAGTTACTTTGTGTCTAGACCCGCAAGCCAACTGCTGGGTCATATGGTAATTCTGTTTCATTTTTTGAGGAACTGTTGTGCTGTTTTCCCCAGCGGCACCGTTTTATATTCCTGCGGGGGGAGCAGGGCAGTTTTACAGCAAATATGAGGTCGACTTTCACCGGGGAGGCTGAGACTTGGGCAGGTCGACCCACCCTGTGCCAGCCTAGAAGAGCTGAACGAAGTGTGCTACAGGATGAGACAGACATTTGGCTTTGTTATTTTTTTGGTTCATTGTTTTGCCCACCCCCTCTCGGTCCCCCCCCCCTCCTGGCCCCCGCTTCCTACATCTTGGACCCATGGACCCACCCTCCTGTATAAAAGCTAGAAATATCAGGGGTGCCTGGGTGGCTCAGTTGGATAAGCATCCGACTCTGGCTCAGGTCATGATCTCACGGTTCGTGGGTTCGAGCCCCACGTCGGGCTCTGTGCTGACAGCTCAGAGCCTGGAGCCTGCTTTGGATTCTGTGTCTCCCTCTCTCTCTATCTCTCTCTGCCCTTCTCCTGCTCATACTGTCTCTCTCAAAAATAAATAAACATTCAGCTCCTTGCTGAACGCCTGGGACCGTGGTGCCCAGAGCAGGGTGTCTGTCGCATGTGGGTCATGCAGTCAGTGGCATCCACAAGTGTTCAGAGTGCTGAACTCATGGGTGAGGGTATTGGTCCCGTTTGCAGACCACAAGCCCAGGTCTTCAGCTCACTTACGATTTACGAGTCACCCAACATCCTTTAAATAGCCTTTTGAATATCTGTTCTTCAAACATCCTTTTCTGCTTACGTTGACCCAGAATCAGTTTCTGTTGCCCACAACTGAGTACAGCGTCCCGCAGAGAAATTGGTGCCTGGAGTGGTTGCAGGCAATTGATGTTGAAGGGAATTCAGGGAAGCTGGGGGTGGTTATCTGGACGGCTTGGGACTGAAGACAGTAGACATTCGGCTGGTCGTTACGAAGGGCCCCTTTAACGACCCTCCCCCCACGCTCCCCAACCCCCATGTTTTCAGGCCACAGTGGGGTCCCCAGATGTCCAGTGGCACAGGGCAAGACTGAATATCAACCCCAGACCAAAATCTGGGCAAAACCTCACTATTTCATACGATCAAAACTCTGGAGGCAATTGTGTGAGTGGATCAGTTGAGCCGAACTTACTGATACGTCCGTGCCAACCGGCAATTCTGGATCCAGGGTGCCGGTCTCATCAGCCGGGGGTGGCTCTAATTGTTTCCAGGCTGGTTTACGGCCTGGCAGGTGTGCTGCCGAAGCCTGACTCGGCGGCGGCCCGTGCTCACGGAGGTGGTGATGAGAGAAACGCCGGGGTATAATACAGAGTCGTGGATTAACCGTGGATGACCCACTGTGCCTTGACCACCGCCCTTTCACCCGGGACAGCGGGAACCACCTTGTTGATGCAGTTCCAGCAGCCTTCAGAAGGGCCCAGTGTCCCGGTGGGGTCCTGCCGGTGGCCTGACTCCTGATGTCTAGGGTGGAAACCAAGCTGGGAGGCACGGGACCCATGGCGGCAATGGCTGCCAGGGGCAGAGTGGACACTTTCCGTAAGAGCACCAGGACCAAGCGGTCATCTCATTGGTCTGACCGGCGGGGGAGGGGGCGGAACTCGTGGGGTTAATGGACCACAGGGTTCCCAAAGCAAGAATGGATCAGCGACCCACAAGGACATGTGGCTTTTATAACCACAGAGGTCTGGGTCCAGTAAACAGAAAATGGACATGAACCCCTCCCCCCCAACACCACTCCCACTGGGGACAGAGACATGTGATCCCGCCTTCACCCCCAGACTGAGTCTGTTCATAGACCCAGAGCTCCCCTGGATGAGGGAAGAACCCGACATTATGTTCCAAGTCTGTCCACCAATCTCCCTCCCCCTCCCCCCCTAGGGGACTGTGGCCATTTGCAGAAGAACCAGGCACTGGAGGGCAGGGGGAGGGGTTTGAACCTCGCTGAGTCCTTGGTTCCTGATCTGTAACACGCGGACAATAACATCTGCCTGAAAGGATTGTCGGGTTAATTGAGCAGAGTAAGGGGACGGTGGCTGGAATATAAACTCGAATTGCCTGCAGCTGAATTCTAATCCCTCTGTCAGTGTGTGTCCGTTCTCCCATTTGCCGCCACCTTCACTCCACTGCACGGTCACCAGCCCTTTGCTGGGCACTGAGAGTTCAAAGACATCAACCCCTCTACCATTGACAGAAGGTGAAGTACATGCCAGGGGCAGTGCTTGGCCTCCGTGTCCCAAACCCAGGCACCAGCTCTGCAAGGTCATGCAGGAGGTAGCAATACTGGGACGGGACCTACTTGTGTTCTGTTGCTAAACTTGGGTTCTCTCCATGGTGGCACTGAGCTCCTCAGAAGTTAATAAAATGAGGTGGCAAATATGGAGCTTGGGACATGGTGAAAATGATAAGGAAGGAGATAAATAGTGATGGATGGATGGATGGATGGATGCATGGATGGATGGATAGGTGGATGGGTGGGTGGATGGATGGGTGGATGGATGGATGGGTGCGTGGATGGGTGGATGGATGGATGGATGGATGGATGGATAGGTGGATGGGTGGATGGATGGATGGATGGATGGATGGATAGGTGGATGGATGGGTGGGTGGGTGGGTGGATGGATGGATGGATGGATGGATGGATGGATGGATAGGTGGATGGATGGATGGATGGATGGATGGATGGATGGATGGATGGGTAGGTGGATGGGTGGGTGGATGGATGGATAGATGGATGGATGGATGGATGGATGGATGGATGGATAGGTGGATGGGTGGGTGGATGGATGGATGGATGGATGGATGAGAGAGGGGTAGTGGGATGGATGGATGGGTGGATGAGTAGGTGGATGGGTGGGTGGATGGATGGGTGGATGGATGGGGGGGTGGATGGGTGGATGGATGGATGGATGGATGGATGGGTAAGTGGGTGGGTGGATGGATGGATGGATGGATGGATGGATGAGAAAGGGGTAGTGGGATGGATGGATGGGTGGATGGATGGACTGACAGGTAGGTGAGTGGATGAATGGGTAGATGGATGAACAGAGGGATGGGTGGATGGACAGATGGACAGGTGGGTGAATGGATGGATGGGTAGGGAGTGGAGGGGTGGATGGACAAATGGATGGGCAGGTGAGTGAGTGGATGGATGGATGGAAGGATGGATGGATAGAGAAGTACAGATACACAGAGAGATAATGGCTAGATGGACTTAGAAAATGGATTTGACATGACTTCTAACCCTCAAAGATCTTCCAACAAAGAAGATGCGAAGCTAAGCATGGGGTTAGCCGGGAAATCGGAATATCTTACCTGCAGTTACTGACAATTTTTCAGCCACAACCCAGTGTGTGATAAGGATCAGCCAGGCAAGCCGCGACTTGGGGCAGACACGCTTGATCGCCCCAGTCACAGACCTTTATGTTCATTTGTTCAACAGGCATTTATTGAGCACCTAGGTAGCAGGCCATATCCTAGGCTCTGGGTCTAGAGTAGTGAACGAAATACCTCCATGTGGAGACTCCAGAGAGGGGAGGGGACAAGGAAAGACGGACATGTCAACTGAGCCAGCCAGCTGAGGATAATCATTATGAAAATAAACGAAGCAGGGTAAGAAAGAGGGGCTCGGGGGGCCGGGGGGCGGCTCCTTCAGAAAGGCTAACACCTGCACGCAGGCCCAGATCTGGAAGGAGTAGGGCTCCGCCAGCATCACAGTAACTACGCGGCTGAATCGGGACTACAACCCAGGCGATGCACAGGGGTTGGGGTGCTGGGGCTCCTGATCCGACGCTACAAGATGCTGGAAACACACCAGCTACGGTGTTGGCAGACGAAGGTGTTGTTGGGATCCAGCCAGTCGGGAGCTGCTGTGTGTCACAGATATTTTACTTTGTACACTGCCAACGTTCACGATTTTGTGATTTTATGGAGGCAGTGAACGCTAAGCCTCTAAAGAGGGCTCCAGTTCTGCTCTGGTTGAGGGAGGCGGGCTGCTGGCAGGGACAGAGAGGGCTCCTTAGAGGAAGCGAGATCTGAGCTGGCCTCAAACGGAGGAGAAGCGTTCACAAGGTGAGGCCGAGTGCCGGATGCCCAGGCCAGCCTGGTGGCCACATCTCCTCTTTCCCAGAAAGAAGGGGGCTGTGTATCAGGATTAGGTTCAATTACAAAGGACAGAAAACCTAAGATAAGAGTAGATCAAACAGAGGGGCGCCTGGGTGGCTCAGCCAGTTCAGTGTCTGACTTCAGCTCAGGTCATGATCTCGCAGTTCATGAGTTCAAGCCCCGCATGGGGCTCTGTGCTGACGGTTCAGAGCCTGGAGCCTGGTTCCGATTCTGTGTCTCCCTCTCTCTGCCCTTCCCCCGCTTGCACTCTGTCTCTCGCTCTGTCTCAAAAATAAATAAAAGCATTAAAAAAAAAAAAAAGAGGTCAAACAGAAAGAAATGTTTTCCTATCTTATGTAAAAACCCCTGGGGTGCCTGGCTGGCTCAGTCAGTAGAGCAAGCAACTCTTGATCTCAGGGTCATGAGTTCAAGGCCCAGTGGGGTGTTGGGCACAGAGCTTACTTGAAGAAAAAAAAAAAAAAAAGAATAAAAACTTCTAAGCTAGGTCGTCAGGTGGCAGGGACCAGACCCCTCTGTCTTCCTCCTCCAATCTCAGTATTTGGCTTGGATCTCATGGCTCAAGATGGCTGCTAGAGTGCCGGGCATCACGACTGTATTACAGCCGACAGGGCAGAGGAAGGGATCAAGAAGGGAATGCCATCTCCTCAGCAGAGGGGTTTCTAGAAGAATGCCATCAAACTTGGCAGTTCTAAGACCCACAGAGGGCCCACCAGACCCCTGAAAGGCTCACAGGCTGCTGCCTGCGGTGGCATCCCGGAAAGCGAGAGCTGCAGGCCAGATGTCGGCCATTCTGCTTGTCTCCCCCAGGAAGTTCCTGCAGCCATCCACGGAACACTAGAGCTGCGGGTCGCTTCCGAGGTGCCACATGCGCCGGGCCCTCCGGTGGCCCTCTTCCTTCCATCTCCTACTGGAGTCGCCCCCTCCTCCCGGCCAGAGCTTTCTCTGGTGGCCTGGGAACCCAGACCCCTGGGAGCTGGGGGGAGAGGGAGGGTCCTACAGAGTTGGGTAGGAGGTAGAGATTCCAGGTAAGCCCCCCTGACCAGCACCTCCCACCACCACAGATGGACCCCGCTTTCTCAAGTGTAAGAACAGGAGCCCCGGGAAGAATTTCAATCAAATTGCTATAAAAGCCCTTGCTAGAGACAGACACATGGCAGGGGCTCAAGAAGGTAAGAACATGAACGAATGAGTGCATGAGTGAATGGAGTCGGTCAGTCAACCGATCACACAACCGTGGTGTCATTCAGCCTAACCTCTGCCGAGTTGTCACCCAGCTTTCACTTACATACTCCCAGTGACAGGGAGATCACTACTTCCAGGGCAAAATGGTTTTAGTTTTAGACTGTCCTGAGGGTAAGTCAGGTCCCCCACCTCCCGGGTTTCCCCATCAGCCCCATGCAGTCTACCTAAATGTGGGACCCAGAGCACATTTAGAATCGTTTTTATGGGATGGTACCCAAGTCTCCGTAGGCAAGGGAAGGCACAGAACCCCACAGCTGGACCTTGGAGACCACAAGTCTCCGGGTCATCTTCTTGCGTTTCAGATGAGGCTCTGACCAGAGAAGGGCTATGGCTCAACTAAGGCCACACAGGGGTCTAAGGGCTGAGCCCAGGTCAGACCCCAGATCCACCTCTCAGCTGTGTTCCTTCTGTGTGTTTTTGTTTTTTAATTAATTTTTTTTTTCTGGGGCGCCTGGGTGGCTCAGTCAGTTAAGCCTCCAACTTCGGCTCAGGTCGTGATCTCGCGCTTCGTGGGTTCGAGCCCCGCGTCGGGCTCTGTGCCGACAGCTGGGAGCCCGGAGCCTGCTTCGGATTCTGTGTCTCCCTCTCTCTCTCTGTCCCTCCCCGACTCATGCTCTGGCTCTCCGTCTCTCAAAAACAAATAAACATGAAAAAATAAAGTTTAAATAAAAAAAAAATAAATAAATACTTTTTTCTTCATGTTTATTTATTTTTGAAAGAGAGGGAGAGACAGAATGTGAGCAGGGGAAGGGCAGAGAGAGAGGGAGACACAGAATCCGAAGCAGGCTCCAGGCTCCGAGCCGTCAGCACAGGGCCCGACGCGGGATCCGAACTCGTGAGCCGTGAAATCGCGACCAGAGCAGAAGGCGGATGCTTAACCGGCTGAGCCACCCTGGAGCACCTCGGCTGTGTTCCTTCTGAATTAATTCCACGTCTCTTCCAGGACCTCCTCCGGCCTTCCCCACCCTGGGTGTCCCCTCCCCACAGCCAACCCCAGCCTACGATGCAAAGGACCCGGTTCCCTTGCACAGATACTCACGCTGGAGAAAACCATCTCTCATCACTGCCAGTGACAGGCACGGGGCTGGGACCTGTGGTCCGCCTGTCAGGGGCTGCTGCAGGACCCAGACCTGCAGGGTGGGCCGAATGGCTCTTACCCACCCCCCAGACGGGGGCCTCCCTCAGAGTGGCAGACCCCCATGTGTATGCACCCGTGCGTGAGTGTGTGCGTGAGTGTGTGCCTGAACTTCCCAGAGCGAGAGGAACACAGAACAAGCTGTCCGTAAATCCTGCCGATGCGGGAAGGGTTAACCGTCACGCCCGATGCCAACAGACAGAACGCCGGTGGATTCATTCATTTGGTTTTGTTTGTGGTTATTTTTTTTTTTTTACAACTTTAAATACGGAATATAAATAAATTTACATTTAAAAAATAAAAGGAAAGCCCCCAAAAATATAATCACCAACTTTACAAACTGAAGAGAGCAGATTTTGGAGGGGGGGGGTAAGGGGGAAAGTGCAGTGGGGTGGAGGGGAGGGAGGTGGGAGCTCAGACCCCACCCCAGGGACCCCTGGGGATCTTTTCCCTTTTCTCCCCCACTCCCAGCCCGTGAGCTGGTTTCCTGGGAGGAGCCACCACGGGCGGATCTCAAAAGAATCTACTCTGGGGGGTAGCGTGCCCGGGGAGAGCGAGGGCTGCCCCCTCCCTTGGAGATTCTCTCTTGGGTTTTTCACGCCCGCCTGGAAGGGGAACTGCTTGAGCTGAGGACTCAGGAAAATAGAGGCCAGCTGGACAACGCGTGGCCTCCCCACCCAACGTGGGCTCACTCTCCTGTCCAACTACCCCAAGCCATTGGCTGGGTCGGGACACAGCCAGTCCACATGGAACCTTCATGTCGATTAGGAACAGGATCCCTTTGCTCAAGACATTTTAGCTCCATCTGCCAGAAAACTGTCCTAACAAATACACCAGCGGGCCATGTTCTACGGCATGAACAATGACCCCTGCACGCGGTGCCCTTGCACAGTGCACACCCTGCACGAACCTACACGGCAGTCTCGGCCGGGCTGGGATACGAAGCGCAGGCCCCCTGCTGCCCTGACCCCTGGTCTTCGGCCTAATGGAGCAGTGAGTGGGGTTATTTACGGTCTCAGCACGGGGTCCAAGGAGTCCCTCGGTGGAGCGGACTGAAGGCCGGGACAAGAGGAAGACGCAGGGTGGAGGTAGAGAGATGAAACAGAGGAGGTGAAGGCAGGGGAGTGGAAGGAGGCAGTGAGCGCCCAGATCACCATCCATGGTGGCTCCAGAGCAAACTTCATCTCTAACCCATCTGACGGGGCACTTGGCTGCCGGGTACTCGGGCCACGCCCACCCAGAGGAGTCCACATCTTCGAAGATTTCATATATAGAAAACGAAAGGAAGCCACTATAAGCAGAGGTGACCGGGGAGAAAGAAGTGACTGGGCCTGGGCGCCGTGGGAGGATTTCTCTCCAGTCTACGGTCCAACGCGTGGTCCCAGCCACAGGAGGACGAGGCACCCTGGCCTGCCTGGGGGTGCTCCCTTCAGAGCGGGCCAGGGGTCCTGGGACCGGGCGGGCCACGTGCAGGGTTTCAGGCCAGTCCACGGCGCTCAGGTGTGACCCGGGCCAGGAGCTGGGGAAGGGAAGCTCCTCCGGTCCCCGAACGGCGATCCCATGGGTCTCTCTTACACTTCTATGCCACGTTCTCGGGGTCAGCGGAGGAAGACAGCAGTGGAGTTCAGGTCCTTCGTGTCCTTCTCGAGCTCCCGGGCAAGGCGCTGGAGGCCAATGAGGGGACCCGCTGGTGGGTGGACAGGCGCGTGGGAGGGGGGGAAGCACCATTGGCCGTCCGAATCAGGCATCGAGACAGACGGACGAGGGGAACAATATTATCACTCCAAGGACCCCATGGGGGCGATACAGCAAATACCGTATTAAATAACCCTGTAGGCCAACCAGAGGGAGACAGGGGGTCAGAGACAGCCTGGGGGCTCCGGCCCATACTCACGCGCCTCCCTTGCCAGGGGCAGGGAGCTGAGGCTGACCAGCCATCCCTGGTTTCCAGCAGCGCTCAGGCTGGGGGAGTTGAAGTTTAGACTTCCCGTTCTCTTAGGGCATGTAGGGACACAGCTGGGCTGGGGTCCCCAAAGACCTTCACCCACCTGCCCCATGAGAAAAGTCAGCCGAACTTGGGCGGAGGGGATCCAGGCTTAGAGCTCAGATTTTTGTATGGGGAAATACCTCTCTGCAGCCCAAGCCACAGGCCAGGGGAGAAGAAACCCCGGGGGCCTGGACCTCGGGTTCCCCGCCTGGCCTCACCTGCCCGCACGCTCCTGCAGATGCCCCTAGGCTCCGAGGGTCTCCTTCAGTGCCTTCTTGTCATGCGTGTGCTTGAACTTCTGGTGCTTCCCCTTGGGGGGCCGGCGGACTCGCACCGTCCGAATGGTCACCCGAGTCTGGGGTGTCCTGGCTGCTCGAGAGAAAGAAAGGGCTTGTCAGCAGGTGGACAGCCTCTGGAGGGAGCCATCTTAGCAGATGAGGAAACTGAGGCAGAGAGACCGGGATTTGAACGTAGGAGTCTGCCTCTGGACTCCATGCTTTCCACCACTGGCCTACGGATCACAGCGCTTGTGAGCCTGGGTCAAGGTTAGCACTTAGGTCTCTTCCTCCTGAGCCCTTAGGTCGACATCCGGGAAGTGAAAGCTTTCTCCGCCAAGCTCAAGGCCCGTTTCTTCCTGGGGGCCTTCCCCAGCGATCCCAGCTCTTTGGGGCCGACACCGACCTCCCACCTCACAGACACAGCCCGCCCTGAAGCGGTCAGCCCATCTCAGCAAACAGGCAATGTAAGGATACAGGCAGGTGTCAGATGCCCCTTGGGGGAGGACATCTAGAAGGGCCATTAAAGGGCCCAGAGTCTGGGCTCCAAGGATGGGGTCATCGGCACAGGACGCGGGGCTGGGCAAAGCCTGAACAAGCGTGAGGTCGTCACGCAGCTCGCGAGTGACAGAGGAGAGTCTCGAGCCCAGGGGGTCTGACACCGGCCACCACACGGCCACACCACCACACCATAGCCAAGCCGCGGACAGCTGCCAGCGGTACAGTCGCATGGGGCCAAGTTGCTGAAACTGACATGACAAGACTTTAGGTCATCTATAGATTAGTCATCGGAACAGGCCTTCCAAAATCTGGTTTGGAAAGTCGCAGGAAGCAAAAGGCACGTAAAAGAACCACACTCCAAACACAAAGAAGAATATGAAGTTTCCCGAATAGGAACCACGCTACGTCTTTTGGCGATTCCGTGTTACGTGATATTCCATGTTGTTCCGTGTTAATCGTAGCGATCATTTACAGCAGGTCAGTTTGAAGCTGGCAAATTATTAGTCTTCTCAGGGCGTCCGTGCCTTAGCTCGGCTCTCAGAACAGGACAAAGAGGCTAAGAGACAGCCCTGCCTTCAGGGGGCTTGTCAGATGTCTGTCCTCCAACAATAGTAAGTTACTGAAGATCAACACGTGATTTTTTTTGAATGCTCATCTAATCCTATTAACTAAAAAATTCTTGATCCTTACTGCAAACGTGCGAGGAAGAAAAGGCAGCAGGACAGTCTAAGGAACCCAGAACTAGACAAGACCTGACTTTGTCACTGTGCAACCTTCATTAAGTCCCTTACCCTCTCTGTGTTCCAGCAACCCCTTTAATAAGACTGAAGGACTGACTTAGAAAGTCATCTCTCTGGACTCTTCTGGCTCTCAAAGTTTTGAATTCTTTAACCAAAAGAAAATGATAAGGCAGGTAAGAGCGAGCGACTGGTGTCAGAGTGAGAGAAAAGCCCAGAACAGAACTTGAGGATACCTTGATCCAGCTCTCCCCCTGCCCGGGACTGGCTGTGTGACCTTGGGCAAGACCTCAGCCTCTCTGAGCCTCAGGCACCTCTTCTGCACAATGTGGACCAGGTATTTGGATCAGATCTTTTTTTTTGGTCCTTTTTGACTCAAGTCAAACTATGCCCCTGAAATTGTGAATTCACGAAATCGAAAGAGAGGAACACAGCTCCGGTTCCAAACATCCATCAGATGCCTGAACCCCATCTGTCACTTCACTGCTGCAGGATGGCCCAGTCTCTACCCACACATCTTCAACAACAGAAACTCCCTACCGCACAAGGCATGCGATTCCATCTTGGCCCCCTGACTGATCAACGGCTTTTGGCATATAGAGTTCAAATCCCTCTCCAGGGGCTTTTCCCCCACTGGTCCTGATCCCCACTGAGGGCCATAAGGAATTAGTTTGACTTCTCACCCCCAGGACAAGTTGTCAAGTATCTGAAGATGATGTGCATGGAATCTTCTCTTACGTGCTCCTTCGACAAAGTAAGGGGCTGTGGTAGCAGGACAGGGATGGGGGCTGCCCTGGACAAAGCAGTCAGGGTAGACCTCTAGGAGGAGGTGACTTCTGAGCTGAGACCCAAACGAAGAGGCTTGTGAAGAGTTGAGAGAAGTGAGTCTCGGAGGGAAAGTGGCATGTGCAAAGGCCCTGAGGCGGAAACACATCTGGCCACGCAAAGAGGTCAGGTTGGCTGGGGGGGCATAAGTGAGGGGGAATGGTTGGCAACCAGGCTGGAAGGCCAACCGGGGGCTAATATCCTCACGTAAAGCTTCGGATGAATTTAAGCAGGGGTATGCCTGCTCCAACTCCCCCCCCCCCCCCCCCACCGGCAGCGGCCACAGGAGAAGCGAGCTGCCCAGCTGAGCCGTTCAGAGGCAGACCCCGGACCAGCGCTTACCTCGCTGCTCTTGGGAGCTCCCCGGGCTTCGGGTCACGGGTCGTGCAGCCACCACCGTCTCACACTTGCACGCCAGGTGGTCCTCCAGGGTCACCGTGGCCTTCTTAAAGACTGGCCTCTTCCGCACAATCTCGATTTTTCTCACCTGGAGGACAGAACCATCGAAGTGCCTCTGGGAGGCTACGCGGGCAGGGGCCGAGGGAGGCCGCCTGCCTGCTCTTCCCTCCCCAGTGTCCCCCCGCAGGGATCTTTCCTCGAAAGCGGGGCGTGGAGAGAGGCAGGGCAGACACTCTGGCCCAAACAATAGCAGGACCTTGCCCTCTACCCTTCTTGTAGCTTTTCCATCAAAACAAGCCCTCCCGACCTGGCCTCCAGCTTTGGCTGCAGCCCCCTTGGAGCTCCCAGAGAGGGAGAAAGGCATTTCCGGGTTGAGCGTAGGGCCTGCGGTGTCCCCATTCCCGGAGCGCCAGCCAAGGTCAGGGGCTATGGCAGAGGCGGGAGATGGTTGTCTGGAAGGAAGTGGGGGGGAGGCTTTATCCAGGAGGGAGGCGGGCAGGGGGAGGTCAGCTGTCAGGTGTCCATCCATAGAGCTGGAAGCAGTGGGGACAGGAGATACCGTGACAGTGGGTGGTGCGGTAGAGAGTGACACTTGTGATCTCGGGCACGGGGCCCAGGCCTGGGATGGATGGTGGGCAGGGGGAAAGGCCACAGCTGACCTCAGGGAGGGGAGTATGGTGACACAGGTGGAGCCTTTGGCAAGAGTGGGGCTCGCCAGCCAGTGCCGAGCCCTGGATGTGCAGCTCGGCCCAGCCCGAGTCGGTGTGCAGGCGAGGCAGACCCGAAGGGCACAGAAACCTCTCCGCGTGAATCAGAAGACCGCCGAGGCTTCTCTGGCCCTGCCTTGCCCAGCGTGAGACCCGGAGCTCCCCCGGGCAGCCTCTACTCTAGAATTTGCCTTGAGTCAAAGTGCACACCCGATCTTTCTAGAAAGGAGGCAGGGTTCAGCATTCTGACTCTGCTAGGGGCTGCCCCAGCTCTTGCAACGTCTGTTGCCCGGAGGGCCTCTGCCCCCCCTCCTCATGAAGGGCACGGCAAGGAGCCTCAACAGGTCTGGAGGAAAACTGAGCAGCCCAGAACATTCTGAGTGCCCAACAAATGCTTGTAGACCTGTCTCTTCCGGGGACCTCTTGGGATTTCATCCTTGCAAAAGAGGCAGCACCCTTCACTAAATGTCCTATGCCTGGCCCTGCCTGGGGGTCCGCCTGTGGCTTTTGGTTACAGCGGCCTGGGTGGCCTCGAGGACTCACAAGTGGCCTCAGAGCACCTGCCCAGAGAGCGGCCTGCAGGTGGCCCTCTCTGGATGGAGCCCGGGGGCCCGCCAGGAATGCCTCTCCGCCCATACGGAGCGAGCGATGAGCCCCCGAGGGCAGCCCCCGCCTACTGCCCGGGCCGGCGAGTGGGCCGGGCAGGGGTGGGGGTGGGGGTAGGGTGGGAGTGGGGTGCGGGCCCCCCCGCGCACCTGGACAAGCCGCAGCTGCACCTGGGTGGGACGGCACTGCACGTTGCGGTTGTTACAGCAGCCGGAGCAGCGCTGCACCTCCACGCAGGGCGGCCACACCAGGAAGTTGGCGTTGGTGCGGTCTATGAGGCGCCGGGACACCTCGAACACCTCCGTGCGTGTCTTGCACTCGGCGATCATGGCTGGCTCGGCGACCGTCGGGGAACCTGAAGGGAGAGGGGGCCTCAGTCAGGAAGGTGGGCCTGCCCAGAGCCCCCACTCAGCGGCCAAGCCCAGTGGGGGCACTGCTGTCCCCCAGAAATGGCAGGCTAGGGGCGCCTGGGGGGCTCAGTCGGTCAGGCGTCCGACTTCGGCTCGGGTCACGAACTCACAGCTCATGAGTTCGAGCCCCGCGTCGGGCTCTGTGCTGACAGCTCGGAGCCTGGAGCCTGTCTCAGATGCTGTGTCTCCCTCTCTCTCTGCCCCTCCCCTGCTCACGCTCTGTCTCTCAAAAATAAAACATTAAGAAAATTAAAAAAAAAAGGGGGGGTGGGCTGATCCCCACTTCCTTCAACCCCAGGGACAGTTTTCGTGTCCTGGCTATGATCAGCCGTGGGACTTGGACAGGCTGCTGACGGGCCCTCAGCCTCTACACCCCAAGAACCGCCTTAAGGACCCAGTGAGATCTTTCAGAGAGTGCCGGCCTGTCGTAAATGTCGGCGTCCTTCCACCAGCCCTCGGTTTCATTCGGCTATTTCACAGGTTTATGGGCTTGCCCGACTCCTGGATCCTACTCACTTATTATTTTGTAACCGCTCTTATGTTGCCATTTGACACTGTAATCTATTCTTAAATCCTTGCTTCTTTCAACGCCTGTTCCCTCATCTACGTGTGACACGGGATGACAGAGCCTATACTGCACCTGCAGATCTAAGGGCTAACGTGAGTGGCCTAGAGCAAGCGTCCCGTCGACGCCGGGGCTCTGTCTTCGTTTTCATATAGAGACGCTGCCCAAATTCAGAGGGAGGAGTGGAACTCAGGCCACCGACTCTTATCTGGAGGTCCCCGAGCCACTGTCTACAGTGTTGTGGGGACTACAGGTGGGCAGAGAGGAGGAAGGGCTTACAGCACGCACTGGCCTCCCCAGGGAAGGCTCCCACGGGACCCGGGCGGGGCCCAAGCTTTGCCAGCTGACCCAGGAGGCAGCCCTAAGCCGCGGAAGGGACACGCAGCCCGCCAGGATGGCACCGGGTCCACAGGAGAAGAGCAGCTGGGATCCCAGCCCTAGTTGTTGCTAGCTGTGCGACTTCGGCCACGTCTACCCCTCTCTGGGCCGCAGTTTCTAACTGGACAAGATGGGGTTAATGATAGCTGTCTCTCGGGTTGAAGAAATGCGTTTAAAACCACTATATTGGGGCACCTGGGTGGCTCAGTCGGTTGAGTGTCCGACTTCGGCTCAGGTCATGATCTCACAGTCTGTGAGTTCGAGCCCCGCATCGGGCTCTGTGCTGATGGCTCAGAGCCTGGAGCCTGCTTCCGATTCTGCGTCTCCCTCTCTCTCTGCCCCTTCCCTGCTCATGCTCTGTCTCTCTCTGTCTCAAAAATAAATAAAAAACATTAAAAAAAACCAAAACACTATATTTAGGAAACCGTGTGTGTTGGGGGACGGGGCGTGAGGACTCAACTCCTCGATATAGTGTCCTGAAGGACAGTTGTACTCTCTTACAGTTTAAGTCAGTCCTAAGTGCCGGACGAACGGGCGGCCCAGAGCCGTGGGCGGGCCGCCCGCCCCACGTCTCCTTCTCTGGCTCCCACTGTCGAGAAACCACCATTCTTACCTGCAGCCTCACCTAGGCTCCTTCTCCCTCGGGATAAGCTCTCCAGCTCGCCTCCAGAATGGGATCGAGTCGAATTCAGGTCCAACTCGGCTCTGTCTTCGTCTGCAAGGCAAGGCAAGGCACAGTCGGAATGCACCCTGATAAGCGCTGGCCGGTCCGTGGGTGGGGTGGGGGCTCCCCTGGGGGCTCCGGGGTAGGCGGGAAGGTGGCCCCTTACCCGTCACTGGTACCCAACTCGAGACAACAGACTCCCTTTCCAGCTCCCTGTAAACCCGAGGGTCCTGGCTCTGGAAAGGGGCTCTCCAGGAAGCCCGGGGTGGCCGTGGGGCTCAGGAGGGGGGTGAGGCCCTGACTGCATCCCTGGCGGGCCTTCAGCCCCACTCTGGGCTCTTCGGCCACATTTTTGGACAGAACCCATGTCAGTGGAGTTAAAAATAGCCCTTCCCTTTCGCTACTGTAAGCGAACCCTCCTCAGCCTCCAGGGCAGGGCAAGGACCCAGAGCTCGGAAGGCCAGTTTCCAATGCCCCTCCGCCCAGCGTTCCCATAGGAAGTGCTGAATGGAGAAATTCCCAGAATCCCCGGGGGGACCAGCTTGCCCTGGACACAGCCCCTCTGGAGCCCCGGACAATGGCCCAGCTGAGCAGGAGAGAGGGAGGAGGGAGAGGAGCGGGGGTGAGGGCTGAAGGCAGAGAGGGGTGGGGAGCCAGCCTGCCGGGATGGGGGTGCCCGTACCCCGTGCCCTTCCCAGCCTGGGTTTTGCTCCGGCTCCCAGGGTCTCGCTCACTGTGTTTGCCTCTCCCCTCTAACCTTTGGCCCCGGGTCCGCCCTACGGTCTGTTTATTCCTCAGGTGACAGTCTGAGGGGTCAGCCCTACGGGTCCGTTTACTCCTCAGGGGACAGTCTACAAACTACAGCCTGGGGCGCCCTCCTCTCGGTGTCATAGCTGCTCCCTCTCTCTCGAGGCAACCAACACCACTGTGGGAGGTGAGGGCCAGACAGGAGGACTTTGAGCTCAACACCGAATCCTGGGCAGACCCTTCTAGCTCTCTGACGGCTGAAGAGTCAGCACAGAAACCGAGGGGTGTCGGGGACAAGCTCCCGCCCCCTCCACGCAGCCCCTGGTCGCTCCTGCTGTCTCCCCTTCCTCCCGGCCCCGCCAACGCCAACGCCAAGGCTCGTGTGCCCTTCCGTGTGGGCTCCCGGGGGTTCCTGTCTGGAGGAGACCCTCCTACAAATCCTACAGCCGGTGCATTTCCATCCGGCCTACTGCTCCCGCGCGTCAGCGCGTCTGTCTGTCCCTCTCGCTCCCTTCCTTTCTCCCTGCCATCTCTGGAATGTCCCTGGTGGAGAGGAGATGGGGGGAAAGATGTGCTTTGTGGCAAGGTTAAGTTGATTAGGAAAAAATAGCCACATGGTTGCCTCGAAACAGGCCCGCTATTGAAAACCTCCGTCTCCAATCCCGACCCCCACCCGGGGTGTGTAGGGGCTGAACGAGGGTGGGGGCCAAGGGCCTTGGAAAGAAACCGCAGAAAGGCTAAATTTGGAAGTTGCCCCATTGTGTTGGCCAGGGCTGGCCAGTCGGGCATGGGGTGGGGGATGTGGGAGACGTCGGGTGGGGGGCCGAGTGAACAATAGGTGGGCCCAGCTGGGGCCCCCTCCCGCCTGCCTCGCCAGCCCCCGGCACAGGCGGGTTTGAAAGGGCCCGGGAATGCTTTTGAGAGGGAGCCAGGGGCCCAACGGGGAGAGGAAACAAAGACAGGAAATGCTGTCCCCCGTAGATAGGAGTCTGGGCAAGGATTACAAAGTGACAAAGAGACAAAACCCTAGAGGGAAGGAGAGCTGGGGGTGCAGGGGGGGCGCTGACCGGGGCTCCAGGGAACAGGCCAGAGGTTAGAATAGAATGGAATTTGCTCTGAAGACAGCGTTTATAAATACATTCCTGACCCAGCCCGCCAGCCCGGCCACGTGTGTGCCACCCAGCACGTGCCCACTCGCTGAGGGCACTCTCGGGCGAGGGCAGGGTTGCCCGCTGGTCTGGGCCAGGTGTCCCCAGGAGACCTTACAGACCGGGCCCCCGGCCAGAGGGGCAGGGAGATGGCTCCTTCAACACCACCCTTCCTGGCCGAGGCCACACCTGGATACACGTTCGGCGTGTGCCCCAGGCACCGTCTCCCCGCCCCCCTCCTCCTGGCATCCGACCCTGTGCGCCAAGCCAAGGCAGAGCCACATGTGGGTGCTTCTCCCGCCCCGCCCCACGTCCCGAGTCCCAACCCATCCACCTACTCAGCCCTGCCCTGGACAGGTGTGGCCACGCCCTCCCTGGGCTGCCACAGGCCTCTAGTTACCTGGAAGTCAAGGCAGACAGGACGCCCCATGCCCTGCCCCTCGCGGCTCCCCCAGGATTCAGTGGGGGCCCAGAGCACCGAACAAGGATTCAATTTACCTACGGAGTCTCCGTGTAGCAGGCGCTGGAGGTCATCGAAGGAGCGGATTGAGTGGTCACTCAGCATCTTGTAGAGTTCCTCGGGAATGGGGTCCCCCTGCCAGGGAGACACCATGGGGCCAAGTGAGCCAGGAGTGAGGGCTTTCCAGCCACGGCCCTCCTGCCCGCCACACACACACACACACACACACACACACACACACGCACCCTCCTATGGAAAACTCCCACAAGGCCTCTCGGCCCTGGGCAGGCGGACGGCCAGGATGGGGGCGCGGGCAGGGGGCGGATTCCAAGCCTGACACCCGGAAGCACAAAGGTCTAGGGGCCGGGACCTGCTGAAGCCTCTAAGAGCCAGGTCAGAAGCTCACCCCACACCCCCAGACACGAAGCCCAGCTTGCTCTAACTTAGATCGGACTACGTACACATCTGTTTCCCGCATCACAACCCCTGGAGACTCTTTGCCTCCACACGTGACAGCCAATGACAGCCAGCAGTTGTCGGACGAGATCTAATTTACTTCCATTTTACAGATGAGAAAACAGAGTCGTAACAGCCAATCGGCAGCAGCACCTGCATTCAAACCCAAGGCTTTCTGACGGAAGGACCTGTACTCCGGCCTCCTGGGTCCCTGAGGTATTTCTAAATGCTTGCAGAGTTGGACAGTCTCAGGAGGCCACAGGTACTAATATCTCTATTTAGTCTCTTGCTCACAAGAGGAGAGGAGGGAATCCTCAGTTAGAGACGGGAAACCTGAAAGCTAACCCATGCCCCATGCCCAACCAAACCCTATTTTTAGAGCCCCTCTGGCCTGTTACCAAAAACACTTGAAACTTAATAAGTGCTTTAACAGGCCCCACTCGGAGCCGGGCTTCCTCCAGGGAAACCACAGGCCCCACAACAACATGAGAGCAGCCTGATAGGAAGGTCACGGCCATGTCCCTCATGGTCCACGAGGGGCTGAGGGAGACCTGAGGGGCTGGTGCGGCAGGACTTGAGAAGGAGTGCACAATCTGGACGCCCAGTGCCTTGGGGCAAGGGAGGTGTATGAATGAGACGCTGCTTTGTGTACAAACTCACACCCGTGGAGAAACACACACACACACACACACACACACACACACACACACGTGCACACACAGACACAGGAAGGCATGGTCTTGTAGAAGGAGCCCTGGAGGGGGCGCTGGCAGACTTGACTTACTGAGGTTCAACAACTCTGTGCCTCAGTTTCCCTGGATAAGGAAGCAGGAACTTCTGCACTAGTCAGTTCTTGGAACGTTCCAAGGACTGGAGTCCTCACTGGCTTTGCACAGGCCAAGTCCCTGCCCGACAGGGGGGAGGAGGTCATCTACCCCATGGCCAGCCCCCGGGGGCTCTCCCCACAAGCTCTGTTACAAGCTTTGTGATGGATCAGTTTCTGGCTCCCCCAAAGCTCTGTTTCCTCATCAGTTAGCATGATGTCTGGGAACAGCTCGGCCAGGGGTTCTGCCATGCCCATCCAGCTCTGGCCACCCAAGTCGGCCTTGGAGCCACAAGACGCAGGGTGGAGGGTGGATATGACTGCTTCTAAAACGAATTCCTTGACGGGGCACCTGGCGGCTCAGTCCGTTGAGCTTCCGACTTCAGCTCAGGTCATGATCTCACGGTTCGTGGGTTCGAGTCCCGCGTCAGGTTCTGTGCTGACAGCTCAGAGCCTGGAGGCTGCTTCCAATTCCGTGTCTCCCTCTCTCTCCGCCCCTCCCCCGCTCACGATCTGCCTCTCTGTCTCTCAAAAATGAATACATGTTAAAAAAGGATTTTTTAAATGAATTCCTTGAAACCCCTGAGCTCAGCTTTTTCATGTGAGTGTGGCACTTATAATCCTGCCTGGCGTCTAGGGCTGTTGGGAGGTTCAAAGAGAAGAAAGGTTGGGGGCCTCGAGTAAGCTTGGCCGGGAGCTGGGGTCTTTCCTTCAGGGTCCGCGACTCTGAAGCTGGGGCTGCATATGTGAGGGGGGAAAGGGACATCTTACGTGCCTCCCCTACCTCCGCCACGCTCTGCCTCCTCCGACTCCCAGAGGGAGACCCTGGGTGTCTCCAAATGTGGACACAGCGCCCTCCCCGCAGTACGGAAGGCAGGTGGCGGGTCCCCACTTAAGAGGGAGGCAGACTACGTCCCCTGAGGGGATTATCAAATGCAGAGAGCTAGATGCTACCCTTGTACCCTACAAACTGCCCCATGACCTCAGGCTGGTCACTGCCCCTCTCCGGTCCTGGCTCTCGTCTGTGAACCAAGGGGTTGAAGACATTTGACTCCGTCCTAATTCTGCCTGGGGTGGCAAGAGAAGAAAGCTGAGGGTGGGGGTGCCCAGCCAGGTCTCCAAGCTGTCTGTGCAGTAACGATGCAATTAACCTCCCAGGAGGGGGGCCCGAGCACCCCAAGTGCCATGCCGCATTCCTGCCAAGAACTCCCTGCCCACTGGAGAGCCTGCACGAAGGACTCTCTCCTTCTCCCTGGGGTTCTCTCCTGTATGATTCTCCCTCCTCCTCCCCCAGGAAGACCGCCTGGGATATTTGCCCCCACCCCCTAAGCAAATTGCCTCCTGAAGAAAGAGTCCACTTTATTCTAAGCAGAGAGGCCATCCCTGCACCTGTTTCCAGTAATCTGGCCACTAGATGCCCAGAACCCGCTAAGGGCCCCCTGGATTTGAGAATAATAACACAGCTTTTATTAAGTGCTGACATGAGCCAGGCACTGAGCGGAAATGCTGTGCTAACCACCACTGCTAAGCGGCTGGCCCTGTTGTGATCCCCATCTTCCAGATGAGGAAGCTAAAGGCTTCGAGAAATGCAGTCAGGGGCGACAGGTCTATACGCAGTGGCAGAGCCGCGCCCCTCCCTCCTCCAGCCCACCACGGAGCTTTCTGGCATCAGATGTCGCAGAGCAGCGGTTGGTTCTCAACCAGGGGCTAGAGGGTCCTCAGGAGACACTGGCCGTGGCTGAGGCACTTTCGGTGGTCACCCCTAGAGGGGCACCACTGGCCTCTGGCAGGTGGTGGCCAGGGATGTTGCTGAACATCCTACGACGCACAGGACGGCCTTCCGCAAGACAGAATTATCTGGCCCGAGATGTCAACAACTCTGTAGTACAGAAAAGAGCAGGGACTTCAGCTGCCCAGGAGACCTGGCCTCTTGGCATTAAGCCTTTTAACAACCTGAAACCTGATAAAGCTTCTGTAGCTTTTAAATGGGGCTAAAATAAGACGCGACTGGTGTCACCGGGAGGCGGAGTCGCACCTAGCCGAGCAGCCAGCAAATAACGGGTACTTAATGAAACGTCGCTGTGGCCAGTTCCGTCCTTCAGTGCGGCTCCTGTGAGGGCGACAGCGAGCAGCCCACACACGCCCAGGGCCAGCAATGCAGGGCATTTTTGAGGATGACAATTGGTGGGTGGAGAGCCGCCCTGCCAGGGGCGAAGCGTATGGCTTCGCATTATCCCCTGTGCTGGGCCCACAGGAAATGGCCCCCAGGCCCCCACTGGCACTGCCTGGGGCCTCGTGAGCTGGCGGGTCCCTTCCGGGGCCGGGGGTGGGGAAATTCAGCCTGTGGTCAGCTCCAGGATGAGACGCCCCGGGGGAGACTCGCAGGGGCACCTGCTTGGGGTCAGAGGCTCTGCTCGGCGGGGGAGGGCGAGCCACCGGGAGCCCCGTTTTCCTGGGCACAGGTTCTAAAAGCCTGTTTAGGCGGGCAGGGAGGGAAAAGAGGCATGGCATACGGATGAGGCTGCCCAGATCCCAGGCCTGGGGTTCCTGACAGGGCAAGGGCGTGGTGAGAAGCCGCTGGGGCACAGCCAAGGCAAAGAGCCTCCTCCCCGCCCCACCCCACCCCCAACACCAGCTGCAGGAGGGCACGAGCTAGCGTGAGGCCAGGTGACTTACCTGCTCCCAACCAGGCTGGCAGATCAAAGGGGCTTGGACCCCACCCTCCCCCAGGGCCGCAGCTGCACACACAGAGACGCAGGCTGCGCTCCACTCGGCTGAGGGAGAGGACACTGGCACAGCCCAAGCAACCAGGGGCGTTGTCTGGGTCTGGCGCAGAGAGAAGCCGACAAGGCCTCGGAGCGCCCGCCTGCCTGACAGTCTCGGGCCTGATTTAGATTCCATGCCAAAGCCAAGCCCTTTGAAGAAGCCTTTTCTGGGCAGACCACAGAAGCCATTTAGAACCAGACTTCCCCACCTAGCATTTCCCTTCTCTATTGCTCCTGGGACCCTCCCACCCCTCCTGAAGGTCAGCCCGGCCCCACACTGGAGCAGAAAAACTGTCAGGGCTTCCAGAAGGGTCAGGGCAGCAATTACAACCCCTGGAGCCCGTGGCAGCCACTGCCTCTGGGGCAGGAATCTGCGATTTCCAGAGACGCTAGTTAATTCTGCTGCTCCTGGGGAACCGTGAACGAAACCAACCTTCGCGTGTTTGGGGGCGCCCGAAACCGAGGCCCAGCTCAAGATACACGGGATCTCTGCAGTCTGATTTTCCTTCTGTTTCTTCCTCTGGCCTATCCAATCTTGGCAGTCCAAGTCCCAAGAAGAGAAAAGAAAGACAAGCCTCTCTCTCAAGATTGGGGGCGGGGGGGCGCTCCAATGAGGATGCCTGCGGGAGGGCAGAGTAGCCGGTGCTGCCCTGGGGGCCAGGACTCAATGAGGGCACGTTTATAAAGCACTTAGCAAGTGCTAAACACATGTCTGGTCCTTCCTCCTCACCGCTCCCCCACTCCCCCCCCCCACCCACTGTCCTTCCCACAAATATTTATAGATTATCCACCTTGGACCAGGCACCGTTCCAAGAATGGGAGACAGTGGTGACTGAGACAAACCCTCTAGTGGAGTTTAGACTAGTGAGGAAAACAGATAATAACGGACTCAACCAGAAAACGAAATAGCTGTCCTAGAAAGGGCATTGGGGGGGGGGGGTGGGGAGGAGTGGGGGGCAATGGGCAAGTGAGAGAAGACTGAGAAGGATCTAGGAAGCCCCCGGCAAACACGTCTTTACCACTCTCGCCACTCCCCGCATCAACCTCCCGCCCATACAAGCACCCCATTCGAGGGTGTGCACCAGAGCCTGGAAATTCAGCTTGGTCCTAAACCCGCAGACGCTTCTAGGGCTGGGAGATGCCAGCAAATCGGTCTCCGGGCACCTAAGGCCATTAGCAAACCAGGAAGGAGCTGGGTGGTAAAGGGCTGCCAGGCCCCTTCCCTCCTTCCGGGCAGAAGGGTGCTAAGGCATCACATGACAGCGGAGTGACCCTCCCGGAAGCCAGATCAGCTGATGGGAGATGGGACCTCCTAGGCCTCCGCAGACCCTCTGCCAGGCCCTGCATCAGAGCGCCCACCCCTCCTCCCCAGCTGCCCAGGCCTCTACCTGAGGCTCAGGCCCCGGACAAGGCCAGCCCCAAGGCCACCTCCACCAGCCAGCTCTCTCGGAGCCTCCCGTCCCCGACTGGCCCTCAAGTGGATGGGTTTTCCCTTTAGGGCTCCTCCCCCAGAGCCTCCTGAGGCCGACCGGGGCTCAGCAGGAACGAACGTGCTTCGGAAACTGCAAAGCACCACACAATTGTGGGTTCCCGAGGGAGCGCGTGTCCCAGGACGCTGGGAGTCAAGTGAGGAGAAAGGCACCAGCTTCCGTGCCATAGGGTCCCCCCAAACACACTCACCCACGGAGTTGGGGAAAAGGAGGAGGAAGTGCCGAACGAAGCTGGAAATGGCGAGGGCAGGCCCCGGGAAAGCCTCATCCAGCTGTCACCCGGCGTCTCTAGAGCCCGCGGGGATCAGCAAAGACACAACAGCCAGGGGGGAGCCCCCTCGGCGGCTCAGGGTCCTCCAGTCTTGGAGGTTCAAGGAAGGGCTTATTTGAAGAGAGAAATGCTCCAGACATCAGAGCGCCCCCCCCTCCCCCGTTGCGTCAACACCATTTTCTGCCACCTGGGGGGTGGTTAAAAAAAAAAAAAAAATCCGCCGAGGGATAATGCTTGAGGGGCGTCAAGCTGACCCGAGCAGGCAAAAAACAGTGGGTGCTATGGAGCCCGGACCTGCTGGGAGGGTCCCTGTTTCCCCTCCCTGTCAGTGCCCAGCAAGGAAATGGGGTCACCACCGAGGTGATGAGGTTCCAGGGCCCACGGTAGGCCCACCTGTTGCACGGGGGGTGGGAACCTGCTGCTGGGCGTCTAGGGGCCTTGCGTGCCCGTGTGCGTGCGTGGGTGGGCGCGCACGTGTGTTCAGGCCGCGTGTTCGGGGGCCGTGCGTACGTGTGTGTGCGGTGCGCGCGCGTGTGCCCCGCGTGTGCACGGGCGTGGCGGCGGCGGCGGGCGCGCGACCCGGCCGCGGTAGTGCGTGCCCGTCGCTCTGCGCGCCCGCCCGCCCGCCGGAGCGCAGCATCGCCTCCGGCCAAGAGTGTGCATGCGTGGGGTGAGTGAGCGAGTCCGGGGGCCGGGCGGGGTGGGCTGCGGAGAGCAGCGGCGGGGGCGCCGCCGTTCCCAGGACGCCCTGGCACCGGGCCCAGCCCCCCAGGCCCCGCGGCGAGGCGAGGCGAGGCGGCAGCTGGGGCCGGCCGGCGCCCCCCTCCCCAACAGCTGGCCGCGGCCCGGGGGGCTGCGGAGAGGAGGGGAGGGGGCGTCGGGAGGGGCCTGCAGGCTGCCGGGCCGAGAGCCCCGCGGCCTCCCTCCGGGTGCGGACCGCGGGGGGTTGGCCGCGGAAGGGCGGGGCCCCAGGGCGGGCGGCCGGCGGCCCTCGAGGAGCCCCGAGAACAAAAGGAGACGGCGACGGCTCCTCTGTGGTCAAAACAACCTGCGCTGGCGGCGGCCCAAGGTCTGGCCGCGGCCTCGGAGCCCTTCACCTTAACCCCTTCGCCGCCGCCGCCTCCTTCCTGCGCCTCGCTGGACGCCCGGCGGGGTGGGGGGGGGGGGGCGGCCCTCCTCGCGAGCGGGCGAGGTGCGAGCTCCCGGCCGCGCGGAGGCGGGACGGGACCCAGGCACGCCGCGCTCCCGGCCGCGCTCTCCTCCCCTCCACCTCGCGCTTCCTCCCTGCCCCGCCCCCTTTCCCACCTGGATTCCGGGTGGACTTGCCAACTCACTGCTACGTGAGGCTGGGAGGGGTGGGGGGGGTGGGGGTTACAGATCCGACCTAATAGCTCCCGCAGACGTTTTTACACCCCACCTGCCTTGCGGCTACGCTTTCACAGGCGCGCTCCGCACCCTGCAAGCGGGGGAGAGAGGCGCTTGCCCTCGCAGGGCGCGGGCGCAGGTTTGGCGGGGCCTGGGGCACACACCCGCCCCGAGGGCTGGATTCCTTAAAAGCCTCTACTCCTCCCCCAGTTCCCGAGTGCCCGAAACCTCTGTCTCTCGGCACCCCCCGCGCCCAAGGCGCCAGCTGCTGCTGGACTCCGCTCCGGGGCGGGCAAGCCCTGCGCTGGCCCGAGGGCGCCCGTCCCGACCGGGAGCCGGAGCCAGGGTGGGGAGGCAACCGCCCGCGCAAGGTTGGCGTGGCTGCCACCGGTGCGCGAGCTCGCACCTCCCGTGCAAGCCGGGTCCTGGACGGAACCTAGGCTGGAACCGAAGTGGGCTCGGGAGAACGCGCTGGCCTCTGCACCCTCGGCACCACCCCCACTCTCTCTCCCTTCAGGTTCCTGAGGGGTGGGGGACAGGGCCACACACACGCTCCCCCGACGCTAAAAGGGCCGGAGATCTGGGATCGCCCATGGGAAAGCAAGCCACCCCCGCCCCCTCCCCTCAGAGCCTGGCACCTCCCGCACCTCGCGTCCCAGCCCTCGGAGGTCACCTAGCGCCCGGCGCTAGGCCCGTGGGCTGCGAGGGTCCAAAGTTCCCTGCAGGGAGGGGAGGGGGCGGCCAGGGGGTGAGGGTGGGCGTAATGGATGAAGCGAACCAGCCCCCGCCGCCGTCGCAACTCACCTCGGCGCTGACCAGACGCAGGTAGCAGCAGAGAGACAGGAAGAGCGCCCAGCAGCGATTCATGCCGACTCCGGGCCCGGCCCCGCGGGGCCCCGGACGCGTGGACCGAGCGCGCCGCCCCCGCGGCCAGGGTGGGGGGCGGGGGCTGGGGAAGGAGGTGGGCTCGGCTCGGGTCTGCGGCGATCAGGCGCTCAGGCCGCTGCAGCCGCCGCCGCGGCTCACCCGCATGGCCCCCGGGCGCCGCCGCCCCCGGCCCCGGCTCCGTCGTTGGGGGGCTGGGGAGGGCCTGGGCGCGGGACCAGGGTCCGCGGCCGCTACCTGGGCGGATCCCGAGCCCGAGCGAGCATCCACGGCCGGGGGTCTGCGTCGCGAACCAGCCGAGGCGTCTAGCCGTGTGGGGGCGCCCAGGGGACTCCAACCTCCAAGAGGAAAAAGAACACGGCAGCCGATGGTTCGTCTTCACTCGCCGGCTATAGGCGTTTTCCTCTGCCCGCTGGCTTAGCTTTTTTGCAACATTTTCTAGAAAGGCCCCCGAAGTCGGAAAGTGCAGAGCCGGGCACCTCAAGGCCAAAGTCTCCCCCCAAAAACTTTTTCCAAAGTTGGCTTTGCAGCGGCGGCCCGAGTACCCGGGCAGGGAGAGGTGCAAACTCCCGCCCGGGCCGGGTGGGGGGGGCCGGAGCGTGTGCGCCTTGGCGCGGGGCCCGGGCGGCGGGCACGGCTGCTCCGCGCTCGCGGCGTGCCCGCTGCGCGCAGTGCCGGGCGCGGCAGACAGGTGGACGCGGCGCGAGTCCGTCGGTCCGTCTGTCTGCGCGCTCGCCGCTCTGGGCGTCCTCTGCGGGCTGTGAGCTGCGGCTGCTCCGGCTTCTCTTTGCAGCGAGGCTGGAGGGTGGGCCCTTTTTTCCCCCCCTTTTTGCGCGTGTGTGTATGCGTGTGTGCGCAAAATATCGCAATCTCGGAAATGAAAGATGGGCGCTGGCGGCCAGAGGGGAGCCCTCAGGGAGGCAGCGGGGGAGGCTGCGGGCGCGCGGGGAGACAGGCGGGCTGCTCCCGGCGGCAGGAGGAGAAGTTGCCACCCTTTCAGCTGTTCCGGCCTTTATAAAGGAGAAGGGAGAGTGCTAGAGGTGGGTGGAGACTGCCTTTCCTCTTCTGGCCGAGAGTCAGCACCGGGAAGAGGGGGGGGAGCTCCGGGAGGGCCTGAGGCGGGGGCGGGGCGCTCAGGGGTCTCTGAGAGCTCCGCAGCCCCTCCGGCCGGGAGCCCGGCCCTGGCGAAGGGAGAACTAGGGGCGACTGAGCGCCCCGCCCCTTAGCACAGTGACCGTGGCCTGATTTCTAGCCCACGTGGTTGGGGAGTCGTCTGCAGGGCCGCCGCCAGGACTCCAGACCCGCAGCCCCAAGGACGGCATTTGCATCCCGGCACAGGCATAGGGGGCGAAGGACTCCGGCTCTGCAGCTCGGTTCGCATCCCGCCCTGGCGCTGAGTAGCTGGGTCACCTTGGGCAAGTCACTTCCTCTCGGTGCTCTTCCATCTAGTCTCCAAGCGGGGTAGGGTTATTGCGAGGACTTCATGCCCGAGAGGCCAAAAGGCACCCAGCCCCAAGCCAGCCGCACCAACCCCACAGCCGGCACCATTCAGCTGAAAGCTGGGCCCGTGTCTCCGCCTCCTAGCTGGTTGCCTGGCACACAACGGGCGCTGCCAGCATTGGCTGGATTTGAATTTGTTGAACTGCAAAGTCACACAAATCCCCACAACCCTGCCGCATCCTTGCAGGGCGGCCATCACGGCTCCTGCAGCCACCCTCCTGTTTACTCCGCCCTCGGCCCCCAGGTTTGGGGACCCGGGGGGGGGGGGGGGGGGGGGGGGGCGGGGCACCCACGCCAGCATTCACACGGTTAACGCCTTCCGCCCCCAGCTCCTCCGAGAGCTGCCTGCCGTGTCCCTGCCTTCAGCAGTCACACGGTCACAGTCACAGAGTCACACGCGCGCACGCCAAGCCCCGCACCCACCACGGGACCCGCAGGCTCGCTGCATCGCCCGGCCCCTGGCTCTAGGACACCTTTATCCGGTCCCCTTGCAGTGTCCCCGTCGCCTGCCCTTTGGACCCCACACATCCCTTTGGGATGCCAGCCTGCTCCTCGCACCTCGGACACGGAGACAGGCACCCCGCTGTCTCTTCAGAAGCCATCTTCTTGGACCTAAGCGAGGGTGGCGCAGAGGAGGGAGGACTTCCCAGACGGGCCTCTTTACAGACAGCCACAAGCACCCACCCTCTGCCCGGTACCACCTAGGCAGCAGTAGCCGAGAGGTAGGCTGCGGGCAGGTCACCTTGGTTCAAATCCCAGTGCGGCCCCTTGCTGGCCAAGTGTCCCTGGGAAGCTTCACCTCTCGCTACCGTGGTTGCCTCCGCTATAAACTGGAAATAAATCTCTAATTGGAGGGAGAGGAGGATTTCAAGGAGGCATGGGGAAATTTTAGTGGCAATAGGAATGTTTGTCAGCTTTGCTGGTAATGATGAGTTTACGGGGATATACGCATGTCAGAACTGATACGTGCAGAGTTTATTGTACCTCGATACGGTTGCAGAATTTTTAACTACCTCATACAGTGGTCTGGAGGCTCCGATGAGATAATCCATCTGGAAGGACTGAGCACGACGCCTGGCACATGGAGTGCCTCGTTCCTTCAACACAGATTTTTGACTGTTCCCTGGTAGCCGGGCGCTGTTCCAGGCATGGGGGGGGGGGGGACAGCGCAATGCTAACGCGGGCTTCTGGCCTGGAGGAGTCCCGATCCAGAAGATCATAGAAGTCCCGATCCAGAAGATCATAGAAGATCTGTCTGATCATCCAGACAGATGCATAAACAGATAAATTAGGAGACAGGGTGACAAGGGAGATTGGGGGATGGGGTGCGAAGATAATCCCAGAACACAAAACGGGAAGCCTAAAGACTTAGAGATAAAACCACGGGGCCGCTAGGTGATGTTGCCCTTGATCTTCTGTATCCTTGTCTATAAAAGAGGTGAGAATAGCTACCGTTATTATTGAGGTGACTGTGTAGCAGGCAGTGTTCTTACGCTGCACGTAGCGTCTCAGTGCTCCCGCGAGGGATGTTACTCCTCTCTTACAAATGGGGAGGTTGAAGCCCAGAGACGTTAAGCAGTTTGTTCAAGGTCACACAGCCGGTAAGCGACAGAGCCTGGACCTAAACCCACGTGTTCCAGCTGCAGAGCCCTCACGCCTAAGCCACCATGCTGTGCTGCCTCCTGGCAGGTGACGGCTGACGATGATAATCATGACACATCTTACACAGGGCTGTTGTGAACACCAAACGCGTTAATATACGTACAAGGGCTTTGCCGGCTGACGGGGCTGTGCCCATAGGAGTTCTGACTGACACACGAAGGGCCGTAGGGGCACAAAGGAGGGAGCGCCCAGCTCAGCCTCAGGGAAGGGATGCAAAGCGGGCTGGCTCCTGGGAGCAGCATCACTGAGCGCCTACTGTATGCCAGCCCTGTGTGGAAATGTAATAAAGGAGACCCGGAGCTGGCACTCTGGGACCTCCCAGGCTCTCGAGTGAGATGGACATACTCGGGACAATCCAGGTGTCTTTGTGCACTGTTAGAAGTGGCAGGACAGGACAGGATAGCAGAGGCCGCAGGGACCACATGGCACCTGGTCTGAATGCCAGGTACCCTTTCCTGTACCTTCTCCTTGCAGCCGCCATGACCGCGTGGGCGTCTTTCCACACAAGCGGTTCTCTAAAGAACACCTCCTCCTCTTCCTCCTATGAGACTCCACTTAGCACCTCCTCCAGGAAGCCCCCTGGGCTTGGTGCTGGCTTTCGGCTCCCACAGCACGTGCCCCGTGGTATTGTCACGGCCCGTTTATCGATCTAGCACTAGAGACTGAGATCCAGGTGAACGAGGACCTCATTCCAGCTCCCACAATACAGCAGTTGCTCAATAAATGTCTGCCAAAGGAATGGATCAGTGAGTAAAAATCTTGCCTCTTTCTTCCTCTTGAGTCCTGGCCTTTTGGTGCAAAGATGCCAGGCCCTGCCTGAGGGGTGGAAAGAGTTGGGGAGGGGGCTTGTAAGATGAGCCCCTAAGCCCGAATGCACAGACCTGGGAAGATCCCAGCCCATCTTTGGCACTGGGGCCCTGAGGAATCAGGCTTTCCGGGAGGTCTGGGAGCTGGTCATGTGGGCAGAGGGCCACACCCCGTAACTCTCACCGCCCCCCCCCCCCACACACCCCCTTGAAATGTCTGAGCCGAGCAGAAAATCTCAGCTAATTGCTGAGGGGTCTGCCCAAGGCCAGGGCTTTTTAGACTGTGTGTCTAGAGCAATCTAAGTTATCCTCCATCGAAAGCATCTCATACTCTGGGAGCAGGGGCCCAGGGCCAAGGAAGGAGCTGGCTTCCTTCCCGGGGACAGACTTGGGCCCTCAAGTGCAGAGTGGGCATCCCCGTTCTCCCGAGAGAGCCCTGGAGGACCTGTGCCAGGCCAGTTTGCTTTCCCAGCTTGATGGTGGGGCGAGTCAGGCTCCAAACTGGGCACAGTCCAAGGCCAAGCCACAAATGGCCTAAGGCCCCAGCCCCAGGCCGTATGATGGCAGAGTACACGATCTACCCCCACACCATGTAGCTGTAGTCAGCTCCCCCAGACCCCCTCCCTGTCCTGCCCTTGGCCTGCTGCCACCCCCACCCTCACCCGGGGAAGGGAGGTACGTTGGTGCTCATTTTATGGGTGAGGAAACTGAGGCTTGCAGGGGACAAGGGACTCGCCTTCCCATCAAAGATTGCCTGGGTTCCTACCCTGCTGTAACCATTTCCTAGCCCGTGACCTTGAACGAGTTACTTCACCTTTCTGAGCCTCCGTTTCCTCATCTGTAAGATGTGGATACCAATAGCGATTACCTCCTGGAGTTAACACATCCTCAGTGTTGAAAGCATGGAGTGAGCACTGCACGCACGTTGGTTAGTTACCCGGATGATCATTGTTAATACGCCAAGCCTCAGGCGCATGCGCACGCACACACCCACCTGTGAGCTCCAGAGACAGGGCTAGGAGAGGAGCCCAGGGCTGGGACGGCTGTGGGCACGGCACGTGGAGGGGAGGAGGTCCTCACACAGGGCCCCGGCCACTTCTGTTGGAGACCCCCACACACTGGTGAGCCTCTGGCCACTGTGGCTGCACCCGGGGAGGCAAGAGAGACCCAGGAAGGCAGACAGACAGACAGACAGACCCCCCAGGCCTAGGGCAGCCTGGAGGATCCCTGCACACTGCCTCTGCCGCCTTGGGCCTCGTGTCCTGTATACAAAGGCAAGGGAAGCTCGGTGTTTGTTTTCCTGGGGCTGAGTGATGCATTTTTAGCTCCTCTAGTCTCCAGACGAGGAAGAGGATGTTTGGACGGGGCAGCTCAGATCTACCTGTCCTGGAAGCTGGCTGGAAATGGAGCAAAGCCCCCTCCCCCCGAAACGGGCTGGGAGGTGACCCCACCCGGGATCTGGGACTGGTCGGCTTTCCCCAGAGAAGGTTCGTCCTTACCGCACCCTTTGCTGCCCACATGCTGGGCCTCGGGTAACCGTGAACCTCCCTTACAGAGCATCCGCCCTGGGCCAAGCGCTCCGCCTGAGCTAACTGCAACGAGGAAAATGTAGCAAGTGTCAGCAACGGAACAAAGCCACTGCCTGGAGGGCTGGTGCTCTTCTCGGGTAGGGCACTGAGGCTCAGAGAGGGATAGCAGCTTGCCCGGCGTCACACAGCAAGGAAGCAGCCGTGCCGGGATTTGAATCCAGAGCTGTGATGCCGAAGCCCACGCTTTTGCCGTCTCCCCGTTACGTGATGCCTCCCTGCGTGGCCTGGATGAGAGCTGCCCAGCGCTTCGGGTCGCCCTCCTTGCAGAAAATTAAACAGATGAAGTGAGCTACGTGGAGGAAGCCGGCAGGGCTGGAGGCGGTGGGCCCGGAGGACCCACAGATGGGAGGATGTGTACCAGATCTGGGTTAGCCAGCCCTTTCCAAGTCGGGATGTCCTTGCCGCTGTGTTCCAAAGATTTGACTGGAGTAGGGCAGGGGGGGAGAGGGGCAGGCACGTAGCGGGCAGTGCCCCTCGATGGGGGTACCACAGCACACAGATCCCCCCCCCACCCCCCGGCCGGTTTCCGGAGGAAGGTATTTGTAACTGCAGGAAACACGACGGGCCTGTCCAAAGGATGGGAAGCTAATCACGGTGTAAGAGTCACAGATTTGTCCTCGTTATTCCCAAGAGAAAATGAGCCCAGGCCTGGAGGTGCATTCAACCAGTCAAGCCTCACAACGTGCCTACGAGAGAGGAGCTGTTTCACCCCCATTTTACAGATGGAAAAACCAAGGCCCAGAACAGCTTTGCGTGGTCGTGGATGAGTGAGGGCGGAGGTGGAGTTTGAACCTGGGCAGACATGACACGCAGCCGCCCAGTTCATCTGGGCCCTGCCCTCACTCACCTACAGATTTTGGCCTCGCGCCACCCCCATCTGGGCAGGGCCCTCTGGTGGGCGCCGGGCCGGACCCCTGGCTGTAGGAGCCTCCTCGCTCTGTCACTCACCGTGGCAGGCTGACGCTGGGCAGGGGAGGCCGCTAGAAAGGAGACACAATTGGCAGGTTATGGATGGTCGTTGCCCCCCGCCCTTCCTTCAGCTTGCCACCCGAGTCCCCATCTCCTCCCACCGCCGTTAGACAGCCCTCTTTTGGGACAAAGTCTGACACGGCATCAGTGTTCAAGACCATGCCGCTGCAGTACACGCCAAGGGTGCTCAGAGGGGACATCTGAGGCTCAGGGACATCACGTGACCCGCCCGAGATCACACAGTGAGTCAGGGACAGAAATGAGGGATGGTTCTGCCAACTCCAGGGACTCCTGGCCCGCTTCTGCTTGGGGGCTGGGGGCCGGAGGAAGGACCCCAGGGCAGTGACCACGGAAGTGTGTGCGGTGGGAAAGGAAGGGAAGCGGGTGGGTATGAGAGAAGGGTCTGGGCGAGGCTGGGGTTCACAGAGATGGCTAATTTTTACCCCAGGCCACACCTTTACTTGTGATGTTCCCCCTCCGTGTGCGCCCTTCCCTCTCCTCTCCAACCACATCTCACCCACTCTCTCTTTTTTTTAGTTTACTTATTTATTTTGAGAGAGAGAGAGAGAGCGAGAGAGCGAGAGAGCACTTGCACAAGTAGGGGAGGGGCAGAGAGAGAGAGGGAGGGACAGAATCCCAGGCAGACTCTGCCCTGACAGCACAGAGCCCGATGCAGGGCTTGACCCACCAACTTCGAGATCGTGGCCTGAGCTGAGATCAAGAGTCAGACGCTTAACCAACTGCGCCACCCAGGCGCCCCTCTCACCCACTTCCTTCCCGGTCCTGCCTGGGTCAGAATCTGCAGTTTAAGAAGACTCCCAGTGACCCACGTGCACAGTAGTTTGAGAAGCACTGATCTAAAAGGTAGGTCTAGGGACGCCTCGGTGGCTCAGGCGGTTAAGCGTCCGACTCTTGATTTCAGCTCGGGCAGGTCACGATCTCACTGTTCACGAGATCAAGCCCCATGTCAGGCTCCGCGCTGACAGGGCAGAGCCTGCTTGGGATTCTTTCTTCCCCCTCTCTCTGCCCCTCCCCTGCTTGCTCTCTCTGTCTCTCAAAATAGATAAACTTAAAAAACAAAATAAAAATAAGGACTAGGTCAAAATGGTCAAGCAGTGTGATTTCATGCGGCTCAAACTAATACACCAACTCCCTTGAACCACCCAACAATCTAGGGAGAACAAAGTGTATTATCCCCATTTTAAAGACAGGAGAACTGAGTCCCGGGGAGATCACATGACTTCCCTAACTCACATGATCAGGGGTTAGCCAAGCCGGATTTGAACCAGTGCCATGGGCTTCAGAGTTCTAGCCCCTGGAGTGGCCGTCCTGGGCCCGTGCAGCATTGAGCTTGGGGGATCTCAGTGTCCTCATCTGGACAACGGGGTCCCGGCCCAACCTGCCTGTGGGGAGTATACGCAGACATGCCCTGCATGGGACCCCGGACTTGTCCTCACAACGAATCGGGTGTTACACTGCCAGCTCACCTCTCTGGAGCCCCCGACCCTTGAGGGGCGTACAGGCTGAGGCAGGCAGGTGGAAGACAGACAGAAAGACCGAGACAACTGTACAAACAGCCTCGGGCGGTGCTTACATAAGTCAATAAGCAAACAGGGCAGCCCAGTGGGAGTGACTAATCGTCTTAACCAGCGCAACAGTGGGCATAATGCTCCCCGGCCACCAGGACACATCCCTGCTGAAGACCTGGACCGAAGACAGTGGTCCCAGGTGGGAACACAAGGCCAGGGAAGCTAGATCTCTCTCTCTCTCTCTCTCTCTCTCTTCCCCCTCCTCCTTCTCTTTCTTGGGACTCTGAGGGCACCTCTTTCATTCTTTCTTGGATGGAACAGTACAGAGGAGCCCAGAGTTCAAAACCAACCTCCACCACACCCCAGCTGTGTAACCCTGGGTGAGTCCCTGCCCTCTGGGCTCGACATGAGGGTAATTCTGGAACCGGCACATTTGGTGATGGCATTAATCTAGCGATTAATTGTGGATGCTCCACAAACAGAGAGCTCTCAGTAAATGGGAGCTCTGGTTCCAATCCCCCTCCCTTGGACGAGGCCGTTTCCATCGTTTGCCCCAGAGGGAAGCAGCATAGGAGTGACCATACCCGTATTACAGATGGGAAACTGAGGCCCAGAGAGGAGAAGCGACTTCCCTAAGGTCACCCTGCTGGTCCAGTTGTTAGAGCAAAGTCAGATGTGAGCTTAAGTTTTAGGACTCCCAGAACAGTGCTCAAGGAGAGGGAAGCACAAACAAGTCAGGAGGGCAGACTTCCCGAGTCCCAGCCGCCCAGAGTGAGATCTTTTCTCCTGTGGGATCTGGCAAGGGCGTGTGGGGGTGAGCGAGTGGGTCTGCGTGCGGTGTGTGTGAATGTGTCCATGAACCTACACAGGCCCCGGGAGGGAGCGGATGAAAACGCCCCTGGGCGGCCAGGGATGCCCACCGCGGGCCCTGTGTGCAGGCGCCCCGGGGCTTCCCCTCCCTGAAGACCACCACAGGGCGGAGGATGTATCTCAGCCCCCACCCGTCATCTCTCCATCCACCCCCCCCCCCCCCCGCCTCCCCTGGCTCCTTCCTGTTTTGATGGAAGGAAAAAATTTCAGCTTTTTCCTTCTTTATTTTTCCAGCGCGGTGACTCGCTCGGGAAAGGAACTCCCCCCTCCCCAAACCATCGTAACACCTGTACATCGATGCCATAGATCTAGGCCCATCCTGTTGTGCTGGGATAGTCACGGTTATTTTTGGGTGCTTTACGGGGGTGGTACCCCAGGGGAGGTGATATGGGGGGGGTGCTCAGCTGCCTTCTCCCAGTCCACATCCCCCCCCCTCCCAGATTCCTCCCCGCCCCCCTCCCAGTCCTCCCTGCCTGAGCTCTGGGAGGAGGGAAGGAAGCCTGCTAAGCCAGGATATAAATAACTCAGGTGGTTACTCAGCTCCTGAGAACATGATAACATGAGTCATGATGTGAAATCAAGAGGAGCCGTGAGCAGCCTTGGGCCACCGCCCGGGGCAGGGCAGTGGGGCTCCAGGGAGAGGGGGGCGGTCTGGTGCGTGGGGACCGGCCGGGGGCAGGGCCGGGGAGGACGGGAGAAACGGCAGCCCCACCGAACGGTGTCAGACAAGCCTCATCCCGGTTCGGACCCTCAAGTGACTCACCTGGAACTGTGGGTGGGGGGAGGGGGCCTGGGCTTCGTTCCCAAGGCCCTCCCGGAGCTGGGCAGAGGAAAGAGGACAGGGCCCACCGTGAGCATCGCCGGCCTTCTCCCCATGCCTGTTAACACATCAGTGGGAAGGTCGGGTCCGTTGGGACTTCGAGTCCCGTCCCCCGTTTCCAAGGCAGGTGCCCCAAGGAGTCCCCTGGGCTCCCGTGGGACTGGCGCGGGAAGGAGTCGCAGCATGCGAGGTGGGGGAAAAGGTGCCTTCTCCCTCCGGGGTGGCCCTCAGTGGAGGACGATCCCCACCCTCCTTTGGCTGCCTGGCCACAGCGTGGGCATGAGGTGGGGCATACGGAAGCAGGACACCGTTAGGGACCACTGGCCTAGCCCGTGTGCGGGGCCGGTCCCCAGGGCGCCGGCAGGCAGGGTCAGAAGCGAGCTCCAGCCCCTGCCCGCTCGCCTGGGCTTCAGGCTCCCCTCCAGAGCCGGGCAGGCTTGGACCCTGGGTTGCCATGGCAACGGGTTCTGGAGCCTGCGCACGCACGCGGAGCCACCCTCCTCTCGTGTCCCCCCGCAGCTGCCCGGCCTCGCGGGGAGCGAGGGCTTTGCCGGGATGAGGGCCCACAGCACCTGTCCCGGTGTCCTGGTGTCCCGGTGTCGTGGTGTCCCGGCGGCAGGGCAGCGGGCTCGGGCTCAGGTGACTGCCGCGGACCCAGGCTGCGAGTCAGGACACCCGGCGTCTGTGTGGCCTTGGGCAGCTCGGTTCCTGGGTCTGAGCCTCAGGCTCCCGGACTGGGATGGGGGCTAATGGCTGTCCGTTAGTGGGACCCTCGGGTGTGAGGGTCCCCGAGCTGAGCAGTGATCACCCAGAGCCCCCTCCCTCATCTATCAGGCGTCTCCCTTCCCGCCTCGGGCCTTAATCCCAAGGGCAGCAGCTCCAGAGCCTGGCCTGGGACCCTTGGCCTGGCTTCTCCCCCAGCAAGGGGCAGGTCACCCCACCCCCCCACCTCTGCCTGCCCAGACAGCCTGGCATGGCTCAGACCCAGCCATTCAACGGACGGCCTGCCCTCTGGCCCCTCGCAAACAATGAGGACTCCAGGAATATTGTCCCGCCTGAGCTGAATCAAACGCTCTAAATTTAGCCCATCTGATGCGTCCTCTGCTTCCTGCCCCTGCTGCCCTCCTTTCAAGGCGATGAGGTCACCCCGGAACTGCCTGCCCCAGCAGCCGGGCCCGGGGGTTTCCACGTCCAGGGCTCCCCTCCTGTTCCTGGGGAGTGGACTGCCAGGGGGTAGGGGCCATGGGTCTACCCTCTCTCCCTGCCTGTCCCGCCACCTCGCCTCTCGGGCTGCTGGGCCCAGAGCTGAGTCTGCAGCAACTTTTTAGCAGCGACCCCCCGAGGGAGGGGCGGGAGAGCTTCCGGGCAAGAAGCACATGGCCAGGCACCAGGGGTCTGGGCATGTTGGAAGACACACGACATGGCCTGGTTGCCCCCCTGGCCGAGCGCTGGCTGCAGGCTGGGCCCAGCGCCCGGGAAGGAGGGGACCCTGCCCTCTCGGAGCGGGCCGGATAGAAGAAGGAGGCCGATGAGCTTGTGAATGACCAAGATCATTTTCGTCCTGCCAGATGCTCTGAAGGAAATAAACTGGAGGGGACCTGACGGCGAAACCCCGGTGGGGTGGATGGCCCCGATTTAGAGAAAGGGTCAAGGGAGGCCTCTCTCGGAGAGGTGACATTTGAGCCGAGTCTTGGATGACCAGAAAGAACTATTCGAAGAGCTGGGTGGGGCTGAGCCCTCCGGGCCAGAAGAGGGTGAGGGCAGACTCTAAGGAGAGAAGACACTTTGGTGGTTTGGGGCAGTCTGGAGGCCAGGGGTCCACTCCCAGGAGGGAGTCAGGAGGCAGCAGGGGCCAGGTGGGGAAGGAAGTCGGGGTCGCTAGTATTCCCCGAGCGAGAGGAGGTGCCCTTCCCCGGGGTGATGAGCAGGGGAGCCAGTGCCTGACTCAGATTTAAGACGATTTGTGGGCTGCTGTGTGGCCAGGGGTCAGCAGACAGCCCGGGGAGGAGGCTGAAGTCACAGTACCTTGGGGTACTAAACACCGGTTGCTGGAGGGCACCTTCAAGGTTTACCTGCTTTGGCCCTCTCCCGAGGCTCTGAGGCCCAGAGAGCCTGTGTCTGCCCAAGGTCACACAGCAAATGGGAAGTCTGCCTGGAAAACCTTTTATAGAAGGTGGAAGAGGAACTTTGCCACCTGAAGACTATGTGTCTTTTTCGCCAACCCCACGTCTGATGAGACACCGCCCTCAGCCCAGGCTCCTGTTGCCGGGCCGGTGACCCGGCCAGAGAGGCATAGCTCCTGGGGGATGGGGTGGGGTCTGGCCCCTCTCTGGCCCGCTTCCTCCCACATCCTGTGGACAGGTGTTCCGACTCTGGCCCCTCCCACAATCCTCCCCAACCGCAGCCCTCCCCCCCTGCTCTGCCAAGAATCCAAGGTTGGCAGGGAGTTGGGGGGGGGGGGGCTCTGGAATGTCGCTTTCCGGTGCCAACACCGGTGTGCCAACCTCAGCAGAGGCCTCGGGGGCGGACGGGGGAACACCGGATCTCGTCTGGAATGGGGAGGCTGGCAGCGATGAGCCACCACCGGGGAAGGGCAGGGCCCTGCCTGTCACATCTCAGGTGGGGGCATCTACACGACACCAGAGCCCCCCCTCAGGGCTCCCCGAACTACTCGCCTGCTGGCTCATCTCTCCTGGAGTGGGGGAGCTGTTTCCCTAGCGACCGTGCCCCCCATCACGCCCTTCCCCTCCAGCTATCTACACCCTCAGGGCTTCTTGGTTTATACTTGAACCCTGTTGGGGTGGGGGGAGGCAGCGCTCTGTGTTGGAGATTCCTATTAACCCTTCAGACGCGGAGTGTGGAGAAAAGGGTTTGGGGCTGAGGATGATCTGGGTTCAAACCCCATCTCGACAGCGACTGCCTCTCTGGGCCTCAGTTTCCTCATCTACACAATGGAGACAATCCCCCCTATGTAAGAATTGAATATGGTTGGGGCACCTGGGTGGCTCAGTCGGTTGAGCGTAGTACGACTCTTTTTTTTTTTTTTTTAATTTTTTAAATGTTTATATTTGAGAGAGAGAGAGCACAAGCAGGGGAGGGGCAGAGAGAGAGAGACGGAGACAGAATACGAAGCAGGCTCCAGGCTCCGAGCGGTCAGCGCAGAGCCCGACGCGGGGCTCGACCCCACGAACCGCGAGATGGTGACCGGAGCCGAAGCCGGACGCGGAACCGACGGAGCCACCCAGGCGCCCCGCAGTACGACTCTTGATTTCCGCTCAGGTCATGATCTCATGGTGAATTCAAGCGCCACCACCGTGGTGATCTCTGCACTGAGCACGGAGCCTGCTTGGGATTCTCTCTCTCCCTCTCTCTGCCCCTTCCCCGCTTGCACAAGCACCCGTGTTCTCTCTCTCTCTCTCCCTCTCTCAAAAGTAAATAAATAAACATTTAAAAAGAAAGGGTTGAATGTGGTAACAGCGGCACCAGCCCGCCCCCACCCCCGCCCCAGGCCTTGGCACACTCCAGCTCCTTATCCATTTCTTGCCTCCCTCCCTGACCACCTAGGAGAAGTAGACTGCTTCTCGCCTCTGCTGGCCAGGGGGAGGGCCTGGGACCTGGTGAGGATCCTGGCTCAGGAGTCAGACCCACCTGGGTCTGAGCCCTGGCTCTTCCACTGGCCGGCTCTGTGGCCCTGGGCAAGTTACTAAACCTCTCTGAGCCTTCATTTTCTCATTTGCTTAAGGAAACTAATGACAGTACCATAGTAGCAATCCCTTCCCCACCCGGGGCTGTTGGGACACAGCGGTCACTGTTAGTATTATCAGCCGCTGGGGGAAAGAGGGTGCTGTGGGGGAGCCTCGTGTCTCCCCAGTGGCCCGGGGTTGTTGGAAGCTTCTGGTGAGGGGGCCGGGCAGCCTTGAGCGGCGGGAGCGAGGACCGGGCGCCCGGCACCTACAGCCCCCTTGGCCTGCCTCTCTCGTGGCAGAAGCCGAGGGGCTGGCGATTCTCTGGGGACCCCCCACGCTCCCAGCCATGCTGGTGGTGAAGCTGGGTGAGGCCTCTTTTTCCAGCCAGATGCCCTTTAGGCCTGGGGCAGGGCCACCCCCTCCGCCCCTCTGCCAGCAGGGCCCAGGCCAAGACGCCTTTATTTTTAAACCTGCGAACAATGCCTGGCCCGGCACAGCCTCCTACGGAGGACGGAGAGAGCGAGGATGGGCTGGGAGCCACACTTCCTGGGCCGACACGCCTCGTCCCAGACAGGTACCCTGCTTACTTCCCCTCGTCCCTGGCCTTGACACTGCTGTCCCTCTGGGAGGCGGGGGATGGTCCAGATTCTAGAGTGCCTGTCCTCTGGCTGGGATGAGCCGCCCCCATCAGACAGGCACGGATGAGACACGCTTGCTTGCGGTGCTCGGCCCCTCCTCCCCTGCAGGGGGCCGGTCCGAAGAGTGGCTTCGGAACCCAGAACATCTGGCCCCTCAGACTCCCCTTCTGCCCCCATAACCCCCCCCCAAAACCAGGCCGGACATTCTGCCTCCTCGAGAGGGCTCCCGTCCTGCCCGGTGCCAGGGATGTGCTGACACCTCCCCTTGCTCACAGCTCGTCAGAAAAGTCCTGAGTCTGTGCAGCGGGAGGCCGGTGCACCTGGCAGTGACCAGCAGCTGAACACTCCTGGAGGGCAGGACAAGGTCAAGAGACCAGGGATGTGGAGTCTAGTCCTGGATCTGCCATCGGCCCCCGTGTGACCTTGAACAAGACCATCACTGTCCTTCCTCCCTCTATTTCCTCTTCCATGAACCCGGGAGAATTACCCCGCCCTACTCCCCCCTCAGGATGGGAGAGGGCTTGATAACCTCTGAGCTGCTGTGCACACTTGGGGCACAGGGGCCCCTGACGAGCAGGAGACACTGCACACAGGTGTCCCCAACACCTGGTGGTCTCCACGGAGAGCCTCACACACCAGACCCCAGAGCCAGAGACGGCCTGGCTTCAGATCCCAGCTCTCCGCTCTCAGTCGCAGAGTTGGGGGGCGGTAACTACCCCTTAGCACCCCTGTTTCCCCACCAGTAAAATGTGATCCTGATCGTACCTGCCTCACAGGGCTGCTGGGAAGCTCGAGACAGAACATTTAAGAGTAAGCACTCAGTAAGCACTCGCTCTTACCATGTGCCCGGCGGAGCCGCGATGGACGTGTGTGTTCGCACGGAGAGTGCGTCCTGGAGAATGTGCGCGAAAAGAAAACAGGCACCAGAATCGGGGTGGGGATTTGCACGCCGGCCCGAGTCCAGTGGCCCGGTACGGGCACCCATGTCCGAGGACAGTGTGTGTGCCCAAGCCTGGGGCACGTGTGTGCCGAGGACGTGCTCCCAAGGACCTGGAACCCTTTATGTCCCCTCATCCTGCTATTGAAATGAGAGCACGAGTGTGTCCCCCTGTCCTCACCTGGTCACGTGGAAGCACAGGCCATCAGCCCCGCCCCCCACCCCACCCCATCCCAGAGCCTGGCCCCACCTGGGCTGCTGAGGAACAGCCTCAAGGGGAGACCTCTGGGAGGGGACAGTAGGGAGGGGACTGGTCACTGAGGACCTCGAAACGGGCTTGGTCTCCCCTGGCCCCTAGGCTGCTTTGCTTTTCCCCAGAGCATCGCCGCCCGTGAGGTTTCCCGTAGGTGTTTCGTCTGCCCCTGCCACGTGGTTTTGTCTGCTTTGCCCACGCGGCTCTGGAGAGGGGGCCCGAGGAAGGTGGAGGGACCCGGCGACCCAGCAGGGCGGAGGCCACCATGACAGGCGTGGCCGAGAAAAGTCAAGGGGGTGGGGGGCATCCCGATAACTAGGTTGGAGAGGAATTCTCGGGACCAGATGACCTTCCGGCTGTGGTGGGCAAGGCAAGGTTTCCTGCTGGAGCAGCTGGCTGGAGGCTGGGACGCCCCTCACGGCTTGGCTGGCGGAGGGATGCGCCCACAGGCACTGAGCACACGGGTGCGCGCACACGAGCGCACGTGAACCCACGCACGCACACAGGCACACGCAAGGAGGGCAGTCCCTGCCCGGGCAGGTGGCGTGTGGTTGACGGACGCCACGAGGCGGAGCCTCTCGGTGCCTGTTTCCAAGTCCCCCGCGGAAGACAGCCTCTCCGGGCTGCACCGAGTGGGGCCAACACGGCTGGCGAGGAGAATGGGCAGGGGAAGCTCACGCTCACGGAGCCCCTCCCGTGCTCCTCTTCTTGAATCTGGATACATTTGAATTTGCAAAAGCAGTGCTCTGTGGCTTCCCAGCTAGGTCAGAAAATGCAGCGTGGCTTCTGCCTGGTTCTCTTGGGACACTGGCTTCCGGAGCGCTGGGCCGCCATGCTGTGAGGAAGCGCAGTGAGCCCCCACAGACCAAATGGGGAGGCCCTGGCAGTACCTGAGGGGGAGAAAGACTCCCAGCCAGCTCACACCGCTCCCCCCCACCCGCCGCTGTCCCAGCTCCCACCACTCCCCCCTGATGTCCCAGCTCACACCGCTCCCCCCCCACGCTGTCCCAGCTCACACCACTCTCCGCCTGCCATCCCAGTTCACACCGCTCCCCCCCACCCGCCCCCGTCCCAGCTCACACCACTCCCCCCCGATGTCCCAGCTCACACCAATCCCCCCCCACCACGTCCCAGCTCACACCGCTCCCCCCCCTCCACCCTGCCGTCCCAGCTCCAGCCACCAACAGCAATGCACAGGAGATCCTAAGCCAGGCCACCAAGCCAAACCCAGCCCAAATCCCCGAGCTGCGGAAACCATGACAAATAATAAAATGATTCTGATTGGCCTAAGCTGCCCAGTTTGGGTTTGTTACACACCAGTAGCTCCCTGGAACACAACCCGCTGCCAGTCGTGTTGGGTTGATGCTCAAAACAATCCAGAATCCAACCTCTTCTCACGCCTCCATGAGCCTTCTCACTCTCATGCAGGCCACCATGATCTCTTGCTTGGACGCTTGCAGTAGCTTCCTGACTGGTCTCCCTCCTTCTGCCCTCAAGCCTGCAGTCCCTTCTCCACACGGCAGCCAGAGCGAGCCTGCGGAGCAGAGACACCTCCGCTCAAAGCCCTCCGGTGGCTCCCGTCTCCCCCCCAAGTCCCGACCGTGACCCACAGGCCCTACACCGTCTGCCCCCTGACCTCAGCTCTCCCCCCGCCCCTCGCTCACTGCATCTAGCTGGTCCCCAAACTCAGCCAGCGATTACTTCCTCAGGGCCACTGCTGATGCTGTTCCTTCTGCCTCAGGTTCCTTTTCCCTACACGTCTGCCCAGCGCGCTTTCACACCCCTCAGCTTCCAGCTCAGCTGTCACCGATTCGGTGAGGCCTCCCCGCCAGCACCGTGCCCCCGAAACTCCCCATTCTCTCCCTGCTCTATTTTTCTCCACTGGCTCCCCCGCCTCCTGGTCCCTTGTATCTCGATGTTCCGTTGGCTGCCCTCCTCCACTGTCATCTGCCAGCCGCGACTTTGTTCTTTACAGCTCTGTCCTCAGGGGCAGGGCACGTGGTCGCGCTTCAGCTGTCCCTGGAATGAATGGATGAGTGGCTCAATGAACGAATGAGTCCAGAATCCTTCCACTCAGCCCAAACCCCTGACGGGCGAGCGGAGGGGCATCGAGCCCCTCGAAATGGGCCACCCTCCTGCCCGTTCGGGGCGCATCCTCGTGCTCCAAATGAGGAGACTAAGGGTAACTCATTTGTTGAAAGCGAACGTGCACCGCTCCTGTGCACAGCACCTCCAAGGCATGTGGAAAATTCCTATTTTATATTCCTAACCGTGTGTGTTTTCCTGACAGGTCCCAAGATTATTCAGCTTCAGGCCCCACCAGCCCAGGACTAGCCCCTGCCTCCCCATGGGGTTTTCAGCATTAAATACGTTACTCCCCGTAGGGCCGTGTGTGGGTGCTGTGTTGCTGAGGGCCTGATGCGTGCCAGGCGCTGTGCTTGGAGCTGGGGATTCAGTGATGAACGGATCGACCGAGCCCCTGTCCTCCCGGAGCTTATCTCCCGGGACGGGAAACAGAGGATGAACAAGGGAGCACACAGGCACGGAGTGGCGCACGGTGATAAGGGCTATAACGAACGATCGAGTGGTGTTGGGGCAGGAAAGGTGGGTGGGGAGGGGGCAGTGCAGGTTAGGGGTGTCGGGAGACTTCTCTGAGGAGGTGACGTTTGAAGAGGTACCTGATTAAAACAAGAGAGCCATTACGAGGCGGTGGGAAGAGCAGGTGCAAAGGCCCTGTGGCAGGAATGAGCTGGATACTTGGAGAAACAGCAAGGCCAGTGAAGACGTGAGTGAGGAAGGCAGCCGGGGGCTGTGGTCAGAGAAGGCCCGGGGAGCCGGGTCCACTTCCCTCTCCCCCTTCCCGCCTCTGGGAGATGAGTACTTGCAGAACAGCCTCCCGGGCCATCGCTGGGGTGCCACGGCTGGGGCGCTGCTGGGACGGTGGCCCCTCCTGCCTTGTGACCTCAGCCCCACCCAGCCCAACCCCCACTTCCCCTTCCCGTTGTGATCCAGGAAGTCAGGAACCACATCCTTTCCTCAACTGGATCTCCCCTCCCCGGGGGTGGGCCTCAGTCTCCCAGCGCGGACTGGCAGTCAGTGGCCGACCCCCTGTGGACTCCCCGCCTGCCTCCCCCCTCACCCACCCACCGGCCCCGGCAGCGTTGGACCCTCATAGCCTCCTCTCCTTCCCCTTTGCCAACCTCCCAGAAACCTCGGGGCTTCCCCCGCGCATCAGCCGTCCCCCGGGCCCAGAACACCCTTTCTTCCCTCCTCCCTCTGGCCAAATCTCAGCTGTCACCTCCTCCTGGAAGTCCCTGAGTTATAAGCAGCAGATGGGTCTTGCTCACCCCTATCCCGCAGGGCCCCGAGAAGAATCTCAGTAGATGGATGAACGAGTGAAGAGTTATTTGGGTCCCTTCAGCCAATCATCCCCCCGCTTGTGTGGCGAACACCGCGCAGCGCCCAGCAGTCAGGGATGACAGACAGGCCCCCTCGCATTCGTGTGCAAAGAGCTCTTTCCCCAAATCCAGGGGTCTGAAGCAGGTCGGGGCTCTGGGAAAGCAGTGAGGCCCCAGTCACCCAGGGGAGGCTCTGGGGACCCCAGGCTGTCAGGGGCTGCCTCTCAGACTCCAGGGTCCCTGCCCTTATGGCCTGGGTTCAACAGCGAGAGTTTAGCAGTTTTAGGGATCTCTGTGTCCAGAGCCCGTGGCATCAGGGAAGCCGAGGCCAGGAGGGTTGAGAGACTCGTCCAACGTCACACGGCTGTAAGGGAAGAGCGGGGACCAGATCCCAGGACTCCAACCCCCAGCTGTGCTCCTCCTCTGCCTGGTGATACATTTCTGGAAATCACCCCAGCTCTACTTTGCAAAGTGAGTCAGGAACATCTGTACCTGGTGGGGGGGGGGGGGGGGCAAAAATACTCCCAGGGGCTTCCTGACAAGAATGCTGACATCTTTCCAAGGTGCCTGAAAGGCCACTGGCCTTCCCGGGAACTGGGAATGAACTGGTAATTTCTGTGCATTCAGTCGGAATTCCCGAAGGCCTTCCAGGGCCTGGTTCCTGTCCTGTTCTTGCCACAGCCCCGTGAAATAGGGGACCAGGCCCCATTTGACAGGTAACACCACTGGGGTGCCAAGGGGCAGAGAGGTTTGCCCCGGGGTCACGCGGGCAGCCGTGGCTCTGACACCTGGGCTGCCAATCCCAAGCCCAGAAACTTCCCGGCTGCCCAGGCGGCAAGTCTGACCTCCTAAGAGCCCCGGGCAGATCTTAGCATCAACGCTCACCCCCACGTTCTAATTCTTTCTCCTGCTTAACGTCCTCGCTGTAAGAGCAACAATACACGTTCGCTTACGAAATCTGAAAAATGCAGAAAAGTCAAAATAAGGAAGAAAAATCACCACCCACGGCCCCGCCATCCAGAGACAATCATTGTTAGGGTTTGATGTATTTCCTTCCATAGTTTTTTGTTTCGGGACTTTTTTTAAACATGGCTGAGATCATAGTGTGTAATGAAAGAAAAACACAACGGTGGTATCCTGCCTTTTTTGACCTGCCGTTAGAGCACGGGCCCTTCTCTGGTTGGTTCTCTCTCTGGAACCTCGTTTCTTTTTCCTCTTCGCTGAGCTCCATTTTCATTGGCTGCCTGATATCTGGTCAAGAGGCAGTTCCACAGTTTATGTAGCCAGTCCCTTATGGTTGGACGTCTCCGCTATTTCCAGTTTTCCAACATCATCAATAATGTATTTTGGTAGATCGAGGTACCGAAAGCTGTTCTTGTTTCCATATTTAGGGATATCTCCTGCGCTGGCATGGAATGGAATGACCGGGTCAGTGAGTCACACAGGTTTGTGGCGCACTCGGTCAAGTTGCTTTCCAAAGCTCCTGAGTTGCACCCACTCTCCGGATGAACAAAGAGAGGTCCCAAGAGGCGACCTGGACTGTCCACGGTCGCTGAGCCGGTCGGGGACACCCTCCATCCTTCTTCTGTACCTCGTCTACCTCTGTCTTTACGAGCCCTCTAACCATTCACTTATTCATTCCACAGGTAAGGTGGACCCGCTGTGTGCCAGGGGCAGGTGTAGGCCCTGGAGATACTCTAGTGAGCAAAACAGACAAAACCCCCTCCCTCAAGACGATTCCACCCCAAAGGCATGGAGGGAAGGAGCAAGCAGGGGGAGGGCAGGCAGGCTATACTCTCCCTTGCCTCTGGACTTGGCCGTCCGCAAATCGAGGTGCTTATTTACGTATCGGAATCTTGGGCTGGGGAGAAGGCAGAGAGGGGGGACATCCGGCAGCCCCTCCTGCCCAGTTTTCCTCGACCCCAAGTCGTTTTCTAAGATTTGGCCTTCCCCGGGGCGCCTGGGGGGACTCAGTCCGCTAAGCGTCCAACTGTTTATTTCAGCTCGGGTCATGATCTCACAGGTCGTGAGTTCGAGCCTCACGCCCGGCTCCGCACCGACCGCGCGCGCGCGCGCACGGAGCCTGCTTGGGCTTCTGTGTCTCCCTCGCTCTCTGCCCCTCCCCCGCTCGCTCTGGCTCAACAATAAGCATTTAAAAAATAAAATAAAATATAAAATAATCAAATAAAATGTGGCCTCCCCTTGAAACTTGGGAGAATTTTAATGTGGCCATGCCGGGGGACCCCCCCGCTACCCAGACCCCACCTGGCCACCTCACCCCACATTGCGCTCAGCACCCTGGTTACATTTCCCGCACACATGCAGTCCGTGAGCCTTTTGTGACGCGCGCCGGGCTGGAAGGATTCAACTCTACGACCAGTGGTGGGAGGAACATGGAGACAAGTTGCGAGAGGGCGGAGTCACTGGGGCCAGGTGACGGAGCCGAGAGTGACAGAGGCAGGATTTGAGCGGGACGGTCGGGCGCCTGAGTGCAAGTCCTTAACCACATGTGGCTGACAGTCCAGTGGGGAAGACTGGCCCCAAGAGGCCCCCGCAGGCCAACAGCCCTGCCAGGGAAGGTCCGACGGGCCCCCCCGCAAGCAGTTTTTCCCAACGGCACCTGGGAGCTGGAAGTGAAACGTCAGGCTGGAGGTTTTCCGTTTCTTTGAACTTGAGGTTCCCCCCGCCCAGAATGCCCTCTCCCCTTTCCTTTAGCTGTTTAATGCTTACGCTTTGTCCACTGAGACGCCACCTCTTCCAAGAAGCCCCCCTGACCCAGGGCAGGGTTGGCAGCTGGCTCGGCACCCTCGTCCGGACAAGGAGAGACGAGAACGTCGGCAACGTCCGCGTTCTCAGTTCCCACAAGAAGACCCTCGCTCCCCAAGCCCCAACCGCTGATCCAGCACCCCCCTACCCTCTGCTACTGGAGCGGGGGTGTTGGGGGGCGGGTAGGAGAGAAAGGGAGAGTGAACCCCGACCCAGGGCAGCGAGTGTGGCTGGCGTCTTGGGCTGCCGAGCAGTCTGACTCCCAGGCACATCCCAGCTTCACGCCCACCGGCCGGCTGAGCTCGGGCATTCCTTAACCTCTCTGTGCCTCAGTTTCCTCACCTCTGAAGCACACGGGAGTGGAGGGCTTGGCTCACCATCACTGTGAGACTTAGCAGAAGCAGGCCTGGCGCGGACGCCCCAGTAAGCATTCACTGTGTCGTGAAGGGACAAGGAAACACGCACCCAGGGGGTCGCGAGCTCACAGGACGCGGGGGGCTTAGAGAGCCCCTGCCCGTCTGTCTCACTATACAGCAGAGAAAACCGAGCCCAGAGAGGGAGGAGGCCATACCTTAAACAAGAGCCCCTTAGCCCCATCCCAGTTGCTGTCACCAGCCTCCTTGGTCCTGGGTCCACTCCCGTCCCCCAGAAAGGGTTTCTCATAAGAAAAGACCCGGGCTTGAAGCCCCCACCCCCGCTCCTCCCTTAAAGGACCAGCGTGTGTCTTCTGTCCTGGGCCCAACCAGGGTCTGCTCCCCGGGCCTTCGCCTCTCTGGGAAGGAACTTTCCCCCCAGAGACCGCCTCCCTTGGCCATTGAGGAAGGGGGTAGCTTCCTGGCCCGAACAATGGGTCCGGGATGTCCCTCAGCCTCTGGCACGCAGGGGTGTGGGGACATTTGACAAGAGGGTGCCACTTCCATTCTGGAAGCACAGGGAATGTGGAGTTGAGGCAGGAGAGCGGCCCAGGCCCCAGCTGGAGGCAGCAGCCTCGTCCGTGGGGGACCCCTCTCCAGCCTGGCCCTTGTGACTTCAGGCAAGGGCCCCCATCTCACCGGGCCTCAGTTTCCCCACCTGTAAAATGGAGAATGACAAAAACGTCTTAGCCCCTAGGGTAGTTATGAAGGGAACCAAATCCTTTCTGTAAAGGGTCTAACATCGACCGGGTGGGGTCAGAATTCACACACAAGGCGAAAGCCGGGCAGTGAGGGCAGCGGCTACACAGGCAAGGGGCCGGCACCTGCCTGGCTGAGAATCCCACCCTGCCACCTCCAGTTGTGTGGCCCTGGGCAAGTTCCTTAACCTCTCTGTGCCTTGTTTCCTCATCTAAAATGGGAGTGGTAATAATCCCTCTGCAGAGGGGTGTTTGAAGATGAACTGAGTTAACGTCCATAAAGCTCTTCAAGAACACGCCGTGCCCTTTCTAAGGCCCATCAGTGGTGCCCCCTTACCTTCTGGGGGACGCCTGGGTGGCTCAGTTGGTTGAGCATCCGACTTCGGCTCGGGTCATGATCTCACGGTTCGTGGGTTCAAATCCCGCGTCGGGCTCTGTGCTGACAGCTCAGAGCCTGGAGCCTGCTTCTGGCTCTGTGTCTCCCTCTCTCTCTGCCCCTCCCCTGCTCTCTCTCTCTCTCTCTCTCTCTCTCTCTCTCTCTCTCAAAAATAAATAAACATTAAAAAAAATTAAAGAAGTCATAAATATCATTCGGAGAGCTCCCATACACTCCATCCCGCGTAACTGCGCTGCATTTATCAGAACGAAGACGTGAACAGGGATACAACCCTGTAAAGCACAGGCTTTATTCAGATGTCACCAGCTTTGTCGCCGATGTCCTTTCCCTGTTCCAGAATGCGTCTAGGATCCCACAGGGCATTTGGCCTTCATGACACCTCTGTTGCTCTCATAGGGGACGTTCTTTAGGCTTTCCCGACCTTGACACTCGAGGGGTGCTGCTTGGGCGTTTTGTAGAACGTCTCTCCACTTGTTTTTTTCAAACAGCTTTCTTGAGACACTATTCATATGCCATCCAATTCCGCCATTTAAAGTGTGCAAGTCTCTGGTTTGGGGTTGATCGCGTTACTAACTTTCTAAATTGTAATAAAATACATCTAACGTAACATTTGTCATTTAAAAAATTTTTTTTTCAACGTTTATTTTTTATTTTTGGGACAGAGAGAGACAGAGCATGAACGGGGGAGGGGCAGAGAGAGAGGGAGACACAGAATCGGAATCAGGCTCCAGGCTCCGAGCCATCAGCCCAGAGCCTGACGCGGGGCTCAAACTCACAGACCGCGAGATCGTGACCTGGCTGAAGTCGGACGCTTAACCGACTGCGCCACCCAGGCGCCCCAACATTTGTCATTTTAAACCCGCCTGGGTGCCTCGGTCAGTTAAGCGCCCGACTCTCGGGGTTTTGGCTCAGGTCACGATCTCACGGTTTGTGAGTTCGAGCCCCACATGGGGCTCTGTGCTGACACTGGGGAGCCTGCTTAGGGTTCTCTCTTTTCCCTCTCTCTCTGCCTCTCCCCTGCTTGTTCTCTCTCTCTCCCTCTTTCTCTCAAAAACAAATAAACTTAGAAACATTTTTAAAACTTAAAATTTTTTTTCTTTAACATTTACTCATTTTTGAGAGACAGAGCATGAGCAAGGGGAGGGGCGGAGAGAGAGAGAGGGAGAGAGGGAGACCCAGAATCTGAAGCAGGCTCCAGGTTCCCAGCGGTCAGCACAGAGCCTGACGCGGGGCCCGAAACCACGAACTGTGACATCACGACCTGAGCCGAAGTCGGACGCTCAACCGACTGAGCCACCCGGGGAACCCCTGTCATTTTAACCATTTTTAAATGTAGAGTTCAATGTGTCTCTTTTATAAAGACCCTGTGATGACATTGGGCCCACCTGGATAATCCTCCACAAGATCCTCAACGGCAAAGTCCCTCTCGCCCTGTGTGGTGACACAGTCACAGGTTCCGGGGCTCAGGCTACACGTCATCCTTGGGGGGAGGGGGGGAGGGGAGCTGTTGTCCTGTGTGTCACGCTTCCTCGGAGCCACCAGCCACCACGAGCCCGCGGTGGCCCGTCTTCCCGCTGGACGTGGGCCCCCAGCCAATCTTGCTCCCTGCTGTGTCCCCGGCACCTAGAAGGAGGCTCAGGAAACGTGAATTCCTACATTCATCGGCACTCACTGCAGCCTGAGCCTGGGAAATTGTCGTTTTTGTCACAGACGGGCCCATAGCAGCGATTTCATCGGGTCAGCCCGATGGGCACGGGCCGCGGGGCCTGCAGCAGCCGGCGTGAAGGTCCTCGCGTCCACAGCAACTGTCCTTACAGAGCCAGCCCCGCCCAGACCCATTTTACAGCCGAGAACTCCAGGGGTCTCCGCCCCGCCCCTGGCTCCTCCCCCTGACGCTCCAGGCTGGGAGTCACCAGGACTTAGAGGCGGCGAAAATCCTGAAATACACCCAAATCAACACATCTAGCCTCTGCTGCAGGCCTCCACGTGCCCCCCACCTGCCCGAACCCCCCCCCCGAGAACCCCCGGACCTCCTCAGGAACTAGCACCTAGTGGGCCCCCCCTGTCCCAGAAGGGGGTCCCCGGTCCTGCACCGCCCCCCTCTTCCCCCGCTCTGGCACATAGTAGGTGCTTAGTGAGTATGGGGTGAATGAGTGAAGGAGGGGCTTGAAAACCCCCGAGGCTCCCCTCCCGGGGCTCAGTCCACTCAGCGGCCCCCGCCGTGGCCTCGGTGCTGCAACGGTGCCTCCCCGCTTTCTCCGGGGGGGCCAGCGGGTGTGAGGGGGCCAGAACAAGAGCGCTTTGAGGCAGCCCTATCTCCGGAGGGAAGTGGAGGAGATAATACAGCTTCTCACTTTCCCAGCCCGTCCCAGACCGGAGATAACCCAGGGGAGACGGGGTGCCGGAGCCCTACGAGCGGCGAGGCCACCCACCTTCCCCCCCCCCCCGGGTGCCCCCACGATCCCACTATCACAAACTCCAGGCTGAAATCTAAGGAGCCGCTCGGAAGAACCGCCTGAGACGGACGATGATAAGCCGGCCAGAGCTGGTGGGGAGGGGGACAAGACTCCGGTGTCCCCTGGGAAATGACCCATAGGCTGCAGCCACCCTTCCCCAAGGCTGCTTCGACCCAGGCCCCGCCAGGGAGCCCACCCTGACCCACCCCACGCTCTCCAGAGCCGCCCTAGACAGAGCTCCTTCCAAAGGCCCATGGAAGAGCCTGGAACCAGAGAAGGTGGGGGTCTTGCCCAGGTCACAGTGCGGACTTCAGCCCAGATCCCCCGGCTGCTGCAAGTTTCTCTTCAGCACACCGGACCACCTTCTCGAATACCGGTCAGATACTGGGGGGAAGGGGCAGGGGGCGGGGTGCCGGGCACCAGGTCTGAGTGCTAGAGGGTGGGGTGGGGAAAAGAGGACGGAGCTGCACGGTGGGGAGGGAACCCAGACCTGGGAGCGGGACACCGGGTCTCGGCCCCCAGCTCTGCAGCTAACTCACTGGGACCCCTTGACCCAGTCCCTGCGCCTCTCCAAGCCTCAGTTTCCCCATGCAGAAACAGAGATTATAACGATTTTGCCATACGAGTGTTGCATAGGGAATTGAGAGACTCCACTTGTTCGAGCGCCTTGGGGCGGCGCCTGGACCCTGGCAAACACTCTAAGGAATTGACGTGATTCTGTGGTTTTCTTCTCCTGCTCAAACAGAGCACTGTGGGGGGCAGGGCAGCCCCGGTCCCAGGCTTCCGCGTCCACCCTCTCGGCAAGTCTGCTGAGCCAGTGACCGTCCTGTGGTCGGCGCGTCCATCCAGAAGGCACAGCTGGCCGGCCCAGGGCTGGGGGAACAACTGATGGATGAATGCGTGAGCGCCGGAGCCGATCCGCCCCGTTGCTTGCCAGAGGAGGGGCTCTCAGCCCGGCTTCCTCCCCAGCCTGACCCTCCTCTTCCCCCGTTTTAGCTTCCTGCGTCACCCCCGCCCCCAGGTGGAAGCAACAGGTGGACAGCGGAGAGGAGCACTCAGCCAAGAGACAAATGTGCTGCTTCCCACGGGCTGGCAGCCCAGGGACTGACCACCTGCTCTCCGCTCACCACCAGCCCGAGCAAGGCCTTCCCGCAGACCCACGCTTCCCGGCATTTGATGCCTAAGAGCGCGGGCTGGCGCGAGACCCAGGACACGGAGAGGCCCCTGTGCACGGAGAGCCCTTGCAGCCCAGTGACTGGAGGTGAGCCGCCCCCGGAGGGGGGGAGGGGGGTGTGGAAGCTCCAAGCCCCTCATCTTGGCTTTCAGTGAAGTCACCTGTAGCACCGGCTCTGGCTTTCACAGCAGAATGAACGTTAGATAGGGAAACTGAGGCCCAGAGCAGGACGTGTCTCTTCCAAGGTCACAGAGTGAAACAGAGGCAGACAGAAGTGGAACTCAGGGCTCAGTTCTGTGCTCCTGCAGCCCCAGGGCGGGGCTCCTAATACCTCCTCATCCCCACCGTCGCCCATGCCCTGGAACAGACACTGCTCCAACAACGTACATGAGAGAAAGACGAACACCGTGATTCGTGAGTCGCGATGCGCGCCACGAACAACATGACGCTCCGCGAACGAAGCCGGTCGCCGAGGCCACGTGCTCCGTATGGTTTCATTTATGCGAAACGTCCAGAGGAGAAGACACATCCACTCGGTATGCCTGTAGCTCTGGGGCCTGGGGAAAGGGTAATGAGGAGTGACTGCTGGGGGAATATCGGGTTTCTTTCGGGGACAATCTAAAAGGAGGGGGCGCCAAGGTGGCTCAGCCGGTTCAGAGTCTGACTCTTGATCTCAGTTCCTACCTTGATCCCAGGGCCACGAGTTCAAGCCTCGTGTTGGGCTCCACACTGGGCCAGGAGCCTATTGTAAATAAATGAATGAATGAATGCCAGGCTCTGATGTAGACGGGGGGGGGGGGGGGGGGGGGGGGCTGGGGGGGGAGGACCGCAAGGGTCCCCAAGGTCTGACCCTCCCACCCTTCCTCACTCCAGGCCTCTGTTTGCCATCTGTCAAAAGAGCTCCATCAGTGGTTTGCAAACTGCGTTTCAAGGCACCCCGGGGGCCAAGAAGAGATTTCCACCGCCCTGGAGAAAGGATGCCACTGAGGTTCCCCTGGGAACCCACCCACGTCCTGCCTCCCCTTTAGGCCTGGCCCAACCTACAGGATGCGGCTGCCAAATGTAGGTGAGGAAGAGGAAGGCGTGGGGGGTGGTGAGCAGGAATTCGCATCCTGGGGACCAGGAGATGGAAACTCCAGGTGCCTGTGGACTAGCTTCCGGCTCCAGCCTAGGGAAGAAGACTTAGCCACTGCCTCTTGGGACGCAGCTGCCTGGCTCAGAGCCCGGAGCCCTTCCCAGACGTGGTGCCAGCACTCCCTCTTCCCTTCTGGGAGGGGAGACTCTCTGGAGCCTCCTGCTCGGGGCCCCAGGTCTGCACTAGCCGTGGCTCCGGCCACCGAATCCCAGACGCTTTGGAGGGTGAAGCTGGGCCCCGGGCAGGGTGCTGGGGACCCTGACCCTGGGGAGTTCACAAAGCCCCCATTATGCTTGCCCAAGTCTTAACGCCAGCAGCCCGAGAGCCCCCTGAGGACGAGGCCGATAAGATCAGGCAGGAGCACATTCAAATGGTCACTGCGGCATGGTGGGGCCTGTGGCCAAGCGGAGTACCCTTGCGCCGTCCAAAGGGCTGTGAGCCGCCTCTTGCCAGACTTGAATTTTCCAAAGCCGGGGTTTCACCGTGAACTCTCCAGATTCTGGAAAACTCGGGGGGAGCAAAACGCATCCAGGAGCAGGGTACAGGCAGCCCGCGGGCTACCAGTTAGCAAAATGTCTTGGGGCCCGGATACAATGACCCTCTTCCGGGAAAGGAACCTGGGGCTGGGAGAGAAGCAGCAAGTCGCGAGGCCCCCCACGTGGCACGTGGTGGCGTCCAGACGCAAAGCCGCCGCAGATGCGAGGAAGGACGCTCTCGTCAAGCCCTTCCCTTGCTTTTCCAAATAAATAAATTACACTTCCGCCCGCGGTCTCCTTAAAGAAGCCGTGGGACGCCACACACCTCAGCCGTGGGAAAGGGTGAGGGAGCCCTGTGTGTGTCGATGTGGGTCGCTCTCCAAGGTGCGGACGCGTGCTGAAGGTGTAGAGAAAAAAGGAAATATATATTTGAGTGTTTCTGCCTAGGCCATCTCTGGGACAATCCTCCAGAAACGGACTGAAGAGGTGGGAGGGGGGGGACGTTTCACTCCACACTCTTTGATCTTGATTGTGAGCCTGTTAGCAAGTATATAGGGGTTTTGTTTGTTTTAATTGTCCCTTCTTCCCCCCTTTGTGTCATTCTCTGAGCCTGGGAAAGAGGGGGGATTTGCAGGTGCCTGGGAGCTAGAGAGGGTGCGGGAGGGGAGATGCCCCAGGTGAGGCCTACTGTGTGCCAGACCCCTGGGCGCACGAGCCACTCAGTCCTCACAACAACTTTGCGAGGTGAGGCAGTTATAACCGCGCTTTGCAGATGAGGAAACTGAGTCACGCAACTAGGAAGTAGGGAAGCTGGCTCAGAGCACCAGGGCCAGATCTCAGGGTGTCCTTGCTCCTCCTCCACATCTGCCCCTTTCTCAGCGGAGGATCCAAGCCCGGGGTCTGTCACCACCCGATCCAGGCCCCAGGCCAAAGGCACTTTCTCCATGTTCTTCCCAAGAGCTAGTGGGGCAGTTCCGGGGCCCCCCATCCACACCCTCCCACTCCCATCCATCCAGCTGGGCTCAGAGCAGCTGCTGGCTTACTTCCGGGAATGGCTCAACCCCAGGGCCAAAGACCACCTGGGTTCCAGCTAGAATCATTTCCACCCCTGAACCTCTGGTCCAGCTGGGGGCTGCACAGCCCCCAGTAGAGCCTGTGCCTGGGGATCCCCCGGTAAGTCCTGCCCAAGGTGGGATTTGCAGTAGGCCTCAAGAATTCACGGCGTCCGTCCCCTTACACAGCGCACAGCATCACCAGGAGGAGATTAGTGCCCCGTTGATCCCTCTGATAAGGAAACCAGAGAGGTTAGGCCATTAGCCTAAAGTCACACAGCAAATGAGGACTTTGGGCCAGTCACATCCCAGTGGGGCCTTGGCTTCGTCTGCTGTAGAAGAGGACAGAATGACACCTCCGAGGCTGTGATGGAGAAGCATTGAGGGACCCGATGTGAACACAGGGATGGAGAAGATACTCTTCCCTGCTGAGAGTGAGGGGCTCCCAGGGAGGGAGCTGGCGCTCAGAAGATGCCCCAGCACAGCCTGCGGGTCAGCAAGGACTTCCCCAAGGAGGGGGTGTATGCAAGGCCCTAGGGCAGTGCAGCTAATCCAGGAACCGCCCTTCTGCAGGGTGGGCGTCAGCACTCTGAATGCTAAGGGATATGGCCAGGCCAGGCCAGGGAGCCCACCGGGGGCCTGGGAGAGGGGCTTTCTGGGTGGAAGAGAAGGCGGCGTTCCTCAAGATGGAGAATGAGGTCAGGGCTCGGCCGACGCCAGCAGGTGATTCCTCCTGGCTAGTTCCTGCCCTGCCCAGGGGGGGAGAGCCCACCCCCAGGCCTTCCCTGCCACCAGCCAGTGGTCAGGCCTGCGCTGCCCGATGCCCCCTGTGCTGACTCATGTCCGTCCGGTTGGCCCTGGCTGGAGCGAGGGGGCGGACCCCACTCCATGCTTGACCTTATCAGGCCTTGCTCGAGTCCAGCCGCCTGGACATGGGCAGGGCCTCGGCACCTCCCCACCCCCTCCCTGCCCTGGCTGATCAGGGCCTGCAGGAGCTCATGGGAGCCCGCGGCCGGGACAGGCAAGGAGGACGGTGGCCCAAGAAGGGAGGAGGGCAAGAGCCTGGCCAGGGTGCCCTGTGGGGCTGCCCGGCGGCCCCCTGCCCGCTGGGACAGAGCTGGGCATGGGCTATTTTTAGTTCTCAAATGAGGAATAGTGACATGTAGCAGCTGCTACAAGGAGGCTTTTCACGGCAGCAACCTGCCCCCGGAAGCAACGCACGCGCACGCATGCACAGACGCACCCATGTACGGACACACCCATGCACACGGCGTGCGCGCGCACGCATGCACGGACGCACGCATGCACGGACACACCCATGCACACGGCGTGCACGCACACGCATGCACGGACACACCCACGCACACGGCACTCGTGCAAATACATGAGTGTGTGCAAATGACCATGCGCACCCACAGAGGCGGGTACACAGGTATGCAGCCATGCACTCAACACAGGGACATGCCCACGTTTACCTACAGACACGCACACAAGCATTCACGTGCACACAGATAACGCACACACGCACATCGCACGGGCCTGCCAGAACACTGAAGGCTGTACCCAGGACCCACCCAAGTGCACACCCAGGCTGTATTCAACTGCAGAAGCCCCCCCGCAGCCCCCACAGGTGTGCACGCATACTTTGGACACTTCAACCACTTGCTGGCCCGTCTACTGGTGCCCTCGAGGAGCTCCCAGCCTGGGAGCTATAAACAGGCCGTGACTACACAGCGAGACCCACATTGTGGTGGGAGTGGTAGGGGGCTATAGCTGCACAGAGGGGGCCCCGGTCCCATCTCCTCTGCTTTCTCCTACCCCAGGGGACAGAAACCCACAGAGGGCTTGGGACAGGTTACTCAAGGCTCCCCCTGAGTGAGACCCCAGCACAGATGTCCTTTCCAGGATCCTCTCCCGATGCCTTCCAGTCATCTGATTCCGGGTTTGGGAATATCCAACACTATAAAATCCAAAAGCCTATTTCCATGCTTCTCTCCTTCTCAAGAGTCTACATATTTTTTTTAAGAGAGAGAGAGCAAGTGTGAGTGGGAAGGAGCAGAGAGAAAGGGAAACAGAGGCTCTAAAGCGGGCTCTGCACTGACAGCAGTGAGCCCGACTTCGAGCGGGGGCTCGAACTCACGAACCGTGAGATCATGACCTGAGCTGAAGTCGGATGCTCAACCAACTGAGCTGCCCAGGTGCCCGAATAGTCTACATTTCTAATACATGTTGACTCGATCTGATGAAACCAATCAAACCGTAAACGAGCTTACCTTTTGACCCAGTAACTCTCCTAAGGCAACTTCTATGCTCTAGAACCATCCAGCAGGTGCCAAAGGGACAGGGCAAAGACGTTCGTCGTGGCATTGTGTCTGATGGAGAAAAGCTGGAAACGCCCTCATGTCCGTCAGCGAGGGCTCGTCGAATGAAGGACGGCAGAGTCACACTTGGACTAGTAGAAAGGATGAAGTCAGCTGTAGAGGAAGAATCAGGACCCTCGCCTGATACGCGCGTGGATGGGTGGGTGAGAGCCATTCACGAATGTTCTGCGGAGCGTGAACCCCTTTGAGTTTTCAAAGCACAATCTCGGGGCGCCTGGGTGGCTCAGTCAGTTGAGTGCCTGACTTCGGCCCAGGTCATGATCTCACAGTTTGTGAGTTCGAGCCCCGCGTCGGGCTCTGTGCTGACAGCTTGGAGCCTGGAGCCTGCTTCCGATTCTGTGCCTCATTTTTTTCTCTCTCTGCCCCTCCCCCACTCCTGCTCGGTCTCCCTCCCTCCCTCCCTCTTTCTTTCTCAAAAATAAACATTTAAAAATAATGTTTAAAGCATAATCCCTGTATAAGATTCTGACATGTGTGGAGAGCGGAGAGAAGCTCCAGGGGGACGGACAACAGACAGGGGAGGGCTCTGGGACCCGGGTATGTATCCCGCGGCTGCCGAAACAGATCATCACAAACTGGGTGGCCTAAAACAACAGACAAATATTTATTCTCTTTGTCCTGGAGGCCAGAAGTCTGAAATCAAGGTGTCACCAAGGCCACACTCCCTCCAAAGGCTCCAAGGGATAATCCTTGCCTCTTCCAGCTTCTGGCGGCTCCGGGCGTTGTGACTTGTGGCTGGTCCCCCCCGGTCTCTGCCTCTGTCTCAAGTGACCCCTTTGCCCCTGTGTCTCTATTTTCAACTATTCCTCTCCTTTCTCTTGTAAAGACACTCTTGATGGATTTAGGACCCACCGAGTCCCACTATGATCTTAATTTGAAATCCTTTTTCTAATTACATCTGCAGAAAACTTCATTCCAAACAAGGTCACCTTCTGAGGTTCTGGGTGGACATGAATTGGGGGGGGGGGGGACTCTATTTAACCCTGACAGGGTGGGAAGGCAAATATATCTCTTCCTTTTTTTTTTTTTTTTTAATGTTTATTTGTTTTCAGAGAGAGAGTGCGAGCGGGGGAGGGGCAGAGAGAGAGGAAGACACAGAATCTGAAACAGGCTCCAGGCTCCGAGCTGTCAGCACAGAGCCCGACGCGGGGCTCGAACCCACAAGCCATGAGATCGTGACCTGAGCCAAAGCCGGACGCTCAACCGACGAAGCCACCCGGGCGCCCTGAATATATGCCCTCCTATGATGAGAGTGTGTTTATGGATTTCTGTATTATCTGTGTTGTTTCCTTTTAATTTTCAAAAATTCTAAAACCCCAGATGACCGCAAGTGTTCAGAGACCCCCTGCCTCCCCAGGGTCAGCGTCTCAGGCTGTCTGGGAGGCCAGGCCCCTCAGACATGAGGTAAAAATGGTCACCATGCGCAAGGCTGGAGATTCTCCTACACGGCCTGGCAGACCCGGCTGGAAGTGACCTGGGGTCCTTAGAGCTCTAGATAATGTGCCTTCGCCGGGTCCATGGAGAGAGGGCCTGCTGACATTCACAGCCCAGCACCTCCTGAGGGGGTGGTGAGGTGCACGCCCTGGGGCGTGGTGGGGACAGGGGGAAGGGGGGGCAGTGGGAAGGGGGATCTTCATGGCGCCAATGACCCACTCACCCATTAGAGGTCCCCCCAAGGTCCTGGGCATTCGGTGAGGCCGTATTGTTTTATAGATGGGGAAACTGAGGCTGAGAGAGAAGAAAGGATTTGGCCAAAGTCACTCCCTGAGTTAGGAGTCCTGTGCCCTGTCCTACTGCTTCTCAGCAAGAACCCTGCCCCCAAGTCTCCTCCACACCCACTAGCTGCCCCCAGTGTTTCCACTAGAGAATCCTTCAGCTCAGTTCACCCTGGGAGGCAGGCAGGACAGGCAGGCAGATGAGGGAAACCGAGGCTCGGGCTGGCGAAGGGGTAGAACCCACACTGGTTCAGACGGTCCTCGGAGCCTTGCGGCGAGGACGCAAAGATTCGGGCCGCTCCCGGTGTGCCCTGTGGAATTCAAACAGACCCCATGGAAGCGAGGCTAGGAGGAGGCCCCAGCAGCCCTCCTCGCCCTGTCCGGCCTCTTGGGCTCTGTCATCCTTCCTCTGGCGGCTCTCGCTCTGCCTGTCACCCCGTCCCCTGCCAGCCGCGGGCCGTGCTGTGACCAGGGCTCAGGACAGAGCAGGGTTTGCCCCCGGTGGTGACAGTGCTGCCCCCGTCTGCGTCTGAGTCTCGTGGCCCTCACCCATGTGTCTCTCTGGGCACACTGGTGGCTGGGGAACAGGGCACCGGGGAGAGGGCGCCCTGGTCACCGGCACCAGGTGCACTCAAGCGAGCCCCCGTGGGTCTTGGTAATTAATTAATCATCAGGCCGCTTAACGATTAACAACAGCAGAATGTTGGGGGAAAGACTTAACCCGTGATGGGGGCACAGAGGAGGGGTCCACCGTTTCCCTGGCGGCCCCTGGACCCCGTGACACAGGTGGGGGGTGCGAACCCCCAGCTCCCCCTGCCTCGGCCCCTCCCAGCCTCCCCTGGTCTCTAAGGCGGGGCGGGGGGCGAACTCACAGCGTAGGGCTGGGGGGTGTAAGATGGGGCAAGAAGGTTCCTCCAGAAACGAAAATCCCAGGCTTGGGTCAGATCTCCGTCCACAGGCACTTACCCGGGCAGCGTGACCTGAGGTGAGTGACCCCCCACACTGGGCCTCGGCCTCCCTAACTGAGGGTACTTACCGACAGGTGGCTCAAGGATCCTCTAAGGTCATGTCTGCCAAGTGGATACCATGAGCCCGGCACTCGGTGTCTTCCTCCAAGGACCTGACATCCCCAAGTCTGCATTGTAGCCGCCCCCACCCGCCGCCAACGCGTCAGAGTCACTCTCTTCTGGAAGTTAACAGTCAAGTTCAAGTTTGATTCCAACCCCGGGGAAGGGAAAGTGGCCCTTTCTCCAGGCCCAGGTGGGAAGGTGAGTCAGTTTCCTCACCTGGGCTGATTCACACCTGCGTTGGGGGCAGGGCAGGGAAGAAACAGGGACACTTTCCTCCTTTCACTCTGGGACAGCTACATCCACAGCCCCAAGCTGGCCAGTTCTAGCAGGCCCAAGCTGGAATGGGGGGCTTCGATGCACCCCCCCCCTGGAGGGGGTGATGTTGTCCCTGAGGCCCAGAGAGGGGCAGAGAGGCCCCCTAATTCGCACAGCAGAGGTAATGTCACAGCCTGCTTTCCCCCACCGCCCCCCTGCACTGTTAGGTAACACACGGCCCTGCCCTGCCCACCAGCCCCGCCGCCCACTCTCCTCCCTCCAAAGGTGCCCAAGGGGTCAGCGAGTGAGTTGTGGTGACTCAGGAGTGGGAAAGGCCCATGAAGTCATCCAGTGGCCACCTCGGGAGTTCACGAGGCTGTCTGGACCCTGGGCTCCCCGGCCGGTCGGGGAGTTCCCCGGGGAGGGGCTGTCTGCCGACAGATGGAGGCGGTCCGGCACCCTCCCCGCCCCCCACTCTCCCTGCCCGACCGCAGGCCTTGGCAGAGCGGTCCCCTGGCCCACCCGGCCTCCTTTCCCCACAGCTCTGCCACGGGGAGCAGTGGAGGAGTGCCTCTAACAAGCCACTGGCCCGGGGCCCGGGGCCTGGCCAGAGTGAGTTAGGGAACGGGACTGATCACTTTTATTACTTGGCGGGCCTTCTACCTGAGCATCGTAAGCTTTTAATGCTTCGACTGTCAGAAAAGCTGAAAATCAAGTGTGGCCCAGGACCGAAGGCCCCAGGCACCAGAGTCACAGAGACCTGGGTTCAGAATCTGATACTCTCCGGCCAGAAGGCTTAGAGTCACTCACAGCGCCTCTCCGGGCCTCAGTTTTCTCATCTGTAAGATGGGGATCACGGAAGCCACCTGGCCGCTGGCCCAGTGGCTAGGATAAAATGAGCTCCCGCGGCAGCGCCCTGGCAGGAAGCGATATGAGGGGCTTTCGAAGAAGCAACCTTGCACGAAGGCCGCTCTGAGCTGGACAGCTGAGCTGGGCAGAGACACAGTGGAGTTGCCGGGAGCGTCCCCAGAGCTCCTGAGGGAAAAGCCAGTGAGAGGACAGGCAGGGAGGAAGGCCACACACACAGGAGCTCCAGCATCCCTGGCTGGACCAAGGAGGAGAGCAGGGGAGAAATACCCCTCCTCGCTTGTCCCCCCCCTCCCCTCTTCCGGTGCCTCCCATTGGCTGAACCCCCAAGTGCCGCTGAGAGCGAAGCCCGAAAACCCTCCGGGCGGGGCGGCCGATGGACAGGATGAGAAGGGCAGAGAAAGGACCTGGGGCCAGCAAGGAGAAAATGATGCAAATAATAATGAAAATGCCTTCATCCGGCAAATGCTTACGGAGCATAGCCAAGGCCAGGCTATGTTCTGGGCCAAGGGACCGAGCGGTTGGCGAGACCAGACCAAGTCCCCACCCCGTGGAAGGAGAGTGGGGCAGAGTGAGGGAGGCGATCGGGCCACGAGAGATGTTGTCACCCAAGGAAGTCCCTACGGGGCCACCAGAGACCATTTACACAGATGGGGACGCTGAGGCCTCGACGGAGGCAGGGACCTGCCCAAGGCCACCCGGCAAAGCCAGCGGCTTGGGGAAGCTCCGTGCGCCCGCCCCCATCATTCTTCCAAGACCCGGGAGGTTGCTCAGGCTTGCAGGGACCCAGGAATTCCTAATCTGCCACTGCCTCCCTCGGCCATCCCGGGCTCTGAACCACGTGCGGCAGGGTGGGCGCGAGGCCACGGTGGTGGGGGGGGGGGCGGGGGGCGGGGCAGGCCACGAGGGAAGCGATGCGCTCCCATTCCCAGACAGGCCAGCACATTCCTGCTGGGGTGCCACTGTGCCACCCACACCGCCCCGCCCGGCTCCCCCCTGCACACAGTGCCCATTGTCTGCCCCAGACACTTTGAGGCTGCCGCTGCCCCCGGCCTCCGACACCGCCCCACACCCTCCTATCGCCAGGTGGGGCTCCACGAGCCAGAGCGCCCCGTCCCCGTCCCCAGCCCCAAAGCGCCGCCATGCCAGTTACCTTGGAGCCGAGCAGTGATCAGAGAGGGAAGGCGACCTGCCCCAAGTCACACAGGCCAAACTCCAAATCCCTGGACACCACCCCCACCGTAAGAACTCCTCTTCCGCACCCCTATACCCAGGGAGCCACTGGACATCCCAGCTCGCCCCCCCTGGGCCAGACCCCTGCCCGGGTGTGAATATCCCCATTTTATAGTCCAGGAAGCCAACGCAGGAAGGAAGGAGCCTGCCAAGGCCACCCAGGGAGGAGCAACTGAGATGAGGCCAGGCCGTGAGTCCCAGCCCACGCTCTCCACCTCCTGCAGGGAACAGCCCGGAACAGAGCAGGCCTGGTGGGCGGCACGGGGAGAACACCCAGGGGCAACGCGGCGTCCAAACAAATCCCCGCAGCGAGGGTGTGTTCCTGGCCCACAAAGGCAGGGCCGGCTGTCAAAGTCTGTTCGCTCATCCGGGTACCCAGGCCGAGGTCCGGGGGCGAGGCCACTGGGAGCTGGGATGCAGGGCGAGGACAGCCCTCCGGGAGCTGGGAGCGTGTTCCAGAGAGACCCGCAGACGCAGATGGGGTAGATAAGGGCTCTGATGGCAAAACAAAAAAACAAAAACAAACAAAACAACCCAGGGCTACGCTATCCCGAAAGAGCAACCCCTCAGCGTGTCAACTTTCGATACCGACCCCTAAAACGACAGCTTCCAAACCCCATTTTCTGGTTTCTGTTTCTCATGAGTGCTCACAGCGACCTCTTCTAACCCACAACAGTACATATCCATATGTGTGTCCTGATTTCTCTCCTGAGAGCATTGGGACATGCCATCCCTCCCTGGGACCCCGGGCAAGAGCCTCGTGGCTCCTTCCCTCGCTTGCCCCCGGGGCTCACCTCCCCGGCCTTATCCTTTTACTTCCTTTCCTACCTCTTCCTGCCCTCCGATCTACAACATATTTGCCTGTTCCTCTTGCTTACCGGCTGCCCCCCACGCCGCCCCTGTAGACTGGAATGCGCATGGCCGTTGGGATCTTTGTCCCCCGCCGCGGAAAGTAGACGAATCAAGACTGATGATTAGATTTTTTGAGATCTCAACATACCCGTAAGATTGGCTCCCAGATGGAGACCCAGATCATTTCTGGACCCAGAAGCTCCCTTCTTCTCCTTCGGGCCGGTACCCACCCACCCCACCTCCAAGGGGAACCACCCTCCTGTTCCACCCCTTCTTGACCCTCGCGTATACGGAGTCACAACACAAGCTCCTTTGCGAGACGTGGGTAGACTTTTGCTCCCGACGCGAGATTCGTCCGTGTCGCTGTGGGCCGGACGTGGGTGAACAGTGGTGCCATTTCCAGGCTGGAGAGGCCAGGGAGGAGCAGTTAGGGGGGATCCAGTGTTCTCTTTGGGGCCATGGAAGAGGCAGCCGGCACAGGACTGAGGTGGTCACGAAAGGCAACATCAGCTTGTTGGTGCCACTAAAGCTGGAGGGTAGGGGGATGTTTGAATTGCCCGTGTTACGGACGGAATCATCTCTCACTGCCTCAGAGTCAGGGCCACCTTGCGCTGGGTCAGGCCTCCCACCTGCTCTCCACTGGGGGGCCCCTGGAGGACCCTGTTTGGAAACTGACCCGTATTTCAGGAGAGGAGTTGAGGCCCAGCACGAGAGAGTAACGTGTCCAAGGTCACACAGATGGTTAGGCTTGAGCCACAAAGCCTTCCTCTGCCGAGGAGGCCCCTGCCCGGCCCTCCGCCTGGACCAGATTGGCCTGGAGAGACCCGACTCAATCCGAATGAGGGTCTAGACCATGGTGAGGGTCCAGGTTGGCTGGGCTGGGGGCGGGGTGAGCAGAGCGCCAGGGTGATCCGTGAAGCCTCCCCGTGGGAAGCAGATCTGGCAACAGGCCAGACGAGCCCGGGGCAGGGTAACCCCCACCTGAAGTCACCGTCTCCCCAGCAGTGACATCACTGCTCTGGGCTGCACAGCTGGAGGACCAGGCAAGCTGAAGCGGGGCCAGGTAGGCAGCTGGAAGTGCGTCACCCACCCTGGGGCAACCCCCATCAGCGGCCAAAGCCCCCTGGCAGATGGCAGGCCCCCGTGTGCCTTGAAAACTAGAGTGAGAGGCCGTTGGGGTGGGGAAGGTGCCCATTACCGCTGGTCCCAGTGCCGCGTTTTGCAAGGGAAACTGAGGCCCAGAGAGGGCAGCACCTCGCCCAAGGTTACGCAGCAAGTGAAGAACAAATCCTGGGAGGAACCCAGCACGGCGCTCCGGCCTCTGACTGTGCTCCCTGGGACGCTGTGCCCAGCCAAGGGCCATGGTCCCGGGTACCCGGTTGGATGAGGGCCGGAGGGGAGGCCCGAGCAGTGGAAGAGGGCTATGCTCGGGAGAGACACCCAGAGCCTGCAAGGCTGGGTGGCCCATGCTCCCAGGGGCTCACAGGAGCCCAACGCAGATGGCCTCTGTGTTTATCAGCTGTCCTTGCACGGAATGGAAGCCCCGTGTGGGTGGTATTTGTCTCTGCCCCGCTCGTGGCTGTGTCCCCCGCACCTCACGGGATGCCTGGCACCTAGTAGGTGCTCAGGAAACATCTGAACCAGTGAACAAATCTATATAAGGGCAGAGGACGACTTAACAACTGCCGTCATTGGCGCACATGATGGGACTACAGGCAAGGTCGGAGGACGTGGTCACAACTCACCTACATCCCGCCTCTCCGCCCCCCTGCCTGTCCCACCTTGGGTGTCTGTAGGCCGGGACTGCCTCCCAGCCCCCCACTCAGTCCTGACTTCCAGTATGTTCCCTGCCCCTTCCCACAGCTCCTCCTTCCCCAGGGGCTTGTTGGGAGCAAGCGGGAGGAATTCCTGGCCCCTAGTCAGGGGAGGCGCCCCGGCAGGCGGGAGGCAGTGCGCACACGCCAGGGACGGCTCCGAATTCCAGCTCCCACGAGCCTGCTGGGAGCGTGCCAAAGCGGGGCCGGGGAGGGGTGGGGAGCCCCTTCCCAGAAGCCAGGAGGGCACAGGGGAGCCCGGGGAAGGGCTGGGAGTGGAGGGTGAGGAAGTGGACCGTCAGAGTGGACACAGGCGGTCGGGGCCCCGAGGGCAGATAGCTCACCTCCTCCAGTGTCCAGATGGGAAGACTGAGGCCCCCTGGTGTCAGGCTCTGAGATCCTGACTCTTCGCAGCCCAAAGATCTGGGACTGACGGCCGTTGTTGGGGCGCAAGCTGGGGGTGGGGGTGGGGGTGGGGGGGTCAGTCTGTGACCAGACACCATACATCCAGGGAAGAAGAGGGGTGTCTGAGGGGCTGGTTAACATGAGACCGGCAGGGAGAGGTGGGGGGTATCTTAGGCTGTCCCTGACCTTGGTGGGACCCGGAAAGCCCCGCCCTCCCTAGCTGCGTCCCTGAGGGGCTGCCCTAGGTGGGCTCGGCACTCTCGGCACCTGTGAGGTCAGTGGGTGACAGGAGGAGGGCCCAGGGAGGGAAGGAGGTGGCTGAGCTTGTGGAAGGCCGTCAGCCTGACCTCCCCTGGGTCCCCCTCCCGTCCCATCCCCTCCCGGGCCTGGGTCAAGGCCAGGTGCCATGAGCTCAGGCAGCGGCCCCTGCCCAGCTGTCAGCACCGGAGCTGCCGCCAACGCCCACATGGGTGCACCTGGCCCGCCACTGTGCCACCCGTCACCACCCCCCTGCCCAGTCCCTCCTCCCATCCACCCCCACCCCCGCCCGTGGCACCCTCGACCCACAGCGCCGTGTTGGGACTGCAGACACCTGGATCCAGACTTCCAGAAGCACAAAACCTTTGAACTAGAACATTCTAGCACCACAGGTTCTCACAACCAGAGAAGTCCAGGGCCATCGAGTAGTGGAACATTTTCCATTCCAGGCCCAAGGCTCTGAAAGCCAAATCATTTCAGGCCCAAGACTCTTATAACCCAATAATTTCAGAAATGCAGCATCTTGCAACCGAAGATCAGAACCGCGGAAATGGATTTACGGAATGCTGGGAGCAAGGGTCCTCTGTAGCCGAAAATTCCCGAGTAAAAATCCCATTGCCCCAGAGGTCACGAGCCCGTGTTCTTCCTACCACCCGGACTGAGCAGACATCCAGGAGCAGAACGAGCCAGGCCTTGGTGGGGGTCATTCCGCACGGCCCCCGCCTTGGGCCCGTGTCTCTGGGCGAATGGCCAAAGTGGGAAAGGAGAAGGGAAGAGAGAAGGTGCTTCTGAGCAAACAGAAGAGGCTGAGGGCCTCTCCTCGGGGCCCTGGGCAGGTACCTTTGCCAAGAGAGAAGGAGAGGAGAAAGAAAGTCGTTGGTGCCACAAGTTTGGGCGGCGGGTATGTGGTCATGGGGGGGTGGGGGTGGGGGACGGTGGTGGTGGTGGTGACAGGATCTACCCCCTCCCCGGCTGCAGGAGCTTAGAATTTTCTCCTGGCAGGAAGGGCCCACCCTCCTAGGAATGGAAAACAATCCCTGGCATCTGGCCCCTGAGGCGTGCAAGGTCTTTGACAATCAAGCATTATAATCTTCCCTGCCTCGGCCAGCGCAGAGGGGAAACCGAGGCAGGTGGGGTCTCCGTCTAAATCAAGAACCTGAATCGCCCCCCTCCCCGCCCCCGGCGGATTCCAGGGGTCCTCATCTCTGATGGAGGAATGTCAGAGCCCAGAGAGCCACAGGGGAGGGGCCTGGGTCAGCGCTGGGAGGGCAGATGGGAGCGGAGACCAGAGAGGGAAGTGGTTTGCCCAAAGTCACCCAGGACGCTGCAGCATACTTTCTTATTGCCTCCACAAAGGCTCACTTCCAGGGCCTCCTCCTCCAGGAAGGCTTTATAGATCGCGCTCCCCTCGGCCCCTTTGCCCCTTAGGACGTTACCATTTCACACAGAGCAGTGTGCCCTCACTGCTGTGTTCTTACAGGTTTTGTTTTCTGAGTATTTTTGCGAGAAAGTGTCTCATCTTTCCAGCCTATGCTATGGTGGTATCCCTCTATCGGCCTGGAACCAGAAGCCTTGGGTTGAAGCTTCCACGCCCCTGCTCAGACACCTGCCGTGGCTCCCCCATGCCCGGACACGTGCAGGCAGGCACTTCAGGGACGGGGGTCCTTGGTCCTACTGGACATAGGTCTCGCCGAGTTCCTGGCAGGCACCGCCAGGCCGTCTGGCTCCCTCCCTGCCCTGCTCCGGGCAGCCCGTGGCCCTCCTCCCTCCTCCCCTGGACAAAGCAGCCTCATCCCCCAGGCCTCCGCTGAGACCACCTGCCGGGTGCAGGTGCCTCCTGGGGCAGCCTTGGACTTTTCCTCTGCGGCCCTCACTTCTCGGCCGATGGTGGCCTCCACCCGGGGGCCTGCTCCCCGCGGCTGGCCTGGGTCTCACGGGCCGGATCTGAGACCAGTTCCAAGGTCCCCACGGCTGGCCTCAGCCCCTCACGTGCTCTTGCCCTTCAAGTCCTGCAACAATAAGGAGGTGGGGTTTTGTCCGATCCTCCCCACTTTGCAGATTCCGAAACTGCGACACAGTGTGACTACATTGCTTCCTCGAGGTCACACGGTTCATCAGTTGGCAGAGCTGGGACCGGGGACCCTGAAAGTCGGGCTCCAGAGGCCACACGCTCTTCCGGCAGGTCACACCACCCAGGGAGGGGGAGGACAGAGCACTGAGCGCCACAGGGCCCTGCCAGGGAGTCTTGGGGAGCCAGGACCAGGGACTGCTGAGCCCGATGCCTCCTCGCTCAAGCCCCCGAGGCCCTGAGGGGGCAAGTCCCCCATTTCAGGACTCTCACGGACACAGTGCACAGACACACACACACACACACAGCAGCACACGCACGGCGCACGCATGCACGCTCGTATGCACACGCACACATGCACCGAGGCACATGCACGCCCCTGGAACTAGCTGCAGGAAGCCCTCAGCTGCCCAAGCCTTTTTCACTTCAGCGTTTCCTAAATTTGCCTTGAGGAAGTTGTGGCCGCCCCGGAGCTCTCCCCTCTCCCTCACGCGCTCCAGACCACATCCCTTCCCTCCCCGGCGCCTCTGGGACCTGGAGAACAGGGCCGCAAACAAGGGAACAGGGAGAAACCGTCAAGATGATGAGGAAGGCCGTTGCACACGAGGTGGCAAGTGAGAGCGCCCTGGAGAAGAGAAGGGGTGGGCACAGTGGGGCGTCAGGAAAGCAGGTGGGGAGCGGGTTGCCGATATCACTAGGGGGTCAGGTCAGGAGGGGCCTCGCTGTGGAAGGGGCATCTCCGAAGGCTTCTAGAGGAGGAGCATTCCAGGCTGAGGGGAGAGCCAGTGCAAAGGCCCTGAGGCAGCAGCACACCTGCCAGGAGAGAGGAACGGAGAGGCCCAGAGGAGTGCAGGGAGTGAAGGACGTGGGGTCAGGGACCGGGCACCTTGGTGACTTGGGCTGGTGCTCTGCACTCGATGGGAGCTGTGCAGGGTTCGTAAATACGGTCACGTGGCACAGCCAGCGCCCCATCCACGGCACAGAACACTTCTTGTAAAATGGAGACTCTGCACCGAAGGCTGCAGTTGAACTTGGGCTTTAACGGGATTATTCTGGCTGCTGAGTGGAGAATAGGTATGAGCCTCCAGAAGGGAAGCAGGGAAGCCAGACAGAGGGCAAGAGAGGGTGGGGCGCCGTCCCAGAGGCAGGACCCCCGGCTTCCACCGAGTCCGGGCCACCCTGACCGTCCGGGTGACCCAGAGAAGACCCGTCCACTCATTCTTAAATTCGTGTGTTTATTCGTGCCTTCGGTCAACTAGGTATTCAAGAGATATTTGTTGTGTTGAACACCTCCAAGCGCTCAGCACTTGGGGACGCAGAGGGCACAAGAAGAACAGAACAGACACAGAGGCAGCCCCTGACGCAAGGAGGTGGCCATGGGGCTGGGAAGTTGGACACGGAGCCCAAAGCAGCAGGAATACTAATGCTGAGGGAGAAACTGAGGCAGCAGGAAGAGCTGACATTAGAGCACTCTGATATGGGGGGGAGATGGGGGCTGGGGGGCAGGGGTTGTCTGGGGAGGCTTCCAGGAGGAGGTGACACTGGAGCCCGGAGGGCAAGGTGGCGTTGCCCTCTGCAGAAAATAGGGAAAGGATTCTCCGCAGGGAACAGCCTACACAGAAACCCTCTGCTTCTACGAAAGGCTTCCTTCCTGTTCCCTCCTCCAGGTAAAGGGGCCCAGGGGGGCCTGGGGGTCAAGCCCAAGTTCCTCTTCTGTGTCCTGTAGATGCGAGGAGTCGATGAGCCGATGCACGGCGAGTGCCACGCGTGGTGCCTGGCACACAGTGTGCACGGGCCAACTCCCCACCCCCACCCTCCCCATCCTGGTCTGGAGAACCGGGGCTCCCTGCGGTGAGGTACAGAGGAGGGTCTCAGGGAAGACCTCCCCCAACCCACCTCCAAGTCCCTCCCCAACCTGCTTCCTGCCGTGCCTCAAATGTCTCTATTAACCAGCTCATTCCTTTGAATTGCGCTTTCCCACCCTTCTCGAACCATCCATTCCATTCAGGTGAGCCGTGAGCCGGGCATGACTCGGCCTTCACGGCTCGGCTCAAGCCTCCCTCTTGCAGCAAGGCTTCCCTGATTGCTGCAGCCCATGGAGTCTCCCTCCTCGCTCTGCACTGGCCTCCGGCTCTCAGAGGCCCAGCCCCGGAGCTGAAAGGGCGCACTTCCGCTTAGCGCCTCTCAGGCCCCTGGGCCTTTGGATTGCTTCCAGGTTTCTGCTATCGATCAGGATTTGAAAGACGAAAGCGAAGCTGTGAACTCCCGAAATTCAGAGCCTCATGCAGACCAGCTCACGCCGAGAGCCAACCCAAACAGCTGTGGGCTGCTTTGGCCCTTGGGCTGGCAATTGCCACTCCTGGCCTGGTGGGGCTCGGGTGGGGGACGAGGACAAGGACGAGGCAGGGCCACTTGCTGGCTGTGGGAGCCTGGCGGGGTCCGCTGCCCTCTCTGAGCCCTGGTTTGACTGTCTGGGAAATGGAAGTGATTCTGCCTTTTCCACGGGCCCGTCCGCCCATTCAGTGTTTACTGATGGGGAGTGGGGGCCAGACGGAGAGCGAGGACTCGGTGACAGCAGCCGCCCGCCGGGGCACATCCTCCACCCGGATCTTCTCTGTGGCCCTCCCAGGGCTGTCACAGCGCTGGGGAGAAACAGCCGGTCTCCGGCCCCGGCCAGCTCTCTCCCACGTACCGCGCGGGGCCACCGCGGCACAGCCGGGAGGCCTGGGCCAGACGACGCTGGTGGCCCCACATGGCCACATGGTCAAGACACAGCAGCCCGTGAGGACCTGCTGGGCAGACTGGGGCCAAATGAGGGGGAGGAGTCTTGGATGCCACCCCAAGGTGCCCGACACAAGGCGCTTAATAAATGTTTTCGACGTCTGAATAAGTGGACATGGGCAACGCAGAGCCACGGAAAGCTTTGGAGCGGGGGAGGGCCTGCCCTTGCGTAAATGTCAATGCACAGTGACTTAGATGGTGCTGGTCCCGGGGAGGCAGGGCAAAGTGGCAGGCACAGTGCCAGCTCGCTGTGCTTGTCATACCGGAGCCCCCCGTCCACCCCCGCTCTGTGCCCCAGGGCGCTGACCTCTGCGGCCACCTCTGGGGACGACCTCAGCCAGTCGGGTTCAGCCAGCAGGTGGCCAGCAGGGGGGCCGTGGCGTGTCCGCGAACGCTTCACCACCGGCCCTCTGGAAGAAAGGCCCCGATGTGTAGCATTTGTGGATTTCCCCAGACGTGAATCCTTCCGGGCGGGTGGAGACAGACTCCCAGATAAATGAGTGACGCCGCGTGTCCCGGTGAGCCTCGGTGTTGTCGTGCCAGTGTGGTCACGGTCCCCCGCCGTCGTGGAGATGTGTGGCTGTGTCGGTGTGGAGGGGTGTCCGTGGTTCAAACGGGGGTGACGATAGACCTCCCGTCGAGGGGAGGTTTTTGAGCGGCACGGGGCACATCCCTGACCGGCCCGGCGCCGGTGCCTGGGGAGTCTTCAGACGGTGACCGTGGCCTGGGTCCCTGTGTTGTGCCCCAGGCTCTGAGGAAGGGCCTGCCACGGGAAGGGTGGTGCGTGCTGGGAGCCATCGGGGACGAGGTGGTGGCCAGCGAGGATGGGGAAGTGGCAAGCGGGCTATCTTTAGCATCTCCTCTCAGAGCCCTTTTCCTCTGCCTGCTGCGGGGGCTCAGGAGGCAGCGAGCGGGGACGGCCACTTCTCCATAGTCCTATGAAGCCTGGTAGCCTGGAGGCCAGCCGTGGGGCCAGGACCCCACCTGTCTGCAGCGGCCCTGTGGGCAGCATTCCCCCCCCTCCTGCCACGCCCCGCGCCCATCTGTCCCGGCCCGTGGTGTGAGTCTGTGAGGGGCAGGGGCAGAGGGACGTTGGTGCTATGGGCGCTGCTGGGAAACACTGTCCCTCCCCTTCCTCACCAACAGCCCCCAGGCACCTACATGGTGAGGGCAGCGCAGTGCAGGGGTTAACGCTTACCTTCTGGAGCCTGGATTTGAATCCCTGCTCAGCACTCCAGAGAGTCCCACACGAGGGGCCGCTAGGCAGTTTGCGTTTTCTCATTGCGAAAACAGGGGTGGTAACAGGGGCGCCAGCTCCCGGACCCACGGGGCTGTCGTGACCGCTCAGGGAGACAGCAGAGGAGATGCCCCCCAGAGCATAGTCCAGCGCTGTGACCTCCGAGGACTCTCTTGAGTCTCTCTGGGACCCCCATTTTCCCATCTGTCAAATGGGACTAATGGTTGTAAGGGTCAGAGTAACTCCAAAAGGGTCTAGCACAAGCCTTAGCACACAGTAGGTGCTCCACAAATGAGTACTGTACTCCTCCTTCTCCTTCTAAGCCACGCTGCTTTTGCAGGCCCCTCGGAGCAGAGGGTCGGGGCGAAGAGATGCCAGGCCTCAAATCCCAGCCCTCCCAGTTATCCGCCGTGGAGAGGCTCTCTCTGAGCCTCAGTTTCTCCTCTGCAAAATGGGGTAGTAACAGAAGCTGGGTCAAGTGGTGCTCCTGGAGACTGAGTCTATACGCGGAAAGTACTGAGCACAGTGCCTGAGAGGAGGTGAGGTATTCAGGCTATTACCACCTGCCCACCAGGCAGTGCCCCCTGGAGGCAAAGCCAGCGTGAGCGCGGCTCCTCGCGAGCCAGGGGCTGCTGGGCCTGGACCCCGGGCAGCGCTGTGCGGGCGGGTCGAGGGGACCGACGGATGAGCTATGGTAAGGATTCTGCATTGTAACAGTTCTGATCTGCTACGAGGCCCTGGAAGGTTTCTGGAGGCCGCCTCCCTCGCTGTCACTTTCCGGCCTCCCCCGGAGTTTGAGTCGGGGCCCTTTACTCCCGGCAGTCCAGCCCCAGCCCGGGCTTCTGAGCCTGCTGCTGAAAGGGCAGGGGAGAGCCACCTGGTTTCCTGGGAGCAGGCTGGGAGTCTGGCCCCGGGGAGGGGACGTGCGTGATGCTGGAGAGGTTGGCGAGCCTCGAGTACCAGCCTATGCGGCGCGACACCGCACAGAGGGCGGGCGGGGACTCGGGAGCCTCAGACAAGTAGCCGCGCGCTGAGAGCAGATGGGGGGAGGGCGAGGCACAGGGCTGGGGCCCCCGGGGTCGGGAGGGCCAGCGGGCCAGGCAGTGCAGCAGCCCTTGCTGGCAAGGCCGTCCGTGAGGATCTGGGGAGGAGGCGGAGTACTTTGGGGGTGAGCCCAGGAGGTGCAGCCAACGACTCACCCCTCCACCCCCCAAGGCCATCCCCAGGTGAGCTCAGCGAAGTCACTAGCTCTGTCGTGCCTTTTAAGGCAATGGTGGCTCCGGCCACCTCCCTGTTCCCACTTGCTCAGAAATTCCCAGCAGGTATTTTTTTTTTTTTTTTTTTTTTCTTTCCAGGAGGAATGGAATGAGACTCCTTGTTCTGTCACCACAGGATTCCAGCGAGGCCTGTCTGAGGGTTCTGGTGACAGGAAGCGCACAGCGACAGGCACTCAGGAGCACCCTCAGTGGCATGCAGGCAGACTGCGGGAGACAAAGACAGCTGTCCCACCCACCACAGGCTCACACAAGTGCCAGGAGACCAGTGCTGGGGCACCCGACAGGCAAGCACGGGCGAGTCCCCGGACGCAGGGAACGTTTACTGAGCACCTACTATATGCCAGGCCCTGGCCAGGTAGGCAGCGGGGATCCAGTCCCACCTTCACAGACCTGCCTCCCTCCGGAGTTCAGATTTGAGCATGGAAGGCTCGCGCACCTCAGGGACTTTGCACCTGCTGTGCTGTTGGGGGTGTTCTGTCCGTGGAGCTCGCTAAGGCTGGATCCTTCGCGCCCTGTCTCAGAGCGTCCTCCCCACACCCGCGTAGCCCAGTGGCCTGTTTTGTTCACTCCTAAAACCGTCTTGTTTACTTGTGTCTACGGTCTGCGCACCCACCAGATCAGCTTGAGCAGGGACTTTCAGTTCCCCACTGCTCCCCCAGCGCCTGGAGGTTCTCTGGATTGGAGTGAAGCTGACCCCACACGTGTGGCCGGCCCTTCCTGCTGCCCCCTGCCCCAGAGACCCTTATTATTCACCCTAAAAGCCCCAGCTTGTTCCGTGCACCCACTGGGACACTCTTTGCCATTTGGTCCCACTAACAACCACTGAGATCGTGAGTCACCAGCAGATGAGGTGGGGGCTTGGAACTGCTCTGGGATGTGCTCAAGGTCACTCACTGGCCAGGGCCAGGACAGGAACAAAGAGAATGGGGACATGAGGGTATGGTCAACAGCCAAGGGCTCACTCAGCCCGTCGAGTAAGCCTGCCCCCGCAAAGGGCTTTCTGTGCCTGTGTCATGTGTTTGGGGACACAGAAGGGTAAGGCGACAGTATGTCACCTGGAGATGTATGCAAGGTGCTGGATGCTTGTGCGCATGTCCTCGGGCTAGGAGCACACAGGATACTTTTCTGCCCTTAGATGCTGAGCCTTTGTTCTCTAGACCCACATCCGGCCATCCTGGCCATTCCGAGCGGGCAGAGCCCTGGGGACAGGGGAACAAGGCCCAGCCAGGACATCTCAGACCAGCGAAACCTTCCCTACCTGGGCTGGGTGGGCAGCCGGGGCCCAGGGCTGGCCTAAGGGTGGTGGGGAGGCCCGAAGGCTACAAGGCCAAGGGAAAGAGGGGGTGGGTGGTCCTGCCCAGCTCACCATCCTCTCCAGAACCTGACTGGGTTGGGAGATTGACTCTGCCCGAGGGGACTAGGGGCTTTGGACCAGGTCCTCACCCTTTCCGGCCGTGGGCTTGACTCCCAAGACTGGGGCACCCTGGTCAGGAAGCCCTGGTAGGGAGAGGACACAGTCTTGGGACGAGCCCTGGGGCCCTCCTGCAGGGCCTCAAGGGGCCGGTCCAGCAGGGTGCTGCCCACTCCCCCCCCTGGCGGTTCTGGCCAGAAGTGCAGCTCCAGAACCAGGATCCTGAGGACCCATGGCGGGCGGTGCTGCGGCAGCTGTCTTCTCCCATCAGCCAGCGGCTTCGAGGCCATGCCCCTGGGGTTCACAACGGGCTCCAGAGCTGCCAGGCAGAGGACATGATGGGAGGGCCCTGTGCTTAGAGCTCTTCTCGGCCTCATCCACTCATGCGGGCATCATGCTAACCGAGAGCCAGAGGGACAACTTGGGCCCCCTCTAATTTACCTGGCCCTGGACACACCCCTGGACTGCCAGCTGTGCTAGAACTCACAGGCTTGAAGTCACGGGGGTCGGAAATCAGAGATTAGAGCAGCCACACCACTGCCCACCACTGTGGGGATCCCAAGCCTGGAGGACAGATACACAGGGTAGAGGCTGAACCACTCTAGGCCAATGAAGGGTCCCACTGGCTTCCCAGCTGGGCAGAATTTCACCTCTGCATGCCCACGTCCTCAACCTTGTAAAGCAAAGCTGGGGGAGCAACTAACCAGAACCTTCCTCAGGGTACATTCCCACGTTCTACCAGTTTCAGTGCGGGGCACCCCCCCACCCGTGTCAAAACCCGGCTGGTTAGAAAAGAACCTCAACAAGCCCCAACTGGAATCCAATCCCATGTATCCCATGTGGATTAGTTAACTAAATTACTTATTCTTATACTCAAAGCCAGGGTTGGCCCTGCCATGCCCATCAGAACTCCAAAGCCAACGGGGAACATGACATCCTCACTGCCTCCCTCCCCGTGCGGTGTTACCACCCAAGCTGTGCAAACACAATCACCCTCTACAGCAGAGCCTCACCGGGTGACAGGACACATTTGCACAAAGCCTGCCGCCCCAGGCCAGTTTCGACAATTCAGGGGCAGACCCGGGCTCCGCTTCTAGCTCCCATCAAGCCCCACCTGCTCCAGGCACGCGGCCAGATAAAATGGTAGGGCAAAAAACGTGACATTTTGCCAAGGAGCCAAGGGCAACAACTCTCAAAGCACAAGAACCCTCCTGTGGCCACAGTGGAGCGGCCAGACTGGGAAGCAAAACCGGAGGCAGGGGGTCACTGGAAAACTAGTTTTACTGAGATCCCACCAGCTGCACAATCTGCTCCTGACGTTAAGCTCCTTCTTCCTTTGCAATTCGGTCTTTCTTAAGTGGTCCCTGTGGAGAGGCGCAGGGGGCAAGGTTAGAGGGGGAGGAAAGCAGCTCGGCACGCATCCCCCCACCGACGGAACCAGAGATCCTGCACTGTCACCAGCTCAGGACCCCCAGGAGCCAGCGCGGTTGGGCAGGCTGACGGGAGACATCCCGGGGAACCATCCCAGCCCCAGCCCCAGCCAGAGGGCAGCAGGGTCCGGGTGCTCACCATGAATGCTTTCTTCTCCTCCACGGTCTGGAATCGGCCATGGCCAAACTTGGAGGTGGTGTCGATGAATTTAAGGTCAATCTTCTCCAGGGCCCGCCGCTTGGTCTGCACCAGCAAGGACTGTGGGCCAAGAGGGAAAGGTCAGTTACAGTTCACAGGCCCCTCATCTGCGAGGGCAGAGGATCGCCAGTCTCAATCACAGCCCCGCCAGAGCCCAGAGGAACCCCCTCCCGCACCACCTCTACTCTAGCTGGTCTTACCCAAGGATCTCCCCCTGGACGCCAGAGCGATGTAGGAAACACATGAAAACAGAAGCAAACAGCTGGGCCAGGCCAGACTGAAATCCCTCCTCCCAGAACTTCAAAGCTCATATTCAAGCGAAGACCAAGCCCTGTCCCCCATTTCTTTGAACTCCCCAAGGAAGTGTGGCCCTGTGTCCACTATCGACTCTCCTCCACCGGAGGCCCGAGCCCCGCCTACACCCTGACCACCAGGAAGGGCCGCCAGCCTCACCTTGCGAAGAGTGAGCACTCGCTTCTTGGTTCCCACCACACAGCCTTTCAGCATGACAAAGTCATTGGTCACTTCACCATAGTGGACAAAGCCACCCTGGAAAGAGCAAAGCCATCAGATCGGGACAGAGCAAGCGTAAGGCTAGAGACCGATCAGACAACACACAGGACTCCTTCAGATTCAGGTGCTCCCCTGCCACCTGCCGACCACAGGGCTGTTCTCAGAAGGAAGGCAGCAAGGAACGTTTCCGCAGTTGGACTCGGGCGCTGTGCCCAGCGCTCATTCCAGAGCCTCATCACTGAACAGCTGGGTCTGAGATCCCACTTCTCACCGGCCAGCCCCAACCAGGGCATTGAAGACGTGCCACTTACAAGAACAGACGGCTGGATACAGTCTGTGCGAGACCAGTTAACAGACTGAAAACACAGCCTCGGTGAGTCAGCCAGGACACAAGAGCACCAGGGTCCCACCCCACAGGTGAGGTCTGGCGCAGATTCACAAAGAAGAAGGAAATCCCCGCCCGAGCCAGGACTTGAGGCTTTGAGAAAACAGTTCTCATTACTCACCAGAGGGTTGATGCTCTTGTCAGACAAATCATAATCGGTGGAAGCATTGTTCTTGATCAGCTTGCCGTCCTTGATGAGGTAGCCCTGGCCGATCTTGTAGATCTACATAAGAGATGGACCGTAGAAACTTAAAAGGAGAGACAGACTCCAGGAAAGCAGCTATCGCCTCAGTCCTAGTGATAGGGCACCCCAGGCTAGGAGCAGAAAGAAAGGCTGGCTGGGCCTCAAGATATCGCCACGTGTTGGGAGACAGTGGCCCCCCCAAAACCGCAAAGGAAAGGCCAGACGTGGCTCTCATCTTTGGTCACTCGAAGGGTCAGCTGCACCAGAACCACCTTCGATGGCACCTTGTAAACCACTGACGTCCACGAGCCAAAAACCGTGCCCCATCATACAAGGTGAGCAACTCCGGTCCAAGTGCAGTCCGGAAGCTACGGCACAACGGAGCAGTGCTAACAGGAAATGGAAACTGCACTCCCAACACTGGGCTCGTCTCTCCCTTCCAGGTTTAAAGTCTCCACACGAACCCCCTTGGCACCTCACCTTCTTGTTGATCTCGGTGCGGTGATGGTAGCCTTTCTGCCCAGCCCGAGCCACAGAAAAGGCCACTCGGGCAGGATGCCAGGCCCCAATACAGGCCACCTTGCGCAGCCCTCGGTGGGTTTTGCGGGGTAGCTTCTTCGTGTGCCAGCGGCTGGTGACCCCTAGAACAGACACAAGCTTGTTACCGGGGCGTCTAGAACGCCTGCCAGTGGCCCTTTCCCACTGAGTGCCCAATTTGAGTTCACTCGACACTTGAGTATGGACAGTCAACACCCACATGGACTAGGTGAGTGAGGGACAGGAAGGCTTAACATACACGTGACCCTCTAACCCCTCTTACTCGCTCCAGTGGATCACCTGCCAAGACGTAAACCTGTTCTCAACTCAAGAGGCCTGGGAGAACCGGCCGTGCGCTAGAATGGGAACACGCGCACTTCACAGCATTCACCAAGTTCTACGCTGTCGGAGGCTGACCCAATTTCCGAGTCCCCTCCGCCTTCTGCAGTGAGCTCCACACGTAAAGGTTCAGATGTATGGCCAGATCACCCCCAGTCCTCCTACCTCCCTGCCACTTGGCCACAGGGCTATTCCCAGAGACAAGGCAGGGAGGAAAGTTTCTGCCATCTTACTCGTGAGATGTGCCCAGCGCTCCTTCCAGAGCCTCATCGCCAAAGATCTGGACCTGAAACCGCATCTGACCACCACTTGGGCCACTGCAAAGCTCACCTTTGTAGCCTTTGCCCTTGGTGACGCCGATGACATCGATCATCTCGTCCTGCCCGAACACCTGATTCACAGGCACCTGCTGCTCCAGCCTCTCACGGGCCCAGTCCAGCTTCTCGGCCACCGTGCCTCCGTTCACCTGGATCTCCATGAGGTGGGCCTTCTTCTGGCGTAGAGGGAGCAGGCGCATCTAGGAGGGAATCGATACGGCTCAGGTACCTGAGCTTCAACTCTCCTCCAGTGGCAGAACAGTTTGGCAACCTTGAACCGCATGTTTCTCTACTGGCAAAAATGAAAAGGCTCCTTCCTGTGTTAAAATCCCTACCGGGTACCATTCCCCTTTTCAATTCTGATGCCGGAGTTCACCATCAGGATGGACTGATCCTTAATACACACGGGCCACACCAACACAAGCAGACCTGACCAGATCCTGGGACCAACTAGCCCTATGTTCCTGATCATCATGCTTTCTGGTTGCTTCCAATACTGCCCTCGTTTACCCTGGCCATCTATCTTGGCTCTACTGACCGTCAACAACCCACTCACATTGTGGGAGAGTGGAAATAGCACCTCAGTCAAGAGATAAGCTGCAAAGTTAGGGAAAAAAAGAATTCAAACCTAAAGCGTTTCATTAAGAGTGGCCCAGTGCTGTCCTGTGGAACTTTCTTCAGTAACGGACACACACTACAAATCTAAGCCAATATGGTCATTTTAACCATACTGAAACTAAACAATTTAACAATCAGGGGTGTATACCCAGAATAACAACTCAAGCAAACTGCAGAGGACGTAGTCATTCTACAGCCAAAGGGTCACGGCAAGTCAGATTTGAAGCGCAAACAGCCAGTAACCTACTACTATTTTCAGTTAAGCATTTCACAATGTCAAAGAATCGCTAGTTCCTTCCACCGCTTTTCCTAAAATGGGGCCCGGTTTCCCAAATAAAAAGCCTGGAGACACAGCGCCCTCTGTTGGCGACAGAAAAGCCAACCCTTAGGCCTGGAGGAACCGGGCTGCCTTCTCAGGTTAATAGACTTAGCCTGGCCTTGGGGATCCAGGGCAGGTGGCGCACCGTGTCGCCGCATCACTTCAAGCAATCCCCGGGCTGCTCGCTGGCCCATCCGTCGACAAGTTTAAGGAACCGGAACCAACCTTACCATCCCTCCAAAATCCCTACACAGTCCATTTGAGGTGAGGCATCAGGTCAGAAGAGAACTGGGGGGGCTCGGTTCAAGTAGGACCCCGTCTCCCTAGACAGGAAGCACTGGCGCAGTCCCCCTCTCGTGCGCCCTGCCGAGCGCTCACCTGAGTGTGGGCGATGACGCGGATCACCTGGCAGTACTTCTTCATGCTGCTGAAGTCCTTCTCCAGCTGCTTCTTGCCGTCGTCATCCTGCCACTTCTTGCAGTACTTGGTGAAGGCCTTCTTCTTGGACTTATGCCTTCAGGGGCAGAGCAGAGTTGGGGAGGGGGCGGGGCGCAGGCCTTCATCACCCCTCCAAGGGGTGAGCGGAAGGCACGCTGGCGCCACATAGGGATGGGGCTCATTGCCGGCTTCTAAGGAGCCTTTTCCACCGGCAAGCGGAGCCCGGATGGAGCTCATCGGGCAGAGCCGAGCGGAGCTGAGCAGAGGTCCACAAAATTAATACAAGTCACAAACATTCAAACGCTCACTAATTCTTGCTCCGACTTAGCCATTAACCCGACCACGCTCCCGGACGGAGGACTGGGGGAGTTGGGCACTCTCTCAGTCTCTAGCCCTACTCTCCACACTTCCCAGCAACCAAAAGAACACGAGAACTACTGAGTTCTCAGTCCACACCCACTAGGCTGAACAGGACGGTCTAGAGGTGCTGCTCAAGGTCTGTCCCCAGGAACTGTTCTGCTCAGGACACCAACTAAACCAGACGCCAGAGCAGTTGTAGTTCCTCCCCTGCTAGAGAGAAAACCCGCACAGGGCCCGACCCACAGAGCGCATAGCCTCCTCGTCCCTGTCCCTTACCAGTTCTTATAGAAGCGCCTTTTGCACTCATCACTGATGTGCTCAGCGAAGATGGTCTTAAAGGTACGAAGGCCTCGAGGGGTTTCCACGTAGCCCACGACGCCCACAACCACCATGGGCGGGGTCTCCACAATGGTCACAGCCTCCACGACCTCCTTCTTGTTCACCTCTGTGGAAGAGAGGGCGGTCAGACCGGAGGGGGACAGCCAGAGTCGCCGAGGGATTATGACGCTGCGTCTGCAAGTGCCCACTTCAATTAAAGAAGGCAACGTGCTTGAGGTAACCAGGAAGTTTGCAGAAGTGGGGTCCTTATCGGCAACCTGCACTCCCAGGGGCCAACTTCCCGCATGTGTTTTGTGTTTCTAACTCAAAAAAGTATCAGGACTCTAAGGCAGTGCGATTTTTCTACTTTGCACTTCACAACCAGGGACACGGGCAGTATTCAGGCTTTTAGAGTTAAGGCTCACAGGAACTATCTCCCAAACTGGCATACTCCTATGCTGTGGATCTTTTAAAACTTACTCACGTTAAAGTTCCCGGACTTCAACACATCCCTCCACCTACAGCAATGCCAGCCATCTACAGCCCGAGACACCGATCCCACCAAGAGATGGTCTGCCCCAACTCTAGTCCATCCCCATCCTCGGCTCCTAACCACCCCCCCCCCCCACCACCAGCTCCGAGGATGCAGCCTGTACTTACTGGATCCTGGCCTGTCGACCTCCCGCACGATGTGAGTCATGCCGGCCTTGTAGCCCAAGAAGGCGGTGAGGTGGACGGGCTTTGAAGAGTCATCCTTGGGGAAGCTCTTCACCTTCCCACGGTGTCGGCTGCTGCGCTTCCGAGGCAAGAAGCCCAGGGACCCATGCCTGGGAGCGGAGAACTTCCTGTGAGACTAGGAGGAAACAATCCATGTTAGCACTCAGGCTCATCTAAGTAGCTCACTTCCGACGCCCAGCGTGCCTCAGTTGAACGCTGAGTCCACACCAGCGACCCCATGAATAAACATGCTAACGTGCGGGGCTGGGTTCACTTGCTTAGAGGGCCACACATCCTAAACGAGTTCTATCTTTGCCTCGAAACCTCATTTTGTAACCCAAGCAAACGTACTTTCTTAACAGGACAAAGACACACAAGGTGGGGGGGAGGGGTCATTAAAATCACTTCACACAGGTGGCTTTATAGTCGAGTCAGCAACAGTTTGACCACAAAGAGACTTCTGGGACAAGCAGCTGGCACTACAGGTTCCCCAGGCCGGACTGATAACACGTAGAGGCCACCAGAACCCGACAGAGCCAAATCAGAACATGACAATCAGCACAGAGTCTCTGTCCGCCCGTCAATAAGTTCATCATCTGTGGTTCCTCGGAACTCCAGAGGCCTTACGGTTGTACGAACCGTCCCACCCATTTCAGCCCGAGGCCTCGGCACCCCTACCCCAGGCTCCCCTCCCGCGCCCTACTTGGATTTCTGCACCTCCCAGGTTAGCACGACTAGTGCCTGGCGATCCCACTCAAGTGCCTCCTGGCCTACGTGCTCAGACTCTAAACCGGATTAACACTAAATCGGTAAGGGCGAGATCCGGAAAATTATCTGGCTCTTGAGAATTTTCGGGCTCGGGGCCTCCAAACCGGAGCCAGGCCCAAGGGCTTTCGCCAGCCGCCTGGCGGGCCCCAGGTCAAGCACAGGCCTCGGGTCTTTCCAGAAATAGGCCTGGTTGGGGATGTCGCCGAGTCTCCCATGCTCGTCGAGCAGGCCCCCGGCGCCCGCCGAGTTGGGATGGCGGCGATGCGCCGCGGATGGAGTCGTGCCGCCGCGCCAACAAAGAGGGGAGCGCCATGATAACACATACCATTCCCGCCGCCGAATGCTGCCGGTAGAGGTCGGGGCTCTGCCGGCGAGCCATTTATAAAGCCCCGCCTGGCTCCGCCCCTTCCGGCGTGCGAGCGCGCGCCCGCGGCGGACGCCGGGTCGTGGGGCGGGTACGGGGCGCCCTTTCCACGCACGCTCGTCCTCGCCCAGAGTTCGTTCTGAGCTGGACGTCCGTTTCGGGGGCGGGGATTAGAGACTATACGGCGAGCGACTGGGCTCAAACTTAGCGAAGCGCCAGGGAAACGTTGGCAGAGAATTGGGCGCAACGACCGTTCAGCGTTAGGTAGCTGCCAAGTTGGATGACACACGCCGTTACGCTGAAGCTAAATGGCCGCGTCTGGTTTTTTGGGGTTTTTTTTTTTTCATGTGAAATGCCGTCCCCTCCAGGATTGAATAACCCAGCTGTGGGTTTCAGCGCCCAAGCGCCTTCACACGTGACATCCCCTTTCCGTCCCACACAGCGGATCCGCGGTGTTGGCCGTTTGGCGGGCAACCGACTTGGGACGCGTTGCCCCGCTCCCACCCGTTCAGAGTTGGAGAGAAAAAACCGAAAACCGGGCCGCCTGACTCCCAACCCAGAGCTGCTTCCGCGACACCAACTTGCCTTTACTGCTTTCTGATTTCGGACACCCGTCCCTCAAGCCCCGTCTGGGCCATGACTCCGGGTGTCCAGGTGCTGTGGCCCGCGCTTGCTACTGATGGTCAGTGAGGCGACAAAACCGCCTCACGACCTGCGGTCACGGGTCCAGCTGCCCAACGTCCCTGACTCGCCCTTCCAGCCTCAGGAGCCCTTGCTGATCTCCGCCTGCCTCCCCCCACCCACGGTGACCCACGAGCTTCCTAATTGCTCCCCCTGCTTCCAGGCTTGCCTCTCGAAATCTTTTTAAGAATCACATGTTATCTTGTTACTTCCCGTGGCTCCCTGTTGTTTCCTGGGGATTAAGCATTAACTCCCGAGGCTGCCCCCCAAAGGCCTGATACACCCTTTTTGCTGGGGAGGGCACACACGCTGTCACCCATACGTCACCTTGCACCTCCATCCCACCCGGTCCTGTTACTTGATTCTGGACCTGGCCATTGCACGCTCACACCATTGGTTAAAAAACCATTCATTTCATCTTCACACCATCCCTTGGGGGGTCGGGGGTGGGCGCGGCGCCGATTTCCCTCACTGGAAATAAGATTTCCCTTATGGGAAATCTTTGGGGCCAGATGTGTTTCCAAACTCAGCATTTTTCATGTTTTAAATAAATCATGCAATATGGTGCACATACTTATGTAATCCTCCCCAAACTCTTTAATGAGACACATTAATTCTGTAAAAATATAGATGCAGATATAGATACCTTCTTATGGAGTGGGATAAATATAAACGGCTTCACATCGGTTCAAGGCTGACTTTGCTGCCTAAAAGATCCGTCGGTTTGGTTTTTGCTATCCAGTGGCTTCTGTTTTTAATTTCAGAATTGCAAACGAAAGACTATGACCCATATTGTCTGTCCCCTCCTATAGAGCAAACGAAGTTTCAGGCCAAGAGGAAATAATTTGACAAAAGTCACACAATCAATGAAGGACAGGGCTCAAGTCTGACTCCAGCTTCGGTTTTCACAGCATCAGACTTGGTGTCCAGTAACCCCCCTCACTGGAAAGAGCTCTGGGCCCCCAAATCATTCAATAAGAAATATTTACCGGGGGAACCTGGGTGGCTCAGTCGGTCAAGCGTCTGACTTCAGCTCAGGTCGTGATCTCACAGTTCGTGAGTTCAAGCCCCGCCTTGGGCTCTGTGCTGACAGCTCAGACCCTGGAGCCTGCCTTGGATTCTGTGACTCCTTCTCTCTCTGCCCCTCCCCTGCTCATGCTCTGCCTCTCTCAAAAATGAATAAACATTTTTGAAAAATTAAAATGGCGAAGAGAGTTTAAAAAGGTTTGACAATGTCACTAAAGGTCCTAGACAGACTATTCTCCCTAAAAGGCATTCCCTCCTTACCATCAAGGGAGAAAAGAGAGCATCAAGAGACTTCTGTCATTCCATTTGTGCATACAGCTCACTGGGTTATTGTCTTGGGCCTCAGGTTCCCCATCTGTCAAATGAGGGATTCGTTCATCCATTTATTTAACAAATGTGTGCTGTGCTAAGCCTGCTCTGCCTAGCCTTGTGCCCAGCTCTGCAACATAGAAATCCAGCAGACATGAAGCACCTGCCCTGGGAGAAACCAGTTTGCCGACATCATAACTGCACCAGAGGCCTGTGCAAAATATGATTGGAATACAAGAGAGGACTGGTGAACCCCCCCCCCCCAGGTCGTGGGCTTCTGCTGAAGTGATGTTATTTGAATTGGGCCGCAAAGGATTTTTATTTGTCAGGCCAAAAGGCAGCTGTCCAGGCAGAGGGAACAATATGTACAAAGGTACAGAGAATAAACGATCTGCTCACGGACTGCTTGTGGTTTGATATGGTCCAGAGAGTAGGGGACAGTGGCAGGAGACAAGCTTAGGAAGACAGAGTTCAAATCCCAGCCTAGAATCTAAGGAAACTTCATCCTGAGGGCAGCGGGATGCGCTAAAAGGGTTAAAGCACCCGTCAAGGTGGGTGGCCTGGGTGACGTGACCAGTGTGACCTGTAAGGTGAATATAAAGGAGCCAAATCCGGAGATAGTTAGGATGGACAAGATCTGGAAACGATTGGCATGAGTCGTTGGAGGTGGGATGAAGTAAGGAAGACACAGGGCAAGGATCACGGTACCCATTACGGAATATTGGGTAAATACGACTTTTACAAGGGCAAGATTTGTAGGTTTGGGATTCTTTTATAGGGTTAAGCGTATCCTTTCTGCTTCCAAGAACGTGTCTGAGGTTACACACCAAAACATGTGCAACTCAACAAGAAAAAGGTAAGCAAATGAGGGAAGGGAAAGAAAATGAAACCAGAAAGGGATCACACGCCAAACACGCATCATAGAACTCTGTGTTTGTGCCAGAGTCGTCCTTCCATTTGGTTCCGGGCCTCTGTGCAGCCACGTAAAAAAGAGAAATGTGATTAGGAGCACATTTCACAATATCCGCATGATGAAAACAAACCGGTAAGTAGAAGGAGTCCGCTGTGCCTAAAATAAGGCTTGAAAGAAATTTCTCTGGGGAGACAGAGAAATGTTTGGCTGAAGGGCCAGCATGGGATGTCGTCGGTAATGCCCCGAGCGTCCTCCCACAGTGAACTCACAGTGGCTACGTACACACAGCGCAGACCAATGAATTCAAGGTAACACACCAGTACGATCCGTATGAGCGCTTTACGAGAGGCCGGAACAAAGGGGTGGGGTTACCTGATCCCAATTGCTAGTTTCATCCAAAGATACAATCCAGAGCCTGGTGGGGCACCCGGCTCGCCCGGTGGATAGAGCATGAGACTCTTGATCTCAGGGTTGTGAGTTTGAGCCCCACATGGGGTGTGGCGCCGACTTAAAACAACAACAGCAACAAACCCAGGCGCATCTGGGTGGCTCAGCTGGTTGAGCATCTGACTCTTGATTTCGGCTCAGGTCGTGATCTCACATTTCGTGGGTTCAAGCCCCACGTCGGGCTCTGTGCTGGCAGTGCGGAACCTGCTTGGGATTCTCTCTCTCTCTCCTTCTCTATCTATCCCCCCTCCCACGCAGGCTCTAAACAAACAAACAAATAAATAAATAAAATCCAGAGTCTGAAAAGAAATGGATGATGTTATTTACAAATGGCCTTCCATCACTACTGTTTTTTAAAATGGAACTTCTGGGGCGCCTGGGTGGCGCAGTCGGTTAAGCGTCCGACTTCAGCCAGGTCACGATCTTGCGGTCCGTGAGTTGGAGCCCCGCGTCAGGCTCTGGGCTGATGGCTCGGAGCCTGGAGCCTGTTTCTGATTCTGTGTCTCCCTCTCTCTCTGCCCCTCCCCCGTTCATGCTCTGTCTCTCTCTGTCCCAAAAATAAATAAACGTTGAAAAAAAAATTTTTTTTTAAATAAAAAATAAAAAAATAAAATGGAACTTCTGATAAGCAGCAGAGAAAGGTCTCAGGCTTTGCTCAAATACCTAACAGGCAGATGTTCTGTATGGCCAGGTAAAGCTCTAGGTGTGGACTAACCGTAGTGGCAGGTCAGGAGGACCTGAGCAGGAGCCAAACAGGGATCACATGATGTTTCAACGTCCACCTCTCTCACCGGACCGGAAGTTTCCTGTAGGCAGAGACCATATCCTGTTCCCACGTTCTCAGCACCCAGTACAGGGCCTAGCACAGAGGTCTGGGCCACATCTGTCAGGTGAGGGCATGAACACGGGGGACCCAAACTAGAACGTCACAGTTTTACTTTCAAAGGCTCCCTCCCTTGTCCCCTTGAAGCAATAATGCCCCCTCTTTGACATGAGCTCACACCCCGATCGTTTGTGCTGTCACTGATTGTTGCAAAACCACCAGGCCCAGATGAGAGGGTATTTGAGCCAGAGCGTCAGTTAATGTGAGCTTGTGGCATGAGCACTGCTCGATGTCCCCAAGGCAGGAGCCTGGGCACAGAGGCTCTGGGCCATGGAGGCCCCACATCCCTGCTCCTCCACCACCAGCTGTGAGGATGATGCCCCAGAGAATGGGAGCCTGCTGGCCATGGGGGCGTGGCATTTCCTGCCCCTTCCCCTGTGTGGTGCAGGCCTGGTGAAGTTCTACGCCCCCCTGCTGGGGCTGCAGGTGACCATAGCAAACGTGGCCTCCCACTGCCTCTCAGTCCATCTACTGGGCCTCTGTGTCCTGTGCTACAGTAGCCGGCAGGTAGGCCGGGGGTGAGGCCAGGAAGCTGTGCATAAAGTTGCCACTGCCTATCCAACGGGCCTTGTGGCAGCCACTGACCGTGGCCTGGGGCTGGGGCCCCCAGCAGCTCACCATCCTGATGCTCGGAGCCTGCCACCACATCCCGCGGCTCTTGTGACACTTCAAGTGGGAGTCCAGCCTGGTCCTACTCACCATGGCCCAGTGGGCCTCCTACAGCCTGGCCAGCCTCCACCAAGAGAATGACAAGGCCTTGGAGCCGCCGCTATGAGCCGGGCTGCCGCAGGTGGCCATGTCCCTGCTGGTCTGCTGCCTAGACAGGCTGTGGGCGGCCGTGGGGCGGGTAGGCCGGGCCGTGCTGGGCCCAACCTCTAGGGTGGGCCAGGTTGTGCTGGGCAGAGTCCAAAGACCTGGATGCGGTCACTGCCATCCTTCCAGCCATCCCCATCCCTGGCCCTGACCCAGCCACCCGGAGCAGGCTCCCACCGGCCTCCATCAGCCTGTGCCTCGTGTTTGGGGACAAGGATGCCCGTGGGCGAGAAGGAGGCCATGGCTTTGGGGCCACCGAGGTGCCCGTTAGCACCAGGTTCCAGAACAGCAGGACAAGCAAGATGGCCTCCAGGTGTTCAGGCTGGGGGACCTGGTCTCAGCTCTATCACCACTGTGTGTCTCTGGGGAGGCTCCTTTACCTTTCTTAGCCTCAGTTTCCTTTTTTGTAAAAATTAGACGATAGGCCTCTAGGGAGAGGGGATATATACAAATGGGCCATTTGTAAATTGTAGAGTGTTCTTCCTTCTTTAATGACCCTACCAGAATGTATAAGACCTCCTTGGAGACAACTTTCATATTCTATCAAAGGATATAAAAAGAAGACAGTGATAAATAGAGTGATGTAGTCAGTTCATGGATCGACGGACCTAATGTCTTAAAAAATGTCAGTTTGTCTCCAAATGAATCCATACAGTCATTGAGATTCCAACCAAAATCCCAAGGGATTGTGGCAGGGGCTACTCAGAAACCGATTCTAAGATGTGTATAGAAAATCAAGGTCCTGGGCGTGCCTGGGTGACTCCGTTGTTTAAGCATCCGACTTTGGCTCAGGTCATGATCTCGCGGTCCATGGGTTCGAGCCCCACGTCCGGCTCTGTGCTGACGGCTCAGAGTCAGGAGCCTGCTTCGGATTCTGTGTCTCCTTCTCTCTCTGGTCTCCCCCGGCTCATGCTCTGTCTTTTGTGCTCTCAGAAATAAATAAACATAAAGAAGAGAAAATCAAGGTCCTTGAAAATTTAGGGCTTTTTGAAAAAATGAAGCCAAGATGGGGATTTACTTGACCAAATATTAAGACATATAACCAAAGCACAACAGTAAAAACAATGCGGTAGTGACACAGGCACAGAAAAACAGGCAGACGAATGGAATGGAATGGAATGTAGAACCCTAGACATAGGCTGGGTACACACGGAAACTCGATACGTGAAAAAAGTGACATCCCAAACCAGTATGAAAGCATGGATTATGCAGCAGAAGGGTTGGAGAAATTGGTTCACGACAGGAGAAAATAAATACATATGGATCTTGTAATGGATTGAAGGTGTTTCTCAGAAGATATGTCCACCTGTCAATGCGGCCTCATTTAGGAAAAAGTCCTTTGCAAAGGATTCTTTGAATCAAGGACCTTGAGATTAGATCATCCTGAATTAGGATGGGCCCTAAACCCAATGACTAGTATCTTTTTTTTTTTTCAAGTTTATTTATTTTGAGAGAGACAGAGACAGCACAATTTGGCAGGGGGGTGCGAGGGAGGAGAGAATCCCAAGCAGGCTCCGCACTGCCAGAACAGAGCCCGAGGCAGGGTTCAAGCTCACGAAACTGTGAGATCATGACCTGAGCCGAAACCAAGAGTTGGACACTTAACCGCCTGAGTCCCCCGGATGCCCTTGATGGGTATCTTGATAAGAAAAACTAAGGGAAAGAGAAACACAGAGGGGAGGGCCATGCAAAGAGAGACACAGATTAGCCAAGAAATGTCAAGGATTGCCAGCAGCCATCAGAAGCATGAAACAGCTTCTCCTTCAGAGCCTCCAAAAGGAGCCCACCCTGCCAGCATCCTGATTTCAGACTTTTCCAGAACGGCGAGAGAGTAAATCTCTGTTGTTTTCGGCCACCAAGCTTTCGGTAACTTGCTACAGCCGGCCACAGGAAACGAATACAGACCCTTACTTTGCGTCTCAGCTCTATACGTAAGGTCCAAAAAAATTTGAGGCTCTGTACAATGCAGATGGGTATTATTTATGTTATTACAATGATTTGTATGTGCCCAGTTGCATTTCTTAGCCTTTGGGAAATAGCTGCCCTTCACTGAGGGCAGAAGAATCTTTTATTTCATTCAGTCAGTCAACCCTTTGAGGAAAGCACTCTTCTATCAGCTCCATTTTAGAGCTAAGGAAACCATCCCGGAAGAACTTAGTAACTTCCTGGGGTGCCTGGGTGGCTCAGTCGGTTAAGCATCCGACTTCGGCTCAGGTCATGATCTCCTCGTTCATGGGTTCGAGCCCCACGTCTGGCTCTGTGCGGACAGCTCGGAGCCTGGAGCCTGCTTCGGCTTCTGTGTCTCCCTCTCTCTCTGCCCCTCCCCCACTCATGCTCTGTCTTTCTCTAAAATAAACAAACATTAAAAAAAAGACTTGCTGGTGCAACCACTCTGGAAAACAGTATGGAGGTTCCTCAAAAAATTAAAGATAGAACTACCCTACGACTCAGCAATTGAACTACTAGGCATTTATCCAAGGGACTCAGATGTGCTGTTTCAAAGGGACACGTTCACCCCCATGTTTAGAGCAGCATTATCAACAATAGCCAAAGTATGGAAAGAGCCCAAATGCCCATGGACAGATGAATGGATAAAGAAGATGTGGTACATAGATACAATAGAGTATTACTCGACAACCAAAAAGAATGAAATCTTGCCATTTGCAACTATGTGGATGGAACTGGAGGGTATTATGCTAAGTGAAATTAGAGAAAGACAAAAGTCATATGACTTCACTCATATGAGGACTTTAAGAGACAAAACAGATGCACATAAGCGAAGGGAAACAAAAATAATATAAAAACAGGGAGGGGGGGCCAAACAGAAGAGACTCCTAAATATGGAGAACAAACTGAGGGTTACGGGAGCGGTCGTGGGAGGGGGGAGGGGCTCAATGGGTCAGGGGCACTAAGGAATCGACTCCTGAAATCATTGTTGCACTATACACTAACACTTTGGATGTCAATTAAAAAAATAAAATTAAAAAAAAATTGACCTATTTAAAAAAAAAGAATTCAGTAACTTCCTGAGGTCACACAGCAGAATTCACACCTTCAACCGCTAGCCTTCACATCCCTGTTCAGAATGAGCTCTTTCCAGGGTTTCTGTGGCATCTCCTTCACTGCCACCACTAGCATGGAGGTGTCAGGAAGACAGGCTCTACTGAGTTCCCTGCTGTGTCCCCAGGCCAAGAGTGTATATATATATATGCATACGATATGTGTGTATATATGTACATATGTGTGTATATACATAGATATACGTGTGTGTATATACGTATCTATTCATATATACGTATATATGCTTATATGATCCTATGAATGACATCAGATGCCAGTGTCCCCTTTTAGACTTCTGCCTGTGCTATTCCTGCTTGTTTGCTGTTTACAGAGCCTGCTTGCCTCCCAACCCTCAATGCTAAATCCAGGCAACTGTCCCCTCCTGCCTGGATTACTGCACCGACCTCCGGGAGCATCCTTTTTTGTCCTCCCCTTGCTCCTAAAATCCATCCTCCGCCCTGCAGGCGGCGGGGTAAGATCTCACGCTGTGAATCAGATCAAGTTATTTCACTGATTAAGACCCTCCACTGGCTTCCCATAGTATGAAGCCGGGCTGGGTCCCGGCGCATCCCTGAGTCCCCCGGGGGGGAGGGGCCCCATCCAGGCCCCGCCCCCCATTCCACCTGCCGCCCTCCCTGCAGCAGAGCCTTTGAACCTGCTGCTCTCCCTGCCCGGAACACGGGCTGCCCGACTGACTTCCACTCACTCTTGTTAAAGCATAAATGTTAAGAGATGATAAGATCGCGACTCTTGTGCAGGTGCAGGTATAAAAGGAACATATATCAAAGATTTTATTTAGTGCATTAATTAATGAGAGAACTAGACAGATGCCACAGCTGGTTCAAAGGAAAAGATGCGGAACCACACATTCATATGGAGTAAAGAAATGTCGAAATGAATTTACAAACAGATGTAAAATTGACTTTCTCCCGGGGGGGGGGGGAGGGTGTCCTTCCACTGGACCGGATTTATTTGCATACGTATAGATAAGGGTTATTTTCGTAGCTGCACTTTATCTACAATCCACAGAGCCATAAAACAGTTTCACAGCAAAGAAGAACCTTTTAAACTACATCAAACTAGATAATCCCCCAAAGCTTTGAGCATGTCAGCAACAAAAAGGACAGCCAGCGATCTCGTTTGCTTATTCCAAAATAAATTTTTGGAATTAAATTTTTCTTCCACTCTTCAGATGGTACCTTATACATTACTTCTTGGGAAGCCTCCTCCAATCACCTGATGGTACAATCTCGTCTCCCTCCCCTCCTCAGACCTTATCCCCCATGGTGGATTTTATTTATGTGTTTGTTTGTTTGTTCGTTTGTTTAGTAAGCTTTAGGCCCAACCTGGGGCTTGAACTCAAAACCTGGAGACCAAGTGTCAGGCGCTCTCCCAGCTGACCCAGCCAGGTGACCCCCTCTTTGCAGATTTTAAATGGTCACTGTCAGCTGATTTAAAGAGGGTGCCTCTCTGTCTTGCACAGCACCGAGCACATAGGCAGGTTTCGTAAATACTTGTGGATGAATGTGCGGTGAGCCTGTTTGTTTGGGGATATGTAAATATTATCAGTGGAGCCTCAGGTTTGGACATCCTGGGTCCCTCTAACCAAAATGTATTTCTCTTCCCTGGGGGAACATGAAGGTGAGAAGCCCCTCCCCCCAGAACCCCCAGCATTTTCCTCGTTTGACCAGCTGACCTAATAGCCACCCAAGTCTTTGTTTCCTCGGGTGTGAAGTAGAAAGAATCACATCTGAATCAAGGGGTCATTCATTCATTCGTTCATTCATTCATTCAGTGAATACGTAGGATCGATTGCCTGTTACACACCAGATTCTGTTAGTTGATGTGCAAGGAACAAATTTAGAATCTCTAAAAGTAAGAAAGAGAATTTTATTCAAGCCCCAGTTAGGACAGCTGCCTGGGAAACAGGGTCTTCAGAGGGAAGAACGTGTTTCAGAGAATGAACAGGGTTATGTACTTTTTTTTACATCTTGTAAAAGCTCAAAAGATTATAGGTTAGCAGATAGGTGGGAATCCCAAGTTTTATCCGAAAGGAATGCAGGGAGTGGGAGCATTGATAGATATCTCAAATGGGGTGCCTGGGTGGCTCAGTCGGTTAAGCGTTTGACTGGATAACAGCTCAGGTCGTGATTTCGAGGTCGTGAGATCGAGCCCCACATTGGGCTCTACGCTGCGTGTGGAGCCTGCTCAGGATTCTCTCTCTCTCTCTCTCTCTCCCTCTCCCTCTCTCTCTGCCCCTCACCCGCTCATGCTCTCTCGCTCTCTCTCTCTCTCTCTGAAAATAAATAAATAAACATTTTTTTTTTTAAAGGACAAGATGGCTTTCCTTCGGGCACTCATTCACAAAGCAGCTGCCCGATACACGTGTGGCGGGCCATAAATCAGGCTTCTGGTTTGAACAAAGTTTATATACAGTCATGCTGACTTAGAAGTAGATCTTTTTTTTATTATTTAATTAGTCCTTCTCTGACTAATTTCACTTAGCACAATACCCTCCCGTTCCATCCACGTAGTTGCAAATGGTAGGAGGAAATCTAAAGTGGCTTCCCTCGTGTCTCAGGACTTTAGAGAGCTTTTCTGTCATCAGTTATACTCATTACATATAATTCGTTGTATAATTATAATATCCATTCTCTCAATCTTCAGAATCCCTTACACCAGGACTTCTCAAACTTTAATATGCAAACCAATCACCAGGCTTGTTAGAATGTGGGTCTGATTCATGAAGACTAGGTCTGCTGCTGCTCTTTGGGGCACCCTTTAAATAGCAAGGCTCGGGGCACCTGGGTGGCTCAGCCGCTCAAGCGACCGACTTCGGCTCAGGCCACGATCTCACGGTTCACGAGTTCGAGCCCCGCGTCGGGCTCTGTGCCGACGGCTCGGAGCCTGGAGCCTGCTTCGGATTCTGTGTCTCCCTCTCTCTCTGTCCTTTCCCCGCTCATACCGTCTCTCTCCACCTCTCAAAAAATGAAGAAATGCTAAAAAAAAAAATCTTTTTTAAACCAATTAGATCTCCAAAGGTACTCAGTTGAATTTTTGTTTTATAACGCAACAAATTGCAATTTCTGGGAGCGAAACCCAGGCATGAGGCATTTGGAAAAGTTCTCCAGATGATTCTAAAATGTAGCCAAGATTGAGAACCACAGGATTGAAGAATTCCACATGAGGGTCGAGTTGGTAGGTTTCAACAGTTGCCCAGCCAGCCAATCTCTTCCAGATTGGTGATGTGTGCCCAGTTCTGCCCTGGGGGTGGGGGATTGGGGGGGTGAATCCATCTGGTGTTCATTCAAGGTACCTGGAGAGGTGGGAGAGGGTTGACGGTGGAAGAGGAGGTGAGGCACGTCTTCTAGAAGGAGGCAGCTCTCCTCAGAGGTGAGAAGGTTTCTGTGGCCTGCCCTATAGGCTCCTGGGCTGGGTGATTTCTGCCGGGTAGGCTTCTCAGGACCTAGGGTTACCCTGGTGTGCTTCTTGGGCACAGAATCCCCTGAAAAACAATAAATGCACATCAGTCACGATGTGCTGGCAGGGCAGAGTCTTCTTGGGATTCTCCCTCACCCTCTCTCTCTCTGCCCCTTCGCCGCTCGCATGCGCTTTCTCTATCTCAAAATAAATGAATAAACTTAAAAAAAGACGATAAAGGTCATTTTTAAATATGGGAGAAAAATCCCTGTGACCTATGGATGCCGAAAGTCTTAAATAAGGCCCTAGAAACACAAATCGTGAGGGGGAGGAAATGATTGTATTAGGCTGTGTCAAAAGTAAGGTTTGCTTTTCAGGGAAGGACATTGTAAACAACTAACGCTCACAGAGTACGCACTAGGTGCCTGGCACTGTTCTGTGTGTTTCCAAATGTTACGCCTCTTTACCCAACCATTCTTGGTGCTGTGCGTATCCGCACGTCAGTACATGGAGCACCAGAGCCGTAGAAAGAGATACACTTGAAAGTGTTGACAACAGATTCAAGCTCCCGGAGGCAGGGACCAAAGTGCGGGCGCTCAACCCGGGGTCCGCAAAGGCTTTCTGGAAGGGGCCAGAGAGTACACGTTTTGGCTTCGTCAACCATGCAGTTGCAAGGATCCAAAGTGCGCTCCAGTGGCATTAGGGTTACGTTAAGCTAAAGACACCTGAACAAACATCAGCCGCAAGAAACTTCTTTGCTGCCTCATGCACGACTTCCTGAAAGATACAGCCACACAAATCCCCCGGTCTGAGTGATTCACAGCCGGAATGGAGACCAACCATCGTAACCTGAGTAGTTGCTTCAACAAACTTTATCTGAAACTGTCACACCTTCTATCTAGAGCCGTGGGCAGCGGCATCAGGTGGGGAACATGGTAGAAACACAGATGCCCAGGCCCCACCTGTCACCACCCTGAGCCTCTACGTTCTTTCTGAGCTCGCCCTGGGAGGCTGATGCACACCACACGTGGGAACCTCTGCTTGTAGGGAAAGAAAATGATCGTGCCTCCTTCCATCTACCCTTCTAGGTTCTCAGCTGGGGCTCTGTAATAAGTGACAAATTAACAAGAGAAAAGCAAACAGAATTGTGTTAACACTCTACATCTCCTGTATACGTGGGGAAAACCCAGGGATGGGTAGCTCAAAGAGGCGATTAAAACTTGGGCTTATCTGGCATCTTCAACAAAGAATAAACACATGTGTAGAGAATGACAGGGCAAAGGTTAGGCTTCCAAGGGTGGCAAATGATGGGAGAGGGAATATATGGGAGGGGGGGGGAATCAAATGGAATGTGGTTTATCTTCAGATTCCTCTCGTGCTCCCATTGGGCTCATAACAGTCCAGAGCGGTCTCCAGTAAAGGAAAAGTTAAACCCTAGAAAGGAAGAAGGGGGAGAGAGCTCTTCCTGCGTTTGCTACTTTTTAATTGCCTTCAGCTCAAAATAATTCTTATGTCAAAGAGGCATATTTTGGGGTGTCATATTCTAGTTTCCTTCAATGATATTTCTGTACAGTGAAATAGTTTGCAGTCTGTTAGCCAGAATTAGGTAGCTCTATATAGAGTGCCGTGAAAAGACTTTCAAGACACATCGTCAAGGGGGAAAAGCAAGTCATGGGAACATCACAAACGCTACAATCCTACTTATTTGAAAACGAGATACATGTCCACGCATGCAAAGTGAGTAAATTCATAGACAGCCAACCAGAAGGTGGCTTAAACTGTGGCTACTTTTGAGGAGCGCGGTGGGCCTAAGGGGTGGGTGTGAAGACGGCTTTCCCAGATGGTCCCGTAGAGCCTGCTGTGTGCTTCACGAGGATGTACTCATTGTTAATTACTTGCGCAATTTTTAAAAATAAAAATCAAAGAGAACTGCTGAGAAGAAACAAAACAGGAATCATCTGGACTTCTTCAAAATATAGATACCGCCCTGGGGCCTGCTGAATCAGAAGCTGGGGCAGGGGAGGCACAGCCAGGTGGTAAAAGAACTCCAGGTAATTCTGACGGGCACACCCCCCTTAAGCACCACTCAACTAGGGAAAGTTGGGGCAAATGACTTAAACTGAAAATGCAAGTAATTATAAAAGTCTTTTCTGTGCACCAGAAAGCTCTGTGGGGACATCACACGGCTCTGATTGGGAGGCGCTGAGCAAATCCCTTCCCATCTCTGGGTCTGAGTCTCTTCTTTTGGGAAATGAGAGGGTTGGACCAGAATCTCTTTACTGGATGGTCCCAGGTCCCTTCCACTTAGGCGGAATTCTAAGTGGGTTGTGTTTCTAATCCAACCAACTAAGACCTAACTGCTATGTTGCTAAAAAAACAAACCACCAGATAACTGTCCCGCTACTGAATACAGAATAAAAGTAGAAAATCACCCCTTCGTCGTCCCTAATTGAGTCAGGCGAGCATCTCCAAGAGATGTTAAAAGCATTGGGTGAAACACAGAAAACAGTATAGTCATGGGGTGTCTGGGTGACTCAGTCGGTTGAGCTCCCGACTCCTGATTTGGGCTCGGGTCATGATCTCACGGTTTGTGAGTTTGAGCCCTACAATCGGGCTCCATGCTGACCCTGCAGAGCCTGCTTGGGATTCTCTCTCCCCCTCTCTCTATCCCTCCAGCTCTCTCCCTCTCTCCCCCTTAAAATAAATAAATAAACTAAAAAAAAAAAAAGAAGAAGAAGAAAGAGAACAGTATAGGGGCGCCTGGGCGGCTCATTCCGTTAGGCGTCCGACTTCATCTCAGATCGTGATCTCGCGGTCCGTGAGTTCGAGTCCCATGTCAGGTTCTGTGCTGACAGCTCCGAGCCTGAACCTGCTTCACTGCTGTGTCTCCCTCTCTCTCTCTGCCCCTCCCCTGCTTGCACTCTGTCTCTGTCTCTCTCTCACAAGTAAATAAACATTAAAAAAAAAAGAAGAAAAAGAAAACAGTATAGTCATGCAAAGTATTACGTACAGATTCCTTACTCATTCCGAAGGGAAAGTGTACTTCAACGGTGGGGGGACCACTTTTCAGCAAGTGGCAACGTTCATGGTGGGACAACCTGGCATGGGGTCCCTCCTGAAGTTCATGGCATCATCTGTGATGTGCTAAGGTCCACATGTCCCATGTAAGCGCAATCATGAGAAAACAGGCCAATCAGGCCTCTCCAGCCTCCACTTTTACCCTGTCCCTCCTCAACCTCTCCATTTCAGCCCCCCTCAGTTTATTGAAACTCCCACAGCTGGGGTTTCCCGTGCATACGGGGGTGACACATGTGACCATAACCTAAAGTAGGAGGGTGGAGGAACCTCTGCGGTGGTGAGATTCCATTTTTCACTGTGTCAGTCAGGGTCCAGAGAAACAGAGCCTATGGTGTGTGTGTGTGTGTGTGTGTGTGTGTGTGTGTGTGTGTGTGTGTGTGTAGATATTTGATTTATTTTAAGGAATTAGGTCATGTGACTGTGGGAGTTGGCAAGTCTGAAATCTGGAGGGTAGGCCAGCAAGACTGACACTCAGGCGAGAGTTGATGATGTTGTAGGCTTGGGTCCAAAACCTGCAGGGCAGGCACGACAGACTGGAAATTCAGGAAGGAGTTGATGTTGCAGTCTGGAGTCCAAACTGTCTCCATTTGGGGAAGCCTCTGCTTAAGGCCTTCAACTGACCAGGTGAGGCCCACCCAATTCTTGAAGGTCATCGCCTTCACGTAGCAAACACACTGTACACGTTGATCACGTCCACAAAGTGCTTTCACAGCCACATCTAGATTAGTGTTTGACCAAACAACTGGGCACCACAGCCATCGATGAGCTGTACCAAGGCATTTATTCGCTCGGAGCACCCACCTCACGAACTCGTCTCTTAGCTGTATCCACGCTCCCGTTTTCTCCACCTTTCTTTCGACATTTATATTTTTCATTTCTTCTGCTTGATTCGCTTTCCCTCCTTTTTGTTCCTCTTTGATGTTGCTAGTTTCTTCCCTTGTCTCCACGTCGTGCTTATTTCAAATGCTTGGTTTGTTTGTCCTAATACCCCTGCTTCAAATGGTACCTGCGTGTTCAGGGAGTTGTACGGCTCAGCTATCTAGTCGTTTCAGCCCCTGAGCTCCTCTCCCCTCTGTACAGGGATCTCAGTTATTCGATCTGGTTGTGTGTATTGAGAGAAGAAAAAGGCCAGTTCCTGGGGTGTGTTAGTCCCAAGGAAATTTACATAGAGGGGAAGATGAGCAGAGGAAATGGGGGGCGGGGACAGAAAGCTCCAGGGTCCACAAGACAGCTGCAAGCACTCCCTCTGGCTGACACTGCCCCCAGGTAATCATGGTTGCACCTTGAACCAGTCTCCTAGCTGGCCTTCTGCCTCCTGCTAATTTGGAGAGGCGGGTGAGTGAATGAATCCGGAGCGCAGCTGACTTCAACTTCCAACCGGCACATGGCATTAATTTGTGTGAACGGTGTGAGGTAGGAACCCAACCTCATTTCTTTCCCCAGCACTGCTCGTGTACTAAATGGGCTCTTCTTCCGTTTGCAGGGTCACTTCTGTATATCACATTTCCAAATGTTCATCATTCGATTTCTGGGCTCTGCATTCTGTTCCGTTGTTCTGTTTGTCTATCATCCAATTTACTGCAGCTTTATAACAAACCTTTACATCTTCTGTCTGATAGAACTTCCTCTTCTTCCTCGAAATCGGATTGGCAGTTCTTGGCCCTTTGTTTCTCCATAAGAATGTTAGAATCAGCTCCTAAGCGAAATAAGGCAGTCACAGAAGACAAAGGCCATATGATTTCACTCACATGCAGAATTTAAGGAACAAAACAGACATGAGCAGGGTGGGGGGAGAGAGGAAAACCTAGAAACAGACTCTTAACTATAGAGAACAAACTGATGATTACCGGAGAGGTGGGTGATGGGTGAAACAGGTGATAGGGAGTAAGGAGAGCACTTCTGATGAGCACTGGGTGTCATATGTAGGTGTGGAAACACTAAATTCTATACGCCTGAAGCTAATATTATACTATGTTAACCAACTGGAATTTAAATAAAAACTTAAAAATAATAATAATAATTAAAAGAATTTTAGAATCAACTTATCAACTTCCACTGAAAATCCTGTTGATTTGTGGACAGGAATTGCATTGACTCTATACATCAACTTGGGAAAACTTGAGACCTTTACAATGTTGAGCTTTGGGGCGCCTGGGTGCTTCAGTCGGTTGAGCATCCGACTTCGGCTCGGGTCATGATCTCACGGTTTGTAGGTTCGAGCCCCACGTCGGGCTCTGTGCTGACAGCTCGGAGCCTGGAGCCTGCTTCGGATTCTGTGTCTCCCTCTCTCTCTGCCCCTCCCCTGCTCACGCTCTGTGTCTCTCTGTCTCTCAATAATAAATAAACATTAAAAAAATTTTTTAATAAAAAAATAAATAAAACTTCAGCGCACCAAGGAGCAGAGCTATGTTAGGGAAGCTCTGACTTCAGGGCCTGTTCATCCCTCTGGGTTCAAGCCTTCCTTCTTTTTTGTCTTTTTGGTCCATTCCTGTTCTGTTTTGTTCTTTTTTTTCTATCACTTTAGGTTTTTGGCCATCCATATTGCTGGTTTCTTTTCTTTTCTTTTCTTTTCTTTTCTTTTCTTTTCTTTTCTTTCTTTCTTTCTTTCTTTCTTTCTCTTTCTTTCTTTCTTTCTTTCTTTCTTTCTTTCTTTCTTTCCCTTTCTTTCTTTCTTTCTTTCTTTCTTTCTTTCTTTCTTTCTTTCTTTCTCTTTCTTTATAAAGATTTTTTCCTTTGAGGATTCCAAACACTTAAAGATCAAGTCTCCGGGAGCACCTGGGTGGCTCAGTCAGTTAAACGTCTGACTCTGTTTGGGCTCAAGTCATGATCTCATGGTTGGTTGAGTTCAAGCCCCAGACTGGGCTCCACACTGTAGAGCTTGCTTGGGATTCTCTCTCTCCCTTTCTCTCTTCCCCCCACCCCAACCCTCTCTCTCACTCTCAAAATAAATAAACTTAAAAAAATAAGATAAAATAAAAAAAAGATAAAGTCTTTCACTTTCCATAAATCATCCCATCTGCAGTGACTTCATTTTCTGCTCGTGAGTGGTGAATTTGTTGCCTATAGGGTTTCAATAAGGCTTCTGGATTTTTGGTTTGCAGCTTTATTGGGAGTGGAAGGGTTTTGTTTTCTTTTTCCTACGCTTTCTGTTTTCCTCTGTGCCCAGGAAACTTGCCTCTACCAGGCTTCCAGGAGCACAATCCAGAAGCAGATCTCATATTTTAGGGCTCCTTCGATGGACGTATAGGGGACCCCGAAGCCTCAGCTGAAAAGCCAGTGGAGGGCTTGCTTGGCATTCTGGGGGCAAGCTAAATCTTTTTCTTTTTTTTTTTTTTAATTTTTAATGTTTATTTATTTTTGAGAGAGAGAAAGAGAGACAGAGTGCAAGCAGGGGAGGGGCAGAGAGAGAGGGAGACACAGAATCCGAAGCAGGCTCCAGGCTCTGAGCTGTCAGCATGAAGCCCGATGCAGGGCTCGAACTCACGAATCGTGAGATCATGACCTAAGCCGAAGTCGGACGCTTAACCGACTAAGCCACCCAGGCGCCCCATAAATCTTTATCCTCCCTCCCTGGATCCACCACTGTCTCTAAATCAGAGTCCCAGGGAGGGATCTTTGCAGTTATAGCTTTTGCGTCCTGTCCCAGTGACAGAGCGCCACCCCCCTAGCTGGCTTCACGCAGGAGCCTGGCTCAGGTTCTGTCTCTTGTGGAACATCTTAGACTCTATTACTCTACAAAAGCCAAACCTTCAGTGGCTGTGTGGATCCAGAGTCCAAGAGCCCGCGGCTTCGACCCTTTCCCCATTTCGTACTCCTACCGCACAGGGTTGTTTATTTTTGAGCCTGGATGGGTCGGTTAAATTTTCCCGTCTTGTATTTGGGTCACCATGGCTCTGTGTATGGTGGAGAAGTGTTTCTTGACTTGTTATGGGCATCATCTGTGGCGGTACAGCAAATTGCTCCGAAACTTAGTGGCCCCAAACGACAGCCATTTTATTATACGTTGTGATGTTTTGCGTCAGGAACTTGGGCATTGATTCTTTCTTCCCAAGTGGCACTAACGGAGGTCACTTGGTAGCGTTGAGGCCATGGGTCAGTCTGGAGGGTTTGGGACAGTGGCGGCGATGGCTAGAAGGCTGGGCTCAGCTGGGGCTCTTGCCCCGAGTAGGTATATGAGGTCTTGGTGGTCCCAACATAGATCTTTTTTTTTTATTAACTTGTTTTATTTTTTATTTTTTGAATTTGCATCCAAATTAGTTAGCATCTAGTGCAACAGTGATTTCAGGAGTAGATTCCTTAGTGCCCCTTCCCCATTGAGCCCCTCCCCCCTCCCACAACCCCTCCCGTAACCCTCAGTTTGTTGTCCACATTTAGGAGTCTCTTCTGTTTGGTCCCCCTCCCTGTTTTTATATTATTTTTGTTTCCCTTCCCTTATGTGCATCTGTTTTGTCTCTTAAAGTCCTCATAGGAGTGAAGTCATACGATTTTTGTCTTTCTCTGACTAATTTCACTTCGCATAATACCCTCCCGTTCCACCCACGTAATTGCAAACAGCAAGATTTCATTCTTTTTGATTGCTGAGTAATACTCCATTGTATATATATATACCACACCTTCTTTTTCCATTCATCCACCGAGGGACATTTGGGGTCTTTCCAGACTTTGGCTATTGTTGATAGTGCTGCTATAAACATGGGGGTGCAGGGGCGCCTAGGTGGCTCAGTCGGTTGAGCGTCTGACTTCGGCTCGGGTCATGATCTCGCGGTCTGTGGGTTCGAGCCCTGCGTCGGGCTCTGTGCTGACAGCTCGGAGCCTGGAGCCTGCTTCGGATTCTGTGTCTCCCTCTCTCTGACCCTCCCCCGTTCATGCTCTGTCTCTCTCTGGCTCAAAAAGAAATAAATTAAAAAAATTTAAAAAAAATGGGGGTGCATGTGTCCCTTCGAAACAGCATCCCTGTATCCCGTGGATAAATGCCTAGTCGTGCAATTGCTGGGTCGTAGGGTAGTTGTATTTTTAATTTTTTGAGGAACCTCCATACTGTTTTCCAGAATGGCTGCACCAGCTTGCATCCCCACCAACATAGACTCTTACATGACAGCGTAGGGCTGTGTTCCAGCAGACGGGAAAAGTGAACACTTATGTTTCCTTAAGGCCTGGGCTAGGAAAATGGCAAAATGTCATTCTACGGATCAACTGATGAACCATCACAGGCCTGCCCGTATTGAAGGGGAGGAGACATAGGCACCTGCTTGCCATGGGAAGAGGATCACAGAATTTGTGGCCATAGTTCATCTGCCACCCTAGGCTATGTTTTCCCCTGGACAACGAGATCCTTCAGGTGAGAGACCATATGCTGTTGGATCCCAAGGGTTTTCAGCGACTTGGCACACAGTGGTGTCACATATGTGTTGAGCAAATGACTAGATGGATTTAGTACGGAGGCTCGGAGCTAACTGGGTCTGTGGGTACTTCCTTCATCCCGTCCTTGAGAAGAGAATGGGATTGCCACGTCAGCTGAAACACTCCGCCAAGCAGCTCTCCAGAAAGATACCTGAAGCAGATTTTTTAAGACCACAATTCTGCTGTGGTTCATCCGCTCAAAGCCAACGAACAGCGTCGCCCCTCTGCCCAGGCAGCTCCACACTCCCGCAGAAAACAGACCTGACACCTTCCACACCAAAGCGGCCTCAAGGGGGCAGGAGAGGAGGAGTTGCAGCTCCGGCCGGACCGGGAGCTCAAATGACAGGGCAGGGCAAGATCAGGAAGCTCTGGGTTTGCAAAATCTTGACACGCGAAGAACAGCCTGACTTCCTCCTTTGGCCTTGCCGTTCACAGGGATCACAAACACAAGCAGTGGAAGAGGAAAAGGAGGATGTTTCCGTAACGCGCAATGATAGGTATTGAGTTAGAGATTCATGAGTGACCCTGGAAACCTACCCGTCATTTACAACTTCCTGCTTCTAAGAAAATGCCCGTGGGGCGCCTGGGTGGCTCAGTCGGTTGGGCGTCCGACCTCGGCTCAGGCCGTGATCTCACGGCTCTGTGAGTTCAAGCCCCGCATTGGGCTCTGTGCTGACACCTTGGAGCCTGTGGCAGATTCTGTGTCTCCTTCTCTCTCTGCCCCTGCCCCGCTTGCTCTCTCTCTCCATCTCAAAATAAATAAACACTAAAAAAATTTTTTAATTAAAAAAATGGTTACTAAGCTCATTCTTTATATATATCCAGCACTATGCTGGGTATATTTTGTGCATGCACTCATTGAATCCTGACCATAATCCTCAGGTTTATTTATAATAAAGTATTTTTGCTTATTTCCATTTTCATACGAGGAAACAGGCCCAGAGAGGTGAAGCCGTTTGGCCAAGGTGACTCAGTGACTGTTGGAGGGAGCCAAGACTTCCGTCCAAGAATATCTGAGTCTGACGCTCCGGTTCCTAAGCACCACCCTTTCTGAGATTTAAATTCACTGGTGTGATGAAATCTTTAAGCTGGAAGGATTAGGAACAGTCTCTAAATTCTTCACCCCGGTGCGCCCCGTGTCTAACACAAAGTCTTGTGTAACGTGGGCTTCCAATAAAGATTTATTGGAAGAATAAGCGAGTGAATGTTATTTACTGATTTGGCCCATCACACTCACACAGATTTATTCTCCATTAAAAAAAAAAAAAAATTTGTGTAGGGGCACCTGGGTGGCTCGGTCAGTTACGCACCCGACTTCGACTCAGGTTTGTGGGTTCGAGCCCCGCGTCAGGCTCTGTGCTGACAGCTTGGAGCCTGGAGCCTGCTTCCGATTCTCCCTCTCTCTCTCTGCCCCTCCCCGCTCAAGCTCTCTCTCTGTCTCAAAAATAAATAAATATTTTAAAAAATTTTTAATAAAAAATTGTGTATAATTTACATACAATGAAAATCACTCTTTTTATGGACATATAGTCAATTGTATCACTATCACCACAAATTATAAAATAAATCCAGGGGCACCTGGGTGGCGCAGTCGGTTGAGCGTCCGACTTCAGCCAGGTCACGATCTCGAGGTCCGGGAGTTCGAGCCCCGCGTCGGGCTCTGGGCTGATGGCTCAGAGCCTGGAGCCTCTTTCCGATTCTGTGTCTCCCTCTCTCGCTGCCCCTCCCCCGTTCATGCTCTGTCTCTCTCTGTCCCCAAAATAAATAAACGTTGAAAAAAAAATTTAAAATAAATCCATCATCCCCCAATTCTCCCTCCCCCCCTTACTAGTAAATCCTAAAATGTGCCCCCTAGCTGCACTTCTAGTCCCCAGCGACCATTGATCTGTTTTCTGTCCCTATAGTTTTGCTTTTGCAAGAAGGGCACAGAAAGGGAAACATGCAGCCTGTAGTCTTTGGAGTCTGGCCTCTTTCACTTAGTATAACCCAGGTCGTTGAATGTGTCAATTGTTGAGTCATTTTCATTGCCGTGTAGTAGTCCATGGCACGCAGTACTCCACAGTCTATACGTTCTCCAGTTGAGGGACCTTTGGGTTGTTGCGCAGGGTCTTGTACGAAAATAACTTTGGGGTAAATACCTAGGAGAGGGATTACGGGATCATACGGTAAATGTATAAGCTCCCTTTATAACAAACTGCTGGCCTGTTTTCCTACATGGCCGTACCATTTTGTATTTTCACCAGCAAGGTACAAGAGCTCCACATGTTCTAAATCCTCATTAGCACTTGATATTGTCAAATGAAATGTTTTTAACCATGTTAAGGCGTGCGTGGAAGTATCCCATCCTGGTTTTAATTTGCATTTCCCTAATGACTGATGACGTTAAGCATCTTTTCATGTCCCTAGCTGTCACCTGTATATCTTTCTCGGTCATACGTTATCTGTTCAAATCTTTTGCCCGTTTTGCAAAGAGCAGATTGTTTTCTTATTATTGACTCTTTAGAATTCTTTATATACTTGGGATGCAAATTCCTTATCAGGTGTATGCTATTTGTAAAGATTTTCTCCCAGACTGTGGTTTGCCCTCACGTATTCTTGTAGCAATGACTTTTGAAGAGCAGTTCTTAATTTTGATGAAATTCAATTAATTGATTGTTTTCGTTTATGGATCATGCTCTTGTTACATCTGAGAACTCTTTGCCCAACCCAAAGTCACAAAAATTTCTCTTGTTTTCCTCTGGAAGTTTTCTAGAATCATAGCAGCTACCTTATGAGGTTGCTATATTAAATTGGGCAACGTGTAAAGCCCTTAGCGCTCCACTCTGTGCCAGCACAGAATTAACCCTCAGTAAACGGAGCCTACGATGGACATTTGGCTAGGTGATATTTGTAAGAACGGCCCTCACACCTACCACGCGTTTCCTCTGCCCAGATCTGTGTCCTGTCATCACAGAATGACCAGACAGCAGAGCCGCAAAGCCGCTGCAGATATCCTTGTCCAATCTGATCCTAGATCCAATGGAGGTACCGGGACACACGGAGAGAGAGGCCATAAGGACTACAGGTCATGGGAAGAGCCAGACTTGGTAGGTTCTTCCCTCTGCAACTCCATGTTATTTCCAGGAAACCTTGATGTCTAACCCAAGCCGTGATGGGGCTCTGGGGACTAAGGGTCTGTTTATTGAGCAACTACTGTGTGCCAGGACATTGGCTACAGCAGCGAATGAGACAGCCGATCGCAGAGACTAGCAGAAGAAAGCAATGAACAAATAATTACATAATTAATTAAGGAAAAGGGTAGGGGGTGTGTGTGTGTGTGTGTGTGTGTGTGTGTGTGTGTGTTGGGGGGGGTTTGTCCACTAACAACTTCCTTGCCCTTCCTCCGCCTCCCTCTCTGTGCCAGGTGTCTCGGGCCCCTCCAGTCTAGGGGTGGGGTGGGGTGCGCAGACACAGGGGCCCACGTGACCTCAGCCTGAAAGCAAGGTGGAAAGGTCCCGGGGGACGTGGGGGCTGTGCTTTGGAGGGCTCTGAGTCAGGGGTTATCGTGGTCCCCTCATTCGTTGGCGAAATCTGCATGCGGCCCCTGCCCTCTACGTCGGGGTCAGGCAGCGACAGGAAGGAAACCAATAACGAAGAAGGTTTCGGCCGGAGCTTTAGGCTCGGAGGTGCCGTGGTGGGGGCAGGGCGGGCCGTCCCGTATTTGCGGCAGCCGCCCCTCCCCCCCCCTCGCCCGAGCTCCGCAAAGAGGTCACCGCGCTAGCGCCGAGCTCGCCCTCCGCCCGGTCCGCAGCACGCGCGCCCCCGCGAACGAGCGCGCGCGCGCCCCGCGCCCCCGCGCCTCCGCGCCCCCGCGCCCCCGCGCCCTCCGCACAGGACGCCCCCTGGCGGGAGCCCTCGGCCACGCAGACCGCGCGAGCAGGGGAGGGGGCGGGGGCGCCGCGCACGCGCAGGGCCGGCGGCGCGCGCCGAGCGGGGGGCACCGCGCGGGTGCAGCCACGATGGAAGGGGGTGCGTACGGAGCGGGCAAAGCCGGGGGCGCCTTCGACCCCCACACCCTGGTCCGGCAGCCGCACACCATCCTGCGCGTCGTGTCTTGGGTAAGGACGGCTGGGTGGCCCGGCCGCGCGGGGGGTGGGGTGCGGTGGGGGCGCGGGCAAGGGCGGCGCGCCCGGACGGACCCCGACCCCGCGGGACCCCGGGCACGCGTGCCGCAGCCGGCGGAGAGCCTTCCGACCGGGGTGCCGGCGCCCGCCACCCCTTCCTTCCCGGGCCCCGGGCCGGGGGTGGGGGGGGGGGGTCCCAGCGCTGGCGGAGCGGGGGGAGCTCCCGCCCCTGCTGCCGTAGCCCTTGATTCCCGGCGCCCCCATTCGCGTGCGGCCCCCCATCGCCGTGACCTCCAGGCCGCGGCTGTGCAGCTCGCGGCTCGGGTTGCGCGCGGCCACCCGGGCGGATCAGCGGCCGTGGGGACGAAGCCCGGGTTTCAGGTGGCCGTTTGTGGGGGGGGGGGGGAGAGGTGGATCAGGGCGTGGATCATCTCACGGGGCGCACGCCGCGCCTGCCGTGGACGTTCCAGGAGGACAGGGACGGAAACCGGGTTTTGTGGCTTAGCCCGGAAGGTGTGGAGCGATGCGTCGGGAGCCGGATACCTAGGTGGCTTGCTCGGGAACTGCCTCTCCTTCGCGGCGTGACCTTGGGCTGGGAACCACCCAAGAAATGTTAGTGGGAAGCGAGGAGTTACATCCCGACGTGGGGAGAGGCAGCTCCTCTCTCATGCCTCAGGTTCCCGGTTTGTAGAGAGGTGGCAGCGGCCACCGTGGGCTCTGATATTTCCTGAATCCGTGACAGCACCTCCCCCCCCCCCACCACGCAAGTACACCTGGATGCTTGTGGGGGGGGGGGGATTAGGGGAAAGCAGAGGGGATTGTCCTGGATCTCCAGCCTGACAGGGGTCAGAATTCCCCAGCAGCGGGGGTCCCTGCTCAGACCTGGGGTTGTGGGGGAGGAGGATGGGACAGAGACAGTGAGCACAGAGGGAGGGGTTCATGTGGTCTGGGCAGCACCCCAGGGAAAGAAGCCTGCTGCAGCAGAGGGGTGCCTGGGGCTCCCTAGGGTTTTTTGGCCATTGCCCAGACACTCCCACCAGAGGGTCTGGCCTCTGCAGGCCTGGGGCCTATTCCTGCGGGCCCACACCAGAAGGTCTTGGGCTTGGGGACGCTGGGCAGGGTCACTGTCAGCCACCCCAAGGGGCTACGTCTGAGGTCACCTGTGGCCTCAGGGTGCTCAAACCCCCTCACTTCCTGGGTTTTCCGGGCAATATTAGGGTCTGATGGGTGGGACAGCTGGGGTGTTTATCTCTGGCCTCCCAGAGAGAAAGGAAGCTAACTCTTCCCTGTCTAAAAACGTCCAAACCTCCTCTCTTGCCACAAGAAGTGGGGCCAGGTGTAAACCCCTTTCTTCTCAAGTACCCACCAGCTGGGGAGCTCTTTGAGGGCAGGGAAGCCGCAGTGACGGCACAGGGCCTGGCAGCGGGCCTGGCACCCGGGGACATCCGTAAGGGTTTGTGGTGCCGACTTCATTCATGTATGCCAGTCTCCAACTCCCCAGAGACCCCAACTGGCCCTCGGCAGAGATGGAGCCCTGGGGGGCACCTGCCTGATCAGGTGGGCCAGCTGTATGCCCTGCTCCCCTTTGCCAACCCCTCGGGCCACGGGCCTGGGGGGGTCAAGCCACTGGCTCTGTGAGGGGTGTGGGCGGTTTGCTTGCTTGGGTCACTTCTGCCTGTGATGGCTTCATTTAGCAAAGCTTCACTGAGTCTGCTGGGCCCCTAGGGAAAGTGACATGACTCAGATGCAGCCTTTAGTGTTCGGGGATCCCACAGTCCTCCTGGGAAGGGAGCCAGGTGCCACCCCACCCCCCACCCCCGCCCCGGGGTAGAGGCCGTGAGTACCAGGAGAGGGGTCTCCCCGCTGTGGGAATCAAGAGAGGCTTCATGGAGAAGGTGATATCAAATTGGGCCTTGAAGGATAAATGGGGCTTATCTCGGGGTGTGGCGAGACAGTCCAAGCAGGAGGAAGGAAAAGTAACGGATGGGGTACCCACCGTGGGCCGGGGTGGACGCACGCTTACCCAGCTAGTTCTCTTCCGGCCTGCATCACTTGAGGAAACTGAGGCTCAGGGAGTCCCAAGGTTACCAAGCATGAACCGAGAGGATTGGAAGCCAAATCTTTGAGTCTCCAAAGCACATTGATTGCTTCTCCTGGAGCTGGAAGAGGTCAGGATCCTGGATTTCAGGTTCGGAAAGGATAATGGTCATCTGGGCCAGCCACCGTCTAATGCCCACCCCCCCTCCACCCACCACCACTGCCTCCTAGCTCTGCTCACCACCTTTATGCTAGCAAAGGCAGCTGATAACAGGCTAAGTGACACCTTTAAGAAATGTGTAGTTCTTTTTTTCTTGATCCCAAAAGTAATCCCTGCTGACTTTTGGAAAATAAAAACATCACTTGTGATGGTTGTACAGCAATAGAAATGTACTGTACTTAATAGCATTGAACCGCACGCTTAAAAATGATTAAGATGGTACGTTTTTTCATAATTTTTTAATGTTTATTTGTTTTTGAGAGAGAGAGAGAGAGACACACAGAGAGAGTGTGAGCCGGGGAGGGGCAGAGAGAGAGGGAGACACAGAATCCGAAGCAGGCTCCAGGCCCCGAGCCGTCAGCACAGAGCCGGACGTGGGGCTCGAACTCACAAACCGTGAGATCATGACCCGAGCCGAAGTCGAATGCTTAACCAACCGAGCCACCCAGGCGCCCCGAGATGGTGCATTTTATGTTGTATTTTACCACAATAAAAACGATCGATGGTGGGGGAGGAAGAGAAATAAAAGAAAAAAAAATAGTGGGGCGGAAAAAAATCACGTGTAATCCCCTCACTTAGGGAGGACCGGTGCTTCCTTCCAGTCTTTTTCAAAAATGTGTGGTGCTCTGAAAGTGTTTTAACGCGTCGATGAGCGCGCAGAAGATGCCGTTGATGACCCGTCCTTCGCCCTGGCGTCCCCTTGGCATCCTGGGGTCTGGGAGGCGTCAGGCTTGGCCTTCAGACGAACGAAGTCCTAGCTCCAGGGCTAGGGTGACCAGTTCGTCTTGGTGTGCTGGAACTTTCCCAGCTTCAGCACTGCAAGTTATGTGTCTGGGAGCCTCTGAGTCCCACACAAACCTAGGTGACTGGTCACTCTAGCCAGCACGACTCCCCCGCCACGTAGACCCCTTCTGCAGCCCTGGAGAGGCCCTAGCAACACGTGCATGTGGGCTTGTGATTTTTGTAAAAGATCTTTTTCTGAAAGAGGGAACCCCCCCCCCCCAACCATATCAGCTTCAGGGCCTCTTCAAACCTGGATCTACCCTGGAACCTGAGCCGTGGGGGCAGGAGCAGGACCTCCGACACCACCTCAGTTCCTCTCTGCCCCTTGTCCCCTCGCTGACCCCCAGGCCTGGTGAGGTGACCACTCACGGCAGGAATTGACCGCTTTGGTTAAGGCAGAGGGGGAACCAGCGAGCCCAGGCGATTCGGACCTTTCCTGCCTCGGGTGAGGAGGGGACGGCTGAGCTGGGGCAGTGTCGAGGGTAAGCTCAGAGCCACCTCTGACCCCGCTGGAGGGAGACGGGGCTGTGCGGGCTGGGAGCCGGGAGAAGGCTGCCTCTGCCCGCTTCCCCGGGCACCGGCCATGCCCACCCCTGTGCCTTGGTCTCCCCATCTGAGTGAGGAGGTTGAGCTGGGTCAGAGGTGCTCCGGGACTGCAGCCTGTCTGTGACACGTTTCCCTATCCCTGGAGCTAGGAGGGGGGAGCCGAGCTCCGGCAGGGAGCGACCTGATTTCCTGTAAAAGACCACCTTCTCCGTGGGCTTCACGGTCTCCCTTTTAGAGGGTTGCACTGGCCTGCGGGGAAGGGGTATCGGTGCTGGTAGAGGAGAGGGCTGTTGGTGTTTTAACGTTCAGTTTGAGCAAAATAAATGATAAAATGTCTGAAATGGTGGCGTTTTCAGGATTGATTTCTTAAGGGCCTTGAGTGTGACACCCCAGGATTCTGTAAGTAGGGTAGGTGTCGCCGCCCCAAATGCCAGAGGTACAGCCTGGACGTCTGCAGCGTCCACATTCAGTGCGCTCCCTGTGGCTTCCCTGTCTAGGTTGAAGTGGCCCCAAGGGGGGCTTGAAGGGGTCTTGTTTTTACCAGACCCCCTCAGTCATCCCAGAGAACCCTGAGTGTAAAAACTGGGCTCGTCCTGCACCCAAATCAGGGAGCTGTGCGTGGGGTAAAAGGGGTCTGGGGTGGAGATAGAGCCTCTGGCCAGCTCTGGCATTCAGTCATTCGTTCCACACATGCCAAGTGCCTGCCCAGTACCAGCCTGTGTGCCCCATCGGAGACGCTGTCAGTCCAGTGACAAGCACTGTTGGGGAGGCTTGAGATGCTACAAGAAGAAAATCCAATAGGGGTGGCTACCTCTGCCAGGGGAGCATGGAGGGCTTGCAGGGGGAGGCGGCTTCTGAGTTGGTTCCGATAAAGAAGCGGGGAGGGGCATTCCAGGTGGAGGGAACAGCGTGTGCAAATATCTGGAAGCATGAGGTCTGAGTGGGCTTTGGAAATAAATGATGGTGAGCTCTCGGGGTCCTGGGTGTGCGAGTGAGTGACATCACACTCTGTGAATGTGCTCCAGAGTGGCCGCCAGGGGGAAGCTCAGAAAAGGTCTTGGATGGCAGATGTACACTCTGGGCTTCATCTGAGGGCTGTGGGCAGCCACAGAGAGGGGTTTGAAACACAGAAGAGCTCCCTGTGGCTGCCATGGGGAAGCGTGACCTTAGAGGGTGCTGGGGACGAGTGTCCTGGCAGGAAACGTGTGACCTTGCATGGCCTGTCCTGTCCCAGCACCTGGCACCGCCCTGTCATTTACTCAGGGAGCTACATCCACGGAGGTAGATTACATGCTCCTTTGGCATTTAGCACTAACAGTCTTGGAATCTTCCTTATCTCTTCATCTGTCTGTGGCTGACCTCTTAGGTCTAGGATGGAGTCGGCAGCCAGGAGGTCTTCAGGAGACCTTGGCTGGTGGACGAAGTCTTCAGAAGGCTTTGGCTGGTGGGCGAGGTCTTCAGGAGATGCTGGCTGTTGGGTGAGGTCTTCAGGAGACGCTGGCTGGTGGACGAAGTCTTCAGGAGACTTTGGCTGGTAGACGAGGTCTTCAGGAGACGCTGGCTGGTGGGTGAGGCCTTCAGGAGACGCTGGCTGGTGGACGAAGTCTTCAGAAGGCTTTGGCTGGTGGGCGAGGTCTTCAGGAGATGCTGGCTGGTGGGCAAGGTCTTCAGGAGACCTTGGCTGGTGGACGAAGTCTTCAGAAGGCTTTGGCTGGTGGGCGAGGTCTTCAGGAGACTTTGGCTGGTGGACGAGGTCTTCAGGAGACTTTGGCTGGTAGACGAGGTCTTCAGGAGACGCTGGCTGGTGGGTGAGGTCTTCAGGAGACACTGGCTGGTGGGTGAGGTCTTCAGGAGACGCTGGCTGGTGGACGAAGTCTTCAGAAGGCTTTGGCTGGTGGGCGAGGTCTTCAGGAGACTTTGGCTGGTGGGCGAGGTCTCCAGGAGATGCTGGCTGGTGGGTGAGGTCTTCAGGAGACCTTGGCTGGTGGACGAAGTCTTCAGAAGGCTTTGGCTGGTGGGCGAGGTCTTCAGGAGATGCTGGCTGGTGGGCGAGGTCTCCAGGAGATGCTGGCTGGTGGGCAAGGTCTTCAGGAGACATTCTTCAGGGCTAAGATCTTCGGGAGACGTTGGCTGGTAAGTGAGGTCTTCAGGAGATGCTGACTGAGGGGTGAAGTCTTCAGGAGATGCCGGCTGGAGATTTCTGCTCTGTGTCTTGGGCATTTCCTCGTGTACCGGGGCCGTGCAGGGGCTTGGGGAGCCTGGGAGAGCCGGGGGTTTGGTGTGGGGAGCAGGGTCATCAGAGCAGGACCTTGGAAGATGCTGGCCTCTCCAAGCCTCATCTGTGACATGTGGGGCAGACTCTAAGCTTTGTTTGAAGGGCCCGCCATATAACTGCTCCCCCTGGGCATTCGTCATCCTGGTCAGGTGGGTGTTGTTTCAGTACTTTAGGTGAGAAGCTGAGGCCCAGAGATGTTAACCGGAGTAGCTGGGGTGACAGCCCACAGCTTCCTGCTTCAGGGAGTTCCGGCCACATGCAGAGTCCCACAGGACCTGTTCCTGCAGAGCTATGAGGCAGGCCTGAGCCTGGGGAGAAAGAACTAAGGCTGGAGGGGAGGAAGGGGGGGAGAGGAGGAAAAACCAGGAAGACAAGGGAGGAAAGGAAGGGCAGATGGTAGAGGCAAGGGAGCCACGCTTGGCGCCCGGAACCGGAAGAACCAGCTGTCCAGGGGGAGGAGCGGCAGGCCAGGGCTTTGGGGAGTGCCTGGGGCCTCGAGGCCTGAAGCCACGTTCTGCGACCCCCTGTGACCCTGACTGGTGGTGTGACTTGAGCAAGATGCCATGTGCTCTGGGCCTCAGTTTCCCCATCTGTCACGTGGGAAATGGATAGTCATTTTGGGCTGGTTCCCAACCTTTCCACCCTCAAGGAACCCCACGCTTGCTCCTAGCGGGCTCCAGGTTGGGGACTGTTGGACTGGCCCGTCTTTAAAGAAGTGATATCAAGAACCACACCCCCACAATGCCTCTGGGGGGCCCACAGCAGAGGGGCCTGGGCCCCGGGTCCATGTATGTGAGCAGAGTGTCTGGGCATCCTGGCACGGCAGCTCATGGCCCAGTGTTTCTGGAGAATGCTTCCCTTCCCGGGATGGGACTATGCTCAGCCCCCCTCTGCAGGGGATGAAGGGGACGGTGGGGCAGGGGTGGGTGTTTGGCTGGGACAGCCCTAGGCTGCCAGGCCCAGACTGTTTAGAACGCAGTCATCCGACGGGGCGCCTGGGTGGCGCAGCCGGTTAAGCGTCCGACTTCAGCCAGGTCACAATCTCGCGGTCCGTGAGTTCGAGCCCCGCGTCAGGCTCTGGGCTGATGGCTCAGAGCCTGGAGCCTGTTTCCGATTCTGTGTCTCCCTCTCTCTCTGCCCCTCCCCCGTTCATGCTCTGTCTCTCTCTGTCCCAAAAATAAATAAAACGTTGAAAAAATTTAAAAAAAAGAACGCAGTCATCCGGGAACCCCAATGAGCTGGGGCTCTCAACTCACGGTCCAGGGGGCGGGAGGACATGACCTGTGTCCCCGAGTCCCTGACCCCGCTCTGAACATCCCTAATCATACGTTGCGTTGTAACCTGGCCTCCCCCCACGACCCTGCTCCCCTGGCAGCCCTCTTCGGGGGGCTCTTCCTTCCCTCACACCTTCCCTCTGCCGAGCCTGGAGGTGCTCCTGGCTCCTAAGGCCGCTTCCAGACCATCGTCACCCAGCTTTGACTCTCATGCCAGCCCTGGATCTCTTCATCTCAGGCCAGCCCCGGGTCACTCCCCTACTCCTTGAAGGTGCCTGAGATGCTTGCGTCTTAACACCCGCCCTCTCTAGCGCCACCGCCGCCTTCGTTCCTGGTGTCGCAGTGCCCGCTTCCGTGCTCCTGCTCACGCCCTGGCCTCGCCGCCTGCCACGGTCTTCTCCTCGCGCGCCTCGGCCCCTCTCGCCAGGTGCACCCTAGGCCTGGCCGTCTTCCCAGCAGCTGCGTGCTCTCAGGTGGCCACCTCTTCCCCTCTCCTGTCTGTCCTCCTCTCACCTGTCAGTCCCAGCTTCCCTGGGCCTGGGACCTCGGAGCCATTGACCCTCAGGCTGTGTAGCGCCCCTCTGGCGGGGCTCCCCCCGTGGCCGTACCCACAGCCTCCTGCGCCGGGCACCCACCCTCAGCCTCCTCATGCCCGTGCCTCCCCTGGGCTCTCCGATTCTGTGGCCCAGGCCGGCCTCCCTGCCCACTAGCTCTGCACGCCCGCTGGCCTCTCCCTCTCCCCCATCCTCAGTGTCGGCCTCTCCACCTGGCTCTTGCCCACCAGCTTCCGAACGTGCCTTGTTTCCATCCCTCACCAAGGTTTCTCCCTCGGTTTCTCGCACGCACCCCGCTCAGGCTTTCTCCCCCACCCCTCACCATCTGTGACCCTCTCATTGCCAAATCCATGGTTGCCTGTCATTCAACGGCTCTCTCAGCCGAACCTGGCCGGCCGTGAGCGATTTCTCCGTCCTCCCCGTGGACCCGACGGCCGCAGGACACAGACACTCTGTCGTCTTCTAGTTAACAGCCACCCCGAGCGTGTGCTGCGTGCCCGCTGTTTGCTGAGGGCTCACAGTCTAGCGGAGGGAAACGTGGCGGTGACACCAGTAAAAATGCAGAGGTGAGCGCACGACCGGCGTGAGGAGACGCTCACCTAGGTCAGGGACAGAAAAGTGGCAGTACGGTTAGTTACGAGAGGGACGGCGCCAGCCCGGCGGAGACGGGGGAAGGAGCTCCAGGCAGAAGGGCCATCGTGGTAAAGGCCGAGAGGTACAGCAGAGCAGCGAAGAGGACGCCACCCCCTCGGGTGTCAGCTCTGGGGGTGCAGACGCTGCGTCTGTTACATCGCTGTTGTATCCCCCAGGGCCAGGCAGCGTGTGGCGTCTTGTGAGGGCTCCACATGTGGGTGAATGAGGTGGGGGGCACTGCTCTGCCTTCCTCTTCCCACCCCCCACCCCTATCCGGGGTCTCCCACCGAACCTTCAAGGCCCAACGCAGAAATCACCTCCTCCTTGAAGCCTTCCAGGATCCCCCCCCCCCCAAGCTTGCTGTCTCCTCCTTGCTTCTTTTGTGCTCTATGTGAACGGCCGTGAGAACTGTCAGGGCAGAAGGCGTTTCCCCCTTTGTGCCTTCTTCTCTAGAAAGCGAGGCAGGGCCTGGGACCAGATTCTCTCTCCGAAGACCTCAGGCTTCCACAGAGGGAGAGAGACAGTGAACAACAGCGCCAGTCATGTAGGAGCTGGCAGGGCAGGGGCGGGCATCGAGCTGAGGAAGAGCACACAGACCCGGGTGGTTATCCCTGCCCTTGTGACCGGCTGAGAGACTGCACAGAGCCTCAGTTTCCCCAGCTGCAAAACGAGACAGCAGTGCCTGCCTGCCTGCCTGCCTGCCAGCCAATGGGGCCATTGGGGATAAATGAGGTCCCGCCCGGGAAGGGCCCAGGCAGTGCTCGGCTGGTGTTCATAGCCCTTTTCCAGGGGTGACTCTGTTCCCCCTCCCTCCCTCAGAGAGTTCAGAGGTGGCAGGGCCCGGTGGGGAAGGACCTGGGCTGTAGAAGATTATGGGGTGAGGCCTCTGGCTCCTTCGGCCACCAAGCTGCAGCCCTGGGCCAGTCAAGCAGCTTGTTTCTGGGTCTGGGCTTCCCCCTTTCTACCAAGGGTCCCTGCCCCCTGTGGTCACACGGCCACAGGAGGGTGAAGGTGGGGACAGTGTGGCGAGAAGGGGGAGCCTTCAGATCACCCGGCTGAGTCTCAGTACCTTGGGGACAGGGGTCTGCTTGCTCGGGCCCCTGCCCAGCAGAGCCCCCTCCCCACCCCCACTGCTGAGAACCCGAGGGACAGCTTGCAGGAAGATTACGGCCTAATCCCCTGCAGGTTACATCCAAGGCGTCGGAACAGGGTGCCCGGGCAGGGGAGCAGAGAAGGGGCCCTGGGAGCCTCCCCTCCCCTGACCCCGCCTCAGCCCTGCGGCTCCGCACGAGGCCCTTCAGGAAGCAGAGTGGCTGCCTAGTGCCCATCATGTGCCCCTGCGTTGGCTTTTGCCATTTTCCTCATATGACCCTGTGGGAGGTCATATGAGGGGTGGGGGGGCCTTGGCAGCCTGACTCATCCCTCAAAAGCACGCCTCTTTCTTTCCTCACACAGCCTTTCCCTGGGGCCCAGGAGGCGGCGGGATTGAGGACTCTGGTAGGGACACTGACAGGAAGGCAGGTTCAGCTGGAGGTGAGGGAGAGGACTCAGCAGCCCCCCCTTTTAGGGAGTGAGCTCCCCGTGGTCAGAAGTGTGCAAGCAGAGGCCCAAGCCAGGGACGCTGATTCCCATGCCACCTGCACCTCTGCCCATCTCAGGCTTGCTGTTCGTCCCCCTTAAAGCCTTTCCTGACCCTCCCTGTGGGTCCAGCAGGCAGATGTTCACCCAAAAATGAACTAATAACTAGGGACGTTAGCGTATAAAGACGTTATCAAAGAAATACATTGGAACGTATTGTAGAATATCGTAGAATATTGTAGATCTGGGAGCAGGCCTGGAGGGCTCCTCTAAGTGGTGTTTTCTCTGAGATATGGATGTTGAGAAGGAGCCAGCAGGAGCCAGCCTGGAAGGTCTGGGGAACTCTGGGTATTCCAGGCAGAGGGAAAAGCCAAGTGCAAAGGCCCTGAGGCAGGAATGAGCTTGGGAGGGAGCTAGAGAAGAGTGGGAGAAAGGAGTCTGAGAGGAAGGCAGGAGCCCAGGGGTTGCAGCTGGGCGAGGTATCCATCCTGGGGATGGAGGTGGGTAGGACGGAGCATGGGAATGGCACGTTTAAAGGGCTCTTCCCAGGGGCGCCTGGGTGGCTCAGCCGGTTAAGCATCCAACTTCGGCTCAGGTCATGATCTCGCGGTTCATGGGTTTGAGCCCCACATCGGGTTCTGTGCCGACAGCTCAGAGCCTGGAGCTTGCTTCGGATTCTGTGTCTCCCTCTCTCTCTGCCCCTCCCCTGCTCTCTCTCTCTCTCTCTCTCTCTCTCTCTCAAAGATGAATAAAAACATTAAAAAACAGAATTTAAAGGGACCTCTCCAGCTGCTGTAAAGGGGATGGTGCAGGGGTGGGAGTGGACGCGTAGAGACCAGGAGGGAAACTGCTGTCCTCGCCTGGCAAGCGGTGGTAGTGGCCTGGGCCAGCATGGGGGACACGGGGTCATTTGGGTTACTTGGTGCAGGATGAAACAGTAGGGCTAGCGCCGCATTGGATGGCATTTGAGGATGAGCCCGGTTCGGGGTTCAAGCTCCCAGATGGGAGCCAGCGTGCAGAAGGATGAGGGGCGCTGGAGGTCACTGGGGGCTGGAGGGGTTGGACGTGAGACCAGCCGCCCAAGTAGGGGGACCTCAGAGCCCACCTAGGGGCTCAACCTCGGGAGAGACTCGTAAGAGTTGGGGTGGGTGAGCACCCACTGGCTGCCACTGGAGGAGATGAGGAGGCCGGAGAGGAGGCCTTCCTGGGGCAGGTGACGTTGCAGCCTGGAGGTGGGCAGGAGCGGAGACCGTGGAGTGGAGGCTGGTGAGCGGGTCAGCTGGCTGCCTGCGGTGCGGTGCTGGCAGGGCTCCGGGGCTCCGCTCTCTGCAGCTTGTCTGGGTGGAAACCCAGTATGTGCCTAAAGGTGTTCAAAGCCAGCCTCTGGGGAGTTCCCGGCAAATAGCAGCGACCTCTGCCCCTCACGCTGGTTTGGCCCAGCTCTCCCGGGAGCCCGGGGCAGCCTGTTGCCCGCCAGTGGCCTGGGCGCGGCCTGCCAGCTCTGTGTGCGGACGTGGGCCCGGCCCCTCCTGCACAGTGGGGTGGTGACACAGCTCGGGACGGCAGGTGTCCCTCCTGGGACTCGCGCTCATTCTAGGGTTTGGGACCTGGAATTCACTCCTGGGGAGGCAGCTGAAGGTAGGGATTTGACTTACATCCTGGAGTGGGGCTGGAGGCGGGCAGGTCTGGGCTAGAGCCCGGCGCCCTGCTTACCCGCTATGGGCCAGCCTGTTATGGGCCAGCCAGAGGCCAGGCCTCTCTGGGCCTCAGCTTCCCTCTCTGTGAAATGGGCTAAGTGAGCCTGATTTGTGGGGATGTTTTTACCTTTATTTTTTCCTTAGAGATTTTGGTGAGGATTAACTGAGATGTTTTCCGTCAGGCGCTCCCAGCCGATGCAGGGCCCCTGCAGAGGCTGTGGGTTAGCTCAGGTCTCTTGGGAGCGACAGACCCATAAATGAGTGTGTGCAGGGTCAGGGTGGGGGAGTGGCCGGGAAGGAGGGGGAGTGACTGAGAAGGAGTTTGATCCTGTTTGAAAGATGGAAGAGTGGGGAAGGGCATTCTGGGAGGGCGGAACAGCAGGTGCACAGTTATGACACAGCCTACATCTGTGCCAACCCTGACGTCTGGGATGGCTGAGCAGAGTGGGGGCGGGGCCTGACACTTCCGGGGTCTCCGCTTCTGTGTCTCTGAATCCAGTACCCCGAGATCCTGAGATTCTGAGACACCTTCCGATGTGTTTTTCTGAGTTTGACATAGCTCTGCTCCAGCTGCCATCTGGAATCCTTTTTTTTTTTTTTTTTTTTTAATCCATTTTTAAAAAGACCCAGGATTGGATTATAAAGATGGTGAAAAAACAGCCTTGGTCCATTTACATTGGTGCCTCCCTGCTCCCCCCCCCCCCCCCCGGCTTTCTATAGCATTTTCTTTAGTTCGAGGAAAAGGGATTGTTTTTCCTGTGCCTTCCAGTGACCAGCGGCCTCTGCGCAGCCTCCCCTGAGGCCACCCTGTCCTGTTTCCAGGCCGCTGGCTCTGCCACCACAGACCCGTCTCCAGTCCCTCCAGCAGGTCCGCCTGTTAGGTAGAGTTTGGCCGCAGCAGCGTAGAATTTCATTCTGGTTTAATTTCCGGTTCTCGGCTCCGTGCGCTCCCTGCTGCAGATCCGGCCTTACCGCCTGCCTGACACAGAGCCCTGGCTTTGGGCTCGGAGGGACGTGGGTTTGAGTCTGTATCCCCCACCCCCCCAAGCCAGCTGCGGCCCCCGGGCCGGTGCCCGCACACGGCCGGAAAATGAAAACAAGGACGTGGCCCGCGTGCAGTTAGGAGCAGGTGTTTCAGTCCCCCAGTAGGTCCCGAGGGAGCCCCCCTTCCTCCCACCGCGGGATGTGAGCTCCGAGGCCCATCCCTGCTCCTGGGGGGCTCGGTCCCACGTGGGTGGAGAGACGGCAGCTAAGTGGAGTCGCGAACCCCGGGCTTACAGGGTCCCGGAGGGAGTTCGGGGACCCCGAGGGACTAGTTGTGTCTCCTTGGCAACGCTTCTCCATCTGTAGAGTCTCAGGCCCGGTCCAGGTGAGCGTCCCTGCCCTGGCCCGGCTGTGCAGCCTGCGGGGAACGTGGCGGGCACACCTGTTCCCGGGGGTCGCGGAACCCAGCCCCCCGCGCCCCGCCCTTTGCTCTTCCTTCTCATCCCCACGGCAGACGTGTCAGCAGATCCCGGTGGCTTTACCTTCCGCATTCAGCAGCCACCCCATCCCACTGCCACCACTGCCCAGGCCAGCCCAGCCCCTCCTCCCTCCCCCCGGGCGCTGCTTAGCCCCCCAGCGGGTCTCCCTGCTTTCACCTTGGCCTTACGCTCTTCACTCCGAGGCGCCCAGGGTGGCCCTTTCCAGACCTAAGTCAGATCAAGTGGGATTAAGCCCGAAGTGGCTCCTGAGCTCACCCTGCCCTTCACGGCTTTGGGGGTCAGGCCCTGCCTGCCTCGTGGCAGCTTGCCCCGCCGCCACCGGTCGCGACCTGTGCTCGTGGAAACCACGTTCAGAGAAGAAACCGTGCCATGGGCCGGGGCGTGGGAAGGTGGGGAAGCAGTGATCAGCAGGCAGCGGAGGGAGGTGAGGCCCAGGAGGGGTGGGCGAGCCATACAGCAAGGGACTGGACCACCAGCCCTCGGAAGCTCGGGTTGTGTCTGGAAGGCCGTGGGGGAACCGTTTCAGGGAGCTTCGTGCTGCAGGGCGGGGACGGTGAGCCACAGATCCGGTCACCCCCCTGTGGTCACACCCTCCTCACGGTGTCCCACCCCCCTGGCCTTGTCCCCCCCCCCCCCCCCGTCTCGCCCACTCTCCCTCCCGCCCCGTCTCGTGCACCTCCAGCCCTACTCCTCCGTCGCTGCTCCAGCCAGGCTTTTCTCCCACCTCCCGCCTTTGCCCTTTCTGTTCTGCCTGCAACACGCTTCCCCCCATCTTGGCAGGGCTGGTTTCTCAGCTCAGCTCAAAAATCACTGCCTCGGCTCCCTTCCCGGACCGCCGCTGCCCCCCTCCCGGCATGGCCACCGCCTGCCGTTGCTTCGTTATCTCTTCTGCTTGTTTAGCATCACGCCGGCGTTTTCTGGGTGCCGGCTCCGCGTCGCCTGCAGGCCCTCGCGTGCATGGCCTCGTCCGTTCCTCACGACACGCCGGTGGTTCAGGGTGCTGCGGTGGCAGGGCTTTACAGATGAGGGGACCGCGGCTCCGAGAAGCCACTCGCCCAAGGTGACTTCGACCTCAAGGAACGCCCGACCGCGGGGCGCCCTGTGTGCCAGAGCCGTGGGATGGACAGGAGGACCGGAGCGGGCACTGAGCTCCTCTCTCTGCGCTGCTCCGGGGCCCCGCAGGTTCCTCGGAGGCTGTTTTGATCTTGTTCCTCACCCTCCCGGGGACACGCTGTCTCCAGCACGTGCCTCCTGGCCTCTTCAGGGACTCCCCGCTTCTGTCCCCCAAGAGGGCCCCATCTTAATGGTTCCTCCTCTGCTGTCCCCAAAGCCCCAACTTCCGTCCGCCCGCTTCCCCTCCCACCTCCTCCTGGCCTGCTTTTGGAAGGGGGTCTACCCTTGTTCCCACCCCTGGCGGAGCGTGTCTGCCAGGAAGTGCTGCTCAGGAGGGCCTTCCTGGTGCTCGTCCCGCTTTTCCTCGGGCCTCTGGAGAAGGGAGTTCACCGTGGCTCAGCCCCTGGTGTACCTGCTCTGCTCAGGGTGCCTGCGTGTCACTCTGTCAGGAGCCCTGGAGGGAAGGTTACTTTTTGCAGAGTTCCAATCGGAGGCTCAGAGAGCTTAAGTCATTTGCCTGAGGCCACACAGCATAAGAAGCAGGCCTGGGATTTGACTCCAGCCACCCTGTATGACCCCTTAGGGTCTGGAGTGCCCCCTCTAATTGAGTAGCTTGTCCATTCTGCTGGATTGGGGACATTGGGTGACATCTGGGGCTGGGCCTCGGATTCCCGACCGGGCAGTTCCTTGGTAGGAACCTGGGACTTGTCTTGGTGCACAGGTCCCAGGGGGCTCTGTGAATGGCAGTCCCGGAGTTGTGCCGTGCGCCACTCAAGCAGCTGGCCATGAGAGAGCCTGCCTTCATCTCCTGCGGCTGCCTTGCTTGTCAAGACTCTGTCAGTAGCCCCGGAGTTCCTTAGACAATCGGTGTGAAGTCAGGACTTCCTGCCTCTCCCCTCCTGGGCTCCGGAGCGCCAAACTTGGCACTCACTCACACTACTGGCCCCCCGGGTGTCTGGAAAGACTACACCTCCGTCCGGGCCCACCCCCTGAGGCTGAGCATCAGCCTAGTCAGGTGAGAGACAGCACAGGGCTGAGGATCAGGACTCCCGGGTCCCCGTTCAGCCCGGAGTGTTGACAACAGTGCCACCTGCACTTTCTGTGCCTCAGTTTTCCCGCGCTGCTAACTGGGAGCAGCACGAGTTGCCCTGTGCACCTCCTGGGGTGACTGCGAAGTTGTGGAACCTGTGACGGGGCCGGGCTGAGAGCCAGCACGCCGGCCTGGGTCTGGACCGTGGCTGTGTGCACATTCTGGAATTTGGACAGGCAAACGCGTGGCTCACGGGCCACCATGGCCACCGCTGTGCCCACGGCTGAACCAGCAGGACACAGCCCCACAGTCTTGTCTCTAATTGTAGAAAAATTCGCATGCCATGCGATTAACCATTTTAAAGTGCGCATTTCCGTGGCATTGATGTTGCGCAACTGTCACCTCTGTCTGGTTTCAAAACGTTCATCATCCGTAAGGACACTCCGCTTCTTAAGTAATCGCTCTCCGTCCTCCCCTCCCCCAGCCCCGGGGCACCTCTCACCTGCTTTTGTCTCTGTTTTGTCTGTTAGGGCTTTTGTCCTGGGGGTTGGCTTTTGTGTTTGGCTTCCCTCACCTCTTTTTGCACCTCTTTTAAGGTTCATCCAGCTGCAGCGGTGTCTTTTTTTTTTTTTTTTTTTTTAATTTGTGCATTTGTTTATGGCTGACAAACCATAAAAAGCCACATGGTCCCCTCCAGAGGGCAGCTCAAACCAAGGCAGCCTCTTCCTTCGGAGCCAGCAAGTAAGAGGCGGCAAGCGAGGGTGAGCGAGGTGGAAGCCAGCGTCTTTGCAACCTCCTCGCAGAGATGTTATCCGTCGCTCTCTGCGCTATTCCGTTGGAAGTGAATCACAAGGCCCAGCCGCCACGCAGGGGGAAGGAGGTTGCACAAGGGCGTGAACGCCAGGAGGTGGGGTGGTGGGGGGCCATCTCGGCTGGCCGTCTGTCCAAGTGAAATAAACCTGGCAAAGGGGTTACCGGTGGGGGTGGGCATGGGCCAGCGTCTAGAGGAGTCAGCCTAGGGGGGCTGGGGGTGGGGGCTTGGCAGGTTCACCTCCCAGAAGGGCATGGCCCCACTCATTCTGGGAGGCCAGGTCCAATTGTAGAGGAATCTTGGTGTCAGGGCCCAGGAAGACCTCCCAGGACCTGGACGGTGGGTTGGTAGGGCCAAATCTGTGGCCAGAGGGTCATTCCTGCCTGAGGCGGAGGAAGGAAGGGATTGTCCCCTCCTGCGCTGTGTGACCCGAAGCAAGTTGCCCTCCCTCTCTGGGCCTCCCCTCTGAAATGCCTGTTTCGCACGAGCCTTGTGGCCGTCGGGGGTGAAGAGGGCTCCCCGGGGCAGGGGTAGGCCGCGGGCCGAGGCAGGTAGCCTCCCCTTCTCCGGGCCTGGTGCTGGGCGGGGGCCGGCCTGGATCTCATGCCTGGCCCCCGCCCCTCCCCCCACAGGTGTTCTCCATCGTGGTGTTCGGCTCCATCGTGAACGAGGGCTACCTCAACAACAACTCGGAGGGCGAGAAGTTCTGCATCTACAACCGCAACCCCAACGCCTGCAGCTATGGCGTGGCCGTGGGCGTGCTCGCCTTCCTCACCTGCCTGCTGTACCTGGCCCTGGATGTGTACTTCCCACAGATCAGCAGCGTGAAGGACCGCAAGAAGGCCGTCCTGTCCGACATCGGTGTCTCAGGTGAGCCCCCCGCCCAGTGGGCACCCCCCCCCCAGCACAACAGAGCCGGCAGGGTCCGTCCGGGCCGAGGGCCGGTTAATCCTCGCGCTCACCTAGGAGGCAGCCGTCCCCCATCGCCCATTTTCCAGATGAGGAAGCTGAGGTGCGGGCGGGTGAGGGGACAGACTTGGGGTCACGTGGCTGGCAACAGCGAGTGGTGGGACCAGGGCCGGGCCTGAGGCCCCGGAACAGCCCACAGCTCCGTGGCGGGGAGGGGACACAGCTTCCCTTCTCTCTGAAGCCTCCCCTATGCCACCCCCCGTGAGAGCCTCGTAAGGCAGGCCCGACCGCCTGGCACACAGTCTGGGCCCGGGGAGGGCCGGGACCTGACGTGACCTGCTGCCCTTGTCCCCCAGAAACAGCCTTTGGCAGAGCTGACCCGACCTCTGACCCCACGAGTTCTGAAGTCTGTTCACTGGGTGCTTGGGTTGAGAGGCCGTGAAGCTTTGCCTGTGGTCTCGGCTCTCTGGCTGAGACCTCCCCCCATTACTGGGCCTGGGATCCTCAGGGTGAGCCTGGCTGACTGGAAGCAGTGAGACCAGTCCCGTAGACTGGAAGGATAGAATGAAATCAGTGGTTCTCAAGCGGTGTTCCACGGCGCCCCAGGGTTCCCCAGCAGTGCCTGTGGGAGATGTTGGTCTCTAGCTACCCCAGCCCTTTGGCACACACACGCTTTGTCTGAGCCGCTCTGGTCCTCTCTGGGGAGACCCTGGGGACCCACAGAAGACCTCGTTGCCACAAGGCTCCCACTGCTAAGCTCCCCGGGCCTCGGTGCTCAAGAGGGCCCTCGCTCACCTGGCTCGGGCCTCGTTAGGCTGGGCCTCGTGAGGCTGCGAGCACAAGAGAAGGCAACGCTCAGACCTGCCCAGCTAGCCGCCCCCCTTGCCCAGCCTCCTCCTCATCCTCTCTCTGCCCGATTTTCTGGGAGGCTATCGTTGGCCAGGGGGTCGGATCAGTGCTCCTCCCAGACTGCTGCAGGGGCAGACTATGTCCCGGGGCGGGGATTCAGCTGGGAAATCTGTGTTTGGCTAAGGCAACAGAAATATGCACCTAGGCCAACTGACTTTTCTCTCTGTCTCTCTCTCCTCCCCTCCCCTCCCCTCCCCTCGCTGCCCCTGGCTCTCCCTGCCTCTGCTCCTGGCCTTGCCATCTGCGTGGCCCGGCTCCTCTCTGTGGTCTCTCTCCTGCTCTGTGTCTGACTGACCTCCCTGTTCTCGCCTCACCTTCCCTGTGCTCCCCTCTCTGTGCCCCCTGCCCCCGCCTCTCCCATGGGGGTGGGGGTGGGGTGGGGGAGACGTGCTCCCAAACCCCTCCCTGTTGCTCGTTTTCCCCATTTCCTCCCCACTCGCCCTCTCCTGTGCGCGGCCCCTGTGCCTGGCCCTGGTGGACACCCCAGCCTTCTGGGCCTTCCTCTGGTTCGTGGGCTTCTGCTTCCTGGCCAACCAGTGGCAGGTGTCCAAGCCCAAGGACAACCCGATGAATGAAGGGACGGATGCGGCTCGGGCCGCCATCACCTTCTCCTTCTTCTCCATCTTCACGTGGGTGAGTACACGGCCCACCCAGCCCACAGTCGCCCGCCCCAGCCAGGCTCCCGAGCGGGCGGGCGGCCTTTCAGCCCAGCCAGGGCCTGCATCCTGCTTCCTGGAGCCCGTACGTGCCCCTGCTTCTCTCCTCAGCAGTCACACGGGCTGCTTCCCGGGAAGGAGGCTGTTGCCATCACCAGCGAGGTCGCACAGCGGTGCTAGACCCTTGCTTTGGCACAGAGCAGCCTTCCAGTGGTCACGAACGCCCCTCCCAAGCACTCTGGTAGTCGGGTTGTGGGCGTTTACCCTAACCTTTTGCAGACCCAAGTGGAGGCCTGGACAGAAAGATAAGGTTTTGCAGTTCTGAGGCTGGTTAGGAGCCCCGGCCTAGGTGTCGGGAGACCTGGGCCACTTCCTGGGGCTGCCTCTAGTTTTCCGGCCCATTATCTTCCCATCTCTGAAAATCAGGAGTTGGGATTTGGGGGGGGGGGGGCGGTGTGTCACAAACTCAGATGTCCGTGTGGTAGGCAGCACGTGAGAAAGCATGAGTGGACCGGGCGGCAGGTGCATGCCCCCAAAGGGACACCCTTGATCCCTGTTCCAAGGCAGGGATGGGGACCCACACAGGCCAGTCTTTCCATTTTTCCAGAGAAGCCAGAAATCTGAATTTCTGTGTGAAACCTGATCGTTACGTGTTAGCAATTTATTCAAGTTAAAAAAAAAAAATACCGTGTGGGTCAAAAGAAGCGTGTCTCTGGGCCCACAAACGGCACCCATTGGCAGGCTCTGGACCTACACCTCCGGCGCCCACGGGCATGACAGCAGGGCTGGGCCCTCTTTCCCACTGGGGTCAGGTCCCCTCGGTGTATTTCTTCTCACCTCCCTCCTGCGATATCAGGGTCACATGGGCTCCAGGCCCCCATCTCAAGGGTTCTCCTTTCCCCTGTGTGCAGCCCCCTTCCCCTCCAGGCCCTAGAGCAGCCCTGGGCCCAGCCTTCTGCAAGGAGACCCTGGGGCTAAATACAAGCAGCCCTAGCCCTTCCTGCGAAGCCTGCTGCAGCCAGGCCTCCTTGTCCCTCTGCCCTTCTGGGCTTGTCCTGGAGTGACTTCCTGCTCTTTTTGAGGGCCCCTGAATATCCATTTTCTCTTGGGGCCCCTGTCCCAATACAATATTGGGAGCCAGGGTTTAGAGGAGAACACCTGTGGTTCAGGCCCCGGCACGCCAGCGGTGGTCACACCCGCCCTCCGTGTCCTCAGGGCTGGGCAGGAAGAACCAAGTGACCCCAGGGGATCTCAGACCACAGAAGATGCCCCATGTATGGGAACCACACAGCCCACCCGGTGCTACAGGGGGATGTTTGGACCAGTGAGCCCTGAGATGGGGGTGGAGTTCACAGAGGAGGAGGAGTGATTGGGCGTCAGGACTTCCGGGGGCAGATCCGAAAGCCTGACGGACAGGTGCCCACTGAGGCCGGCTTCCCTGCTGGCACTTCTGCCTTTCCCAGCTCTTCCCCACCGTCCTCACCCCTGCTCTCTCCCGGCAGAGCCTGACCGCAGCCCTGGCCGTGCGGAGATTCAAGGACCTTACCTTCCAGGAGGAATACAGCACACTGTTTCCCGCCTCGGCACAGCCATAGGCCTGCCGGTTTCCCGAGGCGGGGAGCGCCCTGTATCATGCCCAGCGGCAAGGTTATGGGGGCAGCCTACTGCCGGAAATGGCCAGGATGCCAGGGCACGCAGGGCAGTGGGTGGCTGGCTTGAGGGGCCAGTTAAGACTCGCCACTTATGCATTCATTGCCTCCTTTCTTTTTCCAAATGTCCATTCATTCAGTAAACATTTATTGAGCAGCTGTTTTGTGCCTAGTGATGGATCAGACGGGGTCCCTGGCCCCAGGAGCCCACAGGCTGGGGAGGGGAAGACAAACAAATTGAAATCTCCCCCAGACAGACGGCCACGGGCTATCAGAGGGTTGGCGTTGGCTCTCTATACTGGTATACTGATCTGTGGACACGGTGCGAGAGCCTGTTCCTTGCTGCAGCACGAAGGCTGACTTTACCGTTCCCATGGAGGCTGGGTGCAAACGGAGGCCCGGCCGAGGACATCAGAGGACTCCTGGTCCGGCCCTGCTCTCACATGCTGTGTGACCCTGGGCAAACCCCCGCACCTCTCTGAGCCTCAGTTCACTACCCAGTGGATCAACCTCTCAGGGCTGTTGTGTGGATGAAACAAAGGCAGGCACGGGGCTTGGCACAGAGATGCTCAATAAATGTAGGCTCTTCCGTTCATTCGTTCCTTCATCCATTCTCTCCAAGGAGTCAGAGACACCTCCATAATCTCTACTTTGGGGGCGATTCTCGTGTGGTGAGCCCTCGTTCTTCCAAAAGACTTTGACCTCCAGTTCTACAGTTTGGGGGCCTTTAGCTGCCTGGGCGGGAACCACCAATCTCTCCGCTCTCCAGGAGTTGAGGGGGTATCAGAGCCAACAGGCCCCCAGAGCAAAGCACAAAGAGAGTGAGCTTCCCAACACTAGAGGCATACAAGTGCACACGGCTTGCTGCGTGGTGGAAATGCTGCGGAGAGTATACCTGCTCTGAAGAAGCAGGGCCAGGTGGGCCACCAGGTCCCTGGGCTCTGAGCAGAACTCCCAGCCTCGCCTTTGCACCTGAGTCCAGCAGGGTCCCATGCACCACCCCCCACCCCCATACTCTTGCATTGTGGCCTCTTGAACTGGCCTCTTGAATTAGGGAGGCCTGATTCCCTCAGCTCAACTCCTTCGGGCCTGGTCTGCCTTTCTCAGGCTTCCGCACTGCTTTAAACAGTATTCAGGAAGGGCTGCCCCTCAGAGCCTTTACCAATGACACAAATCAAAAGTCAGTGGCTAGTCATTGGGCTTCTGGAACTTTCTAGAATAAAATGCCAAGCACACTCCTCCCCGCCCTCCCCCCCCCCCCCCCCCCCGCCTCTCACCAGATGGCCCTTTCAGGTTCCTGGTTGGTTTATTCCCTTGTGAGGGGGCTGATCCATGGGAAGGAGATGGGGAGGGCCCTGGCCTGGGAAGGAGCAGGACCTCTGGGTTCAGGTCTGGGTTCTGGCACTGACTCTGCCGTGAGGTCTCCCTTCACTAAGCCTCAGTCCTCCCAGCCCAGAAATGGGTATGTAGAGCATTAGCATCTTTCCATCACAGGAAGGTTACCTGCTAGAAAGATCTTTTGGGGAAGGCTTTCAATGTAAACCTAAAAATTATGTTTTAAATTCCTTCCCTAGCTGGGGGTGGTCAATGTCATTGTCCTTAATAACAACGTAATAGCTTTTACTGAAAAAGAATTTCCCACCTTTGTGCGTATGCTGTAGACAAGTCTTTCCCAACTAGGTCCCGTGAGAAGAGGGCTTCATTGGTCAGGTAAAGTTGGCAAAGGTCGCTTGCCAAAGTTTTCCCCTCGGGGATCCCAGTAGACGTTAGTCAAGGCCCTAATGAGTCCTGTGGTCCTGAAACTTCTTCTACTCTGTTGAACTCAGCTTCCCAAACTTGTTTGACCAAATGTTTTAGTTATAATTAGGCTCAGCAGAAAATGAACTTGTAAATAGCAGTGGTTTAAATGAAGTCCAAGTCTGAGAAGACAGTCCGGGACTGGCCTCGTGGCTCCAGAAGTCTCCAGCGACCCAGGCCCCTTCCGTCCCTACAATTAGCTCATGGACCTCGTGGTCCTGCGTGGCTGTGAGAGCTCTAGCCCCACATCTGCCCTCCGGGCGTCAGGTCAATGGGTGGGACAGCTGGTGTGCTGGCCAGAACTTAGTTACATGGTTTCACCTCGCGGGCGTCAGGTCAATGGGTGGGATAGCTGGTGTGCTGGCCAGAACTTAGTTACACGGTTTCACCTCGCCGCAAGAGAGGTGCGGTGGCTTTTAGGGGGGTTTCCAGCACACCAAGAAACTTTTTCCCCTCTCCACGTAACACCCCCGAGAACACAGTTTGAGGAGGATGCTGTGGCCTTGGGACCACCTTAACGCTCCACAGTGGAAAGTTTTTGGTGACCCATAGTGACCCAAAGACCTTCTGAAGGTCTTTCTGGCTGGATGGACAGTGTGGTTCTGGGTCTCTTGAGGGCTGGGTAAAAGGACAGACTTCTGCCCCTCAGTCAGGCTTGGTTTCATCTGTGGGGCTTCGAGGATATTTAGCCCTCTGTTGCCTGTGTCCTGTGAACTAACTGCCACTAACCCAGCGTTCTTGTCTGTCTCTCCTCTAACCATCCCCTCCCGCCTGTCCTCGTCCCCGCCGGCCCCCGTCCCCAGGCGGGCCAGGCCATGCTGGCCTTCCAGCGGTATCAGATTGGCGCCGACTCGGCCCTCTTCTCCCAGGACTACATGGACCCCAGCCAGGACTCCAGCATGCCTTACGCCCCCTACGTGGAGCCCAGCACCGGGCCAGACCCCACCGGCATGGGTGGTACCTACCAGCAACCGGCCAACGCCTTTGACGCCGAGCCCCAGGGCTACCAGTCGCAGGGCTACTGAGCTGCAGTGACCGCCTGCCCCTCGCCTGTCCCTGCCCCGGTCCCAGCCGCCCCTGCCCTCCCCGCCCCCCCACCGCCCACCGCCCACGCCCAGACCCCCGCGCCCTCCCAGGCTGCCCTGCCCAGCGCCTCGTCCCACCGACGTCCAGGGCAGCTCGGGGTGGGATGGGGCAGTAAGGTGTTGGGGGTGCATCTACACGTGTGCGAGTCTGTCCGGCGGGGGCTGGGGGTGTTCGCGTTCATCCGTTGTGTCGTCGAGTGTTCATTGAGTGCCTGCTGTGTGTCAGGTGTGTGCTTGGCACCGGTGGTGAAAGAGAAACGGTCCCGGAAAGGAGGCAGACGAGGGACGGAGGAGGCCCCGTGGGTACCAGAGGTGGGAGCGGTGCGAGAGATAGACCCGGATGATGCCGGCAAGGTTTGGCCCCGGGGTGGGTGTGAATGCCTGCAGGACACTGGGGGTTGTCACCTGCCGGAGTGACGGCAGCCCTACTGTGGGTGTTGGGGCTGTCTCCATTTCGTGGCTGAGGAAACTGAGGCCTGGAAAAGTCAAGGTCACTTGCCCAGGGTCACTCGGCAGCCAGTGAGAGTTGGCTCCAAGCCCAGGCCACCTGACTGCGGAGCACCTGCTGTCCCCTGTCCTCCCTGCCTTCCCCATCCCCCAGCCTGGGGCTCCACCTCTCAGTGCTATCATCACACTCTGGGAGGCCTTGGGGACCTCAGCCCGTGAGATACCCTGATTCTGCTGCAAGCCGGGGGCCTGTTCTGCCCGGCTGGCTGCTCCCGAAGTGGGACAGCCCTGTCTCTAGGCCCCTCTCCCCACGTCCCCACCAACCCCTGCCCTGGTCTCCTGTCAGGGTGGGAGGGCCCGGGAGGCTTGCCTCACTCGCCCGTTTCACCCGTGTACTGCTCCGTGCCGTGCGTGCCCCACCGGCAGCTCCGGTGGCCCCCCAAAGGACTGACCGCTGTCCCTGCCCAGGGCCGGGTGGGCGAGGAGGCCCGGAACAGGGAGCGCGAGAGGCCCAAGGTCACAGCGAGTAAGTGGCAGAGCCGGGCTTACTGCCCGGGGTTCTTGGTCCCAGCCACTCAGCAGGTGCCCCGATTCCCTGCCCTCGTGACCTCCCAGGAAACAGAGCTGATCTGGAACACTGTGTCATCTTTCCCTCGGCCAGGGTTAGCCAGGGGGGCTCAGGGGCTGGAACTGCCAAGGACCCAGAGGGTCCTTCCACTGGCCTTGCAAAAGGCCTGATGAGAGGACAATGTGGGAGTCAGAGTAGAGACAGCAGGGACTCTGGGCCCAGCAAAGCCAGCCATTGAGCTGGCGGGGAGGAGGCCTGGGCTGTAGTGGAGATGGTAAGCAGGCGACTCCAAAGGCACAAGGAGGGTTGGGAGCAGAGAGAGACTCTTGCACAGGTGGGCTCTTCACTGAGCCTTGAGGGGCGGGGAGGCCTTACAGGATGGAGGTGTGGGGGGACATGGGGCCCAGCTTCCACTGGCCAGTGCCTCGGGGAGCAGGACAAGGGGATTGTGGCTCGGCACCGTGCTGGATGTCCCTGCCACCGGCACCCCGTTCCCCCACCAGAAGCCTCAGAGGCAGGTGACACTCACTCCCGCAGACTCCGCTGTTACACCAGGGATTCAGAAGGCATGCAAGCCGGTGGTCCAGAGATGGGCCCCAAACCCGCCGCTACCCAGGGTCCCCCAGAGGGCAGTGTGTTATATGAGAGCTTGTGAAGGGGTGAGGCTCCCCGAGGAGGGGCAGGAGCAGCACCGCAGAGGGAGAGAGAGGGAATTTCCCAGGTAGAGAAGTGGCACCGCTGTCCCCGCTTAACCGCAGAGGAAACAGAGGCTCAGAGTGTGAATGAGTTAGCGGGGGAGCATGCATCTGAACCCCAGCCTGTCCAAGCCCTCCCCGGGGTGCAGCAGTGACAGCAGAGAACCCCAGGCAGCTGAGCAGCAGCTCAGGGTTGCTGACTCCGGTTTTCCACATCTGGCGGAGGGACTCTGTCCATGGTACCCCCGCTCCCGGTGGCCCAAGTGGGGACGGGATGAGGTTGCGGTATCTGCCAGGCCGAGCGGTGGAACCTGTTCCCAGACCAGGTTTACGAAGCAGGTAAGGGTGCGGGTGGTCGTGGGTGTGCTTCTGGCAAAGTGAAGTCCTGTGCCGGTGCCGGAGGCTGTGAGAGGCCCTTCCCTTCGCCCACTCCCCACCAAGCACCTCCCCTGCCGATGGACACAGGGGGACCCCAGGGCGCTGTCCATCCGTTCTCCCTGGGCACCGACTAGCTCCTCGTGATGCTAGGAACCACTTAAGCTTCATCCAACCCCTGGGTGTTCCTCATAGACTCTCCCTGCCACCCCAGACTGGGAAGGTTTACAGGACGCCTGCCAGGAGTGAGGGGCACCGAATCCTCTCACTTTGCATTCCTCCCTTGACCTGGGGTGCAGACCTGGAGTACAGCCCAGATGTGATCCCACCATCAGGCTGGCTCTTGACAGGGACCAGCCAGTGGTGGAGGGAGAGAGGGCGGAGGGTGGGATTTGGCTGAGACCCAAGGCTCCTGACTCCCCTTTTGGGAGGTTGGTAACGACGTCCTGCTTCTTCCCCTGGCCGAGGACAGCCCCCCAGGGCCCCCAAGGTGTATTCACAAGCCAGTGGTGTACTCTTGCCTCCCTCGGCCTCTCTCTTGCTTCCAAGACTTTTATTTATTATTTATTTTTATTTTTGGAGAAGACTCCCCCCCCGCACCCCCTGCCCCAGCCTGACCTTGCCGAGTTTGGGCTTCCTGCTCCCACCAAGCACAAGAGAGGGCTCAGGAAAGCTGGGTTCCACTAAGTTTAGAGCTGCAAATACCCTTAGAGATGGTAGAGTCAGCCGGGAAGACAGTGACTTGTGCAAAGTCACACACAGAGGCAGAGGTTTGGGATCTGGGTCTCTTGCCTCCAAGTTAACACTCATCCTGCGCAGTCAAAGCCCGTCTGCCTGGGGGTGGCTTCTGGTACCTGGGGGTGTAACCATTGGGCTAACTCCCCGGGGAGTGGCATCCGCTCCCTACTCCAACCTTCCCTGGTGAGTTTTGATCTTCAAAGACTCTTGGGGGTCCCAGGCTTCCCCCATGTAACCAAGAGCCCCCACTTGTTACCCCTTGAGGGCCCCCCAACCTTGACCCCAGACCCCTTTGATTGTCTAAGGAGCAGGAAGAGGGACCACCCTTCCAAAGAGTTTGTAGGAGGATGGGCTGGTCCAGTCGCCTCCGAGCGCTGCCCCTCGATGTGACACTCCCCCTCCCCTGGTGCCCACAGCCCTCGTCTGGGTGTCCCGGCCCTCCCGCAGCGTAACTGCCTGTGTATAGTATAAATATATATATTTTCTATATATAAGATGTATAATATAAGGCTCCACAAATATATCTCTGTGTGTGTGCGTGTGTGCAGTGAATGGCGGTCCCCCTCCTGGGCCCCCACTCTGGACTCCCCCACCACCTGGTTAAGTCTCAAGAGTGAATCCAGTGGCCCCGTGGCACCCTCCTTTATGACATCTGTCCATTTGTGGTGAACCAAGTGAAGGTGGTGACTTCTGGTGACATAGTAATAAAGTGAAGACAAAACCCACCAGCGGATCGCAGCGTGTCACAATGTTTTTGTTCGCCATGAGTGTGGCTTTGGATTGCCCATTCCCTCTCTCCCCTGACCTGGCACATGCTTTTATTTGTTCATTACTGTTCAGCAGAAGTGAAACCATTGCAATCGAAGCCAGTACCCCCCAGCTTTACATATGTACACGCAGGCACACAGGCTTAAATGTGCACACACCCGCCCCGCCACCATTCCCTATCGTGGTCCCTTTCCCGCCCCCTAGAGGCAATCAAGATTCCATGCAGACCTACACATGCGTTTGCACTGTATTTAAAGTTAGTGGCCCTGGGCTGGCACAATATTTATCCAGACGCTGTGCTGGGGCCTAGGAGTCAACACTGAGCAACGTGAACAGCCCTTGACCCCCCGCGTAGTCTCCCAGCAGGGGGCATGGACGTTAAACCATACAAACAGGAAATGTAAGCTGCGGCCGGTGCTGAGACAATGTCAGAAGATGCAAGTTGAGACGTGAGCTCAGGTACAGACCCTCTGAGCAGATGACCCTTCATCTGAGCTCTCTAGAATGATTAAGGGTTCAGTGGCAAGGGGGTGGGCTGCTGATCGATCTGGAGAGCAGAACTGAAAGGTAGGGGTCCCTGGCCCGGGGAAGAGCTTGGGAATAGTGGAAGGCAGGCGTGGCAGATACACAGGAGAGAAGGAGGAGGGAGAGGCCGACGTTGGGCCATCAACCGACTGAGCCACCCAGGTGCCCCAATCCTTGTTGTGTGTGTTTAAAACACCACTCCTGTGGTCACATGGCAACCAAGAGGTTGCTGCCCCTTGTTTAGACAGGAAGGTCACCATGGACACGGTAAGAGTGGGGGAAATCTAGATATATTTGAGGAAAGAGCAGATCAGTAAGTGATGGACTGAGTCAAGGGGGCTGAGGAGCGTGAGAACCACTCCCCAGCAGCAGCGCAGGAGCTCAGGCGGTAGGGGAGCGGCAGGTAAGCTGGGGCCCCGGTATCGGCCTGTCAGTCACAGTCTGGCCACGCCTATGCCCTGGGCTGTCCACAAGTCCCGCCTTAGTCCCGCCTTAGTCCTACCGCGGGGCCTCTGACTGGGCAGAGGTGAGCACCTGATCCAAGGGCCGCCCTTTCATAGGCTGATGAGTCCCAGGGCCTTGGTGCCAAGGCAGCTGTAAAGGGCACCGCCCTCCTCCACGACTAAGCCAATCATATTGCTTCCCTCCACGATGGGGTGAAAGGATTGGTCAATCGGGAGTGGGAGGAGGCTGGAGGAGCCCGGAAGTGGCACCATTCTGACAGACAGGGCCACCAGCGCGTTCCTGCCTACCCGGGTTTTACCTTCCTCCTCTTGGGACGAGAAGGACATAGCAGTGGAGAGTGTCCGCGGCAAAGACGACCAGCCGTCATCTGTGATGCGGGTTTCTTTGCTTGTTTGTTTGTTTTTGTTTTTGCGATGTGGGTTTTAAAACAAGTGGTAACCTGATGACCATTCATTGGACTTGACGGAACTCGATAAAAGCCCGACAGGGTTTTAACAGAATCAGAATAATTCGGAGAAATATGAAAACCCTCTCGAAGAAATACTAGTTTTCAGAACCAGCGCCCCTAGAAAAATTTGAGGGCCTCCTATTCAAAGAGCAGGTTTTAAAAACGCAGCTTAAGGTACTAAAATACAAATTTTTTTTTCCTTTCAAAATATTTTATTTGTTATATTTAGTACATTTAGAGCTGGTGATTCTCCTGGAACGGTTTGTCAAAAGATTGAAGTCTTCAGAAAATCAATTTCACATATGCCTGAATTTAACGTGTAACTTTATACAGTGACACGTTAATATTTTCTTTAACATTATCGGTGACTTGTGACGTTGTACAACACAGTGAAAGTGATACTTACATGGGGACATGGTGATCACCAAGGTGGTTCTCCCAGGGTGAGGCTCATAGACTGCGCTTAGGCCACACTGACCTTTGTGACTTCTCCAGATGTGGGAAACTCAACCGTGCAATTTCTTTTCTTTTTTAATTTTTTTTAATGTTTATTTTTATTTTTGAGAGAGAGAGAGCGTGCGCAGGCGGGGCAGAAGCAGAGAGGGAGGGAGACACAGATTCAGAAGCAGGCTCCAGGCTCTGAGCTGTCAGCACAGGGCTGGGCGTGGGACTCGAACTCACAAACCACGAGATCGTGACCTGGGCTGAAATCGGACGCTTAACCAACTGAGCCACCCAGGCGCCCATCAACTGTGTAATTTCTAATAGCGAGGGAGAGCATTTGTGCCCTCCTCTGGGGGAAAAGAAATGAAAGCGACTTCATAATTTGTCTATAATTTTAATGACCTGTTTCGGCACTAGACTGCCATACCGTGCATTAAAGCAAATAATAATAATAATAATAATAATAATAATTTAAAATTGCCCTTCTCGTTAATAATGAAACTTCACATGCAAATAGAATTTTCTGTAAAATGTGACCTTTACACTTGAGTTCTATTTCTAAGCCTCCGAATATTTGCTTTGCAATATTGTAGCAGTTTTCAGAACCAGGGATTCTAAAGCCTGAAGAATTGGCAACTCCCCAACATGCTTTATTGCAACGTCCATGCGTATGCTTTGAATTTGTCATAATTTACTGACCGTTTTCTGCCCAAATGCTGGCAGTTCCCGTCCCAGACTTAGGCTGCAGAGCTCACGTTTGCATGGATCTCCTGGATGGGCCCTTCCACGTGGGGTCCCTTCTCTCACCATGGCTTTGGTGGACTGCAGCCATATTCTGCTGCTGGCAGTCTGGGCACGGATCCCAGACTGCCCCGCCATGTGGGTGCACACTGGGTGGCCAGGTCAACTGCTCAACACTCATGCTGCCCGCCGCCTGCCATATTGCTGGCCCGGACCCCGCTTTCTGCCACCCGGTGTACCTTCCCTGCTCACACACATGCTTCGCTGTCCCATTGGACTTCCTTTACAAAACACAGTTCCAAGGAGAAAATTATTACGAATTTCAAGACCGTGAGAGCAGAGCGTTAAACCAAGAAGTGGGTCCCTCCTGAGAGCGGGGGAAGCCTCTATAACTACACCGGTCACATGCCTCTGAGTTCAGCCCTGCCCGGAATACTGATCCCAGCCCCCTCTCCACTGCCCCTTCATTCTATTCGAAGTTGTTTTTTCTTTTAGTATCCTTGTCAATTAGATAGCAACACTTGATTGTGGACCCATCATATTGGCTATAATTATAACCCAATAAATTTGATTTTCATCCATTTCTGGTTCCTGGCACAGGAAATTCCTGGGGATCTCTGAATGATAGGGTTTAGAGGTGCACCTTTTGTTGTTCATAACAAGCCCCTTTCAGTCAAACGTGCGTGTATATTACTGAGGTAACTTTTGGAAAATCCCTAAAGATGAGGGGGGGTGCCAGAGAAACCAGCCACGTGATTGGAGGGTTGGAAATTTCAGCCTCCTCACCGCCTGATCTGTGGGTAGAGGAGAGGGGCTGGAGATTGACTTCAATCACCAATGGTCAGTGATTTCATCAAGCATGCCTCCGTAATGGAACCTCCATAAAAATCCTAACCAAAGGGATTCACAGAGCTTCGAGATTGGTGAGCCCATCAAGGTGCCGGGAGGGTGGTGCTCCCAGAGAGGGCACGGAAGCTCTGTGTTCGGCCTCCTCATACCTTGTCCTACTTATTTCTTCCATCCCGCTATTCCTGAGTTCTATCTTTTTAAATAAATAGATACTAGAAAGCAAAGCACTTTCCTGAGTTCTGTGAGCCTCTCTACCAAATTATTGACTTATTGGGGGAAGGGGTCATGGGAACCCCTGATTTATAGCTGGCAGATCAGACATAAGGGAGGCTGGGACTGTCCGTTAACATCTGAAGTGAGGGCAGTCTCGGGACTGAGCCCTTAACTTGTGGGATCTGACGCTAACTCTAGGTCGATAATGTCAGAACTGAACGGAACTGTAGGACATCCAGCTGGTGTCAGAGAATGGTTGAATTGAGAAAAAACCCACGTTTGGTGTCAGAAGTGCTGGTGCGAGTGGTAGTAGAGAAGAAAAAAAGTGTGTGTGTGGTTTTCTGTAGGGCCACAGCTATGCTAAGCACTTTGCCGGCATTTCTGTTTCGTTCTTTCAAAGCCTGTGATGGAGACACTAAACTGAACCCATTCTACAGATGAGGGGCTGAGCTAGAGAAGTGCACAGCCAGGGTCACACTGGGCAGAGCCTGAAGAACCATAGCACAGTCACCTTCAAAATCCATGCTCTTGGGGGTGCCTGGCTGGCTCAGTCAGTAGGTCATGTGACTCTTGATCTCAGGGTTGTGAGTTCGATCCCCACACTGGGCGTGGAGCCTACTTAAAAAAAATAAATGAGTAAAAAAAAAAAAAAAAAAAGATCCGTGCTCTTAGCCACTGCCTCTTGTTAAATTATTTTTATACCAGGGTGCCTGGGTGGCTCAGTCGGTTAAGTGCCTGACTTCAGCTCAGGTCATGATCTTACAGTTCGTGGGTTCGAGCCCCGCGTCGGGCTCTGTGCTGACAGCTCAGAGCCTGGAGTCTGCTTCGGATTCTGTGTCTCCCTCTTTCTCTGTTCCTCCCCTGCTCATGCTCTGTCTCTCTCTCTCTCTCCTTCAAAAAAAAAAAAAAAAAACATTATTTTTATACCAGTATATGGTGATATTGGTGATTCACATACGCTTCAAGCCAGTTTTACACGAAAATTGCTTTCTGGATCAGCAAAGACGTCAACTCTGACCCCCCGTCCTTCCCCCTCTGTGCTTACCCGTCTCTAGTGTCTTCCCAAGCCTGTCCCAATTATGTGTCCTAGAAATGCTACTTCAAACATTTGAGAGATCTCCGACAAAACCCCAAACCTTTCCCTCAAGCTTTTTCAAAAGTCTGCAGGCTTTTCAAAAATGACATCAGCTGGGTGGTGGCATCCGTTGAGCCCTTGCTGTCAACACGGCAGACTCCCAGGCCCATCCTTGGCCCTCCTCTCCATCTGTGCTCGCTTCCTTGGTAAGCCCATCTGGTCCCATGGCTTTCAGCATCCACTGTATACTGACCGCTCACAAGCATATGCCCCCAGCTTGGGCCACCTGTATATCCAACTGCCTGCCTTCACACTGCGACATCCAGGGGCGTCTCCTGTATATCACGCTCAAAGGCAGACTCCCGATGTTCCTTCCCCTCCCAGCGAACAGCGACTTCAGTCTCCGTGTGCTCAGGGCAAAATCCTTGGAGCCACCATAACTCCCTCTTTCTCTCACATTTCACATGTGACCCACCGGCGGATGCTATCAGCTCTCCCTCATTCTGACCATTTCTCTCCACTCGGGTCCCGGTCACTCTCGCCATTCTCCTGGACCACTGGGCCACTGCAGGGGCTGCCCGGATGGTGTCCCTGCTTCCGCCCTGGCGCCCTCCGGTCTCTTCTCAACACCAGCAGCCTTGATGATAATGATCATAATTGCTGCTCCCGGCCTACAGTGCCAGATACGGTTCTGAGTGCTTTCTTCATTTTAACTGTATGTAACCCTCACGATAACCATACAGAGTGATTGATTTTATTGTTTTACAGATTGTGAAGCTGAGGACACAGAGAAATTCAATAACGTGTCCAGGGGCGCCTGGGTGGCGCAAGTCGGTTAAGCGTCCGACTTCAGCTCAGGTCACGATCTCGCAGTCCGTGAGTTCGAGCCCCGCGTCGGGCTCTGGGCTGATGGCTCAGAGCCTGGAGCCTGTTTCCGATTCTGTGTCTCCCTCTCTCTCTGCCTCTCCCCCGTTCATGCTCTGTCTCTCTCTGTCCCAAAAATAAATAAACGTTGAAAAAAAAATTAAAAAAAAAAAAATAACGTGTCCAAGGTCACCTAGCTGGAAAGTGGTAGAACTGAGACCTAAAGACCAAGGAATTCTTACTCACTAAGCCTTTAAAAATTCAGTGTATTCAGGGTCCTCTTCTGCCCAAGATTCTCCAGAGAGCTTTCATGGCTTTCTTAGCATAAAAGCTAGAGCCTTTACAATGGCCTACGTGGCCCCACCGTATCTGCCTCTGCTTCCCCTCCAATCCCATCTTCGGCCACTCCTCCCCTACCACACTGTTCCTCCTTGTCCCACCACACTGGTCTCCTCACTGTTCCTAGAACATATCTAGCATGCTCCTGCCTCAGGGCCTTTGCACTTGCCGTTTCCCCTTCCTGGAATGCTCTTCCCCCTCTCTCCAAGTCTCTGCCCATGTGACACCTTCTTAGTGGGACCATCGCTGGTCATATCGTTAAAACATTGCGAACCAGGGGCGCCTGGCTGGCTCAATCGGTACAGCACGTGACTCTTGACCTTGGGGTCGTGAGTCCCCGCCCCACATGGTGTGTACGGCTTACTTAGAAATAAAAATATGTTTGAAACACTTTGGACTTCACTGCCACTTTATTTACCTCCATAACAATTTTCACCACTTGACATATGTTTACTTGTTTGTTTCTTTATTGTCTAGCCCTCCTCACTGAATTTAAGTCTCCTAAGGGCAGAGATTGTGTCATTGCTCTATCCTAAATGCAAAGTTCCTGGCATCGAGTAAGTAGCTGAGGATTGTTGCGTTCATTAATCTTCCCACCAAGCCTCCTCCTTTCCCTGTGTGTTCCCCGTCTCGGAAACAGGCACCTTCAGCCCGCAGTTAGTTACCCGCCCTGGGGGTACTATCCGAGATTCGTGCTGCTCTTAAAAAAAAAAAAAAAAAAATCAAAGCATCTGCCAGATCTTGTCGACTCCACTTCCTAAATATTTTTCAAACCATCCACTTCCCATCATCCCTTCTGCCGCCCCCTTGGCTCTGCCCTTCTTTAACAGATGCCTGGAATGCGTACAAGAATACATCGAGTTTTGCACGTTTTGAATTTTTCTGTGTCCTCTCCACCCCGTCCCTTTCCACTGATCCCCTTGTCCTCCCAACCTGAGCCCAAAAGTGCTCCCCGACCAGTGCTCCTGTCTCAGTAAATCCTCCGTCACGGACATAGCCAACCCCCCCACCCCCCTCCAGCCAGGAACCTGGAGGTCCTACTCACCTCCTGTCTCTTGCACTTCAACCCCCTGCCAGTCTCTCTCTTATCACTTAATTGGATGGTTTTGAAAACTGCTCCTTTCCTTTCATCCTCAAGGCCACTATCTTGGTCCTGGCCACCCCCCCCCCCCCCATTGCACCGGGGCTCTCTCAACAGCCTCCTAGTACCGGTCTCCCCACCCGCCATCTGGCCTGGGCTGATCTTCCTAAAACACAAATGTGATCGTGGGACTCTCCCCCTTAAATGAATCCCTACCCGTTCCCGGGCACAGACACCCCTCCCTGACTTGTCATCCCCAGCCTCCTGCCACTCTTGACCTCTGCCATCGCCCCCACACACTCCCCTGCTTGGATCACGCTGTTCCCTTGGCCACGGATGCCCTTTCTCCCTTCTCTGCCTGCCAGTTCCTCTCCCCTCCTAGACCCGGCTCCAACGTCACCTCCCCCTGGGACGTCTCCCCTGACTCCCCCCACCCCTACCACAGACTCAGCACTGTGTAATTACCATCTTCCCCGGGCGGCTCACCCATCCAGCCCTCCAGAACAAGGTCACCTTGGCTGAGGTGCTAACAGGCCAAAAAGAAGTTTGGGGGCCAAACGGCAAAGCCCGAGTAAGCACCTTCTGTGTGGCTGGAACTGTTCCCAGAATCCCAAGGTCAACAGTAGAAGCATATGGCATGAGGAGGGAGTAATGGTCTGGAGAAGAGGAGAAGGGAAGAGAACCAAGATGTTTGGAGAGGATTTCACGTTCCCATGCTAGGGACTCTGAAGATGTTACTTCATTTAATCCTGGTAATATCCCTGGGAGGTAGGGATTTCAAAAACAAAGAACCGGGGACATAAGGTTTACAAACCAAATAAAAGCAGCACTTCAAAGCAGTGGGGGAAAGACGAGATTATTTGATAAAAGGCTTCCAGAGGAAATTGGCTGATGTTTATGGAAATGATCAGATTGGATCTTTTACACTGCATTAAACTCCAAATGGAATCAACACTGACCGGTTAAGTGAGTATTTACATCCCTCGGGGTCAGGTAGGTATTTCTCAGCATAACACAGAAGACAGACACCATAAAGGAAAATAGAGAGACTTGGTTAGTCAGAATGTAAATGTTTAGTTTGTGGAAAACTAAATGGAAAACTGGGAAAACCATTTCCAGCAAGCTGACAGACAGAGATATAGGTTCGTGATCTAAACAGACAATTCACAGAATAAGAAACACAAGCGTGCCAATATACATATCCAAAAAAGTTCAGTTTTCCAAATAATCATAGAAATGCGAATTAAATCAAACTGAGGTACTATTAAAAAGATTTTTTTCTAACGTTTATTCATTTTTTGAGAGACAGAGCATGAGCAGGGGAGGGGCAGAGAGAGAGGGAGACACAGAATCCGAAGCAGGTTCCAGGCTCCGAGCCGTCAGCACAGAGCCTGATGCGGGGCTCGAACTCACGAACTGCAAGATCATGACCTGAGCTAAAGTCCGACGCTTAACCGACTGAGCCACCCAGGCGCCCCTGAGGTACCATTTTTAATCTACCGAATTATCAAATATTCACTTCAATCAAATTATTCTATCATGGCACCCCACGATAGAATAATTTTGTTAAATGCATCTTGAAACTGCCGATGCTAGAAACTGCCACTTTACAGGTTATAAATAGGGGCACCTGGCTGGCTCAGTCAGTGGAGCGTGCACTGACTTGATTTGGGGGTTGTGAGTTTGAGCCCCACATTGGGTGGAGAGATTGCTTAAATAAATAAACTTTTTTTTTTAATTTTTTTTTAACGTTTATTTCTTTTTGGGACAGAGAGAGACAGAGCATGAACGGGGGAGGGTCAGAGAGAGAGGGAGACACAGAATCGGAAGCAGGCTCCAGGCTCTGAGCCATCAGCCCAGAGCCCGACGCGGGGCTCGAACTCCCGGACCGCGAGATCGTGACCTGAGCTGAAGTCGGACGCCCAACCGACTGAGCCACCCAGGCGCCCCAATAAACTTTTTTTTAAAAAGATTACAAACAACTTTTACATTCTGGGGCAGGAGAGAGAAGTTGCTTGCAGAGACGATCTTCTCTTTGTTCTGGATTGTTCTGGAACAATCACCTCCATGGATCGATCCTCTTGGGCAGGCAGCTGTGAAGTAAGAGCTGCTAAGTAAGTTTCTTTATCGGCCTGTGAAGTAAGGTATTGAGTATTCTGAAGTTATGTAAGCTGAGTCTGTTAAAGAACTTTTTTTTTTTTTTTTTTTTTTTTTTTTTAAGCCACTGGTCTCGGCTGTCCGACCACAGGCAGTAGAGCCGGCCTGACCTTGGGGTGTGCAGCCATATGCTGTGATGGTCTGTCCTGTCCAGGCTCTTGAGGAGGATGGGGGTTGCCCCCGAAGAGAACGAATATTCCCACGGTCAAAGCTGTGGGAGCAGAAGCGGAAGCAGGCTTCGGACAGGAGGCCTGATTTCTCCTCCCCCTGGGGTGGGGGGCTGCGGAGGTCCACACTCCGGGGAGGCCCCGGTCAAGAGGATTCACGCTTGTAGAGGACCAGTGAGTCCCTGTACTGAGGCGGAGGAGGGCTAAGAAAAGAGACAGCTAGGGTGCCCCCCGTGGAGAATCTGAGATTGCAGATTTTGGTAGCAGCGACCTCTAGTTTAAATCGTCCGTCTGTTCGCCCCAAACCTGCAGTAAATGTCCCCAGGCCGGGGGTAGCCGTGTTTCAGGGAATTCTGGGAGGGTGCTGAGCCCAGGGACGCCATCCTGGGAGCTGAAGCCTGGACATGTCACCAGATGGCAGGAGGTGACCCGTTTCTGGGGAGCAGGGCGGCGATCCAGAGGAAAGGGAGGTGGCCAGGGTGCCAGGCAGCAGCCAGGGCAGGGCAGGGCAAGGAAGCGTTGCTCTGCGGTCTCTGGGGAGGCAAACCTGTGAGATCCTGGTGTCCTGAAGAGCCGCTCAGGCTGTTTCCATTTGAGTGTTAAAGAGCAGGGTGGCCCCGGGATGAAGAATTTGAGGACCCCTAGCTGCAGGTTGGAGATAGGAGAGCAGGTGCTTTAAATGCTGGGTGACTGTGGGGTGCAGAGCCGACAGCCAAGGAAGAATTCTTGAGATATCTTTGGTGCAAAAAGATATCTGTATTTTATTTCGTATTTCTTTTTTTTAAAACGTTTATTTATTTTGAGAGAGTGCACGCGCGAGCAGGGGAGGAGCAGAGAGAGGGAGAGAGAGAAACCCAAGCAGGCTCCGCACTGTCAGCGCAGAGCCCGATGAGGGGCTCCAACCCACAGACTGTGAGATCATGACCTGAGCTGAAATCAAGAGTCGAACGCTTCACCGACCGAATCACCCAGGGGCCCCCAAAAGGTGGTTTTATTAGAGCACAGGGACAGGACCCGTGGGCAGAAAGAGCTGCCTGGGGATTGTGAAGAGTGGCTGATTATATACTTTGAAGTTGGGAGGGGGTTAGGGACAGCACAAGCCTCCAAGGTATTTTGGAAAGGAGGTTTCTAGGACCTTGAGGGTCTAGCTGCCCTTAGGAAAAGGTCATTTATTACTGGTTAGTAAAAACCCAATCATGAGACCCTTCAGACTTATATCAGTGGGCCATATGTTTGGAGGGTGATAGGCGACATACGTCTTGGGAGACAGAGATGAGGCTCCCAAAGGGATGTTTACGTGTTAAAACAGGATCTCGGGGGCTGGGATAACGTTAAGCTAAGATTGCCTTTTGCCCTTAGCAAAGTGTCATCCTCCAGGCAGCTTAGCTCCTAGAGGAAGGCCACTCTGCCTGTCTCAACAACCTGTCAACGGGCTGTAAGTTGCAAGGAAATCTAATTTGTTTCTTTTGCCTTCGTTTCCCCCATCGACTGGAAACCGCACCTGCCAATTGGAAGACCACTTCCCCGACTGCCAGCAAAATCTTACAAGTGCGCACACTCCGACCCGGCAAAACTGCTTGTACGACAAGCGATCCGTGAAGCTGGATGGGGGAGCAAAAACACTGCCCCTTTATTTTCAGAGACCTCGAGATGAGATTTAGCACTTCCTTCACTTGCGGATGTAGGCAGCAAACCACGGGAGAATCAGCAGTACCTGTGGCTTTTCCACCCACAGGATCCCAGTGGCGATCTCGATCCCTCCCTCGTTACCGTTTCAAAGTTATGAGGTCTTGCTGTTACATGAATCAGGGAAGAGAAGCTCTCCCACCCCCCTTTTTTTCTTTTTGTGCACTCCATAATAGACTTTATTTTTTAGATCAGGTTAAGGTTTACATAAAAATGGAGCAGGAACTAGAGTTCCCATATGCTTCCTGTCTCCCTGCCCCCGGAGTTTACCTTATTAGGTAACATCCTGCATTAGTGTGGGACGTTGTTTACCATTGATAAGCCAATTGTGACACGTTACTGTTAAGTAAAGGCCATGATGAACATCAGGGTTCATTCTTGGTGTTGGATATTCTGTGGGTTTTGACCAACGTACCATGCCATGTATCCACCATATGGTATCATACAGAGTAGGCACTCTGCCCTACACATCCCCAGTGCATTACTTATTCACCCCTCCTTTTCTTTTCCTGAACCCCTAGGATCACTGGTTTTCTTTCTTTTCTTTCTTTTTTTTTTTTTGTGATTTTTTAATGTTAATTTATTTTTGACAGTGTGTGTGTGTGTGTGTGTGTGTGTGTGTGAGCAGGGAAGGGACAGAGAGGGAGACACAGAATGTGAAGCAGGCTCCAGGCTCTGAGCTGTCAGCACAGAGCCCGACGCGGGGCTCGAATTCACGAACCGGGAGATCGTGACCTGAGCCGAAGACAGACACTTAACCTGCTGAGTCACCCAGACGCCCTCTTTTTTTTTTTTTTTTTTTTTTTTTTTACTGTTTCTAGTTTTGCCTTTCCCAGAATGTCATATAGTTAGGATCATACAGTACATAGCTTTTCAATTCACTCCTTTACTTAGCAGTCCACATTTACATCTCCTCCATGTCTTTTCATGGCTTGATAGCTCATTTCTTTTCATCCATGATGTTCTTCCATTGCCCACACGTTCCACAGTTGCTTATCCAGATGTCAGAGGACATCTTGGTTCCTTCAGCTTTGGCAAGCACAAATAAAGCTTCCATAAATATCTGTGTGCAGCTTTTTGTGTGGATGTCACTTTCAACTCCTTTGGGTAAATACTCAGAGGAACAACTGCCGGACCATACGGTGAGACTATGTTTAGCTTTGTAAGAAACCACCAAACTTCCGAGCTGTCTGTGCCATTTTGCATTCCCAGCAGCGACGGAGGAAAATGCCTGTCACTCGACATCCTCGTCGGTATTTGGTGTGATCCCCGTTTTGGAATTTAGCCACGGGAATAGGTGTGTCGTGATCTCATTGTTGTTCAATTTGCAATCTGCTGCTGACGCGGGATGGGGAGCCTCTTTTCGTATGTTTATTTGCCATTTCAGCTCCAGGCTTAGCTATAACCTTAGGGGATGTTTTCCGCGGGAAGGCTACTTCCCCCCCATCCCCCATGGAATCAGACAGCCTTGCCGTGAAACACACGATTCCAACACTCAAGTAGGTTAAAACAATGACCACCCGTCTGCCGGTATTGTGGGGCTCGGCTGATTGCGGGTCGGTGGGACCGGGGCTGCTCTGCTTTTCACTGTAGGTGTGGGTCTGCTGGGGTGGCTCTGCTCCACGTGTCTCACACCTTTGGATCTCTGTGGCACAAATTAAAAACTATATTTTGGTAGGGGCGCCTGGGTGGCTCAGTCGGTTAAGCGTTCTCTTGATTTCGGCTCAGGTGGTGATCTCATGGTGTGTGGGATGGAGCCCCACATTGGGCTCCGCACCGACAGCTCAGAGCTTGCTTGGGATCCTCTCCCTCTCTCTCTCTACCCCTCTGCCACTCACGTGCACTCCATCTCTCTCTCAAACTTAAAAAATATTTTTTAAATATATTTTGATAAATAGGTTTTTTTTTTCCTTTTTTTTTCAACGTTTTTTTAATTTATTTTTGGGACAGAGAGAGACAGAGCATGAACGGGGGAGGGGCAGAGAGAGAGGGAGACACAGAATCGGAAACAGGCTCCAGGCTCCGAGCCATCAGCCCAGAGCCTGACGCGGGGCTCAAACTCCCGGACCGCGAGATCGTGACCTGGCTGAAGTCGGACGCTTAACCGACTGCGCCACCCAGGCGCCCCGATAAATAGGTTTTAATATACTGTAATTGGTTTCCTTTGAAATGTTGGTATATAATTCTATGCATTTTAAAATATCTTTTTATTTTATTTTTTATTTTGTTTAATTTACATCCAAATTAGTTAGCATCTAGTGCAACGATGATTTCAGGAGTAGATTCCTTAATGCCCCTGACCCCCTTAGCCCATACCCCCCCTCCCACAACCCCTCCTGTAACCCTCAGTTCGTTCTCCATATTTATGAGTCTCTTCTGTTTGGCCCCCCTCCCTGTTTTTATATTATTTTTGCTTCCCTTCCCTTATGTTCCTCTGTTTTGTCTCTTAAAGTCCTCATATGAGTGAAGTCATATAATTTTTGTCTTTCTCTGGCTGACTAATTTCACTTAGCATAATACCCTCCAGTTCCATCCACGTAGTTGCAAATGGCAAGATTTCATTCTTTTTGATTGCCTAGTAATACTCCATTGTGTCTATGTACCACATCTTCTTTATCCATTCACCCATCGATGGGCATTTGGGCTCTTTCCATACTTTGGCTATTGTTGATAGTGCTGCTATAAACATTGGGGTGCCTGTGTCCCTTCAAAACAGCCCCCCTGTATCCCGTGGATAAATGCCTAGTAGTGCAATTGCTGGGTCGTGGGGTAGTTCTATTTTTAGTTTTTTGAGGAACCTCCATACTGTTTTAAAATATTATTTTGAGAGGGGGCTTTTCCAGGCGGCCAGAAGCATTCTCACACAGAGAAGTTCAAGAAATTCTGGTCTACAGTGATGCCCAATACCAACTTGAGTGTAATCCCGAAAACCAGGAAAGAACATACAGAGGCATCACACAAGGGAAACTGGTTAATTAAACTTGGCTGTGACTATAAACAGGATACCATGAGGGAAAGAAAAACTGTATTGTAGAAGAATAGTGAAATGAAACATCAAAATTATAATATTCAGTTATAAAATCATATGTATAGTGATATCTAATTTTTGTAAAAGCATGAGATACACATGTTGATATATACATGAATGTCTCAGAGGACATTTACCAAAATGTTAATCATAGTGGTTATATCCAAGTAGCCTTGGGATATGGGTGATTTAATATTTTTTCTCTGTTCTTGTTTTTTTCATTTTCTGCGTTAAACATGTATTATTTTATAACAGCGCTATCGACAATAGCCCAAGTATGCAAAGAGCCCAAATGTCCATCGATGGATGAATGGATAAAGAAGATGTGGTATATATATATATATATATATATATATATATATATATATACAATGAAGTACTACTCGGCAATCAAGAAGAATGAAATCTTGTCATTTGCAACTACGTGGGTGGACCTAGAGGGTATTATGCTAAGCGAAATTAGAGAAAGACAAATATCATATGACTTCACTCCCATGAGGAGTTTAAGATACCAAACAGATGCACATAAGGGAAGGGAAGCTAAAATAATGTAAAAACAGGGAAGGAGACAAAGCATAAGAGACTCTTAAATATAGAGAACAAACAGGGTTGCTGGAGGGTTGTGTGGGGGGGGATGGGCTAAATGGGTAAGGGGCATTAAGGAGGACACTTGTTGGGAGGAGCACTGGGTGTTATATGTAGAGAGGGAATCACTGGAATGTACTCCTGAAATCATCATTGCACTATATGCTAACTAACTTGGCTATAAATTTAAGAATTAAAAAAATATAAAATTAAATTAAATTAAAATTAATTAATTGGTTAATTAATTAATTAATTAATTTAAAAAGCATGTGTTGGGGTGCCTGGGTGGCTCAGTCAGTTAAGCGTCCAACTTTGGCTCAGGTCATTATCTCATAGTCCGTGAGTTCGAGCCCCGCGTCGGGCTCTGTGCTGACAGCTCAGAGCCTGGAGCCTGCTTTGGATTCTGTGTCTCCCTCTCTCTCTGCCCCTCTCTCTCTCTCTCTCTCAAAAATAAATAAACCTTAAAAAAATAATAAACGTGTATTATTTTTATAAGATATAAAACCACATTAAAAGTTCTTTTATATTTGGGGCGCCTGGGTGGCTCAGTCAGTTAAGCGTATGACTCTTGGTTTCGGCTCCGGTCATGATCTCATGGTTTTGTGAGTTTGAGCCCCACATCGGGCTCTAAGCTGGTGACAGGAAGCCTGCTTGGGATTCTCTCTGTCCCTCTCTCTGCCCCTCCCCCACTCACACTCTCTCTGTGTCTCTCAAATAAAATAAAATAAAATAAAATAAAATAAAATAAAATGTTATTTTCCATTTTGTTAATCAGTTTTCTTGAAGTATAATTTACACACAGTAAAACTCACCACTTTTAAGTGTACAATTTGGTAAGTTTTGACAAAAATATACAGTTGTGGCAACACCATCATCACCGACTCATAGAACATTCCCAACATAACAACAACAACAACAACAGTTCCCTTGGGGCCCTTTACCTTCCTTCCCCCCCGCCCCTGGGAGCCACTGTCCTGCTTTTGACCCCTACAGTTTTGCCTACGAGTTACTTACTAAAGAAAATAAATAATTGATCAGATGCTTAGAGAAGTTACGTAAATTGCCCAAGGTGGTTGCCTCCTCCAAGAAGCCTTCTTGGATTTCTGCCTCTCTCTCCACCCAACCCCCACCCAGTGTGTCAGTCCATCTATACTGAACCTACGATGGGTTCAGTAATCACTGATTCACACTCGTCTCCCTTCCCATGTGCTGGTCTGTTGCATCGCAGGCACTAGCCGAGAATTTGTTGAATGAATGGCTGAATGCAGGGACATACAGCTTGCAGCCCTGAAGCAAGAGATTCAGTCTCTGTTCTTGGTTTTTCTGTAGCTCTCTGGGTGCCTAGGAAAGACATCTTTTGCCTTCTTTGTCAGCTCTTGGCCATCTTCCAGCAAACTCCCCTTTCCTTGGGCTCCTAAGCCTAGGGCGGGCAGCGGGGGCCTAGAGGAGCTGAGGGTGGGGTCTGGAGTCCCTGGAAAGAGGAGCTACCATGTGGGGAAGCAGGCTGCCTGGCAGATGGCGGGAAGCACCTGCTTCCCTCGGAGGGCTCGGAAGCGGGGACCTTCACAGACAGAGCTGAGGGGACAGGAGGCTGGCCACAGCCGGGCCTGGGGATGGCTGGCCAGAAGAGTCCCCTGCACGGATACCCTCTAGAGGTTCGAGCCACGGGAGATAAACTAGAATGGATTTTCAAAAGACAGCGTATCAGCCAGGAGCACAGCCGACCAAGGATGGGGGCTGGAACCACGTCTGGGAAGGATCCCATCCTGGTTCATGCTACTGGGGTGGAGGGCGGAGCACATCCCGGGAGTCCAGCTCGCACATCTCTGCATCATTAGCTGCCTCCAAGGAGGTTCACGCTGTGTTAGTTCGGCAAGACCGTTGTAACCAAGTTACCCCAAGTTGGGGGGCTTAAACAAGAGAAATGTGTTGTCTCGCGGTCCTGGGGGCCAGAAGCCTGAGATTAAGGGGTCAGTGGGGTTGGTTCCTGCCGAGGGAGGACCTGTCCCAGGCTCGTTCTCAGCTCTGGCGGGCTGCTAGCCGTCTTTGGCGTCCCTTGGCTTGCGGGCACATCACCCTTTTCTCTGCCTTGTTCACATGGCATTTTCCCCGTGTGGGTCTCTGTGTCCGAATCGCCCCTTTCCATGAGGACACCAGTCACATTGGATTGGGGGCCCACCCCACTCCAGTGCAACCTCATCGTAACTAATTGCGTCTGCAGCGACACTCTTTCCAGAGGAGGTCACGTTCCGAGGCACCGGGGGTTGGGCCTTCCACATATGAATTTGGGGGACACAATTCAATGCACAATTCGATCCAATGCATAACAACACTGTTACGGAATGGGGGGGGGGTCACAAAGATGGCCTCTGAAGCAAAGGAGCTCAACTCCTTCCTATCTGTGCGGCCGTGGGCAAGTGACCTTACCTCTCAGGCCTCAGTCTTCACGCCTGCAAAATGGGGACTGTGCGTGACATTGACAGCCGGCTCTAGCTGTTGCTCCTCTGGATCCACTCTGGGGTTTCTGCCAAGGTTGCAGCAATGGGGCTGTCCCCAGCTGGGGCCTGAGTAAAGGGGAGCTACGCTGGCCGGCTCCCACGGGGCGGGGTGCCGGACTCCCCTAACCAATGATTGGATGATTTTCTGACGCTCCTAGGACGGCACTACCTGCCCTCTGAGAATCTTCTCACCCAACCCTCCCATAGGAGTCAGACCCGCCTTCGCTGGCCCTCCTTCCTTTTCTCCTCCAGGTACCTCCCCCAAATCCTGTCTTGGAGGACCTGAACTAACCCAGGGGGTGACAGTAACACCCTCCATGAGGGTGGTCAGGAAGCCCTGGCGTACGAAGCAATGCATGTAAAGCGTGGACAGTTGTGTCTTGCTCTGAGTAAACGCGCGATGGAGGTTCACTCGTTCACAAGCGTTTATTCAGCACCTGCTGTGGGCTAAACGCTGGGGCTGCAGAGACGAGTAGAACCTAGCCCCTGCCTTCAAAGAGGTCATGGCCTCTTGGAAGAGGTAGGCTAAAAATAGCAAAGAAATCGAGGGCACCGGGTGGGGGATGAGCATTCTGGAAACGATCTCAGAGGAGTGATTCAGGAGAAGCAAAAAGCTGCAAACTCCCCCTTCCGCCACCTGCAATCTGTCCTGCTTTCAGAAGCCGTGGTGATCTGAGTGGAGTGACGGTCCTCAGGTCAGATGGCCTGGTCCCCCAGCTGCCCGGCACCTGGACGCCACCTGGGTGCCACTAAGGTTCACGCAATGCCACTGAACTGCCCCCCACCCCCGCCCCTCGCGTCCTCTGCTCCGGCTCTGGCTCCCCCTCACCTCCGCTCGGGCCAGATGGTCCGTCACACCAGGCTTTATCTGCAGCACTTTCTTTCTCTACCTGCTCTTTGCTCCCGAAGGGACCTCTGCCTAGCGCCCCCTTCCCTTCAGTGTCACGTGACCACCTCCTCCACTGTCCCCTCTTCCCTGAAGCCCTCCCTGATTCCCTAAGTCAGAGGTAAGCGGCCCTCCTCTGGGTCCCCTGGCCTCATCCTGGCATTCGTCACACTGCTCTGCCTGGGCTTCTTGTCTGCTTCCCCATGGGACTGTGAGCTGAGAACAGGGACCATGTCTGCATTTCTATTTTTAATTTTTTTTATTATGAAAGATCTCAAACATATACCAAAAAAGGGGGGGGGGGGAGAGCAGCACCGTGAATCTCCGTATGCCCACCAGCCCAGGTCACACAGATTCTGTCCCCCTGGTCCCAGCTCTCCTTCTTCTCTTTGCTAAAATAAAGCAAATCATTCCCCTCCCCCCCCCCATATACGTCATTGTGCTTCTCCAAGAAATTCAATAAACGGCTTTTCAACTCATAAATGGCTGTTTGTTGCCGAGCTATTTGTAAACAGCCCCCAACTGGAAACAGGCTTATTAGCGAACATTCGAAAATGTGAGTGTATCCGGTCCAAGGGCTGTGACGCATCCATTAAGATGATCCGTGCAAAGGCCACACCGCCACGTGGCAGAATGCTGGTGCCAAGAAAAGTCCAGAAAGGCCAACAGCTCGGTGCAAGGTGGTCCCGGTGCTCTCCTTTGGCAGCCGGGGTTCACCTGCCTGGGTTCCCGGGCAGAAGGGAGAAGGTGCAGACGAAGGTGAGCCTGAGGGTGGTAGGATACCTTCAAAACATTCTTCGGTGTCCTTAAAGCCACCTTTCCAAGCTGCTGTCTGCCAACCAGCGTTTGCCGCGGCGGCTGTCTGTGAAGCCGCACAAAGGCTCGATGGAAGCCGCAGGCCCCTCCGGGAGATGGCTGGAGGCCTAGAGAGCAAACCTTATGACAAGGGGCCTCTCTGACCTTCCGTGCCCAGCCCTCTCGGCTCCCAGAAGGGGGCCGATGTGCTTCATGGCTGTTTTCTCTTCTGCTGGCTGGGGTTTGGAAAGGTCACAATGCAGGGGCACGGGGTTCTCTGATATTCTGGGCCACGTGTGCGCTTCATGTGCATTGGGACCCGGGTCCCTGCCAGACAGCCCTTCCATCTGGGCTTCGGTGATAGGGCCTGGAGCTCTCTCTGGCCATTTGAATGGTTATCAAGGGCTGTAGTTGTGGTATGTTTGTTCCTCTGGCACGTCTTGGATTGAGTGCAAACCCCGGTGTGATGGGGCAAACAGGATCTATACCGCAACAGGGTTCCCAGGCACGCCGTCCCCAGAGGAGAAGGGGGCCTGCCCACAGATCTGTCTCCACGCCCTCCCCTGGGGAGCCCGGGGTCCTGCAAACAGGAAGCATTGACTGTGCTCGTTATTCCCGACGCCATGATGAACTCAGTGCCTTCTTGCTGCCTGGAAAACCAGGCCGGAGGAATTGGGGAAGGAGGATTCACCATCGCGCATTACGGAGGCGGTCAGGTGTGGAAAGAGGCGGTGGGGGGGAGGGAAGCCCCAAGTCATAGTCCCGGCTCCCCCCTCTAAATCACTTGGGGACCTCGGCACAGATGGCCTGTCCCCCAGCTGCCTCATGCACCAAGGTATCTATTAATCTCTGACTCTTCGACCAATATGCTGTCACACACATTTGCTGAGCAACTTCTCTGGAGCCTGTGAGGAGACCCAGGGCTGAACTGCCATAGTCCCTGTCTCCCGGGGGGGGGGGGGGGGGGGGGGGGGGAGGGGGGGGAGGGGGGGAGGGAGGAGGGTCTCCGCAAACAAGAGCTATGATTTTAAGTGATTGAAATGGACCGAAAGAGTAATTCTTGAGATGTGAATTAAAAAAACAAAAACAGGGGCGCCTGGGTGGCTCAGTCAGTTGGGCGTCCAACTTCGGCTCAGGTCACGATCTCGCGGTTCGTGGGTTCGAGCCCCACGTCGGGCTCCGTGCTGACAGCTCGGAGCCTGGAGCCCGCTTTGGATTCTGCACTCTCTGCAGAGAGAATCTCTGCAGAGAGAATCTCTCTCTGCACTTCTGCTCTGTCTCTCTCAAAAACAAGTCAACATTAACAAACTCTGTAAAAATCAACAACAAAACAGTTTTCTCGGAAGGGCTTTCATTCGCTAGGAGCCTTGATGATGAGTAGAAGGTCACCGCGTGGTCAAATGTGGAAACAGCAGCCGCCAGATGGATGCAGGGACCACATGGTCGTCCGGGGGCCTCCAAGCACTTGGCAGAGGCTGAGCTGTGAAGGGTTGGGAGGGTTGCCAGCAAAGGCCTTGGAGCCTACCACCAGGGTGCTTTTATCTACAAGAGCGGAATCCTTCTGACGACAAACGTCTGTGTGTACTACCAGAAGTATTACCAGACCCCACAGGTTACTGGCTGAGTCCCACGAGACTGCTCCCTACTTCGGAATCCTGTCCTAAGTGGTGGGTCCCCAGGCTACCCACACTTCTGTCCAATCTGACTACATAGCAGGGGGTCCTAGTGACCCCCCTCCTCAGGTTCCATGATTTGCTCTAACAGCTCACAGAATTCAGGAAAGTACTTGTTACTTTGCTGATTTATCAAAAAGGATATTATGAAAGGGGCGCCCGGGGGGCTCAGTTGGTTAAGCGTCTGACTTCGGCTTGGGTCATGATCTTGTGTGGTCCATGAGTTCGAGCCCCGCATCGGGCTCTGTGCTGACAGCTCAGAGCCTGGAGCCTGCTTCGGATCTGTCTCTGTCTCTCTCTGTCTCTCTCTCTCTCTGCCCCGCCCCCATTTTCTCTCTCGCCCTCTCTCTCTCTCTCAAAAATAAATAAACATTAAATGTTTTTAAAAAAGGATATTATAAAAAATATAAATGAACAGTCAGATGAATAGGTACATAGGAGGAGATATGGAAGGGTCCAGAGAGTGCTTGGGCCCACAGAGGCTGGGGTGAGCCAACCTCCCGGCATGCAGATGCATTCACCAGAAGCTCTCCAAACCCCTTTATTTAGGGTTTTGTGGAGATTCCATTACACAGGCATGATTGATGAACTCGTTGGCCGTTGGTGATTAACTCAATCCCCAGCCTCCTCCCCACTCCCCACCCCAGCAGAAGTGGGGGCGAGAGTGGCTGAAAGTTTCAACCCTCTAATCCCATGATTGGACCCTCTTGCAACCTGTTCCTGCCTGAAGTTATCTAGGGACTTCTAGCCACCAGCCATGTCATAAACTCCAGGATGGCCGAAGGGGCTTTTCGTGAATAACTGAAGATACTCCCATCACTTCTATCACTCAGAAAGTTCCAAAACCCTTGTGGAAGCTAGGGGAGACCAAGTATCATAACAAAAGATGCTGCTGGAACCCCTATCACCCAAGGATTTGGAAGCCAAGAACCAGGGATGAAGGCCGGATGTATATTTCTCATGGTATCACAACATCACAGAGTCACAGGACCTGGATTCAAATCCTAGCGTCTATTTGTTGGGTGACTTGCTGAACTGGAGTTTCCTGTTTGACAAAGTAAGGATGATCGTAATAGCTGGTTGGAGTGAGAAAGAAATACTATGAACACAGCAGGTCCTCAGGGCGTGTTTCTCATCGTGAAAAAAAAAAAAAAGAAATTGTAGTTTAAATGTAACAAACATGTAACACACATGTAACACACATGTAACAAAGGGGCTGCCACAGGTCAGGTCCTTCCACCGCATCTCATTCAGTCTTGCAGTCATTCAGCCAGGTAGACTGTCACTCCCATTTTACAGAGGATACCGTAAAGGCTCCCGTGGGCTTGTTCAAGGTCACACAGGTGACAGGATATGGGTAGGGATTAGAATGCAGTGGACTGGGCTCCAATGCCTGAATCTTTCCAGACTCTACCTCAACAGACAAACCACCTGGTCCCTCCCACTTCCCTTTATGGCACAGACTGTTCCTAACGGCCTGGTATCTATGTCTTACTCCTTTAGTAACAGAAACTGTAGCTCTGTCCAAAGCCTGCATTTCCTCACCTCCCTTTCAGCCGATGTGGCCATGGGGGTAGGTATAGCCACTGAGATGTTAAGAAGCGTCACGGGGAGCTTCTGGAAGTCGCCTAAAAGGGAAGGCTGCTTGTAAGTAAATGTTCAATTTAAAAAAAAAGAAGAAAGAGGGGCGCCTGGGTGGCCTCAGTCGCCCGTCCGACTCTGCCTCGGGTCATGATCTCACGGTTGGTGGGTTCGAGCCCCGCGTCAGGCTCTGTGCTGACAGCTCAGAGCCTGGAGCCTGCTTCGGATTCTGTGTCTCCTTCTCTCTCTTTCCCTCCCCCAACTCATATTCTCTCTCTCTTTCAAAAGTAAATAAACATTTAAAAAAATTTTTTTTAAAGAAGGAGAAAGAGAGAGAAAGAGAAATGACATCTTCCTCCCTTCCTCTTTCCTTCCTGCTGGCTGACCTCAGACAAAATCGCTGTAGCTCAAACGGTCATCTTGGGCCACGTGGAGCTATGCTGGTAGACGATGGTATGTCACCATCCCAGTCCCAGATTGCCTCCCGTCCCTTCTTCTGAATCGTCAGCTCTTCTCTGGTAAGCCTTTTCTTCAGCATTTAAATAGGTCCCAGTTTCTCCCAACCTAAAAGAAAACACATTCAATCTGGGTTCCGTTTCTCTCCAAGGGCCTCTGGGGAGCACAACCTAAGGGACTTCCTTCAGTAATCTTCTAACTAGATCTCTCCAAAGCATGTTACATTGTTACCCATGCACTCCTCATCCTGGGTTCCAGGCCTGGCCTCTGCTTCCCAACCTCTCTAGGGGCTCCTCTGCTGTTGCCTTTGATGAGGGAGCATAAGGCAATTTACGCCAGGAAGCCAGCCCCCTCCCCCCCCCCCCCCCCCACACACAAAGTGGGATATGAGATATTCCTCAGGCATTCCTGGATGCCTAAGACAAAGGAGAGGGCAGAAAACAAATGGCTAAATTTGTTTGTTAAGAGTCTGCATCAGTTTACAAATATGCCATTAACAGCTTAATTTTCAGGAGCTCCCTACTATTAATGATAATGCTTTGCTAGAGGGAAAACCAACTTTAGCTTGACAACAGCTGGGCCTCCAGTAATCTGTAAATTCTCTTTAGCAAATGGAAATCCTTTTAAGAAACTTCTTTTGCCTTTACCTCCCCCACCTCCACAGTATATAAGCAGTCACTTTGCACGACCCCATGCAGGTCTTCCTGCCCACGGGTCCTGTCCCTGTGCTTGAATAAAATCATCTTTTTGCAGTAAAGACGTCTTCCAGAATTCTTTCTTGCCTGTCAGCTCTGAACCCAACACCCCAAAACCTCGTCAGTCTTCTCTAGTCCTCTTGATCTCAGGACTGATTGGACTTCTTTTCTTGCAGGTCTTAAAAGCACCTAAACTCAACATGCCCAAACTGAACTCAAGGTCATTCAATCCTTCTCCCCCCATCCCAAGATTTTTTAGCTGTTCTTTCCAGAAATCTGGGTGCATCTTTGACAAATCTCTTTCCATCATCAACCACAACCAATCCACAAATCAAGCCCTGACAATTGCGTCTCCTAAATAAAATCCATCCACTTGGCAGGGGCAGCTGACTCAAACCACCATCATCTCTTGCCTCGAGCTAGCACAACATTCCCTTAATTGGTCTTCACTCCAATACCCCCATAACATCTGTTTTGTACACAGTAGTCAAAGGGATCTTTCTACCAATGGGATCATGTCTGTGGCTTGCTCAGAAGTCAACAACTTTCCTTTGTCCTCCCCATGAATAGGCCAACTCCTGCCCAGGGCTGGGCAAGGTCAGAACCTACCCCAGGGCCCTTCATCTCATTCCCCCTCCATCTCTGTTCCAGCCACAGAGAGACCTAGTGTGACACGCATGCTTCCTTGAACCCACACTCACATGCTCCCTTTTCTCCTGCCTTGTGCGCTAGCTGTCCCCTCTGCCTGACCCGCCCTACGCTCCTATGCCACATCCATAAACTTCTCTTCCTAGCATTTAGCCCGGCTCGAAATGATTTATGTACGCAAACGATGTCCTCCCCAACTGAAAGGTGAGCTTTCTGAGGGTGTCTTGCTGGCTGCTTTATCTCTATTGGGCCAGGCATGGTCACCCAACGAATATTTATTGAGTGAATGAATAATTCACCGGACCCCACGCCCAACGAGTGCATGAAGAACCCAAATCTGGTGTCTTAGGAGCCCCACCTGAAAAGCATCCTGGAGAAAATGCGCAAATAAAATTGGCGAGACGCAATCACGTAGGGAAGGAGGCCTTCCCTTTTTTCCTCCCAGGACAGAAAAAGGGAAAGACAGCGCACGGCCCCCATCCCGCTTTGGCCGTGGGGTGGCGCTGTGAGCGTGCCCCCTTCAGGCCGCTCTAGCCGCCCTTCTCGCCTGCTCTGCTGGGAGGCGGGCTCACCCGCGGGGGTCCCTCCAAGATGGCGGCGCAGAGGAGGAGCCTGCTGCAGAGTGTGAGGAACGACCCGCTCTCCGGGCTGGGGGTTGGGACCCCAGGGGGCGGCCTGTCGGGTGCAGGCGCGGCTCCCTCTCCGCCGCTGGGCAGCCTCCTTCTCCCTGACGAGGTGTAGCCGCTGCCCTCCCCCCCCCCCCGACTCGGGGCCGCCCCCCCCTCCATTCCCGCGGTCGGCGGCGCGTGCGGCCCCGCGTAGCCCGCGCGTGCGCGCTGCCTCCGGGCGGTCAGGGGCTGGGATTCGCGAACGCAGCGACCCCGAGCGTCAGGGGCGCGTCGAGGGTGGGGAGCGTCCCGGGGCCGGAAGGGAACGTGGCGCGCGGTGGTGGAGATAGTCGGGGCCCGGTGAGCCCACCCCGGGCGCTGAGCAGCCGTGCGGTAATAACAGTTACAGCAGCAGCAGCAGCAGCAGCAGCAGCCCGTGGTGTACCGCTCATCACCCTCCAGGTTTTCCGCCAGTTGCTTTATAAGCTGAATTTTCATCACAGCCCTGGGAGGTGGGTACTCTTATTCCCGTTTGACAGATGAGGAAACGGAGGCACAGATGAGGACAAACGGTGGTCGTTTGCTCAAGGCCACACAGCCAGTAAGTGGCAGAGTCAGGGTTAACATCAGACTGCCTGATTCCAGGAACGGGGTTAACCTCCAGGTGATACCGGAGGAATGACTCGAGTGGCAGCCTGGGTCCTGGTCCTGGCTCTAATTGGTCATGCCTCGGTTTCCTTAACTGTAAGGTGAAAGCAGGCAGTGGGGAGGATGGTCCCGAGACTCACCCTTACCCCCAGTCTGGACCTTCATGGATTTGTCGCTGGTGTCTTACAGCCCCCGCCTCCTCCTGACACGTGCACATGGATGCATACACATCTTGGCATCATGAGCCCCATCGGACCTGCCACCGTAGGGTGCTGGTCCCCTGGGTCCACCCCAGATGTGGCAAGCTGTCGTACTTGCCCTGCGGATTTGCCTGCCTCCTGTACTTGTGATCCACAGTGAATAGTATCACCAGCTCTTTCCACCACTAGGTGCCAGGCATTCAGTAAATATTTGTAAAATAGTAAAGCATTTGTAGCCCTGTCCAGTGCTTGGCCTTGGCCTTACAGCAGCCGTTGGCCCTGCCCTTGAGGGACTTAAAGCATAAGAATTGGGGAAGGGTGACCTTCAGTGCTGTATACTAAGGACAGGCTTTGTGTAGATGGGCTTTGAAACTGCTCTTCTGGGACAGCAATTCTCAGGGCTCCCCTGTGGGGATTGCTCTCTCCCCCTACACACCTTTGGCTGCGCCTTTCTTTTACCGGCGCTCTGCAGGTCAGCCTTGTCATTGAGTTAAGTGGGCCTGGCCCTCTGCTCTGGAAGCTCCCAGAGGGCGGGGCCCCTGTATAAATTTCCCTGTTGTAAAAATTCCAGACATCTGGGCTGGACCGGCGAATGTTGGAAGCGGTAACTGCTCTGGAGGGACTCGGCTTACTGAAGAGGGTGCCTTCCAGCTTCCCCCTCTTCTAGGTGTGATGGAGCCCAGGGGACTCAGGTTAGACAGAAGCCAGGCTTTGCCAGCTCCGGAACGTGTTCCTGGGTGGTAACGGGATCTTTGGAAGATGGATGATCAGCTTTAAGCACATAGCCTCGTGATGAAAGGCCAGGGGGTGGCAGTGATGTCCACACGAGAGCCCTCCCATCCTAATGGTGATCAAGACATCCCTGTTCACAGGGCGTCTGAGTGTCCGGGCAGTGTGTGTGGCTCGCTGACCGGCTCTCCGCTGTCCTGTGGTAACATCAGCTCAGATACCGTCATTGAGCAGATGGCTGTGAGGGCTACCACACAAGGTCGGGTAGCTGTCACCCAAGGATACCCTCACGGGTATCCAGATGGCAGAGGTCCCCAGGCAGCGTGGTCCCTTAAAAGGTCTTTTGAACAGAAGAAGAGCTTTTGAAGGTAGCTTGGTGTGTTCAGAGGAACTTGGGTCCTTCGCGGCCTAACAAAAAGCACAGGTTTCGAATGGACTCGGACAAGTCACTTAACATCCCCGAACCTTGGTTCCCAGCCGAAGGGACTCCCAGGAGTGTTGTTAGAATTAAATGAACTCACACGTTACAGTCCCTAGCCTAGTGTAGTCACAGTCCAGCCGTGAAGTGCCACCTTCAGTTCTGAACACTCAAGTGTCACTGAGCTCTTACTCTGTGGCAGGCACTGTGTGGGTATGGGGGACACTTCCCTCGTGAAGCCTGTGTTCTGATAAGGGAGACCGTAACAACGAATAAATACAGATTACGATATAATAATATCTATAGCGTCAGGTGGTGCTTCATAGAAGGGCAGAGGGTCCATTTTAGACAGACTGGATGAGACCTCCCACCATTTGATGGGATGCAGTAGGGGATTTGGGAGGGGTATTCCTGCCTGAGGGAAGAGGGATGCAGAGGCTTGTGTGTTTGGGGAGCACCACGGAGGCCAGCGTGGCTGGAGTAGAGCGTGTTGAGGGAGTGGTAGTAACCAAGGGCCAAGGGGCCTTGGGGACCCTGGCGTGGACTTCTTTAGGCTCTATTCTAAGTGTACTATGAAACTTGCTGGTGTTTTTTTGGTTTTGATGTTTGTTTCTTTATTTTGAGAGAGGGAGAGAGAGCAGGTAGGGGAGGGGCAGAGAGAGAATTGCAAGCAGGCTCCGCACTGTCAGCACAGAGCCGGACGCGGGGCTTGCACGAACGAACCAGGAGCTCATGACCTGAGCCAAAATCAAGAGTCGGATGCCTAACCCACTGAGCCACCCAGGCGCCCCGAAACTTGGCAGTGTTTAGGAGGAGCACGCGATCTGGTTTGTGGTTGGAGAAAGAGCCTGTGTCAAAACAGGTTTGAGTGGAGAGAGAGTGGAAGCTTGGGACCTGCTGCGTGGCGCTCCCGGGCGTCCAGGCAGGAGCGACGGCAGAGGAGTGGGGAGAAGTAGCAGGTTCTGGCTGTATTTTGGAGGACGAGCGGGTGTGATTTGCTGCTGGATCCGATGTGGGGTGCGTGACAGAGGGAGAGGGAAGAAGGACTACAGGGTTTCACTTGGCACAACAGCGGTGCCCTTCACCGAGATGAGGGACCCTGGAGCGCATTTGGGGCTGGGAGAATCAAGAGTGTGGTTTCTGCCTGGGCTTTGCTGTACTTAGTCATAAAATGGAAATCGACTTGAAATTAATTTTTTTTTTTCACTTAGAAACATCACTCGAGCGACCACATCCATGAGGTCACAGGTGCTGGCTAAATATTTTTTCTAACATCCATAATAAATACGCACCCATTAAAATAAAAACATCCATTAGGCCATCACCCACAGTCGTCCCCTCCACCGTCAGAATGTGGCCCAGCTGCTGCCGCACACAGTAACTGCCCCACAATTATTAGCAGCCCCTTTAAGCATGTATTAGGACTATATTTGTGATGAAAACATAGAGGGCCTTTGATGAAAAGCCTGCTGAAAGGGGGGGGTGGGCAGGGGTCGAGCTGGTCCCAGAGAAGTGGGGAAGGAAAAGGGGGTCATTCAGAAAGAGAGATGGCAGGAGGCACCGGGTATTTTCAGCTTTTGGGAGAGAAAGAACAGCTGCCCCCCCCCCCCCCCCACCAGCCATCTTCCTGGGGGCATTATTCTCTCATTCTGAGCTTCCTTTTTGCCTCCAAGGAATCTGGGTGCTTTCACCACAAAAACACTCAGCCTTTTCATACCATAATTTGATATTCAAGCTGTGGCCTGAAGTTGGAACCGTGCTTTATCCACTTCTGCTGCCCAGGAGTTTGAGATGAATCTCTGTGGGGACTTTGCTGGCCTATTATGTGACGCGGTAACATATGTATATGAAGCGGCTTCCATACATGTGCACAAGGTGTTTGTGACACCCTTCACCGGGTCCGTACAACTGGATCACTGTAGAAAGTTTTCATGCCAGAATACGAATTTGGGGAATTCCCTCACACAATCAAGTCAAAATTAGGCTTTTTGAAACAGACTTCTTTCTTACTGCCTTTTGTGTTAAATTTCTTCCGAAAAATTAACTTGTAACCCACCGAAGAGTTACAGGGGTGCACGCTCTCCGAGGTGCGTATTTACGCGGCTCTGTGATGAGGCTGTGTGAGCGTGGGGGGACCCTGTCTTGGCTCCCCAGGCACCCCTTGCCGCTGGTGCTGGCAGACCTGGCATTTGTGGGCATGGAGAAGGTATGCGTCAGTGTGTGCGGGGGTGGGGAAGGGGGCGGTTTGTGTGAATAGGAAATAGGCGGCCTTTCCGAAAATTGTTCAGGCGTGTGGAGGAAGGAAGCAAGAGAGTTGGCAGTGGGGTGGAGTCGGCATTGGATGCTTGGCATGGCTAATCCCCGGTGGAGTGGGCAGAGCTGGGACAACAGGATGGCAGCTCACCCAGCCACAGCAGTGTCAGAGGGACTTCGGGGCCACTGCTGAAATCGGGGAAGACCAGGTACTCTCATACGCCTATGTGGGTACAAACTCCTGGAATTCTCTGGCCACTTGTCATGGAATGTCTGAGTTCCTATGGCCACTGCATTCCAAGCAGGTCCTTCCTCTCAAGGAATGCTCACAAGTATATGAGAAATGGTCCATAGGTCATTGGATCTAAGACACCATTAATGATAAGGACCCATCACTATTTTATGTACCACTAAGAAAGAAAACCCACTGCCAATTAACTTGAAACACACCAACTTCAGGGATTAAAAGATAGAAAATATATGTCTTGGAATCAGTGGCTAATTAACAATACCAGGTTACAAAAACAAACAAACAAAAACCACAATAAAACAGGGGCACCTGCCTGGCTCAGTTGGTGGAGCACCTGACTCTTGATCTCAGGGCCGTGAATTCAAGCCCCACGTTGGCTATAGAGATTACTTAAATAAATACACTTAAAAAAACAACAACAACACAACAGTACCAAGCTATAGCATGAGAGTTGCCAGAAGGCCAAATGGTTAATAACCAGTATGTGTAGTGAGCCACCAGGATAGATTTCTCAGGGAAGGGACCCTGGCACCTTGGGCTGCATTGTCCCTGAGTCTGGGACACATACAGTGAGGAGGTTTGGTATGTGCTGGCATGAAAGTCATTGTTATATAGCACACAAGTTATGTGCTTTTCTGTTCTCTTTCACACACTGATGATGTCAGGAGAAAGACTTGGTTTGGTCCTGATATATCCTTAATACCTTTCTGATTCTTTTTTTTTTTTTTTAATGTGTGTTTATTTTTGAGAGAGAGAGAGAGAGAGAAACAGCAGGAGCAACAGGGGGTGGAGAGAGAGGGAGACACAGAATCGGAAGCAGGCTCCAGGCTCTGAGCTGTCAGCACAGAGCCTGACGCGGGGCTCGAACCCACAATGGTGAGATCGTGATCTGAGCCGAAGTTGGACAGTTAACTGACTGAGCCACCCAGGTGCCCCAGCACCTTTCTGATTCTTGCAAGTCTTCTCCCCCACTTAAAAAAAAAAAAAGTTTATATTTATTTATTTTGAAAGAGACTGCGAGGGGGGGAGTGGCAGAGAAAGGGAGAGGAAGAATCCTAATGACGTGCCAGTTCAGAGCCCGACGCAGGGCTCGAACTCATGAACTGGGAGATCACGACATGAGCCGAAATCAAGAGTTGGACGCTTAAGCAACTGAGCCACCCAGGTGCCCCCCCCCCCGCTTTTTTTTTTTTTTAAGTAATCTCTACATGCAACATGGGGCTCAAACTCCCAACCCCTAGATCAAGAATCACATGTTCCACCAAGTGAGCTAGTCAGGCATCCTACCCTTGCTTTTTTTTTTTTTTTTTTTAAACAGAGAGGGGGCGCCTGGGTGGCTCAGTTGGTTAAGCGTCCGACTTCGGCTCAGGTCATGATCTCACAGTCCGTGAGTTCGAGCCCGGCGTCGGGCTCTGTGCTGACAGCTTGGAGCCTGTAGCTTGCTTGGGATTCTGTGTCTCCCTCTCTCTGACCCTCCCCTGTTCATGCTCTGTCTCTGTCTCAAAAATAAATAAGCGTTAAAAAAATTTTTTTTAAGCAGAGAGAACAGGGCTCCAACTCAGAGTCTACAGCAGGCAGTAGGTTCAGCTGGAACCTAATAACCTTGTTTTGTTTTCATTTTTTATTATCTGCAAGATACAGCAAGTAATACTCATTTTCTGCTTATAATAGTGAAAAAGTTTGTGTTCAAAATGAAGTCACTTGAGTAAAAGAAAATGTGACAGTTTATTTTATTTTTTAAGCTTATTTATTTATTTTTGAGAGCGAGAGAGGCACGCGTACAAGCGGGGGAGGGGCACACAGAGAGGGAGACAGAATCCGAAGCCGGCTCCAGGCTCGGAGCTATCAGCACAGAGCCCTACATGGGGCTCAAACCCACCAACCATGAGATCATGACCTGAGCCAAAGTCAGACGTTTAGCCAACTGAGCCACCCAGGCGCCCCAAGAAAATGTGGCAGGTTAAAGAAAAAGTACAGAGCAGATTATTTCTTGAAGGTAGTGAGTGGCTGGTGGAGGTTTGGGAAACGCGGGCCTATGGCTCCCGTTGGATTCGAGCAGGGCCTTTGGAGGTGGAGGGGGCTGGGAAAGACAGAAAAGGGGAGGCCTTGCCTCACTCACTGTGGATACATTTTAAGATACTTTTGGGTAATCTTTTAATAGCCACCCAAACTCAGGTGGCTAGGAACTTTATGTTTAAAGAGTGCCTGTGTGAAATAAGGAGGACTTTGCTCAGCAAGTTTCGCGTTTATAAATAGTCGATTTGTTCTGAAGTGTGTGCTTGTTTGTGCGACTGTACCTCTGGGGTCAGTAGCCTCTTCATTTGGGGTCCCCAGAATACCTCTGGCCTTTCAAGTAGAGCAGACCTCTGGGGGAAGTGTTACTTCCCTCCTGTGTTGGTGCAGACACCCTCCTGCAAGAAGTCGGTTGGCTTCCCACTCCTTTTGTTCTGGTCACAGGTTTTTCGAGATCACGCAGAACGCTGTGTAGAAGGCCTTGGCTGCACAGGATAGACAGCTGAGTGAGATTGTTAATCTCTGAAAGGGTGAGATTCAAAATTATGTCAGCAAGCTGGAAGGCTGAGATGAGAGCAGTAGGGTATAATCCCACTAAAGTCAATTCAGGTTGAAAAAAATCCTCTATGGGAGTGCGGTTGGGGGAGACCGCCTGGATAGAACCGCAGGGGGAAAAGACCGTTACTTTAGTTAACAGCCAGTGGGAATTGTCCCGCGGAGGCTAGATGCCAGTCTCTTCTTTACGTGTACGAAGGTTCTTGGGTTTTGTGTCTTGATTTTTCTATCCTGCCACCCTTCTGACTTCTTTTGAGTTTTCAAATTAATTCTTTAGGTTTTCCAAATACTATCAACTGCAAATAGAGGGAATTGTACTTCTCCGGTTCTTAAGCTCTGCCTCTTTTATCTAATTGCGTGAGCTGACGCCTCCAGTTCAGTGTTAGGCACCGGAGGAGGTGGGCATCCTCGCCGTGTTTCTGATCTTAACGAGAATGCCTCTTGTGTCTCCCCCGCTCAGTAGATGCTGGCTTTAGTACCGACTGGCAGGTTAAGAAAGTGTCCATTGAGTACTGTTTTCTTGAGTGTTATTATCAACGGACAAAGACTCTCCTTAAATAAACAGTAGCACTGGAATCCACAGCCATTGACCTGAACACCAGTTGCCAGCTAATGAAATAATATGTGGTTGGTCCTTGAACAACATGAGTTTGAACTACAGTGATTTACCTAATGTGCTGATTTTTTCTTCGATAAACATAGTACTGTAAATAAATGTATGTTCTTTTCTTTATGATTTTCTTTTCTTATTTATTTTTTAATTTTTTAAATGTTTGTTTGTTTGTTTATTTATTTATTTATTTTGAGAGAGAGAGTGCACAAGCAGGGGAGGGGCAGAGAGAGAGGGAGAGAGAAATCCCAAGCAGGCTCTCTGCTTTCAGTGCAGAGCCGGATATGGGGCTCGAACTCACAAACCGTGAGATTGTGACCTGAGCCGAAACCAAGAGTCAGACGCTTAACCAACTGAGCCACCCAGGCTCCCCTCCTTATGATTTTCTTAGTGTTTTCTTTTTTCCAGCTTACTTGATTGTAAGAAGTCAGGACACAATACATGTAACATACAAAACATGTGTTGATTGTTTATGTCATTGGTAAGGCTTCCAGTGGAAGGTAGCCTCTATTAATAGTTAAGTTTGGGGGGACTCAAAAGTTACAGACTTTTGACTGCACAGGAGGTTGGTGCCCCAGCCCCCGTGTCGTTCAAGAGTCAACTATATTTCCAAAATATTACTAGCTCATCATTATGAAAATCACATTTCAAAAAGAGCTCTTAGGGGCACCTGGGAGACTCAGTCGGTCGAGAGTCCGACTTCGGCTCAGGTCACGATCTCACGGTTTATGGGTTTAGTCCCGTGCGTGCACTGTGCTGACAGCTCAGAGCCTGAGCCTGCTTCGGAGTCTGTGTCTCCCTCTCTCTCTGTGCCTCCCCCGCTCGTGCTCTGTCTCTCTCTCTCAAAAATAAAATTTAAAAACATGAAAATCATTTTTGAAAAGAAGAGCACTTAACATCATAGGGGTGTCCGGGCACTAGTCATCAATCCTGTCTGAAGAACCGGGTGCTTGTCAGGAGGTGGACCACCGTCCTGGAGTCTTTCTGATTTGGGACAGCTTGTTACTCCGTGCGAGCTGAGCGTGGCTGCGGCAGCCCGCGCGGTACCAGCCCGCCCCTGAGAGCAGTGTCACGGGCGCCCGTTGGGCGAGTGAGTTGTTTTTGTGCCTTGAAACACCCAGGTGGTGAGCTCCTCAGTCACCTAGTCTAGTTCATTTCCTTCCTTCCTCGAAAGAGCCTCTCTCATTAGTGTTTGTCAGAGTGTATCTCACAGTGTCAAGTGGGGCCCATACGTTGCTCGGGTAATAGTTACTTTTTGCTGGAAAGTATGACTTTGTTGTAAAGATTCGAGTCCCTGGAAGCCTGTGTCTGACCCTCATGGGAATTAGGGAATGGCAGAGGGAGTCTCGTGATTGCAGCATCGATGACAGGTTTTGCGTCATGGGCGACACATTTGTATTGTTCATTTCCTACTAGAGGTCGAGTTCAGTCCCTCTTAATCTTATCTTTTTTTAAGTTCATTTATTTATTTTGAGAGTGACAGAGACAGCGCAAGTAGGGGAGGGGCAGAGAGAGAGGGTGAGAGAGAGAATCCCAAGCAGACACGGGGCTCAAACCCAGGAAGCCGTGAGATCGTGACCTGAACCGAAACCCAGAGTCTGATGCTCAACCAACTGAGCCACCCAGGCACCCCGTCTTAATCTCATTTTTAATCACAGATAGGATTCTAAAAAGTATGAATGAACATCTTCTCCTGCATGCTTCGAAACAGCTGTGGCGCTTCAGGGTGCTGAAGAGTGGTCTCGACCCATCTTTTCAGGAGGAGGACCTGAGACACTCCAGACTGGGGAGATGCTTTTGTGCTTAATCTTTTGCTTAGTTTCATTTGAGTTGCAGGCAGGAGACAGACCCTAGAAAAAGATTCTTTGGGAAATTCATTTGCCAAGTTGCCCAACCTTTGTGAGGTCTCTGACAGTGGAGGCATGCTAACCAGACCTAAGACCTAAGCGATAATTGGCAACAAAGCAGTTCGTTGAAAAATAATTAATTCCTTGGCAGTGAACTCTTTTCAGTGGCATGGAAGGAAGGCCCTACCCTGTCCCCACCTAGGCACATGGGCGCACGCATATATATGAACACGGTAGCAAGCCATTTTCCCCTCTGGTCACTGCAGAGGCTATGCTGGCCTTCTTGCATTTACTTAAACCTCACACACTTGTTTTGCTACCTCAGGGTCTTTGCACATGCCATTTCCTCTGCTTGGAAGGCCCCTTTCCCACTTTCTGAAAGGGCTACTGCTCTGATCACTTGGGTCTGGCTCAGAGGTCACCTCTTCAGGGAGGCCTCTTCTTTTTTTTTTTAATGTTTATTTATTTATTTTGAGAGAGAGTGAGCAGGGGAGGGGCAGAGAGAGAGAGAGAGAGAGAGAGAGAGAGAAACCCAAGCAGGCTCCACCCTATCAGAGCAGAGTCAAGGTGGGGCTCCATCTCATGAACCGTGAGATCATGACCTTAACCGAAATCAAGAGTCAGATGCCCAACTGACTGAGCCACCCAGGGGCCCCTGGAGAGGCCTCTTCTGACCATTTCATCTAAAAGCCCTCACCATCACTCTCTGTCCCCTTACCCTAATTATTTTTTCTGTGGCTCATATCTCTGTCTGAAATATTTTGTAATATGTATTGTATTGTAATATTGTATTGTAATATAATATTTATTATATTAACATGTTGGAAGTTTCTCTTTCCCTAGAAAGGAGGCTTCAAACAAGGACCCTCAATTATGTCCTGCACTGGGGCCCCAGTGCCTAGAATGATGTCAGCCTTGTATAAATGCCCAGTAGACGTTTATTGAATACATGGTGGTATTAATTGAATACACTATAATTGTATAATGTCATATGTGGAGTCCAAAGACCTAATTAATTTCACATTTATATTAAGAGAGACATTTGTATCACTCTCAAATGAGACAGGTCGAGATTGCAGCTAGAAACAATTTGCGTTACTGTGACAATTTTTCTTCCCGTATGTCACTTGACCTAAAAGTGCTGAGTGCCTGGTGTCGTCAGGAGCTGAACAGAATTTCAGCTCTTGCTGTTTCTTTTCTATGGCTAGGTTTTGGTCACATTTTTTTGTTTTCAAGTGGCTTTTCAGCCCTTGTGGTGAAATTGTGTAGATGTCCTATAAAGAAGACGTAAGTAAATTTAAAGACATACCATGTTGGTGGATTGCAAAATTCAGCACGGTGAGGGTGTCAGATGTCCTAAATTGATTTATAAACAATTCCAGTCAAAATCCCAGCAAGTCTTCCGTGTAGATATAGACAGGCCAATTCTAAAATTTACGTGGGAGGCAAAGGAGCTAGGATTGCTGAAACAGTTTTGAAAAAGAATAAAATTAGAGGCAACCCACTACCCGATTTTATAATATAGATTATAAAGAAGTTGTAGATTTTATAATATAGACTTATATACAGATTTAAACTCTAGATTTATAAAGGTATGATAATCCAGAGCATGGAATCGGTGGAGGGATAGACACCTGGATCCATGGAACGGACTAGAGTCCAGAGACAGACCCACACAAGTATGGCCAGTTAATTTTTGAAAGAAGTGCAGAGGTACTTTAATGGAGACAGGGCAGTCTTTTCAAGAAACAGTGTTACAACAATTGGCTATCTGTATGTGCAAAACAAAACCCAAAACAACTTAGACCGAAACTTCCTGGTTTATGCAGAGATTAACCCCAAATGGATCACAAGTCTAAATGTAAAACCGTGAAACTATCTGAAGAAAAACCTAGAAGGTCTCTGGGGCTGGGCAGAATTCTTAAGACACCAGAAGTGTGCGCCATGAGAGAGAAAGCGGATAAAATGGACTTCATAAAAACTAAAAACTCTTGCTTCGCAAAAGGTACCAGGAAGTGAATGGAATGACAAACTACAGACTGGGAAGACATACTTGCAAATCACGTGTCCAACAAAGGACTTGGTCCAAAAAGCACAAAGGGCTCTCAGAACTCGACAAATAACCCAATTGAAAAATTGGCATAATGGGCACCTGGGTGGCTCCTTCGGTTCAGCATCTCCCTTGATTTTGGCTCAAGTCATGATCTCACGGTGGACTGAGCCCCACGGCAGGCCCTGCGCTGGGCACGGAGCCTGCTTGAGATTCTCTCTCCCTCTCTCTCTGCCCCTCCCCCCACTAGCACTTGCTCTCTCTAAAAAACAAACAAAAAAAGACTTACAACAGACTCTTCTCCAGAGTTGTGTCGATGGCAAATAAGCACATGAAAAAATGCTCAACACCGTCATTAGCCGTTAGGGAAATCAAATCAAAGGCGCGATGGCATCGGCTGCACACTTCTCAGAATGTCTGCGTTTAATAGGACCACGGCGGGGCGAGGGTGTGGAGCACCTGGAACTCTCGCGCGCTACCGGTGAGAATGCAGATGGTACACCGCTTTGGGAAACAGATGGGCAGCTTCTTACAAAATTAAGCCGCAGTCTCATCCCTACTCCAGAGACGTGAAATGTTACGTTCACACCAAAACCTGCCCGTGAACGTTTATGCCAGCTCTCTTCATAATTGCCGAAAACTGGAAATAGCCCAGATGCCCTGCAGTGGATGAGTGGACAGGCTTCTGCATCCATCTGACGGGAGGCTCTCTGCGATGAAGGGACAGACTTGCCGCCCGCAGTGACTTGGTGGGGGGGGGGGGGGGGTTGGTCTCCAAGGCATCATGCGGAGTGAGGGGAACCGGTCTTGAAAGGTTATGCCTTACAAGACCTGGAGTGTGGTGGTGGTGGGCATCGGGGGCTGGGGAAGTGAGGGGAGTTTGTGTTTAGTGGGGACAGGGTTTCAGATTTACGAAAGGAGGGAAAGAGCTATGGGGACGATGGCAGGGCTGGCCGCCCAACGCCAAATGTATTTAGTACCACCGGACTGTACATTCAAAAACGGTTAAGATGGTGAATTTTGTTATGTGTGTTTCATCACAATAAAAAGAAAAAAAGCCGCATACTGCCTAATTTCACTTAGGAGATTCTTGAAAAGACAGCGAACGTAGTGATCGAGCACAAGTCTACTTGTTGGGCGTTAGGGGAGGGGTGGCTACGAAGGGGCAACTCACGGGTACGTTTTGGGATGATGGGGCTCTTCCCAGATCTTGTGGCGGCAATCACCCAAAACACGTGTGAAAACTCATAGACCGGCATGCCAAAAAAAAGGTCCATTTTACTATATGTTAATTTAAAAATAAAAATAAACTCCTGCACCCTGCAGAAGCTGCTCCAGGGTGCAAGACAGAACGAACCCGCTAGAATCAATGCAGCATCAAAGCAATTTTAAAAAGCCATAAAGGCACTCACTGTCAGTATGTAAATAAACAGAAGATAAAATTTGCCACAAAAGCTAACCACAGGCCATTTGCATATCTGATTGCAAGAGCCTGCTGAAGTGGTTTTCACATCCTTTTTTGAAGACTTACTACGACCTTACAAGAAATTGTGCACAGGATACGTGCCTGTTGAATATTTCAGTACAGCGTTCAGTTCGATCCAAGTGGTACCCTCTTTGCAGTTGACCTTCGACGCTCCCCATCATTTCCAGGCCGGGTGGTCCTGGGAAGGCTCTTGGGAACCAGGCACAGCTCTCAGATAGGGGCCTGGTATGGGGAGGCTTTCAGTGAGAAGAATGGCTCATACCTGGGCCTTGTGTCAGAGCCGTTTCTGGGACTTCGGGGTGCACTCCTAGGAGATTTCGGAAATTCAGAACCTGTGTTTGGGCTGGGCCTGGACGGCTCTGCATAAGTGCTCACGCGTGTATGTGAGGTTTAAAGCTGGACTGCCTGTTTTGAGATCCAAGGGGTAGAAAGGCAGTCAGACGCAGGCAGGCAGGAGTAGGGGAGCCAGGTGTAGGAGGAGTGCATGAGAAGGGCTGGGAGGGGGTCTTCCTGAAGGAAGACTTCCTGGAGGTGGTGACTCCTGAGCCAGAGTTCTGAAGGACATGGAGAATTGCTAGACAAGGGTAAGGAGTATATTCTCGCAGAGGGAAAAGAGTGAGGTGCTGCAGGCACTTGTACTGGGAGAGAGGGATGTGGCACGGAGCAGATGCGAGAGGGTGCCAGAGCAGAGCAGGGACCGAGGGGAGAGATGCCAAGGGCATGGCGTATGACTGAAGCTGGCTCGTAAAGGCAGTTTCTCAAGCGCCGTCGGGCCTCCCGAATCGGCCACCTGGGAGGAGCTGCCTGCGACGCAGGCATCCTGGGCCCCACCAGGACCAGACATTCTGGGGGTTGGGCCTGGAAATCTCCAGTTTTAACTGGTGCCCAAGGGGTGGGAGTCAGAGCCACGGCAGGGAGCGGTGGGGAGCCACCAAAGAGCTTTCTCCCAAGAGACTGCTTCTTTTGTGTGTCTCACTCATGTTTCGTAACACAGCTCGTGCTTAGAAACCACTGCTGAGCCTAGAATTTGGGAACTCTAGTTTTTTCCAGGTTTCCTGGGGAACGGCATTGTGGACTACCCATAAAAACATGCAAACCCTTCTGCAGGTGTTTGTTCATCCAAGCACTGTTTTCCGGAAGGAAGCAGAACTGTCTGTGGGGCTCCGGGGCTGCTGTGTTTCTGTTGGGGAAGAGAAAGAAGGTGAGGTGGGGTCCGTCCTCATGAAGGAGGTGACACTTTCTGGTTTCCTGGTGTCCTCAGGAGCAGCAGCCAAGCTGGACAGACGACCTGCCGCTCTGCCACCTCTCTGGGGTGGGTTCAGCCTCCAACCGCAGCTACTCTGCTGATGGCAAGGGCACCGAGAGCCACCCACCGGAGGACAGCTGGCTCAAGTTCAGGTGAGCGCTGTTGGCAGTGCCCTCCTGAGCCTCGGAGGCAAGTTTGCACCCGTCCCGAATGGGGCTTGCCACTGAGCTGTGACCCACGGGGGGGGGGGGGGGCATCTCCTGCTGTCCCTTGCACTTCTGGACCTCAGGCCGACCGAGGGCCTGCTACAGTGGTGTCAGGGAGTGTCCTGGAAGGCCATGCCGGGGTGGAATGATGGTCAGAGTGGGGGAACCCCGGTGGGCATCCGAAGCCACCGCTGCTGTATCTCTGGTCTCCCCCAGTCCTTTCCCTCCTCCCCTCCACTTGGGAACCGGCATCCCTCTTCTGTGAGCCCCCCGTCTCAAGCCGCTCCCCCTTCTCTGTCAGGAGTGAGAACAACTGCTTCCTGTACGGGGTCTTCAACGGCTATGATGGCAACCGGGTGACCAGCTTCGTGGCCCAGCGGCTGTCTGCAGAGCTCCTGCTGGGCCAGCTCAGCGCAGAGCACACCGAGGCGGACGTGCGGCGTGTGCTGCTGCAGGTAGCGGGGGTCAGGCTGGCCGACCGTGACCCCGGCCGGTCGGCTCCCCCGGGAGCTCAGCCTTGCGACTGCAAAGTGCAGGGTCAGCCGGGGTTGGTCTGAAGACGCTGCCAGCACCTTCTTTCCTGCAGAGCAGCGGTGGGAGCCTCTCCCGGCGGCCGGGTGTGAGGAGAGCGGTGGCCACGGGGCTTAGCATTTCAAGTGGCAGGTGACCCTGGCAGCGAGGAAGTCCACGTAGGAGCCATCTACTGCCCGGGAACTTAAGGAGCGAGGATTCTCAAAGTCCACCGTGGTATCCAGTAATGCCAGAGGCCTGTGGCCGAAATGAAAGTTTACCGGATGCCCTGTTGGGCAGTAAAATGAGATCCTTGCTCTGAGGATCCGAGTCCGTGGTGTTGGGAGGCCTGAATGGGAGCGGGGTGTACTCAGAAAAGAAAGACAGGGAGGCTCCTACCCGCAGAGGTGCTCGGGGTGGGTGTGGCAGGCAGTAAACCAGTGCGAGTATCACACAAGTCATAGTGAAGTGGGTAGTGGGGACGGAGGGAAGGAGCCGCCCAGTGAATTCAACCTGGCGGCAGCTAAGAGGCTCGTCCCCTCCCGGGACCAAAGAACGGCAGTTTCCAGCGTTTGGTTTGGGGACGTCATCTGCGATTCAAAGCGGTGCATTTTGTGAGAGGCGCCCCCAGAGCAGGACAGCCCTGCGCCCAGTGCATCCAGGCCATTGTGGCGGTAGCCACCCCGTGATCCAAAGAGACAGAGGACCTTTGGGGAGCATTAGACCGAGGAATAAAGAGTGAAGAAGCGGTAACTAAGAAAGGCTGGCGCGGTGGAGCTGAAGACTGATTGCGGGGGGCTGAGGGGTGGGTGGAGCCGGTCGAGAGCCCCCAGTGTATGGTGACTGGGATTCGGGCGAGGGAAAACACCTCGAGGTCGCATTCGTGTTGAAGTGCGAAAGGCTTTGATTGCCCCGGTACCCTCCACACGGAGCACCCCAGACGGGATGTGAAAATCATCCCCCTGCCGTCGGCCTGACCGGACCGCGAGCCTGTCAGCAGCTGCCCGGGAGTCAGCAGAGACACGGACAAGAGGCCGGCCACGGGCAGCAGTGCTCTACACAGCCAACTGTGCTGCCGTGAGCCCAGCCAGCTGAGCTGGCCCCGCCCTGCCACGGACGGTGGCGGCGCTGCGGTGCACGGAGCAGCCGGACTCCCCTCTCGCACGCCCGCTCTTAGCGGCGGCTGGCTCGGCCTGCTAGAGGCCCAGGCGGGGCTGGGGGCGCCTCCGTCACCACTTCCTCACGGCCCGTGGGCAGGGGGCCGAGGACCTCGGAAGCCATGTCCTCCTGCCCTCCGGAAAGACCCGCCTCCGCAGAGTCAGCCCCTTCCTGGGGGTGCCCTGTCCGCTTTCGGGAATGGGCCTCTGTGGCTGCGCGGAGCCACGTGGGGAGCCGTCCCTTGCCCGCGATCTGATTAGAAGTGTGAGGATGGCAGCTCCGGTCGGCGAGGGCCCCTGTTTCTAGCAAAGCCCGTTAAGGAGCCAGACTGCGATGTTCTGGGGGTGAAGCGGGTGGCTGTGGAGTGCAGCCTTCCGGTCTGGAAGCCCGTGGGCAGCCAGGGGGAGCCGCGGTTAGGCCGTAGTCCTGGGACGCGTGGTCCGTGGCGGCCAGCGCTTCCACCTGGAGGAAGGAGCTGGCGGGCCTGATGAGTTGACCTCTGTGCCAGCTACAGAGCTTGCTGTTGGGCTCCTCCCCGCCGAAGCGTGGGGGCTCCGTGTGTGGCTGCGGAGAGGGTAGTGGCGAGCGAGGTATGCGTCCGCGGTGCGAAGGCCGTGGCGGGCTTGCCGCAGCATGGTGGGGGCTGAAGCGTTGACAGTTCGTGTTTAACCTCAAGTGGAGTTTCCCAGCCTTCAGAGGACCAATTGAGGCCCAGAAATTTAACACTTGTGAGCGGCCCTTGAATCTTATGTGGGGCGATAGCCCAACCTCTGTGCTGCGGGTGGGTCACATCCAATGGAGGTCGAACGCTTTCCGTAGCCTGCCTTATACGCCTTGTAATTTAAAGCGTGCCCCTCACTGATGTTTAGAGGGGTTCCCAGAAGGCATCGACAAGAGCGGTAAAATTTCTTTTACGTGTCCCAGTGGGTAATCAGAGAAGTATACGGGTAATTGTCCCCTGGAGGAGGGACAGGCTCCAGGAGACTGCTGGGTTCCTGGGCAGGGGCCTTGTAGCCGCCCCTCTCAGAAGTCAGGGTACGGGACCCAGATCCTGCTGCCGGGGCTGGGCCATGCCAAGAGGTGACGGCGTCTGCGGCACCTGAGCAGAGGCCTCTAACTTGGGTCCTGGCTGTCCCGAGAGGAAGTCGTCAGGGTCCCTGATCTCCAGAGCTGCCAGTATGGAGAGGCACGTGGGTCATCTTGTACGGGAGGGAGCCGCGTTGCAGGCCGCCCCTCAGTGGGGACCTAAAAGGGGCCCAGAAGTCCCTGTATCCCCTAGGGCCCCTCCGTCGGGTTCCTGGCTGTAGGAGGAGTGGGGCCTGTTCACCTTTACCGGCAAACGAGATTTGGGCTTCAGAAAAATTCTTTTTCGTGTCCAGCTACGGCATTGGTACCACCTAATGCCTGCGGTACTGTATCTGACGTTTCGATAAGTTGTAACAGCGTGGCCTTTGGGGGGGGGGGCTTACCCTTTAAGTAAAACTCTTGAGATTCTGGCCCCCGGGGTGCCTCCTCTGGGTTGGACACGGTCAGGGAGTGTGGAAACATACCCCTTAGCAAAATGACGGACCCGCTGACCCATCCCGGTTTCTGGCTGAGAGGAGGTGTCTCATCCAGGGTTGTCCGCTTACGGTGAGCCTGAACTCTGATGTCAACGGAGGGATAGGCCCAGTGCCAAAATCTGAGTCAGGACACGGGACCTTCTTTCTCCTTATCTCCAAGGGCTCTGCAGGCTTGCGGGGATCTCTTCCTCAGAGCCCACCCCCTTTTTTATTTCGTCTGTCTCCTGCCCTTGTGGCCTGACACATTTGGCCCCCTTGCTGTGGTGACAAGTCCAGGGGTCCTCCAGGGTGTCTCTGATGAAATGGGTCCTCAATACCCTGGGTTTTTTTATCTTGTTTTTGTGTTTTTAACGAAGTATGAATTGTAGAGTCTTGGGCCACCCAGCCAACTGGCGCATCTCAGCCGCCGCAAACAGCAGGTGGGAGCCTGTTCCAAAGTCCCAGAAGAGCCAATCAGCACCCTTCTCCTCCCCACTTTGGGCACATTTTTCTAGAAAACCTTGCACTGCTAGCGTGGTATAGTCCCCTGTCTCCATTTCTGGTTCACACTGGTCGTTGTTGGACATCTCAGTTCGACAGACGGTAGCAGGGAGCGCCTGGGATGGGGGCTGCTGCGTCCTGCCCTAGGGTGCCCCGGTACATCTCCCGGGAGTTAGGTCCACCTCAACCAGCGCAGCGCTCACCAGTGCCTTTGGGAGAGGCCCCCGGCCCCGGGAATGTAGCAAGAGCAGTTGGGTGCAATATGCCACTGTGCCCAGTAAGGCGCAAGCCACGTGAGCGGGGTTCTTACAAGAGTCTAGTCGATTTTCAACCTCCTTTGGGGACTTGGGAGGAGCTGGGACCGTGTGCTCGGGGGTCCTGCTTGTAGCGAGGGTGCGTTTTGCTCTACCACACCAGGGGTGGGACTGCCAGTATCCCGTGGGGTTAGGGGATGATCTGCGACAGCGGCAGGGAAGGCAGCAACACCGGAGGCGCTGGCCCGGGGTGCCGGGATGCCCCTGGTGGAGTTGCCTCTGTCACGGGTTGGGGCCGGCTACCCAAGCTTAACACCCAGCCCCAACCACCAGCACAGTGGCCCCAGCCGCCAGCCTCCCTTTCCAGCACTAACCTAGGGGAACTCTCTTTGGCTTCCAGGGCCATACGGCCTGCGCCCCTGCTGGGAAGGAGGCAGAGTCCTTCTGTCCTAGTTAGCTCACTGTGGCTCAGCTTTTGCGTGCGATGGTAACCAGTCACCTCCAGACCAGACACCCAGTGGGGTCTCATTTAGAGACTAATGGGAAACACAGCCACCTCAGATTGGGGCCTGCCGGTCGGCCGCTGCAGGGGAGTCCAATCTTTTACAGCGCAACAACTTAGGGTGGGGATTTGTGGCAACACCCAGAGGCAGTGCCAAGCAACGCCACGGACTGCCAGCAAGCAGTGCTTCCTTCCCAGAGAGCCCTGTCCGTCTGGGAGAGGAAGTTTGTGAGCCATTCACAGCCCCGAGGCATCGTACAGGGTACAGACTGCAGGGCACCTGGGAGGCTCAGTTGGGTGAGCGGCCGGCTCTTGATTTCAGCTCAGGCCACGATCCCAGGGTTGTGGGATGGAGCCCAGCATTGGGCTCTGTGCTGAGCATGGAGCCTGCTTAAGATTCATTCTCTCTCAAATTAAATTTAAAAAAACAAAAAAGGAGATCCTCTCCTTGTCACCAATGGTATTGAGAAGCCAGAGCTGGGATATTGAATTAAGATTACGTAGATTATAACCTGATGACACGGGGTCAGCAGGTAGCTCCCTCAGCATCCAAGCACATGTCCCCTCTGGGGATGTGAGACCCGTGGGGGCTGTTTTGATTGAAGGCACAGTCTCAGTACCGCCCCAGAAAGGAGGTAGTGTCACAGATTTATTATTACTTACAGATCCCGAAGCAAGGGGGCGCCCCTGGCCTGGGGAGGAGGACAGTCCTCCCTCCTGAGTCCAGAGCCAGCGGGAGATAAAGAGCAGGGTAGCAAGCACCTATTACTTCCAGGTTGGTCGCGGTGGAGCTCACTACTTTTTGTAGCCTTAATTCTAAGTGGTTATTTTAAAAGGTGCTGCCAGGAGCAGCGACGCGGGAACTTACGGCGGGAATCCTAAGCTCAGACCCTTATCTTGGTGTCCGGACTCTGGTTACGAGCAGGGTTATCACACTGTCAGACGCCGAGGCAGCAACTCAGAAAGACAAAGTTGTTTTATGAGAACAGGGGCTCCCCGCCTTCCCAGAGCGCAGGACCGGGCAGCCGGCCAGCTGCGGTCCTTCCCCTTGACCTGCAGGGTGGGCTGTGGAGGAGATGCTCCTGGGGGAGGGGCGTTAGGGATGCAGCCTCAGACCCACGGGTGCAGTGGGCGGGGGCTGAGCTCGGGCGGAAACAGGGTAACCGAGGGCGATCCCGTTCCTCCAGGTGAGGCTCGGGGGCTCAGTCTCCGGTGGCTGCCGGCACCGCTGGGCCCTGCTCCTCGCGGGTGCTCATTGGCCGGTTCTGGTGTCTGTGGGCCGTTCTGGAGCTCTTGTTCCTGGCACCTCTTGTTGGAAGCTCGTCCAGAGGCACTTACTTTAAGACGAGAAGGATGGATTCCTGTTCCTCGAAAACTGTTCTCGGCCGTTTTCCAGCATCAGCACCTGGGCCAGAGGCCTCCGTGGCCTCAGGGCCCCGCGCCAGTGACTCTGGCTGCACCCTCCCCCCCTCAAAGGCAGCCATGTGACCGGCGTCGAGGGACTGGCAGGACGTAGTAGCGATACTAGGTGGCACTGATCTAGACTTACCCTGAGCCGGGGTTTGGGGACACAGGGTGGATTGTCTCCGTCACCTTCAGAGTAGCGCTTGCCTCCCATGTGGACGAGGAGGTGGAGACTGCCCAGCGGGCGGGTGGGGGACGTGGGCTTCACCCCCGGTGACCGGATTCCCAGCCTTGCTGGTAACTCCTGCGCCGCCTCCTGCCTCTCTGGTCTCCACGGTGCCACCTTAGCAGCGACCAGCCCCGTGGAGCTGATGTCTCTGCCGGAGGTTGCTCTCTAGGAGACGTAGCCTTGCAGAGCCCCCTGTGAAGCCCGCATCACGTGACCACCTGCAGTTAATACAGAGTTTGTCACTATTAATAGGACGCATTTCAGTATTTGGTGACGGTGATATTTTGAACTGGCCTGTGCCCTGACACCCCTCCCTGTCCTCTGCCTCCAGGCCTTTGATGTGGTGGAGAGGAGCTTCCTGGAGTCCATCGATGACGCATTGGCTGAGAAGGCCAGCCTCCAGTCCCAGCTGCCAGAGGTAATCCCCCGGCCTGCTCCCCGGCGGGGGGGGTGGGGGGGGGAGCACACCCGCCAAGGCCTGGCTTTGCTAGGAGCAAGGACTTACCTTCCATGTCACTGTCAGGCCACTGACACGACTGGGCCAGAGCAGCAGGATTCAGGGGACTGAGTGACAGACTCATTCCTGCCTGAGGGACTGGGGGACGATGCGTTCGCAGGGGCCCTTGCAAGAGGCCTCCCTGGCCCATGCCGGCAGCTTCACTCCGGCCCAGCGTGGGGCGGGCAGTGAAGAATATGAGGAAAGGCCCTTCCGGTTCAGTCCCCGACCTCACCCTGTGCATAGCCTCGTCACCCACCCGCTCACATCAGCCACCGGCACTTTCAGAACTGACGGCACAAGTCGGGCCATGTCTGGCTTTCCCGCAAGAAGCCTGCCTGGGGCTACAGTGCGGCTTCATCCTGGCCCGGACCTCAGATCCTTGCCTTCGAAGGGAGGGGGTGGCTGGTGAGATGGTCTCCGAGGACCCGGCCTGCTCTGACCCCCTGATGACGGCCTGTAGGGTGTCCCTCAGCACCAGCTGCTTCCTCAGTACCAGAAGATCCTCGAAAGACTCAAGGCACTGGAGAGGGAGATTTCGGGAGGAGCCATGGCTGTTGTGGCGGTCCTTCTCAACAACAGGCTCTATGTCGCCAATGTCGGTGAGCCGCCTACCCGTCCCCGGGCGGGGAGTGCTGGGCAAGAGGTAGCCTCAAGGTCTGTGTGTTCTTTGGACTGTCCGCTTCCCAGACACGTCAGCCCTCCAGCCCGCGTCTCCTGAGACTGTTGGGTATGTCTCCCTGTTTCTCCGCAGGAGCGTCCCAGTCCCAGCCCGGGGAGCTGGAGGTACCAGCTAGGAGGCAGGCGTCCCGGCTTTAGTCCCCGCCCTGCCCCAACTGACTCTGGGCGAGTTGCGCCCCCTCTCTGGGTCGCCTCAGTGGCTTCCTCTTCAGGAAGAGGTTGCCTGGCTCTAGAACACCCACTCGGCATCCCACAAAGGGCGGCGAGACGGGCTGGGTGAGGGCCCACAGGGACATTTGGATTTCATTGTGGACAGAATTAAAAAATGTAAAAAGATAAGCACGTAGCGAACCCCCGTGTGCCCATACCCCGGCCACAGCGATCACCTCCTTGGGGCCAGTCTCATTTCCTCTGCAGCCCTTTGTCCCCACAAACCCCAGACATCATGTCGTTTTCTCTTTGTAGATATTTCAGTATGTCTCCCTAGAGAAAAGGTCTCTTACTAAAATCCCAATCATCCTAAGATGACACTGGAAAAGTTTAACCTAATTCCTTAATATCATCAGCACGCCCTGACTGGTGACTCACCCCAGTGGTCTAAGCCTATTTTCTTTGCTCGTTTCAAGGATTTCCTTGTGTGAGATGCCTGACTTTTCTCTCTCTGCTCAACGTGTCCTGCCCCTCGCTGCACCCAGACTTTGCTCAGCCGCTCCAATTCCGCTGCAGGTACAAACCGTGCCCTTTTATGCAAATCCACGGTGGACGGGCTGCAGGTGACCCAGCTGAATGTGGACCACACCACGGAGAACGAGGACGAGCTCTTCCGCCTCTCTCAGCTGGGTGAGCGAGGGTCGGGCCGACCCCTCCGCGGCTCCCCCTGCGTCCTCTTCCGGTGTCCACGTAGAGAGAGGCGTGAAGGGCTTGCTTGGGCCGTAACCTTGGGGGTGGATCCCAGCTCTGCCCCTTACTAGCTGGTGATACGCAGAATTTCCTAAGTTTTCTGTGCCTCAGTTTCCCCATCTGTGTAATGAGAATCATAGTAACACCTGTCTTGGGGCGTTGTGAGGGTCGAGAGTCCGTATGTGTAAAGTGTTCGCGAGAGTAGTGAACGTGCGGTAGGTACTGTGACCGGTGGAGACTAAAAGGCCAGAGAAGTCCCAGGATTGCAGCCACCTCGGCCTAGCTGCCCCTCCCCCCAACTTCCCGGGGAGCTCTGCAGCCCAGGCCGCTGAGTGAGGGGGCGTTCTGATGGGGCTGGGCTCTGGGGACCCCGGGGCGCTTCGGGGTAGCCGCCCTCCAGGGCGTCCTGGCGTGACTTCATTCTCTGTTCGCTGGGTCTTCGTTGCCTTGTTTTTGTGGCTGTGTCTGGATCCCCTTGTTTGAGTTTCTCATGACGGACAGGATCTGGGATCCTGTTGTCCTCCCTCTGGCAGGTTTGGATGCAGGAAAGATCAAGCAAGTGGGGGTCATCTGTGGGCAGGAGAGCACCAGGCGCATCGGGGATTACAAGGTCAAGTACGGCTACACTGACATCGACCTACTGAGGTAGGTGGCCCATCCAGCTGCCCCCTGTCTGTTTGTAAGGCCAGAGGGCCTGGGCAAAAGCAGACTTTAGGCTCTAGGGACAAAAGGTAGTTTGAGGTAATTCAGAGCCCAAGAAGACCTTTCTTCCTCCCAGCGATGTTGGCGTGTGGCCCTAAACCCAACGAACCAGGAGTTGGGGTTCTAGCGTAGGGTAGCAAGCACCTATTACTTTCAAGGTGGTTGGGGTGGAGGTCACTGCTTTTGGAAGCCTTAATTCTAAGTGGTTATTTTAAAAGGTGCTGCCAGGAGCAGCAAAGCGGGAACTTACGGTGGGAATCCTAAGCTCAGGCCATTATCTTGGTGTCCGGACTCTGGTTACGAGCAGGGTTATCACACTGGGTCATGTTGGGGAGCTGGGTCAAAGCCAAGCGTGGCGACCAGTGCCACAGGGCCTGACACAAGAGGCCAGCGTTGGCACGAGCTGCCTGGTGTGGATAGGGACGGACCAAAGACCTGCTGGTCAGTGCTGTCCGTGGCTGGGGCCGGGGCAGAGGTGTGAGACAAATTGCACACAGCCCTCGGAGGACACTGCCCTTGTGGGTGCCACCCAGTGCTCGTAGCAGCAGATGGGCCGTGATGATGACCGTGGGCCTTCATTGTACCAAGCCTGTGCCCAGCTCTTTACGTGCGTTCTTACTCAGTCCCTACTCAGGTCTTGTGAGCTTGTTGTCCCAAAGCTGTGTTCTTGTGAGGAAATGGTAGTCTGCCTGGTCACAGGGCTAGCAGGGGGCTGAGGCAGGACTCGAACCCAGGCCTCCTGAATCCAGAGCAACATCCTTAACATTGACTGGGAAAATAGGCTTGTGTGTGGGTTGCCATCGCAGTATTTGATGGGGGAGCCATGGGGGAATCATACCAAACACCCTGGCGTCAGAGCCAGGCTCGTCGTGGCCCAGAAAGCAGGAATTAAAACTCCTTACTCTCACCAAATTTAGACAATTGAGTTTGGAAACTTTTGTCTCTGATTTGTGGGGTTCTGTTTGCTTAGGAGTTCTGTTTGCTTAATTGGAAGGTACACATGTAGTTTAGAACAATTCAAATAGCGCCAAGGGTATACACAATGAAAAGTAAGTTTTCCTCCCGCCGCAAGGCTGGACTCCTTCCCCAGATGCTGCTGGTTTCTTGTGTATCGTGTCCACGTGCACATGTGCGTGTGTGTGTGTGTGCGTGTGCGTGTGTGTGCGTGTGCATGGACGGGGCAAGCATCCTTTTTAATGTTTATTTTTGAGAGAGAGCGAGCATGAGCAGGGCAGGAGCGGAGAGAGAGGGAGACACAGAATCGGAAGCAGGCTCCAGGCTCTGAGCGGTCAGCACAGAGCCCGACGCGGGGCTCGAACTCACAGACCGTGAGATCATGACCTGAGCCGAAGTCGGACGCTCTACTGACTGAGCCACCCAGGCGCCCCGAAAGCATCCTTTTTAAAGCACCCACAAGTGCTGGCATCTGCTTTCCAGAGTGCCACACCTCACTTATTCCCTGACGGGTGCCGCTCCTCTGTCCCTGAGGGCAGGGTGTGGGCTGCGGAGTCCCAGAGTGTGGCTGCATCAGCGCTCACCTCACCGGCCCCTACTCACGGGCTCCCAGTACGTTTCCAGACTTTGCTCCTCTGAGTGCTGTTGCCGGGAACCCTTCCGCTTGGCTCCGTGCGCACACGCACGTGTTAGAGTTCTGTGACATTCGCTGACTCTGCCAGCGCCTCCGTTAAGGGTCCCAGTGCGGGGGGGACGCGTACGTGGCATCTGAGTCGGCTTGGATAACTTGTTCTGGAAGAGCCCAGGAGGAGTGGGCTTCTGAAAGTGATCCACCCCCTCTCGCCGTCCTCACTGCCACTGCACAGGCTCTGTGGACAGGAGATGTCGACCAGGGTTGGGAGTGGGTGCCCGACCTTCGCTGTCCTGACCCAGCTGCCCCACTCGCTTCCTGGCCCTCAGAGCTTTCCTTTAAGACACCCTCAGGAGACAGGTCTGTTTTCCTGGTTTTCTCTTTCCTGTTTCTTTTCCTCTTGTCAGATGTGCGTTTTAGTTTACATTCTGGGTAGATTCTGGCCCTTAGCAGAAAAATGTCCTCTGGGGGCCCTTCTGAGCACGGCTCTCCCCCAACCCTCTTCCTACAGTGCCGCCAAGTCCAAGCCTATCATTGCAGAACCCGAGATCCACGGTGCACAGCCCCTGGAGGGGGTGACCGGCTTCCTGGTGCTGATGTCGGAGGGGCTGTACAAGGCCCTGGAGGCAGCCCACGGGCCTGGGCAGGCCAACCAGGTGAGCCGGGCCTGGGCAGAGCCCTGCCAGCCGGCCCGCAGGGTGGCAAGCTCCCCCGGGGGCCCAGCCAGCCCTTCTGCTTGGCTCCAAAGTGCTTCGGGACCCAGAGCTCTAGCTCTCGAATGCCAGCCCTGGACAGCTTCTCTGCATTCAAAGCCGGGGGGAGAAAAGGCTCAGAGCTCCAAGAACACCCATCCCACCCAAAGCTGTGCTTGTTCTGGGCTTGAAGCAGGGTCAGTCCCCACGGCGCTGAGCACAGCCGGAAGGGAAGAGGGAGAGAAGGAAGCGAATGTCCTTGGGCAAATTGTTGTGAAGTCTGTCTAGGAAGGGCCCTGGACGGAGGACGAGAGCCCAGAGGGGTGTGGTCTGTGCCTCAGCCTCCCTCGGCCCCCTCCCCTCCCTCCCCTTCCCTCCCCTCTGAGCTGTGCCCCCAGATTATAGTTTGCTTCTCATCTCCGAGATGGGGTGATAACACCTAGCTTTTGGGGATTGTGTTGAGGGCCAGGTGTGATAGGTTCCCCAGCCAGCGGGAGCTGCTTATTTTCGCTGCACTTGGAACACACGTGTCAGATAGTTGTCACTAAAGCATGGCTTTGAGACAGTCACTTCAGGATGGTTTTGCAGGGAGGCTGCCTTTACCTGACCTTGGATAGTAAATTCAGGCTGTGTTTCTCCTTCCATTTGTAATTCCTGTAGGAAGGTAACCTTTTCTACTTTGTCCTTTCTAATTAAAAATCACGCGGAAAACTTATGCCTGTCTCCTGATAACCCGTGTTCAAGATCTTTCACCTGTTTTATCTTATCGTCCCTGCCACTAGCCTTGTAACACAGGAGGCAGGGGCTCACTGACACATTGAGGTAAGGAACTTGGGGCTCACAGAGTTCAGGGTCTTGCCTGAAGTGACAGCGACAGAGCCGAGCCCACCCCGGATGGGGCTCAGTCACTTCCTGTGACCTGCCCCAGCCCCCCTACTTTACTTCTAAGAGATTCTGGCCAGCCATCCCGTAGAGGAGTTTGTGTTTGTGATCTTACTGTCAGTGTGATTTTTTAGTTTTGGTTTTTGCCATAGAATTATCTAGTGGCTTTTGCTGGGTTCTAGAAAAAACTGGATAGTGGATTTCTCTGAGGACAGGGCCCATCTTCACTCTGTATTCCCACTTTCTAGTATAAACGGCATATCGTAGTCTACAGTAAGTTCCAGGAAAGGAAGCTTAGTAATAACGACAATTCATTCGGCACTTTTTGGTGGTCTCCAGAATGTCCTCCCATCCATTGTGTTTTTTAATTCCCTTAATAACGTAGCGAGGTGGACATTAGCCCCCATTGTTTTGGTGTGGAGGCCAATACTCGGAGAAATCACAAGGTCACACCTTTACTAATGAGAAAGTTCCAGAAGAATTATCCTGAATACCTTGAAAAGCTCGGCTTACAGGCTTGACTGGTGGTGACTTCCTTCACCTGTTTGGCTGATGCCCCGTAAGCATCCTGATTAGGCTCTGGAGTTGTGGCCCACAGTCCAGGGGCCCCACCCCACTCCTCACCAGGTTCACCCCCCTCCTCCAGGAGATCGCCGCCATGATCGACACTGAGTTCGCCAAGCAGACTTCCCTGGATGCGGTGGCCCAGGCTGTGGTGGACCGGGTGAAGCGCATCCACGGTGACACCTTTGCCAGTGGCGGGGAGCGTGCCAAGTTCTGCCCCAGGCACGAGGACATGACCTTGCTGGTGAGGAACTTCGGCTACCCACTAGGCGAGATGAGCCAGCCCGCAGCGTCCCCGGCCCCAGGTATGCGCACAGCATGGACAGGAGGCCGTGGGAGGAAGCCGGCCGGGGCTGTGGGGGGCTTTGCTGCCGGCAGTGGACACGGAGCCAGGGGCCTGGCCTGGCTACAATCCGGGCTCTCTGCCTTTAAGCCTCTCCGAGCTGAGTTCAGCTTTTTTTTTTTCCCTTTTGCCCGTGAATGTGGATTATAGCACCTGCCCACCTACCTCCTAAAGACCTGAGTGTGTGGACAAGCACTTTGCCAAGCCTCGAAGCCACATAACAGGGGTGACGGCTGCCACTGGTGTGTGCCTGGCACTCTACCCATGTAGTTCCTTTAGTCCCTAAAACCCTAGAGACAGATGGCATCCCTTCTACTGAAGAACTGAGGTTCTAGAAGGAAGAGACAGAGGCGAGGTCAGGCCTGTGGTCAGAGGGTACCCCGAAACCTGGCTCTGACCCTGGATAGTGTCGGGGGTGGGGCCAGACGCTTTCTTTTCTGCCTTTGTAATTCCGCAGTCGGCTTGCTCGGGAAGAGGGGCGATGGTTCTTTTTTGTGTCTCTCCCAGTGCTGCTCAGTGTCACGACCATCGGTTCCTAGGGGCTGCGCTTCCTTTTCTTTTTTCAAACGAGCCAGCCTTAGCGCGCAGGCAGCACAGATGGATTTGTTCTCCCACGGACACTGGGGTTACTGGAGTTTTCTCTAGCTTGTTGTTATTGCAACCATATTTTCATTGGGCCGACCTCAGCCTACCCCTTGGCTGAAAGCGTCGTGGGAAGCCAGGCAGTAACCCTTTCCTTGAGCCTGCTCGGCACTCACTCTTCCCGCTTTGAGCAGCGGCCGTGCTTTGTTGCCGAGAGGATCTCCCTGCCCGCCTAGAAGAGTCTGCCGTGAGACAGACGTCCCTTCGCTGTCCCAAGGGGCAGAGGACCATGCCTCCCTCCTCGGCACCTCAGACGCTGTCCCTGTTAGGCCCTGCAGTAGCCCTGTTCCCACCACCCCAGGGACCACCCCCCCCCCCCCCCCAGCTGCTGCCTGCAGCCCACTGCTCTCTCTCTCTCTCTCTCCCTGAGCTACAGGAGGCCGCGTGTATCCCGTGTCCGTGCCGTACTCCAGCGCCCAGAGCACCAGCAAGACCAGCGTGACCCTCTCCCTCGTCATGCCCTCCCAGGGCCAGCTGGTCAATGGGGCCCACAGCGCCTCCACCCTGGATGAGGCCACCCCCACCCTCACCAAGTAAGCCCTCACCTCACCCCGGGCACCCTCGGGCCCACCTCCCGGGAGGACCCTCGGACCTGGACACGAACGGCCGTGGGGCCGAGTCCCGGCCGAGCCACGTTGGGTGGGGTGCGCTAGTGCCCCGTCCCTCTCAAATTCCCCGGCCCCTTCCTCAGGCTTCCCCCAGATGTAGAGGCCGGAGGACGCAGCCCTGCGGGTTCCCACAGCTCACTGAAGCCGGGCCTAGGAGGGGTGGAGGTTCAGGGGCAGAGCAGATGAGGGGGGCTGGGAGGAGACGGGCCGCCAATGCAGGCAGCCCGCTGGTCGTGTTTTCCTGTGGGTCCCACAGATTAGTTTTCACTTATGGGAAGGTTCTGTTCTTTTCTCGTTTCTCATCTTTGCCCGTCTTGAAGCACGCGATGCAGGTCTGCCTCCCCGGTGGCGTCGTGCTTGGGGGACATTGTCTGGCCTGTCCCGGCTTGCTGCTTGCCAGAGCCGGTGCTCTGACTGAAGTGTCTCATTTTAGCTTTAAAGGGAGTTGTCTAGTTGAAAGCAGGGGGAGCGGTGGAGGCAGCGGGAGGCCGGGAGCCCAGGAGTGAGTGGGCTGGCCCCTCCTCACCCCAGACCTGCCTCACAGGTCTGGTGTCCCTCCCCCCCCCTCTACTTCCGTGGAATGTCCACCCCCCCACCCCTCACCCCGCCAGGGGACCCAGGGCTCCGGTTTCCACATTCCAGCCCGGCACAGAATAACAGGGATGCCACAGCCAGCCCACTCGGAGGATGTGGCCAATCGGAAAGGCCCTTTGGGAGGGAGTGGCCACTGCCTCCCAGGGGGCCTTCTCATCTCCCTGCCCCCACGTGCCTGGGCTCCCACCCCTGTGCGCCCAGGGGTCCTGCTGGGCTGCTGAGCGGCAGGCATCGCAGTGCGTTGGAGCGCCCCCCCCCCCCCTGCAGGGTGAGCGGTGCCCACAGAGGCAGAGTGTGATAGCAGTGGTCACAGGGCAGGCGGGAGAGCCAGCCATCCTTCCGCACCTCTGACTCCTCGGGGCCCTGCATCTGAGCACTAGTCAGGGCCCACTGTGGGCAGGCTGGTGCTGGGGGCTGGGCAGTGCTGGGAGTGTGCAGGAGGGCGGGTGGGCAGGTGATACCCGGCTGTTAGGCGTTCTGTAACGGGGGGGAGGGGGGGTGCCCAGGGAGCTCTGACAACAGGGGCCTGTCCCTACCCAGCCAGTGTGAGGGAGAGAAGGAGTGAGTGAGTTTTTTGGGAGAAGAATCCTTCCTGGCTGTGATCAGTGAGATCTGGAGAAGCTGGAATGGACCCCCTCTAGCTCAGTGCAGCTCTGAGGGTGGGAATGTCCCGTGTCCTATACGGGAGCCACTAGGGTGCATGGCCATCAAGCCCTTGAACCGGGTGATCCATTCTATTAAATTCTAGTTAACTTGACTTTTTTTTTTTAATGTTTATTTTTGAGAGAGAGAGAGAGAGACGGAGACACAGAGAGAGAGAGAGAGACACAGTGTGAGTGGGGGAGGGGCAGAGAGAGAAGGAGACACAGAATCTGAAGCAGGTTCCAGGCTCCGAGATGTCAGCACAGAGCCTGACGCGGGGCTCGAAGTCAGGAACCATGAGATAATGACCTGAGCCGAAATTGATGCTTAACTGACTGAGCCACCCAGTCGCCCCTTTAATGTTTACTTTTGAGAGAGAGACAGAGCACGAGTGGGGGAAGGGCAGAGAGAGGGAGAGAGGAAGACACAGAATCCAAAGAAGGTTCCAGGCTCCGAGATGTGAGCACAGAGCCTGATTGGGGCTTGAACTCATAAACCGTGAGATCAGGCCTGAGCCGAAGTCAGACCCGCAACCGACTGAGCCACCCAGGTGCCCCAAATTCTAGTTAACTTAAGTAGCCGCCTATAGCTAGAGCTTGGAAAAGACATTTGATTTTTTTTTTTTTTTTTTTTTTTTTTTTTTTTTTTTTTTTTTTTTTTTTTTTTTTTTTGTCAGTAGCTCCTAAGAACCTCTGGCTGGTCTGGCTCTTGTGGCCTGAGGGGCCGGCTGAGGCAGGGGCCTCTCTGTCGTAGGGTAAAAGCCAGGGTCCCTGACTGAGTCTCCCCTGTCCCCACAGCCAGAGCCCGACCCTGACCCTGCAGTCCACCAACACGCACACCCAGAGCAGCAGCTCCAGCTCAGACGGGGGCCTCTTCCGCTCCCGGCCTGCCCACTCGCTCCCGCCCGGGGAGGATGGCCGGGTCGAGCCCTATGTGGACTTTGCCGAGTTTTACCGTCTCTGGAGCGTGGACCATGGCGAGCAGAGTGTGATGACGGCGCCATAGCCCTGACCGCGGAATGTGGCCCACGCAGGACCTTGCATGGGGACAAGGGGGCCCAGCGCTGGGGCAGGATGGGCCTTTTCCTACCACTTGCCTGTGCCCGTGGGGGCCGGTGTGCCCGGTCCTGAGCCTACACCATACTCTCAGCCCACAGTGCTTGGTGCTGCAGAGAACATTCTCTGAGAGAGCACCAGTGCAGACTTGTCACCGCACAGAGGGCCGGAGGCCACTTCCTCGGGCAGACTCAGGACCACTGTGGTCTCAGAACACTGGCTCAGTGCAGGAACCGCGCTGGCCCGCAAGCCCGCCACTTGGGACGGAGCGTGGGGAGTTCTCCTGCGACCCTGCATGCCACGAGCCCGGCAGCCATGGCTTTCTCAAGGCCACCACCTTCCCCTGGAAGAGCCCGTGGCCACTGCGACTGCCCCCTCACCAGTGGGCGGTGTCCCCCCCCTTTCTTCTTCAGCCTCCGGCGTGGAACCCTGGTTGGCATCTGCACCTTCAAAGCCTGCCCCCGTCCCTGGGCCTGCCCGGGTGGTTTTTAGCGGCAAATGTTCGGGGAGACCAGGGGAAGCGCCGGGAGCCTGGGGTGGCCTGCACAGGGGCAGGTCCAGCGGAAAGGAACGAGAGGGAACTGATCCAACAGAAGCCCCCCAGAGGGGGCAGGATGCGCGCAGACCGAGCGGGGACGGTGGCCGCTCTCGTCAGGCCCCTCCAGGAACGGGGAGGCCCTGGGTCGGGGTGAGCTGGCTCTGCTGTCTCCCTTCCCGGGCCGAGGAAGGCCCCGGACCGGGGAGCTGCTAAAATTAGCCGGCTTTACCGCCAACGACAAGTTCTTTCGGCTGTAAGGAAAAAACAGGTCACGAGTCAGGCCTGGGGGCTCGTTTGAAAGAACAGTGGGGAACACTTCCAGAAGGGAAGAGGTTTTGGATACCAGCTGTCACGGGTGACCGAGGGCTTCAGAGACACGCACCGCTTTGACATACACTTGGGGACAGGAGCAGACCGGCCCAGGCCCTGAGACCGTATCACACGTGCTCTCTGCTGTCGGTGGGCAGAGGCCGCCGCCAGGGCTGTGGGCCGGGAGTGCCGCCCCCCGCTTGGGGAAGAGGAGGCAGGAGGCCCATAGCCCGCCTGACTCCCACAGTGGGTGATGGAGCCGCACTCAGACCTTTTCTCCGGGGTCTGAGGCCTCCCTGGGCCCCTCTGCCCCGCCCCGGCTCCCAGGCCCCTGGCCCATGACGCCCCAGACCCAGCTCACCAGGGGCCACCGCCACGTGCGGCCTCCAGGGTGCCCAGACTCCGGATGATCGGAGGCCAGTGCCGAGGCCCTGCTCGCTCTGCGGTGCTCCCCGCGGCCGAGCGGGGCCCAGGGTGCTGCGCTGGGGGGCGGGGGACAGTTTCCGAGGGGGCCGTGCCCGAGGAGGACCGGCGCCTCTTGGCGGGGACCCTGACCATGGAGCTGTGTCTGTTGCGCAGGTGACACAAGGGCTTGCGAACAAAGAACGTTCTTTTCTTGTCAGGTTCCTAGGAATGTCTCTGTGATGCTGTTTGGTTCTAGAAATAGAATCACTTTTTTACTGCAATAAAGGAAGGATAACTGGTGGTCTTGCACAACGTGCGTTCACAGTGCTTCGGGGGCGCCGGGCTGGCGCCGTCCGTAGAGCATCTGACTCTTGATTTCAGCTCAGGTCCTGATCCCAGGGCCGTGGGATCAAGCCCTGCATCAGGCCTCATGGTGAGCGTGGAGCCCGCTTGAGATTCTCTCTCCCCTGCTCCCTCCCTCTCTTTCTCTAAAAATAAAAATTAAAAAAAAAAAGTGCAGTTACTGAGGCCTCCCATCGCCGCGGCCTCGGGAGGTGGAGCCTCCCCGTCCCCGTCGGCAGCCGGAGGCCCCAGCTCGCTTGCTGGGCGGATGCGAGGCCCAGCCTTCTGGTGGGATCCAGCCTGCCAGCCTCACCGCCCAAGGGGAGAGCGCTAGGTTGTCCGGCATCCCTGTCCCCGCACATCTGGAGAGGGTGATAGTTCTCTAGGCCCTGTGGGCAGTGGTGTGGCCGACAGACCTGCAGGTCACTAGGACACTGCCCTCCCCCTGTCAGCAGTTTGTGGACATCCAGGGAGTTGCTCTGCTTTGTTTTGGTTTTGTTTGGGTGGAGGACTTTCCATAAATACTGGCCTCTTCCTGCTTTATAGGAATTAAGAACTTCCCCCTCTAACAAGAGCGTCTGCTTAGAAACAAAAGCAAAAGGTCAGGGTTTGGATGGTGGCGTCTGAGGCTCCCAGTGCCCCCGCCCCTCTGCCGGGAAGGGGCTCTGGGCCGAGAGCCTGCAGAACCGTCTTCCAGGCTCTCTCCCCCTCCTCGGCTTCTCCAGCTGTCCCTCGGGAGGCCCGTAGCACTGCTGGCCCCCGAGTCCTTCTGGAGGCCGGTGTCAGCCCAGCACCCTGAGAGGGAGGTGGTGTGTGTACCTTCTCTCAGAGCGACTGAGGCACAGACAGGTGGGCATAATCCCTGCCACAAGTGGCCCTAGCCAAGCCCTAGGCCCCTGGGTCTCTCGAAGCACCTGCTCCGTCCCAGGAGTGGGGGCAAGGCACTGCCCTCTGCCGGCTTTGTGTTCCCTGTTCCCCACCCTCGGTGTCATTCAGTCCACTTGAGCCTGCCTGCTGGGGCCGAAAGGGGCACCGGGTCAGCCTCCTGGTTCCCTTTGGTGGATTAAGCCATGAAGCAGAGAGGGGTAGCTGAGGAATTTTAGGATTTCAGAAACGGCAAGGGTCAGTTCCGGGAGGAGAACCAGGGCAGCCAGGCAAAGCTGCGAGGCCACAGGCCCACGCTGATGCACAAGGCAGGCAGACGGCCAAGGCCGGCGCTGGGCCAAGCCAGCAGGGCCCCCCCTCCCTCCAGCCTTGACCTTTAACCATCCCCCCACCACCTCACTGGGGAGAGCACTGTTTCCCTGGGGCCTGGATCAAATAGAACCAGAGAAAGCCCAGCCACCGCCTGTGTCCACCTGTCCCTTGAAGACATCTGGTCCCCTCACAGGACAGAACTGAGGCTTGTTTGAGGCTCTGGCCTGGATCAGACCAGAAGAGCTAGGCCTTCGCGAGCTGCCGTCCATCCCGGGACCCGAAGCAGGTGAGCAGGCAGTGGGGACACCTGGCAACACCAGGAGCTCCGTGGACTGTCTTGGGCCATCCTCGCTAGGATTTGTTCTCCTGTTTCCAGCCTTCATCTGGTCCCTCGAGTTCTCACCGACTGGCCCTGCAGCTGGACCGCAGAGCCAACTCCACGATGCATCTTTTGGCGGGGGATCCCACCGCTGCTGACGCTGGTAGTGACACCTGTCGGGGGCCACTCGGGCTGCCGGAACGTCCTAGGGAAAAGCACCTGATCGGGCTCTTTACACGGCTGGCTCCTTCCTGTCATTCAGACCTCAGCTCAAATGCTGCCTCCTGACAGAGGCCTGCCCTGGTCCCATGCCAGCCACATCCTGCCACATCTCCCTGTTTAATCCGCTTCACAGAAACTCTTGACGTTCTAGCTTGTTTACCTGTGTTGTCTCTCTCACCCACGAAAATGTCCATGCTGTGAGAGGGGGAACTTTGTCTACCTTATTCCGTTGGGTCCGAGCCCCAAGGTCAGTGCCAGCCACATAGGAGCCCCTCACATGTATGTTAAATGAGTTTGGGATGACCTGCGTGACCTTGGACAAGTTCCTTGCTCATGCTGAGCCTCTGTTTCCTCGTCTGTAATATGAGGATCCAACCGACTTCTTCATAAGATCGCCTGACATGCTGAGTCGCCAAAGCTATGAGAAGTGAGAATGGCCCTTCCCTGCAAATGTGGAAATGGACTGCGCTGTGTTACAAGAGCGTTAGCCGAGATTGCTGCCCCTTTCCCCCCACTCCCCGCCCCCCACGATAAAGTCGTATAATGAGGGCTCTACCTGGGGCTTCCCAGGTAGCAGGGGGTCCTCCAGCCTCCCCTAGGAACCCAGACATTGGGGACTGGGTCTGTGACTCTTGCCTCTTCTCAGCCAAAGCCCAGAGGGAGGCCATCAGCTGGGCTCCTGAACATTTCTTCCAACAAGGGCATCTTTCATGGTTTTGCCTTCTGGGCCCCCTATTTTGAAACCAAACAAGAACACAGATCACTGCCAAACCAGACAGGCTCGGCATGAGCACGCGCTTTGTTCCCACGCAGAGGTGATGTCAGCCCAGAGCAAAGACGGGCACTTGACATTTCCATGAGCCTGGGCGGCCTCCTCCAGGACAGACACAGTGTCTGGCAGCCGGCTTTGAAGAATAGTGACACGAGTTCACAGACTCCATTCCTGCCTTTGAGACCCTCAGGGAGGTCAGAGGACAGCAGGCCGTGTGGGTCAGTTGTGAGGTCTGGCACCTTGCCTTTGTTCCTCCCAGGTCACATAGTGGGCCAGGGCAGGGACAGGGTGGGCCTCAGAGCCCCAGACTGTTTCCACACCTTCCGTGATCAAGCTCCCATGCTTGTCACCTCAGCAGAGTCATCCTGTGGTCCAGACAGGGCTGAGCTCAAGAACCTTCCATAGCTCCCGCCTTCTGCTTCCCGGCACCTGCCGGGAGTGTGTGGAGCGTAGGCTTCGTTCCTCCCTCTCTCTCCCCCAGCCCTGAGGCCCCCCTCGGCCCCCTCCACCCTAGACTCTCCCTCAGTCACCTCACGGGCAGTGTCTAAGAAGTGTCAGATGAACGTGGAAGGATAGATGAATTGCCTAGGGAAGAGCTTCTGGAATTTTTTTTACAGGAAACACTGTTACCTTATAGAAAACTGCTCCCACCCCAGTACCCCCAGAGCTTGGGGGTTTCTAACAAATTAGATGTCTCAATTTATTTTGAATATCTAGGTGAATTCTGCAGTCAAATTCATAATATCAAAAAAATTTTTTTACTACAACAGCAACTTTTTTTTTTTTTTCCCAAAAATAGCATTTAAAATTATTTATTGGGGCACCTGGGTGGCTCCGTCGGTTGAGCGTCTGACTTCAGCTCAGGTCATGAGCTCACTGTTTGTGAGTTCGAGCTCTGCATCAGGCTCTGTGCTGACAGGTCGGAGCCCGGAGCCTGCTTCGGATTCTGTCTCGTCTCTCTCTGCTCCTCCCCCACTTGCGCTCTGTCTCTCTCAACGATAAATAAATAAACATTTAAAAAAAAAATTGGAAAGGGATCTTCTTGATCTCCCATTTAAAAAAGTAATACTAATAAAAATAAATAAAAAGACAAGAAGAAGCAGCCGTTAGCATGTGACTCAGCAATTCCAGGAAATGAAAACAATACAACCACGCAGAAAGTATACACAAATGTCCGCTGCAGCGTTACTCAAGTAGCTACGGCAGAAACAACCCAGTCATCCGTCAGCAGATGATGGCACCCACGTGGTGGCATACCCATGCGACAGGGTGGTAGTCAACCATAAAAAGGACTGAGGTTCTGACACCTGCTCCAACACGGATGAGCCCGGAGGACATTCTGCTCAGTGAGAGGTGGCGATCCTAAAAGGTCACCTACTGTATTATTCCTTTTAAATGAGGTGTCTAGAGTAGGCAAATCCAGAGACAGGAAGCAGGTTAGTGGTTGTCAGGGGCTGGGGGAGAGGAGAATGGTGAGTGATTATTTAACAGGCATGTTTTTCTAGGGGATGAGAAAGTCGAAATCTGGACAGAGGTGGGGGTGGCCCAACACTGTGACTTTGCTAAGTGCCACTTGGAACTGTATACTTTAAAATGGCTTGGGGCGCCTGGATGGCTCAGGCAGTTAAGCAACTGACTTCGGCTCAGGTCGTGATCTCACGGTTCGTGGGTTTGAGCCCCACGTCGGGCTCTGTGCTGACAGCTCAGAGCCTGGAGCTTGCTTCGGATTCTGGGTCTCCCTCTCTCTCTGCCCCTTCCCCGCTCACACACTCTCTCTCTCTCCCAAAAATAAATAAACATTAAAAAATAAAATAAAATAAAATAAAATAAAATAAAATGGTTAATTGTATATTATGTGAACTTCACCTCAATTAGAAATAAATAAGAGGACCAGCCAAGTCTTCTGAGCTCTAGGCGGCTCCTCCAGGCTGGGAAAGCACCTGGATTAATCTGGTAGGTTAAGCATCCAGCAGGAAGACAATGCAAGTCAGACATGCCATGTTGGATTCTCCAGGGGCTCACATTTTAAAAAGTGAAACGAAACAAATGTTGTTTTAATGCTATAGTTTCTTGAACCCAGGACAGCCCAAACATTATCATTTTGACGTGTACTCAACATAAATGTCACTAATAAGATCTCTCCTCCGTATTAAGTCTTTGAAATACAGGTGTATTTTGCGGCGCCTGGGTGGCTCAGTCGGTTAAGCGTCCGACTCCCGATCTTGGCTCAGGTCATGATCTCGGTTCGTGAGTTTGAGCCCCACATTGGACTCCACACTGTCTGTGCGGAGTCTGCTTGGATTCTCTCTCTCCTCCCCTGCTCACATGCACTTTTTCGCTCACAAAATAAATTTTAAAAAAGAAAGGAAAGAGAGAAAGAAAGAAGAAAGAAATACAGGTGTATTTCAGCACACAGAACATCTAAAATGCAGTCAGCTGCGTTCCAGAAAGAAAGAAAGAAAGAGAAAGAAAGAAGGAAAGAAAGAAAGAAAAGGAAAGGAAAGAAAAGAAAAAAAAGAAAAAAAAGAAAAATACAGGTGTATTTCAGCACACAGAACATCTAAATGCAGTCAGCCACGTTCCAGAAAGAAAGAAAGAAAGAAAGAAAGAAAGAAAGAAAGAAAGAAAGAAAGAAAAAGAAAGAAGGAAAGAAAAGAAAAGAAAAGAAAGAAATACAGGTGTATTTCAGCACACAGAACATCTAAGTGCAGTCAGCCACGTTCCAGAACTCCATAGCCGCTCGTGGCTCAAGCTCAGCCCCACTGGATGGTGCAGCTGTTGGGTGTGTCACTGGAGTCTCAGGACATAATCTTGCAAAGTATGAGCGGTTCAAATTTAGTGGGTGTTGAATCTATGAATTAAAAAATAAATCGGCTCTAATCCTATTTAGGATGCATCTGAACAATCGCCTTAGAAATAAGCCCCAAGTTAAACATACAATTACAGCAATTCCGTACCTGGGTACACACCCAACACAAGCAAGCGAGAACGAGAACGGGAGCAGATACTCGTGCACGAAGCAGCGTCATTCACAATAGCGAAAAGGTGAAAACAGCCTCTGAGGCCCGTGGATGAATGAATGACTGGAAAAGCAAAACGTGGTGTGTACGTACAATAGGGTACTATTCAGCCTTAAAAAGGAAGGAAATTCTGGGGCGCCTGACTGTCTCAGTCAGGGGAGCGTGCGACTCTTGATCTTGGAGTCAGAGTCGTGGGTTTGAGCCCCACGTTGGGGGTAGAGTTTCCTTGGGGGATAAAAAAAAAAAAAAAAAAAAAAAAAAAGCAAGGAAATTCCGACTCCTGCTACAACGTGCACGAACCTTGAGGACATTATAGCAAGTGATATAAGCCCATCACCAAAGGACAAATACGGTAGGGTTCGCTCATATGCAGCACCTGGAGCGGGAGTAGCCAAGTTCATAGAGACAGAAAGTCGAATGAGGGCTCGCTCTCTGCCTCTCCCCCACCCATGCTCTGTCTCTCTCGGTCTCGAAAATAAAGAAAAACATTAAAAAACAAAAAGAAACACTGTAATAAAAATGATGGAGGACCACTCCAGGACCCGCGAGAAATACTTTCTTTAAAAGAGCGTTCATGCGTTGCCTGGGTTTGAAGTCAGGCTGTGATTTGCTTTCTAGGTTTGTGTCCCTTGAGCCACGGTCACCTCTGCACCCCCATGGCGCCAGCACCCGGGGCCAGTCTCAGAACAGTTTCCTGAGTGAGTGAGTGGTGCAGGCATAGAGGAAGGAGGAATTCGTGGGCAGGAGGAGGTGAGGAGCAGGAGAATCAGGGAAGGCTTCCAGGAGGAGGGGGTCGAGGGTATGGAGTTTGAAGAGTGGAAGATGGGGTGCGGACGGGCGTACCTCAGGGCTAAGCACCAAACCCTCGCCCAGAGGATGTTGAGGGGGATGAGACAAGGCGCCAGCTCTGCCCAGCGGTGATGTCACGCCTGGGACCCAGCCTGAGCCCAGCTGTCGGAGGTGGTCTGCCAAGGGGCCAGCCTTCCCCATCAAACACCCCACTGAGCAGTCGCCCCCGTCACCCTCCTCCTCCCCGGCACCCACCCACCCGGGACAGTATCAGTTCCTCCTCCAGCCCCACCTCCCCTGGCCGGCCACCGTCACCTCTCCCGGCATCACCACACCTCTGACTGGCCTCAGGCTGCCCTCCCCCACAGCCACTCATTCACTTAGTAAATAACATTGCTTGCCTGACTAGGATCCCACAGATGAGGAACAAAGCTTTGGCCCTGCCCAGTGGGGAGAAAGACAATAAACAAGGAATGGTGAGTGTATCATATGATGGCAAGCAGCAAGGGCCAGGAGGAAGACAAAAGAAATCGCCAGGAGGGGTCCTTATGACACCTCTGGGCCCTCAGGTAAGTCCAGGATCCAGGCCCTCTGGGGAAGGCTGCCTGGCTGGTCAGGCCTGCTGTGAGCTTCGTACCCTGGCCACCCCGCAGCCCAGTGAAAGGAAAGCCGTGTTCAGTGTGGCCTCAGGAAAAGGGAGCGCCAGGTCGGGCAGCTTGCTTGCCCAAGGCCACAAAGCTTGGGGATGTGCTCCTGAGGCACGTGCCCAGGCCTCTGTCCCCCCTTGGCCATCACACGACAAGGTGTGGCTGTGAGATCTCAGGCAGGACATGGTCCAGTTCTGAGCTTCCGCTTCTCTTCCTGTAGGACGGGCTCAAAGTGATGGGAGAGAACACTGCAGAGATCGGCGAGGCCCAGAATCCCCCTGGGCGGCTGGAACGGGGCAGCCCAGGGCGGGAGAAGTCAATGTCATCCTGGCCCCATTTAGAAGCAGCCCTTATGCTGGTTCCAGAGCGGGAGACCCAGAATCTCATAGTTGTTTACAAACACAAAGGTAAGAGGCCTGGCCTGTGCCCTGCTCTGGCCAGGAGACCAGGTGACAGACCCCTTTGGGGTCTGCCATGTTGACGAAGTTTTGGGGTGATGGTGGGTGGTCCGGAGCCGCCGGCCAAGAAAGAATTCTTGAAGACGCCTTTGGTGCACAAAGGTCATTTTATTAAAGCACGAGGACAGGACCCGTGGGCTGGAAGAGCTGCCCTGGGGTCGTGATGGGAACTCATCACACACCCTCGGGTTGGGAGGGGCTCAGGGATAGAGTGTCTCTAAGGTATTTTGGAAGCAAGGTTTCCAGGACCTTGAGGGGTTAGCTGTTAACTGTTTAATAACACCTCAGAGCCTTCAGATGCATATCGGGGGCCATAAGCTTGGAGTAGGATTGCCAGCATAGGTCCTGGGGCAGTTGACTTAAAGAAGTAGATTTACAGGATCCTGGAGGTTGGGACAATGTTAAGTCAAGGTTCTCTTTTGCCCCCTAGCAAAGTGTCATCACGGAGGCAGCTGAGCCCCTAGAGGGTGGTCACTCTGCCGGTTTCAAGGACTTGGCAACGGTTTCAAGGACTTGGCAACGGGCTGGAGGCAGTAAGGGAATTTCATATTATTTGCCTCAGTTTCCCACATCACCATGGCAAGCACTTTAACCCCTTTCCTTTGCTCTTGAGTGTCCGAGGAATATCACACACATCCCACCTGGGGGGCGGGGGGGGTTGCTGTTAGCTGCACTTTGCCCTCAGCTTGCCCCATGCTCCCTCATCATATCCCCCCTGAACAGTTTTGACCCTTAAATCTTTAAGGTGGCTGAAGGTGGAGGGCCTCAGAGACGTCCCTACCTATAAGTCAATATTGGTCAGTCGGGGAACATACCGAGGAGTGACAAAAACATAGAGGCAGCTGAATCCAACGTGGGCAACGTGTATGCACCTCCTTGAGTAGAAAGGATCATCTGTTGGCTTGAAGTCATTGCAGTGATGGGGTCTTGGGACCAGGCAGAGAGACACGGGAGAAAACAGCAAAACATAATTAGAATAACTAGAAAGATTAGCCCAAAGGAAAGTCCTTCGGTAGCTGACAAAAGTCCTCCAATCTAGATGTTTAACCAATCAGTCAAGGAGAAAGAGGGATTGTTTAATGCGCCAATTTGAGTATTTATGTCAATTAGAAATCCAGAAATATTTTTGCGGTAATCTGGAATGTATATACAGCGTTTGGGGGGGGGGGTGTTTGTTTTGTTTTTAAATGTTTTATTTATTCATTTTGAGAGGGACAGGAACAGCATGAGTAGGGGAGGGGCAGAGAGAGAGAGAGAGAAAATCCCAAGCGGGTTCCGCATCGTCAGCACAGAGCTGGATGTGGTACTGGAACTCACGAAACCCTGAGGTCATGGTCATGACCTGAGCCGAAACCGAGAGTCGGATACTTAACTGACTGAGCCACCCCGGCGCCCCAGCATTTTGTTTTTAGGAGAATATAAGTTCCACCTCGTGCAGCAGCTAAAATGTGTAATGCCATTCTATTTTGTAGAACTGTTTCCCGCATTCGAGTTACTTCTAGTATTTGATAACATAATGCTATTTTGAGAGTCGTTTAAGGCCTTAACCATATGACAAGTGGTGTTTAACCATCCTATAGACTCTGTTTTGTTCAGTAAGCAATCAGGCAATGAAGAGGCACTTTTACAGAAACAAGAAACATGCGGGTTAATGGTTACAGCAAACTACAAACCCCGTGTCTCCCAGGGCTGCCAGTGAGATTTTTAGATGTCAGGCTTGAAGCATCCTCGGATGAGAGTGGGGACAGGCAGCAGGAATCAGATTGGTCTTTCTGGCCTGTAACTCAAAGGTCTGCTGTGACCCTGTGGGACGGCCCATTGTAAGAAGGAATTATCAGTAGAAATTGGGAAAGGAGAATGAAAAAGAAAGGTACAACCATCCTAAGGGAAGTTTGAGGGCTTGCACAGATTCCCGGGAAAAAGAAGGCACGTGAGGTTGCTAATTGATTTCCTGGAAGGGGGCCGCAGGTTTTATTTTAGATACAAGAGCCCACGAAGAATGCCCCTCTCACTTTACTGCCTAATTCGGCCCAGTAGGGGCCCTTTTATTTTGGAGTTAAGTCCCCTGTTGTCTTAGACTTTCCATCTTTTGAATAAACCAGATCTCCTGGGTTTATATGGGGTGGGTTTCTAGTAACTGTCAGATCAGGCTTAGGGAGGGTACGGTTTGCATGGTTAGAGATTTATGAATTAACCAGGCCTCAAGTGAGTAATAAAGACGATAGTCTTTATCTATCGAAAGGTCTCCAGTGAGAAAAGTCTTTGGATACAAGTATTGGGGGAATCCATCCCATTTTCCGGTTGTTTAAATAATCATATGCCCATGGAGTCATATTATTATCCCCACAGAACAACAAGCAGCACAGAAGATGGTCTATACGTGACATATTGTGACAATTTTTCTGAAGTTTACCTCAAGCTGTCTAGTCTAGGCAAACAACAAACATTTCAAGATGATCAGAACTAGAATTTAACATCCATAACGGTGCGTTGTTGAAACGTAGTTTTTCTCTCTAAAACCCCCCCTTTCCAGAGATAGCCAAGTCGACACCCATGCATTTGTAGAACAAGTCCAGTCTTAACAAACCTGGCCTAAGTATTTACATAAATTCAGCAAGAATAACAATTGCTCATGAGGATCTTTTAAAGTTTGCTTTGCTGGAACCCTTTATAAGGAATCTCCAGACTGAACTTTTGTAGCCTCTCCAGGCCAGAAGCCAAGCCAAGCACTTGCCATCAGACAAGGCCTGCAGTACCCGTGGAATTGGACGAATTCCTCTTCACGAGGTCTCCAAGGTACCCTGAGGTCCCTGCACCTGCCAGGAAGTGACCTTCTTTGCTCACCTGGGGAGGGTGCTGGGAACTCTGTAAGCAAGGTATCCGGCCAGCATTTCCAAGGGACTTTATGGCTCCGTGTTTCATAAAGCCAACCTTAGTTCCTTAAAGCTGTCTGGTCATATCTGAGTCTATGCATGTTAATCTCCAATAGGACATTCCAGTCAAAGCCTTGGTAAAATAACCAGTATTTCCAACGGTGACCTGTGACAAGATGAACAGATATTTATTGAATTTATGCAAACAATTGTAATTGCCCCGAAGGAAAGGATATTCGCTGGAGAGCTTTTGCATTTCAGAGGGTTTGGGGAGAGAGAAAAGATAAATGCTTCAGTTTACAACTGAGTACTTGATGGCGTTTCTGTATATCACAGATATCGTAAGAGAAAGTTTCCTTAATCTGGAAGAGGAAACAGAGAACCAGCCATTATTTCCAACAAGAGTCACAAGACTATAATCTTCCTCAGTTCATTGAGTCCCACGTTCCGAATTCTTGTTCTGTGTGAATGCAGCTTTTTAGTTCTGGAAATTCTTACCCATTTTGGTATTAATCTTAAAGATGTCTGGGGCGCCTGGGTGGCTCAGTCGGTTAGGCGGCCGACTTCGGCTCAGGTCATGATCTCGCGGTCCGTGGGTTCGAGCCCCGTGTCGGGCTCTGTGCTGACAGCTCAGAGCCTGGAGCCTGTTTCAGATTCTGTGTCTCCCTCTCTCTGACCCTCCCCCGTTCATGCTCTGTCTCTCTCTGTCTCAAAAATAAATAAGCGTTAAAAAAAAAAAATTTATTGAAAGATGTCAAATACCTGTATTTGTCCCCAAAGTCCTTTTTATAAATCTCCTTGAAGGAGAAACACGTTTTGTGAGAGAGTAAGAACAATTATAAATGACCAAATCTCAGAAACGGACATTGTTAAAGAGCTGATGAGAGTTCATTATGATGCAATTGACAAAGAAATTCAGTTATTTCTGTGACGCATAACACTTCAAGTAATCAGAATATGAAGTGATGACCTTACACCGAAACATTAAAACTTTAGGAATTGCATATATATTTGGGCAGTTACAACATTTACTTGTGCAATACAGCCTAAGGTTTACTGTTGCATGACTGTGGTTTCCAAGTAACTTAGCATCCCAAATAAAAGGGCCTAATTGGTCAAAAGACTTAATTTACCGTTTAAATCCTGGGAAGTTTGTTAAAACTTTAAAAAACCCATAAAGCGCGTCCAAAATAGGATTACGGATCATTACAAATCTTAAAACTTTGTTTATTCAACCAAAGTGGCAATAAAAGATCCTGAAGGCGAATGGATAGCATCATATCGTTGTTAGCAAAACCTAGCTCCTTTAACATTGAGAAGTTTTAACTAAGTAATCAAAGACCTGATAAAGAAGAAACCTAAAGCTTTGGTATCTCCGGCCGACCAAAGAGGAAAAAAAAGCCTTTATTTACATTTTCTTATCAAGAGCAGATCAACAGTCCAAGAAAACTTTGTCTTCTGAACAGAGAGAGAAGCAGAATTTCAACCTTATACCCCTGTACTTTTAAAATTCCATTCATCTCCACCTTAGCCTATCCTGAGCACAATTCCTGTCCGAAGATTTCCCTTCACGAACATTCTACAACTTTCCTTTGCCTTCAAACTTTGTCCCAAAGCCATTTCTCTCCAACAACCAGTCTCGTTTAGGACAGAATTACTTTCTTTTACCCTCGACGAAAAATGTATTTCCATTCCTTATATCTTTCTTACATATCTCCCACTTTCCTACATACAGGGTTGCTTTCCTTATTTCCATCAGTCTTAAGTACACTTAGCAGAATTTTAACTCTTAGGAAACCTTAGTCTCCAGTTGAGGACTCACTAACCAATTGAGAGGTGTTTACACCAGAATTTTTTAGATGGTAAACTCATGAGCCAATTAAGCACAAAGCATGTTTTCCGATAGACCCAAATAGCCTTAGTTTCTCTGCAATCAGCACAAACCTACGTTCGGTAATCAAAGCTTTAGCACTCCATCCTATCTGGAAAAGACCTAGATGTCCAATGAATTTAATCTGATTTGTCATGCAACCAAAGCTTTAAAGTTTCAGGTTACCAAAGACTTTGAAAGCTATCTTAACAATTACCCATGACAACCTTGAGACAGACAAAATTAACTATCATTTTAAGTCATCTTTTTGCTAACAAATTGCAAGAGAGATAACATGAGCTTATCTGCCCTTTAGTCAACCTTGGTGGAATGAAAGTTTCATATTTAATGCTGACAACTTTAAAGACCAGGTCCAACAAACTGAAATTAATTTAAAAAAAATTTTTTTAATGTTTATTTATCTTTGAGACAGAGAGAGACAGAGCGTGAATGGGGGGAGGGGCAGAGAGAGAGGGAGACACAGAATCCGAAACAGGCTCCAGGCTCTGAGCGGTCAGCACAGAGCCCGACGCAGGGCTCGAACTCACGGACTGCGAGATCATGACCTGAGCCGAAGTCGGGCGCCCAACCGACGGAGCCACCCAGGCGCCCCGAACTGAAATTAGTTTAAACACCGAATATGTTTCCCCTGCGTCCACTTAAAAGTCAATCAATTTATCCCCATTGTCAGTTTTCACCTGGGACACCAGTGGGGGTATCTGAAGTGGGTGGTCCAAGGGGGTGCTCTTTGCTCCTTGACCTCGAGGGTGGGAGGGGGAGCCAATGGTGCCTGAGGCATTGAGGATGGAACCAGTTATGTAGACCACACCCAAGTTGGTGCAGAACCTGGAGGGGGACGGCAGGGAAGGAAAGGCAAGGTGCCAAGCAGAAGCAGAGAAGGAAAACCCGATTCAAAACCTGAGCTCCGACAGAGGAGCAGACGCCATGTTTCTTCCACCAAAGTGGAAATATGGAGTCCACATCAGGCCGGAAAAGACCAGGAATTTCCCCCAAACAAATGGAGCTTCAGCAGCTGCTTGGGAATATTCCTTAAAGTCCCCATCCCAAGGTGGACTAACCACAGTTGGCTCCAATTATAGCTGGTAACCCGGGAACTGAATGAGGGAGAAGCCCTCACATCTATTAGGCAGAGGAACAGAGAGAGAGAGTCAGCGTCCCCTTTGTCAGGGATGGTCTGTGTTTCCTCCAGCGACCTGGGTTCTATTAAGAGGAGGCCTGTTTAGACAATTACCATCCAATATATCAGGAGGGAGTTTACTGGCCTGGTTACTGACCAAACACGTTCTGCAAGAGGCCATTGGAGCCAGGTAGCCGTGGAGGCCTGGCCCTAGGGTACCTCCATACATTTTCCGTTTACTAAGGCCACTCAGGGTTACAGGAAATCAATCCTTTCTACATATTGCAAGCCAGATTGTTTCCAGTGGGTTAAAAAGGCATCTCTCGGGGACCGAAGAGAAGCTCCCATGCTCCTAGAGAGAAAAGGAGAGAGAGAGAAAGTCCATTACCCCTAAGAATCCCCTCCGATGTGGGTGGTGTCCTATGAGCAGGATATGTCAGAGGTTCCTGGTGTCAAAGTGACCCAGGTGTCCCTCGAAAGAAATTGCTATGACCACCAACCAGCCGACTAAGGGCTCCTGAATGAGGGATGTTAGTGTCCCCCCACTTCCCCATTGCATTCTGGACTACAGATGGGTGCCTGGCGTATGGACCAAAATACCTTGAAAGCCGTGCCCTAAAAGGCTGTGCCTTGAACAACATTCCCTGATGGTCATGCCCTGATTACCTAGTCTTTGAAGAGCATGCCGCAGAGGCCATGCCTTAGTTGCTTGAACAACCTGTCATTTTTAACCCATGGAAAACACTAGAAAAGTTTTACAAGGGGGAATTACCCAATTTTAAGTAGTAGTGAGCAGAGGACATTGACAGAAAGCGGTAAAGACAGAAATCCATCATGATCTCAGTGACATTCCAACACATATGGCTATGTGGGATATGTGTGATATTCCTCGGACTCTCCCGGCTACCCAAGAACAAAGGAAAAGGGTTTAAGCGCTTGCCATGGTGTTGTGGGAAACTCAGGCAAATGAAAAATTAAATTCCCTTACTGCCTCCAGCCCATTGCCAAGTCCTTGAAACCAGCAGAGAGTGACCTCCTTCTAGGAGCTCAGCTGCCTCCATGATGACGCTTTATAGACAACTTCCCTAGGAAATAGTCCCTGGTTGGGTCTTAATTCAATCGGGTACTGGTTTCCACCAGCTCTCAGTGGAGGTCTCCCTGCCAGAAGTGGCTAGACCAGAGATGAGGGGATCACGTTAGATCAGTGAGAAGGAAACCTCACGCGGGAGTCTTAAGATTGGCAGGCGTCCTGGTGGCTTAGGTGGCTGTCCCGTGCCCAAGACAGACAACTTTGAAGACGGACGGGAATAAAGAGAGGGCATCAGGTTTCTGGGTCTTATCACCATCCCGGCCAGGGTACTAACTTGCAGCCAAAAGGCAGGATTTCTCCTCCCAGAAGAGTTGCCGCGGGCTAGAGGATTGCAGCCTGAGCAATCGACATGAAAGTGACCCAATAGGACCACCCTCCTCAAAAGGCCCCTGAAATGAGAGGAAAGGAAGAAAAGAGAAGGTATACTCACCAAATGTGCACCGAAGCTCAGAGTCCAGATGAAAAGACTCTAGTCCGACAAACTGGGCGGCATATGATGAAGGTTTGGGGTGATGGTGGGGTGGTCCGGAGCCGCCGGCCAAGAAAGAATTCTTGAAGACGCCTTTGGTGCACAAAGATCATTTTATTAAAGCACGAGGACAGGACCCGTGGGCTGGAAGAGCTGCCCTGGGGTCGTGATGGGAACTCATCACACACCCTCGGGTTGGGAGGGGCTCAGGGATAGAGTGTCTCTAAGGTATTTTGGAAGCAAGGTTTCCAGGACCTTGGGGGGTTAGCTGTTAACTGTTTAATAACACCTCAGAGCCTTCAGATGCTTATTGGGGGCCATAGGCTTGGAGTAGGATTGCCAGCATAGGTCCTGGGGCCGTTGACATAATTTCATTTTTCATTTGCCTCAGTTTCCCACATCACCATGGCAAGCACTTTAACCCCTTTCCTTTGTTCTTGGGTAGCCGGGAGTGTCCGAGGAATACCACACATGTCCCACCCTGGGGGTGGGGTGGGGGTGGGGTCGCTGGTGTTAGCTCTACTTTGCCCTCAGCTTTCCCCACACTCCTCATCAATGTGACCTTCCGGCTGGAGGCGGAGGGGACAGACGAGGCTGGCCTCGTGGCTCGCAGACACTCCCTGCTCTGAGTTGGGTGCCAGAGGAAACGGCGGGAAAGCAGGAGACCTGAGGTTCAGGGCTGGCTCCGTATTTGCCAGCTCTGGGTGTTCCAAACCTCTCTGCGCCTCAGTTTCCACACTACAGTAGAGGTGGTCCCTCCGAAGGGGGTAGGAAGAGCAGATCACGGTGGGTGAACCGTCCTCTACTGGGCACGAGTGTTTTCCAGTTGGTGATAGTCCTGGAGGCCGAGGAGCCGTGGCCACTGGAAACAGGGGGTGGGTGGTGGGGGTCACCTCACGTGCCTCGTTAAGCTCCAGAGGAGCCATTTGCTGTGAGTTGCTGAGAATGTGGTCCGGAAGCAGCTCTGGGGGGCGGGGTGCAGCTGGACAGGATTCTGGGCTCAGCTCCATCCCCCTCGCTGTGTGGCGTGAACCCATCACTCCCGTCTCTGGGCCTCTGCTTCCTCTTTGGGGTCTGGTTGCAAAGATAGCTAAGGGACCGGGCCCCCCGGGGGGCTAGCCCGAGGACCCAGTTGCTTTGAACCACCCACCGCCCTGGGGTGAGTGACATAATCTACTTAGGCAGCCCTGGCACCCACCCAGGCTCCTTCCTGTGTGGAGATGACCAACAAGATAAAGGCAAGGCCAGCGTTTGGGGACAAGGCTTCCAGGAGACGTCAAGCAGTGAGCAATGCGTGTGTCCAGGCCAACAGGAAGGAGGGAGGGGTGGGGGAGAGGGAGGGCAAAGCCGAGGCCAGGTTGATGGGACCCCCCACTGCGGACAGGCATCTGTGGACAGCAGTCTTAATGGCACCAGGGTGGTCTTCAGGGGGCCTGGGTAACCCCCGTCTCCATCAGCCCCAAGAGACTTGCTTGCTATGAGGGCAGCTTAAGATGCATTTCTTCCTGGGGCGCCTGGCTGGCTTAGTCAGGAGAGCATGCGGCTCTTGATCACGGGGTCATGAGTTCGAGCCCCATGCTGGGCGTAGAGCTTACTTCAAAACCAAACAAAACATCCCTTCCTTAAGATCACCCCACCCTGCACAAGCCCTTCCTGTGTAGAAATTTGGCCCCACGGTCCCTTGGGAGTAGCTGCACGCCGCCCCCCCCCCCCCCACTTTCTGGCAGTTTCTCCAACAGGAGAGCCAAAAATGGGCCAGTGGGGGAAGGGGAAGGTGCCCCGTGAGAAGGGGAGAGCTGGGGGCTGGATGCCACTCTGCTCTGGGCTGGTGGGCTCCCACTGCCCCTGGGTTCTATGGACTTCCTGAGCCTGTCCACACCTGGCCCAGTGAGCCCAGTGGGGGACAGGTGGGCAGCGGGGGTCTGGTGGCACTGGCAGAGGTATGACAGTGTATGGCCTGTGTGACCCCTGCAGTTGGCCTCTTAGCCTTGGCTGGTGGCCACTCGCTCATCGGTGGCTGTCCCAGAGCAGGAAAGGACCGAGGTGGAGGGGGGTGGGGAGGAGGACATATGTGCAGCCACCAGGTCCAGGGTGAGTCACAAGCTCCGTGATCGTGGGGAAGTCACTTTGTCTCTGGGCCTCAACCTTCTATTCTGTCCGTTGGGGCCATAAGCATCTGCCTCACTAGACAGCTGGAGGTTCAGCAATGATATCGTTCATGTGTAGACACAGTGCTCGTGAAGTTCGGTGTCTCCATTCCCTAGAAATTTGGGCCAGTTGGGGAGGGGTCTGCTTGATTCGGTCCTGGAGCGCTTTTCAACTCAAAAAACCCAAACTCCTGGAGTCTGATGACTTCCCTGAGATGGGGGAGAAAAATGACCCACTTTGCCGTCCCCCCCGCCCCCACCCCGTTCCATCCACCTCAGCAGGTGGCGTGGAAAGCAGTCGGACCAGCCACGGTTCCAGTCAGGAAGAGGCCATCATTCTGTGGGGCAGGGCTGCTGGCCCAGGGAGCCAGAGAGGCCGGGCCTCCATACCGGGCTCTCGCTTCTCAAGCACAACCTCCGGGCCGGTCGGCGCTCCCTTCACCACATGTACTCGCTCTGCGCCCTCACCCCAAGCCAGGTGGTGCCTGTCCGTATGGCTGTTTGGGAGGTAACCAAGCCCCAGAGAGGTGATGTGACTTGCCCAGATCGGCAGTGGAAGTGAGACTTGAACTTGGTCTTGTAAGGGTTAAATTGTAGTGTAGGGCTAACCTATAGGCTTGAGAAATAACAGCTTTGTTTTAACACCGTAGATTAAGAGATAACAGCCTTGTCCTAGCAATCAAGGGAACAAAAGTTCAAGGAAAATCAACTGGATTAGTGTTTGATTGGATTGGGGCAAGGGCAAGTCAGAACTGTGTCCACCCCCATCTGGGAACTATTTCTTGGTTCTGTTCCCAGGTGATGATAAGAGGATGTGGTCAGCTCTGAAAACTCGGCTGTTCGACACAGCACTCTGGTCAAGAGTGTCGGTCCCGATCGGTTGGCCTTGCCTCTCATGGCAATAAACTTTGTTGTGACTGTCACTGGTGCCCGCAGCATTGTTTCAGGAGTCGGGTGGATGCAACAGTCATGTTGCTGTGATCCTGAGACTTGAGAAACAAGACTTCATGACTTGAAGTGTATCAGTTATCTAATGCCGTGTAACAAACACACCCCAGGCATCCTGGCCCCGAGCAACCAGCAGTATGGGTTTGCTCATGATTCTGCAGTCTGGGCGGGGCTCGGCAGGGACCCCTCATCCCTACTGCGTGCGTCGTCATATGGGGCGCCCGACCAGCCTCCCTCACGTGTCTGGGGCTGCAGTGGGGGTGGCTCAGCGACCAGGGACGGGGTGGGCCTCTCTCCTCCCTTCATGGTTTCTAGGAACCCTCCCGCCATGCAAGCCTTTCTCTAATGGGGTCACCCTATTTCCTTACACGGCCTCTGGCTTCAAAGTTGAGAAAATGGATGCTGTAAAGCCTCTTAAGGCCTAGGCGTGAAACCTCTCAGTCACTTCCAAGTATCCTAGTGATCAGAGTCGCGCACAGGCCACCCAGACCCTGGGGAGGCGAGATCGTGGACTGTGCGGCCGAGCCACAGCCACGGGAGGAGTTGTTGGCAGTCGTTCGGGCAGCCATTTTTCCACCCAAGGATCCTGCCCTGAGAGCGGGCCACTACCTGCCGACAGACTCCTGTGTCACAAGAGCGGGAGAGTGTTGGTGGTGACCCATGGGAATGCGGAGGAGGGAGGGCCCAGGACGTTCCGCAGTGGGACAGGAAGGCCTCTCTCCTCAGACTTCTGGGTCTTTCCCTCCCTGGGCCCAGCTGCCCTGCTCCCAGCCCCCAAGTGGTAAGGAGGCTGAGCCCTGGTGAGGAATGAGGCCCGGCCTGCTCATCCTGTTGGTGACAACCCTCTAAGGACCCTGCCTCTGCTTTGCAGGGAACAAATGCTGTGGCCCTTGCCCTCCACCTGCCCTGCCCTGCTCTGCCCTGCCCTGGTCCTCCCACCCCAGCCTCACAAGTTCTGAAAAAACGTTGGTGGGGAGGAGACCGTGCAAATCCTTCCCCACCCTCCGCCCTCCGAAGACCTCAGGAACTTCCCAGTGGCCACCCAGCCCAGGCTCAGGAGTTCAACCCTTGTCCTGCCACTCTTCAGCTGTGTGATCTTGGAAAGGTTTACTTACCTCTCTGTGCCTCAGTTTCCTCATCTGAAAAAAAGGAGAAAAGAGAAGGGCAACCGTGACCACTCTGTGCAGGCGCGTTCTAAGCACTTTGCAGCTAGGAGCTCCTATAATCCTGCCAACAACAAGGGCCAGGGTGTGTGTGTGTGCGCGCGCGCGTGCACGCGTGTGTGCATGTGTCTGTTGTTCATTTCACTTTTACAGCTAAGGACATGAAGGCACAGAAAGGTCAAGTAACTTGCCTGAGGTCACACAGTTCATCATCACTCCAGAGCCCATGCTCTATCCAACCCCCCAGCGCCTGCTCCCCACCTCCTAATTCCTTTTTTTTTTTTTTAATCATTACGGTAAAATATGCCTACCAGAAACTTGACCGCGTACGGTGCGACTTTCACCGCCATCCCTCTCCAGGACCCTTCGTCTTCCCCAACTGGAACCACGCCCGTTCAACAATCATCTCCCATCTCCCGGCAATCACCACTCTTTGTGTCTCTATGAACTTGACTCTGCCAGAGACCTCGTGTAAGTGGGATGAATCATACAGCATTTGGTCCTTTCGTGACTGGCTTATTTCACTCTGTATCACGTCTTCAAGGTTCACCCATGTAGGAGCACACGTCAGTATTTCCTTTCTTTTTAAGGCTGAATGGTATTCCCAAGTATGTACGGACAGTTCATCCATCAGCGGACCCTTGGGCTGCTTCTGCCTTTTGGGTATTGTGGATACTGACGCTATGAACACGGGGCATAAATATTTGTTCCAAAACCCTGCTTTCAGGGGCACGTGGGTGGCTCCGTCGGTTAAGCGACGGACTCTTGGTTTCGGCTCAGGTCATGATGTCACAGTTCGTGGGATCGAAGCCCCGCATCGGGCTCAGCGCTGGCCGCAAGGAGCCTGCTTGGGATTCTCTCTCTCTCTCTCCCTCTCTCTCTGCCCTTCCCGGGCTCATGTGCGCTGTCTCTCAAAATAAATGAATAAACCTTAAAAAAAAAAAAAAAAAGGACCCAGCTTTCAATTTGGAGGTGTGTTGTACCCAGAAGTGGGATTGCTGAACCATGTGGAAATTCCACGTTTAAAGTTTTGAGGAGCTGCCTTTCTGTTTTCCACACTGGCTGCGATATTTTGCCTTCCCACCGGCAGTGCACAAGGGTTCTTGACTGTGGTGTGACCGCAAGCCCTAGGTGAATGCTGGCAGCCCGGGTGGGTGCCTGGAGGGCCCGGTAAAGAGCTGGCAGAGGTGGTCCAGTGGCTCCCGAGGGGTGTGCCGGAAATCCTGGCGGGCACCCAGACAGCCTGGCCTGCGGTGTTCCCTCCCATGGACACTGAGCCTTGGACTCAGTCCCTGGGCTCTGACCTTCCCCAACCCCGCTCTGCCAGGACAGGCCACCCTGGGGCAGAAGGGATGAGGGGGCCAGGGTGGGGCACACGTCTGCACCTGCAGGCTTACGGTCATAGATAGGATGGTTAGACCCTTGGGCCGGAGGCTCCCTGCTCAGCCAGGCCTCACCTTGACCTGCTGCATGGCCTCCCCTCCCCTCCACCTTCCCCAGCCTCAGTTACTTCCTCCTCTCCCCAGGTGACATGCCTTGTGGGGGACAAGTTCTAGATACTGGCTTTGTGACCTGGGAGGTGCCAGTCTCCTTTGAGGAATTCCCAGGGCCGAGCCCCTCATTGTGCCAGTGACTCTTAATGAGTCAAGGGGTGTGGACTCTTCTAGAACTCTGGCTCCTGACTCCTTCCCCAGCTTTCTCCATAGCTCACCCAGGCCACCAGCTTCCCTGCCAGAAGGCGTAGGGCCAGAAGGCCCCAGAAAGTCTGGATTCATTGAAGTTCCTGGTCCCGGGCTGAGGGGGGGTGCTCTGCTCTCCAGAGAAGGTACCAGAAGTAGGATGTCTCTTCTGCATAAGCTCCAGCCCTGGCAGGGCCTCTTTAGGTTGTGGGGGCCCCAGCCTCTGCAGCTCTGGTCCTGGCTGGGGGCAGGGCCCAGACCTTCTGACGAGCATCAGTGCAGAACCTAGGCATGTGGTCTGGGCCTCAGGACCTTGGGCCCCGTGCACTGCCATGGATCGAAGGCCATGGTGATGGGGTCTTATCCTAGCGGCTAGATTCTTTTGGCCCTGGGCAGGCCCCAGCCTCTCTCCGATCCCTGTTTCCTCACTGGTGCAATGGAGCAGGCTGGAACTCAATGGCCTTCCCAGCTAGAAGATTCCAGAAGGAAAGAATTCACTGAGGGAAGATTCTGAGCACGGACCACCTACGAGCAGTAGCAGTGGTGGCCCTCGCTGTGGCCTAAGCACTGGACATGCCTAAACTAACCTATTCTCGACAACAGCCCTCCTCAGTAGATATGGTTCTTATTCCCATGTTACAAAAGAGGAAACTGAGGCACAGAGAGACGAAAATGGCCTAAAGCTGCAACCGTAGCCGAACTCGAGCCCTGCCTTCTTCCTCCATGTTCTTTTCTTATTTTATTTTCTTATTTTTTTTAATTTTTTTTTTCCCTCCATGTTCTAATCCACAGTCCTACACCACAATGTGGCTGAGGTCTCTTTAAACCCGAATTTTGTGGGCACCTACACCCTCGCAGAAAGGGCACAGAAGTGGCCAGAAACCCTACCACAAAAGCAGGTTGTGTAAACCAGAGGACAGGCCGGTCAGGGGACGTGAGAGGCCCTCTGTGTGTCTGTGCCAGTCAGACCCTGTCTGGGGGAGGGCGGGGGCAGAAGGGAGAGTGGCTGGCCCGGAAAGGTCTGGAAACCCTGTCACAGGAGGCGTCGCTAAAGAACCTGGGGGCAGAAGTGACTCTCGGCCAGCGACTCTCGGCCGAATTTTTGAAGGACTGGCTTTGCTCCGACCGGCCCCAGGCGGTGGCATCTGGGATTCCTCAGAGCCAAAGCTGTCCCACCATAAAGAGCTGCGGTGACGGAGAGTGAGTGTCTCGTGTCACTCCGCGGGGCCAGGGCTGCCGGAGGAGGTGCCCTTGGGGCCCCGCCCAGGTCACAGGTGTGAGGCTCAATCCGCCATATCTGGGCAGTTCTAGCGGCCTCAGAAGTTGAGGGCACCTACATTTCCTGGGTGAATTTCTCTCCTCTTCCAGCCCCACCCATCAGCCTGGCTCCAGCCAGACGGCCTGGACCCTGACCAAGGGGCTATTACCATTCGTGGTCGTCAAAAGGACAAGACCTACCGGTCTCGTGGATCGCCTCTGGGCCTGGGGCTTTCAGGCTCTGACAAGTGACTTCAGACCGGCTGTTCCAAGGGTCACTCACCATCTGGGCCTGGGAGATGTGGCCGCGGGGCCGCGGGTAGGGACTCGGCCCGGCAGCCGTGAGGACGGGACCCCACCGATGGGGCCCAGGAGCCAGAGCTGCCGTCGGACAGACAGGCCGTGAGTCAGCGTCGCTGTGCTGGGGCCTCACCTCTGTGGGGCCCCACCTCGTGGGACCCAGCCCCCCGAGGCTCACGCCAGCGGGCCACCCTCCCGGGTTGGCCGTGCGCTTCAGTGGATGTCACCTGCTTGGCTCCCACCTGCTGACTCAATCCATCCCTCAAGGACACCCGTGGTGTCCTTGGAGCTTGTGGGGGTCCTTAGGCTGAATCGCTCGCTCCAACGCCCCCCCCCCCCGCACACTTTCTAGCTACGACGAGTCCCTTCCCCATCCGTGCGCAGCCTGGATGCCCTTTCCCCTCTTTTGCTGGGTTTCTAAATCTGCCCCAACCTTCGAGGTCTGGCCGATGCCTCCTCTACTCTCCCAGTCCCCCAGGTGGACCATGTGTCCGCCTCTCTGCCGAATTTCTGTCTCATCCACTGGCCTGGGTTCTCCTGGGGGCAGGGGTGAGTCTGAGTCCCCTCTGCCTCTGCTGCAGCCTGGAGCCCAGAGCCCGGCATACAGTAGGCTCTCAATCAATGAGTGGATATAACCTCCCCACACCGTATGCTCGCCTTCCGCTCTCTCTGTGGGGCTGGCCGCCGCGAGGGAGAAGACCTGGCGCCTGGTGGCCAAAGCCCTGGCTCTGGAGTCCGGGGCCCGGCTCTGCCTCTCGGCCATCGAGTGGGCTCTGTCAGTTTCCTCACACGGGGAGCCGGCACGTGAGGCCCGCAGGGGCTTCTGGAGTCGGGGGAGGGGGGGGCGGGGTGGGGAGGCAGAGGGCCTGGAGACAGAGCAGGTTCCTGAGCTTCTAGGAGTGGTTGCCAGGGCCCAGCTAAGTGTGCGGCTCATAGTACCAAAGGTGATGGGCATCTTGGGTTACACCCGTTTGCAACCACACAGCGGCCCTGGCCCGAATAAAAGGGCTGTTTCGGCCTCAAGGCCTCCCCTGCTGGAAGGCTGGTGCTTCTTTCTCTGGGTTCCCACCAGCCCTCACGCCTCTGATGCTTCTTTCCTATGCAGTAGTATTTACTGAGCACCTACTACGTACTGGGCTGGGCTGCGCCAGGTGCTGGGCCAACAGCAGCGGGGGCAGGACAGACAGAGCCCTGCCCTGGTGGGGGTTATGTTTGGTGGGGGAGACCACCACAAGAAGAAGCGTAGGAATTTACCTAGTATGCTAGATGGAGAAAAGCGCTATGGAGATGGAAGGGGGTCAGGCGAAGGGACGGGGGAGCTGCACCTAACTGGGGTGCTTGGGGAGCGCCCGCATTTGGGTGGAGACTGGAAAAGCCCCATGGGTCCCTGGGGGAAAAGCGTTCCAGATGGAGGCAACAGGCAGCACAGTAGGTTGATGAGCTCGGGGAGTGTGGAGGGAGGGGGCCAGGGAGGCTCCAGCCTAGACCAGGTGGGGACTCGTGACCCCCGAAGCACCCTGGCCTCCCTTTGGGAGAGATGGGAGCCCCAGCATGATTTGAGCAGCAGAGGGAGGTGGTCTGACTTGTGCTTTGCGGAGTCACGCTGACTGTTCCGCGGGGAGAGGAACAGGCATGGGGAAGCTATGACAAGGACGCAGGCCAGGGCCCTGGAGGACCGATGGGCAATTCCGGAGCCCACAGGAGCCCCTTCGGAGGGAGGAGCACCAAGGAATTGTGGGGGAGAGCCCGGGAGTCCCTCACCCAGGTCCTGAACCCTTTGAGAATCCAGTAACCGTAGACCCTCTCCCAGAAAAACGGGCGTGTGTGAACACACACACATTCCCACAAGCAAGCACACAATCACATCCACACATGCGTATACTGACACTGATGTTTCTATGTGTGCACGTACACTCCCACGTGTGCTCACAAACACACACACCACATGCCTGGGAATTTTCGGAGATTCCTGGCCCCCTGTCTAGTCCATCCCCTCTTCTTAACTGAGGCTTGCAGAGAGAAGGAGACTTATCCAAGGTCCCGGAGGCAGAGAGGACTTGACCCGCAGGACCTGGTCCAGACGAGCCTGGAGCATCAGGAGACCCCGGCCTTACAGCCCTCCGTCTCCCAGCACTGAGCTAGGTGCCAGAGCAAACCCCATCTCATCCTTGGGCCAAAGGGGCCAGGCAGGGAGGCTGGGATCCTGAGCACTTCCTGTCTGGTATCCTGGCCTCCCTGCAGAGCTTTCCGTAAGCACTTTGGCAAGGGAGGAGAGGAGGTTTGCCCTAGAGTCTGAGATGGGTGGAATGTATACTTAGAGATGGGCTGGGAAGGTCCCTGCGGGCAAAGTCCGGGAGCAGCAAAGACCTTGAGGTGGGAACTCTCCAAATGGGGCTTGAGGGAGCCCTGTGGGAACCAGAAGTCGGAGTGGCCTCTGAGGGGAGGACACGCCTGGGTTGGGTCCTGAAGGATGAGTAGATTTGCCAGAAAGGCTTTCTGGGCAGGAAGACTGATACACGCTAAGGTGCAGGGCTGAGAAAGGTCAGAGAAACTTACAAGCATTTGGGAGAGCTGCCTGAGGGTGCTTTTGGGAAGGGCTCATTTATGGGGGGCGGGGGATGGAGTGCGGGTAGGTGAGGGCCGGACAGGAGGGCTCTGCACTTTGGACAGCAGGTGATAGAGAGGGGAGGGAACCGAGCCTGCATTGAATACCTCTGCTGATGACCGGCATGTAATCGGGCGGCCACCCTCCAGCCCATTCTGCAGATGAAGAAGCCAAAGGCTTTGAGCCAGCTCACTCTGCCAGCCAGGAGCCTTGGCGAGGGCCGGTGCTTGGCCCTCGGCAGGGGTCAGGGACTCCTCACCTCGGGCACCCAGGGCCAGGAGTGAGATGACCCGGGGAGGGAAGAATGTGGCTCCCGTGGGCCAGGCAGCAGCTGCCGAAAGGGATAACAGACCTAGCGATTGTTCACAGAGCCAAATCGCCCCAGGTGAAGGGACTTCGGAGCTGTAAGGTGACACCGCCTCGGACTGGCTAATCTTGTATCTGAGCTTCTTTAGCTCCAGGGGCCCACAGCTTCCCTGTCTACTCTGGGGGAGGGGGTGGGGAAGGAGGACCACCTAGCAAGCCCCCACCCCCCTCCCCTACGGCCCTTTCTGTGGCTTTACAGATAGACCAGAAGTGAGCGAGGAGGGAGAGGAGGGTGGGGTCCAGATTCCACTGATATCAGTGTGATGGTGGGTGGTGATTATTCCCATTTTACAGATAAGGAAAGTGAGGTTTAGGGCATTGAAATGACCGGGACACACAGCAGAGCTGGATTAATCACGCCAGTATTCTGCCTCTCCACTTGCTAAGCACCTCCTGTGTGCCAGTCCTCTCTCAATGCTGAAGAAACAGAGGGGTGTCTCCCCTCCTAGCCAGCTCTCTCAGCGGTGGGCTCCCGGTACAGGGAGGGTGAAGAGGTGGGGCCCGGTTGGCTGGCCTTGCCTTTTGGCCAGTGGCGTGTGGCCGAGCCGGTCAGTTGTCATTTCTGTTGGGCTGGGAGGGCAGGCTGGCCACCCGCAATCCCCAACACGGTGAGAGTGCCAGAGTGCGTTGGGCAGACGGGGGCTGACTTTGGTATGGCCCCGCCAAGGCCGAATCCCTTGTGGCCTCACAAGAAGCTTGGAATCTAGAAAGGTCAGGAGAACAAAGACGGAGCTGGGGGGAGGATGGAACCCAGGGAGCGGGCGCCCAGAGTCTGACCTGGCCAGCTCCAGGCCGCCCAGGGCAATCCCACACTTGTTCCACACAAGTGTTCTGGGTGTGGGGGGGGGGGGGGAAGGTCACCTACCCCTGCACGGGCTTGAGATCACCCACGTGTGGATGGGGGTGCCCTCGTGAAGGATACAGGGTATAGCCCACTGAAGCAGGGCCTGGGGGACATAGCTTTCCTAAAGTGGCCATTTCGGACAGGTCCAAATGAACAGCGACTGTTTTTTTTTAAGCACAGCTGATATGCACACAGATGGCATTCATTCATTCATTTTTTTTTTTTTTTTCTGGCAAATGTTTATTGAGTGCCTCCCGTGGACCCAGCCTGACACTGGGTGCTCTGGAGACAGTGGCCCGGCGGTCATGGTGCCAGCTAAGACAGTCTGGCTGGCGGACCCTGAGGAGGGCACCTTGCGTACAGAGACCCATCTCACCCTCTAAGCAGCTTTAGAAGGGAGGCTTCCTTATCCCCATTTCACAGATGAGGAAACTGAGAGCTAAACCGCTTGCACAAGAAGACCCAGACCCAAGCCAGACCTCTCTGGTTCCTGAACCCGGTTACACCGGAGCCGTGGGACCCTCCCCACAGATTTACTTCTCATGCCATACCACGGGCAGGGCCTGGAGGTTCAAGGACAGGAGGAAACATCTGGTTCACACCTTATTTTAAAAAACCAAAAGGGAGACAAGCTATACATGTAATGGATTCGTTTTTAGGTCACAAATGGCTTCACAGCAAACGAACTGCATCAAAAAAAAAAAAAAAAAAGTCATGAGGGAAAATGAGAGGCCGGGGCCGAGGCTGGAATCTTACTTTCCATTGGACATCTTTCAATAATTTTCAAATTTGAGGGGCGCCTGGGTGGCGCAGTCGGTTGGGCGTCTGACTTCAGCCAGGTCACGATCTCGCGGTCCGTGAGTTCGAGCCCCGCGTCAGGCTCTGGGCTGATGGCTCAGAGCCTGGAGCCCGTTTCCGATTCTGTGTCTCCCTCTCTGCCCCTCCCCCGTTCATGCTCTGTCTCTCTCTGTCCCAAATAAATAAATAAACGTTGAAAAAAATTTTCAAATTTGCACTGTGTACAGCTATTACCTATTCACCCAAATCAATGACAAAATGTCAAGGGACAAAAAGGCATATTTGTGGCTCAGGCCTTGATCAGGATCTTTCCTGCTCATAGGGCTGGGGGGAGCCCCTGCTCATCACGGGGAGAAAGAACACATACTAGGCGAGAAATGAATGCTCGCTGTGCGTACCCTGGCCAACCTGGGTGTGATTCCAGGCTCCAGGGCCTCCCAGTCTCGTTACCCTGGGTGTCCTCGGATGGCAGCTGTGAAAATTGAGGGCTACGGTGTTGTTTTTCCCAGCTTGGTACTCATGGGCCAGCATCGAGGTTTCTGAGACACCCAGAGCAAGCCAGACCTGAAACTGTCTTCTCTCGTGGGCCAGGAGGGATGCCCAAGCTGCTGCAGGAGGAAGAGCAGATTCTCCCGGGGAGGTCAAGGGCAAGGAAAGCGTCTTTGAGATGGTCCTTTCCAGATGACAAGATTCCTCAGGCAGAGGCACGGGGAGAGGCATGGAGAGGTGGGGGGGAAAGAAAACCAAAAGAAGAATAATTCAGAACACAGGGAAAATTACATGAAATTCACATTTTAGTGTCGTTAAAATAAAGTTTTATTGGAACACCACCATGCTCATTCCTTCAGCTACGGTCTAGGGTTGATTTTCTATTACAGTGGCTGAGTTGAGTAGTTGAGACAGAAACTCTGCCGGCAGAAAAGCCTAAAATATTGACTAGCTGGTCCTTACAGAAAATAGTTTGCCTACTCTTGGTTTAGAGGGAATCTCCAGGGAGAGGAGGGGTGGGGATGAGGCTGGTAAAGGGACAGAACCAGGTCACCAGGGCCTCCTTCTGCCCTGCCCAGGCACTGAGCTTAAGCTGAGGGCACGTGGGAATCATTGAGGGGTCAGGGGGAATGCGACCTGCTCAGATGAACGCTGGAGAGGAGTCATACCGACTGCTTGCCAAGGATAGATGGTGGGCAGGGGGCTCACGGAGCAGGAAACCCAGCCAGAGGCAGCTCCAAAGGCCTAGCAAAGACCAGTGGGACCACCCTTGAGGACATTTGCCGGGACCTAGCTTTGAGGCATCTCCCTGCCTTCCCCATGCACCTTCGCCTACGGTTCAGAGGCCTGTTCGCTGTATACCCAGGGTACCCCGGCACGGGGGCCGGAAGTGACTGCTTCAGGCCGGAGTCCCTGGGCGGAAGGAACTTCCAGAAGGGCGGGAAGCACGTGGAGGCCGCCTGGGAGCCCGGAGCAAGATCAGGAGGAGACAGAGTGTGAAGTGGTGGGCGCTTGGAGAACCGATGGTGTTCAGATGGCAGGAGAGGAGACCCAAGAGGTGGGCAGGCGACGGACCACGGGACTTTTAGTGCCCGCTGAGGGGAGCGAGGGAGGGGGAGGTTTACTCCCTGGAGTTCCAGGGCGAGGAGTCAAGGGGCCACGATGACTCTGGGCATATACAGCGATGGAGGGAGTCGGAAGGATACAGGCGGACAACGCCCGTGGACCCCCGGCGGTATACTCTGGCCACCTGCACAGACACAGACCTGTGTGGACTCGGTAAAAGGCCTAGCGCCATGCACGCACAACAGAAGACCAGGCCTCTGCACACGACCATAGATGGGTGTACACATAAGCACAGCTGCCCAGAGCCACGCACGCACACAGGCCCCGGAGGCCTCTCCGCGCGGTCACGGATGTGTGCACACAATCACGGCTCAGGTACACGCAGGAAAGGCCGCCGGATCCGGGCACACACCATAACACAGATGTACACGCCCATGCACTCCCGGGAGCTGTAGGTCACACAGTCCCATGCACACAGCAGAACACGGGCGCACACATCCACGCACACACCAGAACCGGACACGCGGACCCTTGCGCACGCCAGACACACACACACACACACACACACACACACACACACACACACTCTGACCCGCCCCGCCCCCCATCGCACACACAGCCGCCCAGGACGCACCGGGCCGTGGGCCGGCGCACGCACGGTCACAGGCAGGGGCGCGCACACACACACACACACACACACACACACATTCGATCGCACACGCGGGAGGCGCGGAGCGGCGGCGGCGGCGGCGGCCGGAGACTGCGGCCCGAGGCGCCCCCCGGCCCAGCGCGGCGCGGCGAGCGGAGGGGAGGGGGCTCCGGTGGGGGTGGGGCGGGGGCCGGAGCCGCCGAGCCCGGCGGGAGCGGGCACCTCTGCGCGCCGCGCTCGGGCCTCGCCTCCGCACCCCTCCCCCCCCCACGCGCGCCTCCCGGGGGGGCCCCTCCCCCGCGCCCGTCCGCTCGCCGGCCCCCCGCCGCGGCCCCGGGGTGCAGCCAGGCGGCCGCGCCTGGCCCGCGGGACGGGGTGGAGGTGGGGGCGGGGGGCGGGGATCGGGGCCGGGCCGGGGCCGCGCCGCCCGCGATGCCGGGCGCCCGCCGCAGCCGCCGCCGGAGCCCGGGATGGGGCGAGAGGCTGCGGCGGACGCCAGCATCTCCCCGCCGGGGGCCCCGGGGGCCGCGGAGCCGCCGCCGCCGCTGCTGCCGCCGCTGCTGAGACCCGGCGGGCGATGGGTGAGTTGACCCTGGCGTCCCGGGGGGCCCGCGCCGCAGCCCCTCCATCCCCGCACTCCGGGCCCTCCGCCTCCATCTCCGCGCCGCCTCCTCGGCGCTCGCGGCGCCCCCCACCCCGTCACGGCTCCCACAGCCCCCTCCCTCCCTGAGCGTGACCCTAGGGGCGGGGGCGGGAGCGCCGGGCCCGGGGGTTGGGGGCGTCGAGATGGGGGGGGGGGGCGGGATGCCCGGGAGGCTACTCGGCCCCGACGCCCCCTCCCCCAACCCGGCTGCTCCGCGGAGCTTTCCCCGGCCCCGGAGGGCAAAGCCTCATCCCTTCGATCCCCTCCCTCGGCCTGGGCGGGGGGCGTCCCCGAGGCGCGGGGCTCGAGCGGCGCTTTGTGCGCTGTGCCCCCACCCCCCCGAAGCCTCCGGCGCGGCGCGGGGCTGGGGGTGGGAGGCCTCAGCGCCCGCCTTCCCCACCCCCCCCTCCCACCCCGACCCCGGGCTGCGGCGGCGGAGGCCCAGGCGCGGTCCCGGAGCAGGGCGGGTGCGGAGGCTGGGACTGTGGCTGCTTGTGGGGACCAGGCGGAGGGGCGTGGGGAGAGCACCCCTAGTCCTTTCGGCGGGGTTGGGGCGGGGGGGGGGGTGGCGAGGCTCCCGCTCTTTTCGCTGCACTGCCCGGGGCGGGGGAGGGAACCTGGCTGGGGGAGGGCGCTATAAATATCTGCAAATAGTGAGTTCTGGAAGCGGGGGTGGGGAGGCGAGCTTGGGCGTAAGTGGGAACGGTGGAGCCTGAGCTGGGGTGCTGCGAGAAGCAGAGGTGGGTCTCAGCCAGCCTGGTAGCGGGAGGTCAGGTGACTCTCCTGGCTCTGGACTCCCGAGAAGGCCTGTGGGCGGGAATACTACCCCAGAGAGACCCCTCCATGGCCCCCCAGCATTGGCCCTGCCCCCATCCCCCTAACACTCCTTGCCACTCCTGGGACACCAGTCCAGACCTGCCTTGAATGGGGAGCTGTGGATACTGGCGGGTCAGCTCCCTGGGCAGGTCCTGAAGATCCAGGCCTCGGGGTGCTGAGGAGTTAGGCACAGGGTCTTTGGAAAGTTTGGAAGAGGTTCTGCCAGCCCAGGGAGGAGAGAGAACTTGCTGGAACAGTTCGCTTGCTCAGTACTGAAGGGAAGGGCACTCTAGGTAGAGGGAATGGCGCGAGCAGAGGCTCTGAGGTGTGAGCGCCTGGTCGGGGTGGAGAGTTGTGGAAGTGGAGGCTGGTCAGGCACGGGAGTGACCCACGTGAACGAAGCGAAGGAGGGCCAGGTGGAGGTGAGGTGTCGGGCCATCCCAGGGAGCTGGCACAAGCGAGCTCCCGAGGACCGCGAGGCGCTGATGGGGCCGGGAGTGCTGCCATCTGGCTCAGCAGCCCCTCCGGAGCCTGCCCAGGGCCTCTGCTGTGGTCAGGGCTGCCTGGCCCACATCTGCTGGTGGCTGGACCGCCCCAAGCCAAGTCCGCGTTCCGAGTCTCAGTGTTCGCATCTGTCAAATGGGGAGACTCCTCCACAGGGTTGTGGGGAGGTCTGCGTGAGGTGATGAACGCAGGGAGCCCAGCACCTGAGAAGGCCTCGGGAGATCCTTGGCCGCTGCTAGTATGTTTACCTGGAAAACGGGGGGGGGGGGTGTTGATGTCAGCTGGTGGGCCAGGCTCACTTTACCCGGTGGCGATGAGGATCTTGTGAGGGCTGGATGTGACCCGGGGAAGCCAGGGGCTGGGGGAACTGCAAGTCCACGTGCTTACGCTATTCTGGAAGAAGAGAGAAGCAGTGGGCAGTGGCTGGGGCGGGGTGGTCCTCCTTGTGCCCCTACGGACACCTTAGCCATGGCATTCAACGGACCCTGCCGTGTTCCCCAAGGCCAAAGCCTCTTTGTTCTCCATGCTGCACGATGCACCCCTTCCTCCTAGTCAGCTCTAGCCCGGCACATGGGGGACCAGGGCTCCCTTCTAGAAGGTTCTTCAGACACTGAGACCAACAAACACAATATTCTCCTTTGAGGGGCAATGTCATGGGCAGCCGGGTGGAGAGGACCTTACCCCCAGGAGAATGAAATCTAGTTGGGCAGCAAAACCAGTCGGGCACCCATGGTCTTACGTAGCCCTGTGCTGGCTGCTTAGGGGTGGCGGGGGGACGGGGAGGAGAGTTGCAATAATTGCAGCATGGGACGGTCAAGGGCAGAAGTTAAAAGCAAAGATTCCAGATCCAGTGTCCCACGTTCAAATCTCAACTCTGCCACTTCTTACCGTGTGACTGTGGACTGGTGACTCTGCCTCTCTGTGCCTCTGTTTCCTTGCCTCTAGAATGGGAACGAGGCACACCAGTGCTCTTTGAACAGCTTGGTTCGGTTTCTAGTGGGCATTTACGGCCCCTCTTCCAGAATGGGTCTCCCAGGTCACCCCTGCCTCCTGGAAGACTACACAGCCTGCTCCAGTAGGCTATCGTCTTCCTTTTGTCTGTGAGTCCCTATAGGCGGGGGCCTGCCTTTCTGTGTCCGTTGCTCGAGCAGGGGGCGATGGTGTGCTGGCAACAGGCCCTCTGGGAGAAAAAGGTACCTGATCAACAGCGTTGGCAGGTTTCCGTGGTGTAAATCTTCCAGCAAGGCCCATTTGAGGCTACCAACAGCGTCACCATCTCGCAGTGGGAGCTGGTCCATGCCAGCTTCAGCACCCAGGCATTCAGTAGGTGCTTAATAAATGATGGTTGAATAAGGAGAGAAGGCTCCAGAGACTTGGGGAGCTGCCAGGCCATACTGTAGCTGAGAGAGGGGAGGCATCAGACAGGCTGAGGCCAGGACAAGAGACCACTCTGAATAAGTAACCCGTGGTGAGATGGCGGGCAGAGGGGAAGGAGGACCGGTGTCCTCCCTTCCTGGGAACCTCTGCACCTCTGACCCTGCGTCACTTCTGCTCTGGATCCTCTTGACCTTGGCCTGGTTTGGGCTGTCTGCACAGAATGACCTAGCTGGATCCCAAGCATTAACCTGACAAGAGCTCTGAGAAATGGTCCAGACGGGTCTCAAACGTCAGATTCTATTCCTTTGCTTGTGCTGTTCCCTCTGCCTGAATGTCTGTTCCACCCACCTCTTCCTATGTCCCCTGAAACTCTGTCACCCTTCAAAAGCCTCCTCCACCCCAAATCCCACAGACCCTTCTCCCCTTCTGCTCTTCCTCTGGCCTCACAGCCCCTCTCGTGTGCACCCTGCCCGCCCAGAAAAATATTAGTAGCTAACACTACATCTGTACAGCAACCCGTGATAGAGGTACCGTGATCATCCCTTTCGCAGATGGGGAAATGGAGGCTCTGTCTTGTTAACGACGACCCATCCTTGGCCTCTCGGCTTGAGCATCCGTTCGACGTGCAGGGAGGCTCCTTGCTGTGGGCTGGGCAGAGAACCATTTCTCTCTCTTGAACGTGTTTGCTGTGGCGTGTTCCACTAGGCCGTGAGTTCCCTATCCTATAGGAGCTCGAATGAATGAATGAATGAATGAATGAGTGAGTGAATGACTTTCAGCCCCAGGGAGCATCCCTGTTCTTTTACCCATTCCTCCTCCCTTTCCATCCCTGTGGGAGGAGACGGACCCCCCAGAGGGCAGCCTCACACCGTGGAGGGATGGTCACAGGGACCCTGCTTAGCCACACCTGCTAGGAGGGGAAGTGAGGCTGTGGGCGGGGCCGAAAGCAGGCATGGTTAGAAGGGTAGTGGACCACCCTCCTGTGTTCTAGAGTAGGGCTGACCTGGGCCCACAGCCCTGCCTGTAACCCAGGAAGTTAACGGGGTCCCACAATACTTTTTCTCGCACCGCCCCAAGTGGAAATTCCCCTGTTGGCCCACTTATTTTCATTTGATCTAGAAAAATAAAGTTGGAAATAAGAATCATTCACACACCTAATTACTCCGTGGCTTTATGAATTTAGAGCCTGTTTGGCTCTAGACTTTGGTTCCCACCGAAGTAGGAATCCCCTGGGAGGGGCAGGGTGAGGGCCAAGGCAGGAGGCCAGAGTCTGCGCTGACACTGGGGCCTCCTCCGGGTCTGCCCTCCCGTAGCCCTCTCTTGGCAGGCTGAGAACTTCCCAGAAGCCGCAGCCCAGATGGGGGTCTGAGCGAGGGAGGGTGGCCAGAGGCAGTCTCCAGGATTCTGGTTGACAGAGACCCATAATGGATGACTTCCCAGGCTGTTCTACCCCACCTCGACCTCTGAGTCATAATAATTTGCTGCTATTTATCGAGCACTTACTATGTGCCGGGCGCTGGGCCAAGCACTTTGTCTGCATTATCCCAGCGACGCCTGCTAACTTCCCTCGAAGTAGGTACTATTATTATCCCCATTTGGCAGTTTGAGGGTGCCTGGGGCTCAGGGCCAGGAAGTGGCAGGGCTGGGATTGTATCCAGCCTGTAGGACCCCCAGAGCCCGATGGGGCCCCTCGGATAGGCCCCTCAGTCACTCAGAAGGGAACGGTCTCTGAAGCCTAGACGCCCGAGACAGCCACGTCACTGGTGTCCTGGCCTCCAGGCCACCCGCCTTGTGGTCCTGATTGCCACTTCCTTCTTTCCCATAGTCGTGGGGCACTGTCTCTGGAAGCCCCGTGTAGCCTCACCTGGGCGGCTTGGGGAAAATACAGATTTCCCAGGCCCCACCACACCCCGCTGAGTCAGAATCCCACTGCGGGAGAGGGGGCTGGAAACCCAATTTTTAAAATGTTGTCCTGGGGATAGAGAGGCCTGCGGACTCCCAGAACCACTGCCCGGCCCAGTGGAGTCCAGGCTGCTTTAAGAGACTCCCTTGTGGGGCGCCTGAGTGGCTCAGTCGGTTGAGAGTCCGACTTCGGCTCAGGTCATGATCTCGCAGTTTGTGAGTTCGAGCCCCGCGTGCTCTGTGCTGATGGCTCAGAGCCTGGAGCCTGCTTTGGATTCTGTGTCTCCCTGTCTCTCTGCCCCTCCCACGCTCATTCTCTGTCTCTCTCCGTCTCTCAACAATAAACATTAAAAAAAAAAAAAAAAAAGAGAGACTCCCTTGCCCTTAACCCAGATCCCTATGACCCTGCCCCCGCTTGTGTTCCCAGCCTCTGCCCCCTGCTACCCTAACCCAGCTCTGCACACACACCACACTGACCCCCCCACGCCCCATTTTGCCTTTATCCAGGCACCTGCTGCTGCTGTTTCCTTCTGGAAACAGGTCCCAGCTGGCCACAGACCCCACAGAGCTTGTGTAATACTCTGGACTAGTCGCTCGTGGCCCCACTCTTGCTAGCCCGGGCCTGGCACCCAGCCTGGGCGAATCGTGGTGGGTGAGTGATGGTGGCCGGGGAAGGGGGAACAAGGGAGGGCTGCCGATGACAGGTGAGGCTTCCAGGCTGGGTGCACAGGCACTCTCTGGGGCTGGCACCTTGCCTAACATGGAAAAGGCATTTGATGACTATTTCTTAACTGCTTGTTGAATGGTGATCTGTCGTGTGACGGGGCGAGGGCCACTTCCGGAAGCAGTGCAGATTGGCGGGTTTAGGTGAAAGATTGAGAAGGCGCCTTCCCGGCCATCTCTGAGGACCGTGAATATTAATGGTCCGAACTCATTTATGGCTCGGATGGGAGTGAGGGGCTGGTGCTTTCTTGCTCGATTTCATTTCAGTATCTCAGGAGCCCTGGGAGGGGGGTGCTGATGTAATCCTTATTTCGTTCAATGGAAACTGAGCCCTAGACAGGTGACTTGGCGGGGTCACACAGCTGGGAGGGGGTCCTGCAAAACGGAGCCTTGCCCGTTGTGCGAAAAAAAATAAATGAGTCTGCACTCTACAGCTTATGAAGCGGTAACACATCATCTGAGTTGGTTCTAGCTGTGGCTTGGAGGTTTGGCTCTACGTTTTCACCTATGCCCACATTCCGGGGTCGGAAAACCTGCATCCAGGGGCCTTCTGTGTCTGTAAAGGGTGGTGGTGGGAAGAGATCCCGCCTCCGGGCTGGCGGGAGAGAGAAACAAAGAGGCAGTGTTGGGGGCTCTGGCACATAGTAGGTGCTTGGGAACCCCTGTGGTCAGTTCAGGCACAGCCAGCTCTGGTCTCACCTGGACCTTGGAACAGCCCAGATCAGTCTTCAGTCTTTGAGCCAAGGCCCACAGGGTGTGCGTGACGGGTCCAAGGTCATACCTGTCATAAGGACTAGAGCAGAGGGTGTGAGGCTCCACCACGGCCGAGAGGCCCAGGGAATGGGGCAGGGGGATTCTGTCTGTGTGGGATGACCTCTGTCACAGCCATGAAACCACAGAGCCTGGCCCCAAAGGGCCCCCAGGCAAACCGCCTCTCAGCGGCGTCCAGGACTGCTGCGGGGCCTGGCGTGTTACTGCTGTCACAGATGTTCGGGGCCATACCTGAGTACGGGCAGTGGCCCTGCAGCCACCAGGGGGGGATGTAACAGACTCTGTGGTCTGCCTCCAGGTACTGGCATGTGGGGAGGGCGAAAGGCACCAGCACCCCACCCAGACTAGAAATCCAGGTGCTGGCTTCCCCCCCACACCCCCAGGGCCTTTGCAGATGCTATGCCTCTGTCTGCAGTGGCCTTCCCCTCCTCTCCTGACAGGTGCTGGCTCATCCTTTAAGAGCCCTCCAGGAAGCCGTGCCTGACTCCCACCCCAAGGGCCAGGCTGATCCGCCCTGCCAGGATTTCCATCTGGCTGCTCCACAGGATGCTGAGAACCTTGAGGGCCTGGTTATAATCCAGGGCCTGGTCGGAGATGCCAGTGAAGTGGACAGGGAAAGCAGCTGTAAGGTGCAGCCCAGTTCAGGTGACTGTCCCCGCAGCCCAGAGAGGAGACCAGGCTGGGGAGCCTTGAGGCCAGATAGCTAGCCAAACATGCCCATTTCACAGAGGGAACGTTGAGGCCCGAGGTGCTTGGGACTGACCTAGAGCACCCTGGAGAGTGGTTGGTAGTCCCTTTGTGGCTTGTAGGAGGAGGGCCCAGGGCTGTGTGGCCGTACCCCTCCCCCACTCCGGTCCCCAGCTGGAGCATTTCTCTGCAGGATCCAGGTCAGGTCTGGGGGGGATGGGAAGAAGCCCAGGAGAGCAAAGTCCCCAGGGCTCAGGTCTGCACTCGGTCTTCCCATGCAGAGGACAAAGCTCCTTAGAGAAAATGCTTGCTGTCCAAAAGCTGGCAGGAAATGCACATTGATAGCTCATTCCTGCAAAAAGGTGCGCAGGAAAAAAAGCCGGTGAGAACTTAGGCCAAAATGTTAGCCCCGGGGATGGTGGGTGATATTACCCTTCTTTCGCTGGGATTTTCACATTTCCTAGGTTGTAGGTGAAACCTTTATAACCAGAAAAATGAAGTTACCATGGAAAGGAGAGAAGTCCAAGAAAAGGTGCCCTGAGAACACCCAGCTCCCCATTCATGAGACTCTGGGCTCACCATGTGAGAGTGGCTTCCAGAGGGACCCTGGCCCCAGGCACATCCTCCAGAACAGGTGCACCTGTAGCAGGCAGCTCAGCCTGTGTGTCTCTCTCTTTCTTGGAAATTGGGTCAGCGAAGAGTCCAGACCTGGGGCCTACTGGGATGCAGCACACCCAGAATTCCGTTCAAGCCTCTGATGTCCTTCCTGTCGTGTGGGTTAGGCCTCGGGGCCCTCGCCTTCCCACCTGCACCTGGACAGCCACCCCACCCCACCCCAGGCTGCCCTCTGCCCCTCCCAGCCAGAGGTGACCCTAGGCTGTTTGCTTCACCTCCATCCGGGTGCCCAGTCGGGTGCATAGCACCATTGACTGCCTTCCTTACCGACTCCGGCCCCGAAGTGCCCTTCCAGGGGGTCCTCCTACGATGCAGTCAAGTTCGACCTCGTGGAAATGGTCTTTGGAGTCACAGCTGAGCCTTGATCCTGGGTGAGGATGCGATCTCCGTCTCCCCCATGTACCTAGTACAGAGCACCCATTCATTCGGTCAGCTGTTATTCAGCAAGTGCCAGGGCCCAGGCTAGGTGCCAGGGGCACAGATCTGCTGATTTTAGGGTGTGACGTGTCTGTGTGTCTGAGCACATGTTTTGTGCACATCACCTGCATGCACACACAGCGTGAGCGTCTCCGTCATATGTGAACTCTGGTCTTTGAGGCTGTGACAATGTGTAATCCTGCCGGGACCCCGGGCAAACCTGGTTAATTCATTCTGCAAGTGTTTAACAGACACCCAGTAAGGACGTACCAGGCTCTGACCCCAAAGAAAAATGGCCCAAGGTCTCTGTCCTCGGGAAGTGCCGTCTCGGGGGCTGTCGCGGTGCGGACTGGTGGGGGCAGAGGCCGGCAGGGCTGGGGGTGGTCAGAAACGTGGTCCTGGAGACACGGGGAAGAGTGGGGAAGGGTGTTCTTGCCCAGCTGTGAGGGTGATCTCCGGCATCCCTTTCAGCCCAGCGATCCAGGGCCTGGGATGGCCCTCCCCGCCCATTTTAATGCCCTAAAGCAGCCCTGAGGGCCGACGGAACTGGAGCTCTGGGTGGTGACCTGTGGGCCCCGACTGCTGGGGGCTGGGAGAGAATACAGGGAATGAAAATGAAGCATGTTGGCTGGAGGACCTGCCTGGGCTGCAGACCTTTCTGAGAGGCGAACTTGGGGACCAGGCACGAGAACACAGCACCTGGAAAGTAGAACCCCGTGATCCAGACCAGAGAAGCGGGATCATGGAACTTAGAGGAGGAACATGGAGCAGCAGACCTAGAATGTGGGCCTTCCAGAACCTGAAACACTCAAGTCAGCCGGAAGCTGGAAGATCCAGTCTGTACCCCCTGTGGTCAGTGGGGGAAACTGAGGTCTGGCAGGAACGGGGAGGCCTTGAGCATTGGTGAGCTGCAGTGGCACGCACGTGGTCTCTGCTGAGCCTGGCCCTCCCCACAGCTCGCTGCTGCCTGACCTCGGGCGCGTCCTGTCCCCTCTCCAAACCTCAGTTTCCCCATCTGTGAAATGGCCACGTGACGGTCAGACAAGATGGAGCACTTCACCTGGTGCTCAGGCTCTCCCGGGAAGCTAGTGGCATGGCTAAGGACTGGACCCTGGCCACCTGACTCCTGAATGACTCTGGCCCCTTGTGGTGATGGTCTGGTCACTGCTGTTCCTTTCTCTTCTTTCTCACCCTCAGTGGGACGTTTGGGCACTTGCGGCCCTTTTCCGGAATGCTCTCGGGATCTAGCAAGAGGAAAAGACTGACTAATCAGAGGAGCAAGAACAGACTGGCAGCTCCATATGAAGGAGCAGGGGCCCGCTGCCTAAAGCCCTGCATGGTGCCCTGTGCCATTTGGTGAGGGCTTCTTGAGTGTCCCCTGGTGGAGACGGTCGGGTCCTGAGCCGAGGGTGCTGCGGCCCCTTGAAGGCAGGGGTGGGCAGAGGTGGATTGGGAAGGAAAAAGAGAAAGGGCTCATTGTTCCAGCTCCACGGAGGCTCCCCAGGTGCATCTGCTCCAGGCCACCTCTCCTGAAGGAGGTGGACGACCTTGGTCGGGCTCCCAGAGAGCTGGAGCTGTAGGTTCTGGGCCAGGAGCAGCCTCGTCACTTCCCCAGATCCCTGTGAGGCGGCGTTACCAGCCCCCGCTTTTCTGCCTCCGAGACAGTAGGATTCCAGAGTTGGGGGCGGGGGGCAGAGCCAGGGTTCCAGCCCATCCTTTGAGCCAGCAGCAGCCGGGCATGGTGCCAGGCACGGAGCACCCAGGGGTGAACCGAGATCACTTCCTGTTTCCCCTTCTTCCTTGCCGCGTCTCCTCCGGACCATCAGCCATCCTGCTTAGAGCGCTTTGAAGGCTGGAGTCCTTCCCCGTGTCTCCGCTCTCCACCGCTCCCCTCCCATTGCAGGGGACCCGTCGAGTTCATGTACATAAGCCACCTCGTTGGGGTGTGCCTTGCCCAGGCAGGACTAGACTTTTCCAAACCCCAGACCAGTTCTGAGAGCCCAGCAGCACTGACTGAAGGTGCGGGTGTGTGGATTTGGGGGCAGAGGGGGGGGGGCTGTCGTTTATTCCTTCAACAGGCCAAGGTCAGCACCTCCTTTGCATCAGGCTCCATGCAATGGAGCTGGGGCCCCAGGAGAGTTGGGCAGCACCACCCAGTGTCGGGTGAGGAGCTCTGGGGGGCAGGCCAGGGGTGAGGCGGCTCAGTCCTTCCTCAGCCTGGGGGAAGTGCAGTTCAGCTGAGCCTACCTGGGCAGGGAGTGAAAGATTACACAGAAACTTGGAGCCTCCTAGAGGATTTGGACTTTATCCCCGGGGGCAGGTGTTCCAAGCATCGGATGTGGCTTTTGCTTGGCTCGTGGGGCGCAAGCCAGGAGCCCCTTCCCTGGCAAGGCTGCTGCTGTTGTCCAGGTGAGCGTGGATGGTGGCACAGGCAGCGTGGGACAGTGGCACAAGGGGCCGGCGGGACAAGTACGGGGGCGTGGAAGAGACGGGCCTGGCGATGGGGAGCGCGAGGTCAGCGAGAAGCCAGATTCAGGATGACTGCCGGGCTCCTGGCCTTGGAGACTGGGTGGATGGTCACATCTCGGGTTATCAGTTCAGGTTTCCGGAACCACTATTTGAGCGAGTTCTTTGTGGCTGGTTTTGCGGCGGAGGGTCCCAGGCAGGATGGGAGCCGACTCTGAGCCCAGGCCTCTGCCCTCCAGCCTGGCCCAGACCCCGCCGGGTCTGCTCCTCTCTCTCCCTTAACCCCGCGAGCACTTTAGCCTCTTGAGTGCCCGGCTGCACCTCGCAACTGTGCCCTGTCCACGTGGGGGAGCGCCACTCCACTCCTGCTGCCTGGGTCCACGGGGACCGCCCTCTGCCCGGGCACGCCGACCCCGTGCATTGATGTGTCTCATCCCCGCGCTGTGCAAGGGTATCTCCCCCGCGCCTCAAGGCGCAGCTCCTGGAACAAAGCCTCTCCGCGCTACAGCTTGAATCTGTCACCCTCCTGGCCCTGTGCTAGAGCGGGCTCCATGAGGACAGCCGAGGGCTGGGCACGCCCTCCCCTCCCCCACCTCAGGCCTGTGGGCTAGAGACGCAGCTCCGTGCTGAAGTGGCCCTTTGTACATTGTCCCCCTGGGGGAGGGGGGAGCCTGGTGGGAGGGGCTGGCACTGCCCGACACCCTGTGCTGATCTCAGCGGCACTGAGGATCCAGGTGGGGGGGGGGGCGGGGGGGGGTTCTCTGGGCCTGGGATCAGGGGAGAACACCCTGCCGGGTATGGGCTCGAATTGCATTGGCCGGGCCTGCCGCCCCACACTAGACGGTACTTGTCACTCAGAGTCTGTCATCACTTCTCAGGCAGGGTCCGTCGTCGCGCACCAGTTGTTTATGGAGCGTCTGCTCCGGGCCAGGCTTTGTCCTAGGGGGTGGGGAGCAGCCGTGACCGGTGACCGAGGCTTACAGGCTTACGATGACCCTGCTCTCCTGTTGACATTCTGAGCCCCGGGGTGTGGGTGGGGGAGACAGGCCACGAACACGTAAACAAGGAGACGGCTAGCTTCCGCTGTGAGTGCTGGGGAGCAGACGACCTGGGCAGGGGACAGCCGCTCTAGCTGGAGGGCCAGGAGGGCCCCTCTGAGCAGGCAGCCACATTCCAGGCCGAGGAGCAGCCAGTGGGAGGACCCTGAGACGGAAAGGTGGGGACTGTGACTGGAGCCGAGTGGACGAGGGAGGCGAGGGCAGCAAAGATTCGGGGACCAGATTGGCGGGGCCTGTGGGCCCAGAGAGGAGTGTGGATTTCATTCTGAGCGAGACCGGTGTGTGGGTGGGGTCGGAGGGGAGGGTCTTGTGGGAGGAGGTTGAGTGGGGTGCGGGGAGGGGGGACATGGCCTGGTGGGGACTTTGCAGTGACAGAATTTGTGGGGCCCAGTGCCAAATGAAAATGTGGGGCCCCGAGGGATGCCTGGGTGGCTCAGTGAGTTAAGCCTGCGACTCTTGATTTCTGCTCAGGTCAGGAGTCCAGGGTTATGGGATTGAGCCCTGCGTCTGGCCCGAAGCTTGCTTAAGATTCTCTTCTCTCTCTCCCTCTGCCCCCCCCCCCCCACTCTTGTGTGCTCTCTTTCTCTCTCTCTCTCTCTCTGTCTCAAATAAAATAAAATAGGGGCACTTGGGTGGCTCACTTGGTTGACCGCTTCGGCTCAGGTCACGATCTCCAAGTTCGTGAGTTCGAGCCCCACGTCGGGCTCTGTGCTGACAGCTCAGAGCCTGGAGCCTGCTTCGGATTCCACGTTTCCCTCTCTGTCTCTGCCCCTCCCCTGCTCACGCTCAGTCTCTCTCTCTCTCAAAAATAAACATTAAAAAAAAAAAATAAAAGAAAATAATGAAAAGAAAATGTAGGGCCCCTTGTTCAAAAATAATTTCAAGACGGAGAAAAAAGGGGGCAGGAGGGAGGCCAGTGAGGAGGAGGAGTGGGGCTGGGTTCCGGGTGCATTTTGGAAGGACACTCCAGCGGGCCTTGCCCGTGACACCAGGCACATGGTGAGGCCATGGTTGGGTGGCACAGGGTGAACTTTTCAGCTCACGAGGAGCTCAGAGGACTGGTCGGTGCTGAGGCTCTTTGGATGTGACCCTGTTAAGTCATTCGTCATGGGGTGAGGGGCTGGGATGGTCCCACAGTGCAGATGGGGACTCAGAGGCCTAGGGATATTAAGCCACCTGCCCAAGATCACATGGGGCGGAGGCACAGGCAGGATTTGAGTCCAGATTCTAGGGAGTTGCTGCCCATTGTGGTGCCCTGAGAGGTGGGGCTGGGGACTCTTGAGCAGCATCTCCGGGCCTTCGAGGGAGTTTCCTTTCTCGGGGAGGCCAGCCCCAGCCTCGCGGGCCTCGCTTTTCTCATGGTGATCGCCAGTCCACAGACGTGGCAGGGGAGGAGGCGGGCAGAGCCGCTCACCGCCCCTGCCTCCCGGGCTTGTCTGCTCTCCCCCAGTGGGTGGGTTATTTGGGTCTCGGAGGCTGAGAGGCCAGGAGCTGGGCAGGGAGCCGCAAGGCAGAAGTGCAGGAGCCTCAGCAGGCCCCACAGGGGTGTGAGCGATGAGCCTGCGTGGGGTCTGGGTCAGTGAACTTTGTGGAAGGACTGGCCCCATGTTCCGTTCGTGGATTAGAAGAAGCTGGGTTTTTGACTTTCCTCTAATTGGCTGCTCCGTGCGTGTTAATGATCTGCCCAATGAGTCGTTACAGGCTCGTGCCCCCTCCCCCGCCCCCCGCTTCCTTGGCCTCACCCTGGCTGGACCCTGCACTTCTCTTTTTCTCATTCCTTCCCCCTCCTGGCACCCAGGACCCACCCCTGCCCCACCCAGCCGGCCCGCACCGCGGAGATGACAGGGCGGTCCTCCCACACTGGCATCCTCTCAGCTGACGTTCACTGTCAGGCACCGAGAGCGGGACTCAGGCCCTCTCAGCCCGCACGGCCGGCCGACGGGACATTTCTCTGCAGGCTGACGGCGGGCTTCTGAGTTTGCTGGGCTTGAGGGCAGCTCCCCAGGGGAGGCAAGGGCTAAGCTGGGTGTGAAGGAGGAGGAGTCCCCCAGAGCTCTTCTCGGCCAGGCTCTGATTTCTGTCTTCACCCTCTTCAGAAGGAGCCCGGAGAGGGTCATCCCCACCGCCAGGAATGAACGCCTTGCAATGCTGGACTTGGGCCCGGGGCCAGGCTGGACGGTTGGTCTCCTCTGGGCCCCCCGTGTCTCATCCGGGCCACGGGCTGTTGAGTACTGAGGCCACTCGCAGGTGAACGGTGCAGGGTTTCTGGGGGACAGTCAGGATTCAGGCTCCGCTTCTGGCCCCCCGACGCCCACACTGGGTTTGGGACACCGGGTTCCCCCCGGTAGAGAGCACGTCCAACCTTTTCCACCTGTACCCCACTCCTCCACTGCCCATCAGTGCCCTACCAAAAATGCCCAGCAGTGCCTTGGGAGTATGGGAACCGTTCAGGGTGACCTGCCACCCAGAGGGAGCAGGCGAGGCTCCAAGAGGAGACAGGCACGTGGTTTACCAGACCCCTCACCCTGTAAGTAAGGTGGAAACTGAGAGTGCGCCCACGTCCCGGCACCCACGTGCCCCGGCACCCGGCACTTTAGAGCAGCTCCAGCGGGGTGGGGCTGCCGTCACTGCCACTGGGCCACCTGTTTCTACCTTGTACAGACGAGGGGACTGGAGCCCTGAGCGAGGTGACCCAGCTGGGGAGAGGTGGGGCCGGGAAACCTGCCCAGGTGAAGGCCAGAGCTGAGGCCGGGCCAAGTTTGGCTGCCCCCGGGACATGGCCACCTAACTGCCGCTTGTGCTCAGCCTGGGGGCAGGAGACAGCCTCCAGCGAGGAAACCGCTGTCATCGGGCCACAGCGGCCCGGCACGGGCTGTGGCAGCTGGAACGGGACACTGTGCCTCACCTGTGGTGTGCCACCTCGGGGACCCGAGGCAGGTACCGGGTCAGGGGAGGGCAAGACGGGCCCCGGCAGGGAGAGGCCAGGCGGGTACCGAGGCAGGGTGGCGTGGTGGGGAGCGGGAGGCCCTAGGGTTGGGTCAGACACACTGCTGCCACTCACAGGGCCAGCCAGGCTGGTCACTCAGACCCTTTGAACCTGTTTCCTGTCTGTAACAGCCAAGGGGCTGATATAGGGATGGAATTCGAGAAGGGAGCTGAAGCAATTAGCATTCTGCCAGAGGGCAGCGCGGGGACGGGCCTCAGGCATGCCCTCTCTTTCCCCCTGTGTGGTGACAGGCCGCTGAGGGGTCGGGCAAACAGCAAGTAGACAGACACCCCCGGAGTGTGGGTGCGGCTGGTATGGGACCCTCCCGAGATGATTGAGAATTCCAGAAGTTCCTGGCCAGCAGGACTAGGGAAAACATAGTGAGTCTTAGGAGGACAGTACTCGTGGGCGGGGGGTCTGCAGTACAGGCATGAGCCGGGTTCCCTGAGGGACTTCAGGCCCCCTGGAACCTTCTGAAGTCCACACCTCACCAGGGAGGTCTCCTGACTGTTTAGAGCACCACAAGGGTACTGGAGATCCCTACCCCGGACCCTGTCCAGGGTGATCTGTTTCTGCTGTCACCAGGTGGGGAGAGGGAAGGGGCCCTGGGGCTCCTGCGGGCTTTCAGGAAACCCTGGGCTTTGTGGTTTTACGTCACTGTTCTGCAGCCAGAGCGCTGCCCTGGGGGGGAGCCTCAGAAAGGATTTTGGCGATGCGGCTCTCCTGGGTCCAGCGCTCTCGTAACAGATCCAGTCACCTGCTGGAACCAGGGAGGCTGGGGACTCACAAATGGCAGGCCTGCGGGCTCCCGCCGGGGGCTAAGGTGGAGGTGAGAGGGCTCCTTGCTCTGGGCAAGGCTGAAGGCAGCGGCCTAGACCTTGCCTCCAGAGTGAGGACCCCCAGAGGTGGTGAGTGGGCGTGAGTCCTGCTGCTCCCGGTTGTGAGTCTCAGGCAGGTCCCTCAACCCCTGTGCCTGTCTCCTCACCACCCGGTGGCTGGGAGGACCAATGGAGGAAGGGACCTAGGCCACTCAGAACGTGCCAGCTGCCATGAAGGTGATGATGATGGAGGCGCCATCTTCTGGAAGGAATGTTCCGGGCCAACCGCTCCCCAGACCTGTCCAGCCCTGCCCAGTTAGAGGGTTTAGCTGCATCCAGATTACTGACTCAAGAGGGGTGAGAAGGGGTGCCCAGGCTTCTGTCCAAGCAGTCCCCGAAGCGCGGGGGGTCCTTGTCACCCCCTTGGGCTCCACATGCTCTTCAAGGACTCAAACACCCCCCCCCCCTTTGCTGTCACTGCACTGGGAGTTTTCAACCCACAGGCCTTGGTCAGCCTTCTGCCTGACATGCTGTTCCCACTCTGTGAGGTGGCTCCTTCTTGGGTCTCAGCTGAAACGTCCTGTCTTCGGGAGGTCCCCCCTGACACCTGGCATCTGTCGTTCGTTTTCGTCATTCGTCCTCTGTCCCGCCACCGGACTGAGCTCTAGGGGCGGGACTTCATCTGTGTATCCCGAGCCCCGCTGCAACCCCAACTCCAAAAGCCAGGACCGATCTGCTCTCTCCACCGACCCTAGGGAAGGACAGAAGCGCCGTGACTGACTGTGGTCCTCCCAGCCCCTGGGCGCCTTCCCTCCACCCCGGCCCAGCCCCCACCAGGGTAGCTATGCCCCTTGATTCTTCACTGGGCAAGCCCGTGACTGGACGTGGCCCTGCTGACGGGGACACAGCCAGATCCCTGTTCTACCTTAGTGCTCACCCCTCTGGCTTGTCCCAAACATCCACTGAATGTCTGGGCTGGGCCCCGTGCTGGGCGCCGGGAACACAGGGTCAGCCTGACTTGGAGCGCGCACAGTGTGGGAATAGAATGAACAGGGCAGGAGACAAGACCGATCACTGCTGAGGTTTGCTGTGACGGGGCAGAAGCAGGGGTTGGCGGAGACATGGCCCCTGGCACAGGTCATACTTGGCGGTCATACTTGGGTGGCCGCCACCTGCTCCTCCTACCCCGGCCCGACAGTGCCTGCACTCCTGCTGGGACCCATCCACCTTCCCTCCCTGGACCGCTAAGGGGACTCGGGCAAAACCACTCCCCACTCCTGGGGTGGCTGTTCCTCCAGGCCCAATCTGTGACTTTCCTTCCCAGGCTGTGTGTGTGAGGCCATCAGAGCCCCCCGGGGCAGGGGCGGGGAGGGGGGCTTCTGCAATGCATGCCCACCACCACCGTGGGTGGGCATTCATCAGTGCTCTGCCCTTTGAGGTTCACACGGTTCCTTCTCTGCCTGGCTGGGGTTTTCAGACCGGTTTTTGGTGTAGAAAAGTTTTCCACAAACAAAATCTTACGAGGAACGCCAATGTATGAAATTGAGAAGTTGAGAGAGCATCTTTTTGATGGTTTTTTTTTTTTTGGCGGGGGGGGGTGTCCCTGGCTTTGTTACCTCTCTCCTCCCCCCCCCACCTCATTCTCTGGTCCCAGGAGGACCCCATGAGGTGCCACGGAACCTGATTTGGGAACACCTGTTCTCAGTGCCCACATAGCCCTTTACGTGCGATGTTTGTGTATGTCTGTGTCTATTCCCATCTTCTCCTCCCCAAAGCCACCCACCAAGAGTCTGCTTCCCAGAGACAGATGCCTCAGTCTCCCTCCTGTGACATTCATCACATGCCCCTCACCAGATGTTGTTTCACAAGCACCTACCTGGTGGTCTCTCTTCCAGGCAGTGCTGCAGGCACTTGTATTTAAAATCCTGGGGCGCCTGGGTGGTGCAGTCATGTAAGCGTCCCACTCTTGATTTTGGCCCGGGTCGTGATCAGTTCGTGTGTTCGAGCCCCACGTCAGGCTCTGCACGGACAGCATGGAGCCTGCTCGGGATTCTCGCTCTCTGCCCCTCCCCCACTCACATATGCAGGCTCTCTCTGTCTCTGTCTCTGTCTCTCTCTCAAAATAAATAAGCTTTAAAAAATAAAGTGAAATCTTCACCACAGCCTTGTGACCTGAACACCACAGCTCCGTCACAGCAGTGCCTCCAGCCGCCTCGGCAGAATGAGGCCCAGCCCCCTCCCTCCCATCCCTCCACCCCCAGGCACTGTGGCTCTCTTCCTCCCTTTCCTCCTTCCCAGACTTTCCCCAGGTCCTGCCTCCAGCCCACCTCTTGCCCGTGAGGCCGTGAACCCTCCTGCTGCTCACTCCCTCTGTCACTTTGTCATGGCAGCTCGCTACCCCTCCCCACCCTGGTCCTGTGTCCCAGGCCGGAGGCCACAGGCTGCGTCCTCGCCTCCTGCACCGCAGCTGTCCCGATGAGCATCCTCTCCTCTGATCACGCTGCCCCCTCCCGTGGCCAGCTCCCCCATTCCCACAGGGCTGGTGCTGTCATCCCATCTCCCTGCCTTGTTCTCCCCAGTCTGGTCCAAACCTGTGGGCTCCAATGCAGTAGCTGTTAGCACACGCGGCTATTAACCTAAAATTCAAATTAAGTTACGTTGTAAATTAGCTCCTCAGTCTCCCAGTCAATTTCAAGTGCTCGGCAGCCACATGGGGCTAATGGCGGGTGTGTTGGACAGCGCAGAGTGTGCTCTTGGATGGCTCTGGAAGCTGACACGGGCCACCCTCAGGCACAGGCTTAGGGAGTTGCCCCACTCAGAGCCTTCAGTGGCCTGGGGATGAGGCCAACATCTCCACCCCCACCCCCCCACTGTAAGTGGAGGCTGTGTGGCTCTCAGGCCCTACAGAGCAGTGGATGTGTACAGGTGGGCAGAGGAATGTTCTGCAGGTGGCTTTGCCCTCTGAGCTCCAGTTTCTTCCTGGGTAAAGCGGGGATAATAAGTCCTACCCCCATGATGGCTGGGAGGGTCAAGTATGTGTAAAACCCCCAGCTGACAGCTGGCACGTTATTTAAGCACGTGATAAGTGGTGACCACCATGTTAACATGAATGAGGGAAGGTAGGGGCAGATCTCAAGAGGCAGGGGTCACAACAGCCACGAGCCTCAGTGCTGGGCACTGGGAACCACTACAGGCTTCTGAGCAAAGCCACCCCATTGGCTGATGCCTGAGGATGACTGATCTGTTTAGCCTCGGTGCTATCCAGTAGAACATTCCACGATGGTGGAAATGTTCTATATCTTCACTACCCATGGGCCTCTGGGGAGCAGACACTGATATCCTCGGTGGGCCAGTGACCAGTGGGGAAAGAGGAGGCCCCAGGTCGCTGAGGGCAGGTCCCAGCCTTGGGAACTAACTTTCTCAGGCACATGCTAACCACACCGTGGGAAAGTTCTCTAGCAGCTGGCAGGGGGCTGGGACCAGGCGGAGTTCTGGAGGGGAGGGGTTTGGAGGAAGGAGAGAGGCCCAGGGCACGCTGGCTCATTGTGGAGTGTGGGGGGGGGAGGGTTCATCACGGAAAGAGCTCCTGGGCATGGGCATTGGCTGAGCCTTCAGCCGGGCCCCTGCCTTGGAGCTGTACCAGCAGAAAGAGTAGGGCCCAGATCTTTGTGCCCTGGGGAGTGGCCTGGGTGCCCCATCTGGCTGGTCAAGAACTGGCTCCCATTGTAGCTGTGCATCTCCTTCGGGCCTTGGTTTCCTTATCTGTGGATAGGAGCAGCAGCTCTCCCACCTGCCCCATGGTGAACAAGGTTTGCCAGGACTTTCTAGTTGCTGGGCAGATGGGGTCCTTGGCCAGGGCTGGCCCTTTAAGCTGACTTGTCTCTGGAGAGACCGGGGAGTAGAAGTCCTGGGGACTGGGCGTCATGATACACCAGACCCTCCCTCAGCCAAGCCATTTGTGTTTAGCCTGGGGCAGAATCCCCAAATCTGCAGCCCCACTGGGTCCCAGGTCTGCCTGTCAGCAGGTGCAGGAGGAGGCTTGGGGAATCTTGGTTTCCATCTGCTTCATTCCCACCAGCCTTGTGTACCTGAGCGAGTAGCTTAACCTCCTGAAGCATCCATTTCCTCATTTATAAAGTGGAGACTCACATACCTTCCTCCAGGGTTGGCCCCAGGAATCGGGCCCCAATTTCTCCAGCCATTGCGGCGGCAGTGCCCAGCACACTGCAAGTTCTTGGTAAATGCTCACCAGTGGCCTGGATGATGTGCTGGCTGTAGGGTGACCCTCGCGTGTCGGCTTGATCCTTATGGAGCTTTGCCTGATGGACATGAGCCGAAGAAATGGATAAAATGAGGGGTAAAGAAATAGATACAGCGTCAGCCGTTTCTCATATCTTGCCAGGACTCCGGAAGTTGTCGTACTCCGTAGCTGCCTCCTCTGCCCGTCTCCCTATGTAGGATCATGGAACCTCATATTGGAAGGACCCTTATTTAGTCCCGGAGTCTTCTGATCCCTGCGGCGCTGACTTGCTCTGCTTAACCCCAAGGAAGGACCCGGAAGCAGTAGCAGCAGCTCCAGGGAAGCTGATTTAGGTCAACAGAAGGAAGATTTCTAGCAGCCCAACGTGCTTGGAATGGGTGGTGCTAAGAATTGGACAAGCAGAGGCCAGATGGGCACTTGGCATGGGCCTCGGGTGAGGGTGTGGCCAATATTCTTACACCAGGACCCTTCCAACCCTGGGAGAGGAGTCTGGACCTCTGTGGGCTCTACATTCCCTGGGTTCTGAAAGCCAGATGAGTCACTGAGAATGCCTTGTAGGGTGTTGGGTGCCAGTCAGTAGTAAGCAGCCTTCCAATTGGCCCAGTCCTTTAACAAAGCTGGCCAGGAGCAAGGCCTGGCATGTTCAGTTGTATCATCTACATTTGGTTGTCTGGCAGGAAAGCCAAACTGAAGAAAAGAGACAGGCATTTTTAGAGCATCTACCAGTTGCTAGACTCCTTGCAGGATGCTTGGACACCATGGCTCATCCAGATCTCCCACAGGACTGCATGGGAGAGGATATCTTCCTTCTTCATCTAAGACTGAGGCTCAGAGAAGCTAAGTAACTTGCTTAAGAGCACACAGGAAATTACAGCTTTGGGATTCAAATGAAATCTTTCTGACTTCCAGTAACAATGGAGGCCACTGCTCACGGAGCACTAACTGTATGCTTAGGCACAGTTACTAGTCCTTTGCATGGATTAACTCATTTGATTCCCAAAACAACCTTATGAGGTAGGGAGTATTACACCTCCGTTTTACAGAGAAGGGGAACTGAGGCAGGGAGAGGTAAGATAACTTGTCAAAAATCATAGGCAGTGTTCAGATCTGACATCACAACCGCCGTGCCTACTCTGTGTCTTAGGCAGTTTGATGCAAAGATACACCTCCTGCCACCCCCATGGAGATGGGTGGAGCCCTTGGGTCACATGGGGTAGGACTAGAATGTGGGGTAGAGGTGAGCACAGGGAGGCGGACTTCAGCGCAAAATCAAGATGCCCTTTCAAGCAGATGGACCAATTCCTGGAGAGGCCGTGAGGTTGCATTCAAAGGTGCTCCCAGGCCGGGGGTTTTAGATGGGCCAGTTCCTGCCCAAGAGTGGAGACAAGGTGGGCTGTGGAACCTCCAAGGTTTCCCCAGTGGACATTTCCCAGAGCGTCCTGAACACCTACTAGGTGTCAGATCTCTCTGCTGCTGGACATAGAGTGCAGCTGGTCCCTTCTTCCAGTTGTAGGAGTTGAGTGCCCCATGGCTGTTCCAGAACTGAGGACACCAGGGATCGGGTGTCATGAGGCAGGCAGGGAAGGGTGTCAGAGGATGGTGGGCAAGGCAAGTGACCATTAGGACATGAGCCACTGAACCACAGAGGAGGCTGGCAGGGGCCAGTGAGAGGCTGGCAGAGGGCATTCCCAGGGCTGAGCTAGGACCCTGGTCAGCGCAGGCAAGCTCAGGACCATGGAGAGCTCCATGGGAACCTCTCATCACCCGATGACAGTTGTCAGGGTGTGTCTGCACCCAGGAGGCTGCTGCCAGCCTGGTAAGGCCCACAGATGTAGCTTGTGGTCTCCAGGGAACACCTGTCTTCTCTCTGGCCAAGAGCCCCCACTGGACTCAGCCTGAGCCCTGACCCTGAGGTCGTTGCTGGGTTGTGGGGTTTGAGTTCATCTGATTCCCTCCCTCACCCAATCAACCTTCTAAGCAGAGCCCAAAGAAAGAGGGCACAAGGAGGAGAAGGAAGACATGGGAAGAGGGAGGGAAAGAAGAAAACCTGCCCAGGGGTACCTTCTGGGGCATGGCTACAGCCACAAGTCAGCACAAGAAGAGGAGGCCCAGGTTGGGCTGATCCTGTCACCGTCCTGGGTCAGGATCAGCCTTAGCCTCCCCTGTCCCTGATTATCTGGCTACCAGGAAGCATCCAGCCCATCCCCTGCCAACTTCATGCAGGAGACCCAGGCTCCTGGGGCTGGGTACAACTCATGGAGTATGTGTGTATGGGGTTGGGGGTGGGGGGCGGCCTGGGGAAGCTCCTAGAGAGCCTGACAGAAGTTCTTTCTTCCTCCTTTCCCCAGCATCCCGGGAAGTGGGGAGCTGCTTCTCAGCCCCTCCACTGTCAGGCTCAGGTTCAGCCTAGGCTTCACTTACTGAGCCCCTGCTCTGCTCCGTTCCCCTCTGGGACACGACAGCACCCACCAGGGCCCAGGCTTTGGCAGAGGCTCACCTCCAAGCCTTTGCTCCAGCCACGCCCTTACCCGAAGGTTCTCTCTGCTCTCTGCCAGGCTGGGGCATAGCAATGGGAGTAAGAAGGGTTAAAGTTTATTTAGCACTCACTATGTGCCAAGTGCTTTACATGGAGTATTACTGAACCCTCACTTTACAGATGAAAAAGGAGGAAAGTTGTGAACTTGCCCAAGGCTGCACAGATAGGAGATGGCAGAGCCAGGATTTGGACCAGGCAGTCTGGTTCCAGAGTCTGTGTGCGCGGAAGTGATGGTGAACACACTGAGGAGACCTCAATGCAGGGTGCTTTTTGTTTGAGCTTTTTGTACAGCCCCAGGGAGCTGGTAGTCCCGCTGGGGAGACAGATGTCAGGGGAGGTGAGCCCAGCGTGGTGAGCGTTGCGAACAGGACAAGGCTATGAATTGGTCTCCCCCATTTGGTGTCTCATTTGAAGGGGGCAGGACAGAAATGGGTTCAGTACAGCTGTAATTAGTCAAATTAAGATGAGGTCATATTAGAGCGGAGTGGGCCCCTAATCCAATATGACTAGTGTCCTGATAGGATAAATTTGTGCACATAGACGTGCACACAGGGAGGATACCATGGGACGGTGAAGGCAGAGATGGGGTGATGCTTCTACAAGCTAAGGATGCCAGAGATGACCAGCAAAACCACCAGACGCTAGAGGAGAGGCATGAAGCAGATTCTCCCTCTTCAGAAGGAATCAAGTCTGCGGACACTTTGGTCTCAGACTTCTGGCCTCAGGAACTGAAAATAAATTTCTGTTGCTTAAGCTGCAAACACACAGAAAAGTGGGCAGGACAGGAATGCTTATATCCATTTCGTAGATCAGGGAGTTGAGGCTCGGGTTCACAGTGGCTTTATGAGCCCAGAGGCTGATGCAGGGAGTCGGGAAGAGGGTTGGGAGAGCTCGGGATGGTTCCTCCAGGTTGTGCCCTGGGACAGGAGGCACTTGGTTTCAAGGGAGGCCAGCCCTGACACACAGCAAGCACCTGAGAAGTATTGGGTGAATTTCACTGAGATGAGTAAGGGCCTAAGTTGTGGCCTCTGAGTTGCCTAAGATCACTCTCTGTAGGAGGAGGGACTCAGGGGTTTTGTCCTCAGGGAGCTGCGTGCCCAGGGCCTTGGAGGGCCATGGGCGAGCCCATTAGAGACCCCAAGTCCTTCCTCAGTTAAACTTGTTTCTCCAGACAGGTCCTGACCACCACACCCCTCTTGGAGTCCTGAGTTCTTAGAGGCACTCAAACATGCCAGGAGGCAGGAGTAGAGGTTGGAGAGCGGCGAGCTGGACAGTGCCCCCCAGCCCAGCTCCTACTCCCAGATCCAAAGTATTGCTCACCTCCACTCCCATCCAAACTGTGAAGCTTCTAGACCAAGCATACTATGGAAAGGACATGAGATGTGGGTCCAGAGACCAAGGTCAACAGCCAGACTCTGCCATTAGCCAGCTGTGTGACTGGCCACGCCCCTCACTCAGCCTCCATCTGCTGGGCAGGATGCATCTGCTGGGCAGGATGCCGTGGTGAGGGTTAGAGCGAGGACCCTGCAGAGACAGCCCGTCTCAAAGCCCCAGCTCTGCCGTTTACCATCTCCAGGAAGGCTGTTGAGGGGTGGCCCCCACCCCAGTCAAAGACTACCCCGTCCTTCTAGGTCCTGACCCCTTGCTCACACTTCACATCCAGGTCTTTGGCAAATCTAGCAGAATCTGAGCACTTTCTGCAGCCCTCTCCCCCACCCTGGTGAAAGCCACTCTTGTCTTGCCTGGACAGTGCTGGGGCCTCTTCATTATTCTCCCCGCTCCATTCTTCAGGCAACAGTGTGTTCTCAAAAGAGCAGCCCGAGTGAGCCTCCTCAGACCCAAGTCGGGTCATGTTCCTCCTCTGATCAGAATCCTTCCGTGAAAGCGACATTTCCTGCTGTGGCCCCAGGCTGTGTGTGATCTGGGCGCATCCCTCCCTCCTGAGCGCCGGCTGTTCCTTCTGCCCAGAACCTTCATCCCCTGCTCTCTTGTTGTCTTCAAGTCTTTCTCTTCCTTAAGTCTCCTCTTCTCAGTGAGGCCTGCACTGGCCCCCGTTTGTCAGTGAAGCCATGTGACCTCCTAATCCTTTACCCTGCTTTTTCTCCGGAGCACTACTCTTGCTAAAGTTATTACCTGACTCGTTGATTTCTAGTTGATTTCAGTCCCTTGCCTTACTCATCCCCATGTGTGCTGCATGGAGGTGAGGGTCCTCGTCTGCCTTGTCCCCTGTGTTCCCAGGGCCTTGCACAGTGCCTGGGACATAGCGGGCTCTTGATAAGCAGCTGCTGAGTGAATGGAAGATACGGGTTGGGTGAGCAGCCCGTGGGGTAGTGTGTGGGTCAGTTGCGACGGTGCCTGTTCCATCCACTGGGTTGTCCTCCCTGGTCACCAGTAGACTCTTCATGAGTGTCACCCTACTTGGGTTGAGTGTGGCAGATGGAGGGGGCTCAGGACAGGTTTACCATAGCTGATCCCACAGAGCCTGACCCTCCCTAATTGTGTGCCGGTGGGCAAATTATATCATCTCTCTGTCCCCAGTCTCTTCATCTGTAAAATGGGGGTGGCAATAACATAGCACCTGCTTCCCGTTGAGAGGATCCAGTGAGGTCAAGTGTGTAATGTGCTCGGGACAATCGCTGGCTTGTAAGCGTCAGTGACCATCGGCTTGTTACCGCTGGGTGTTTCTCGAGGAGGCGTTCGGACAGAGGTAGAAATGCTGTCAGCTGGGGCCTAGTTTGGTTCCGTGGATTTCGCTCACAGCTGGGCCACCTGGAGGGATCTAGCCTTGGCTGTAAGGAGGGAGAGAGGTGCTGGCATGAGCGCGGAAGTGGGTGCGGGTCCTGACGTCGCCACCTGCTTAATGTCCTTTGGGAAAAGTCTCGTCACCTTTCCGAGTCTGTTTCCCCATCTGTGAAATGGGTGGTTACAGTAGCCTCCCAGGGTGGATGAGACAGGAGACCACAGGTGCCGATGCTTTATTTATTCAGTTTCCTATTTATATGCCACTCAGTCAAAAAAAAAAAAAATGTATTTGGAGCACTTATCAAAATACATGAAGATAAGATAAGAAGGGATCAGGACAAGAAGAGTAAGAGTGAAGCCAGAAGCGAAGGCGCCCGCAGGAAGTCTGGTCTGTGAGGCACTGACTTGCTCCAGGCCGACCACCTGAGTCTCCCCAGCCGCCGGAGCAACACGGGAGCCCCACTCGGCTCGTTCATGTCCAGCAGCAAGCCAGGCCCGGGCCTCATCAGGGGGCTGCCCGCTGAAAGCCCCCGTGAAAGGGGGATCCCAGGCACAGGTGAGTCTGTCTTCCGCAGGGCACATCTGGCCAGGCGTAACGAGATCCTGAAAGCCAGCCTGGCCCGGGAACCGAGGGGCAGCTGGGTCAGTGTGACCTCGGCTACAGGCATTAGTCTGAGTGGCAGCCTGACCCTGCCCTCCACGGCTCATGGGCCAGCTCAGTCCAGCGGGGGCCAGGATCGGGGTGTGCTCCACGGAGGCAGGTTCCAAGGCGGGGGTGGAAATAGCCTGCCGGAAGGATCAGGGCTGCCTGAGTAGGTCCTCAAAGCCCTCTGGCGGGTCACCGTGGAGGCTTCCGCTGTGCTGACATCAGTCTTCAGTGTTGCCTTCTGCCCGGTGTCCGACACAGCAAGAACTCCTATCTACCTGCCTGTATCGGGCCTCACCCCTCTGCCCCTGCACCCACCCTGCTGGCCTGGTCTACCTGGTCTCACTTTGCCAGAATAGGGCTGGAATCCCTGATAGAGAGAGGAGCCCAGACGACCTGCTTCAGAAGGTTGCCAAGGGGCAGCCCCTCCCTCCTGTCTTCCCAAAAGCCAGTGGAGACCGGCCCCTCCCACCCTGGCCCTAGGACAAGCTGACATTTAGCAGAGGTCAGGCCCCCACCCCCGATTGTCCTGCCTGTCTGCAGTCAGCTGTGCAGGCCACCCTTGGGCAGGCTCCAGGAGCGCCCAGGCGTTCAAACTAGAGGAGGTGGGTCCCCTTGGACCCGACGGCACAAGTACCCTGACCAGTGGGATTGGCGACCCCACTGTTCTCACTAGCTTGCTCAGGACTCCTCACCAAGGTGAGGCCGGGAAAGGGGTGTAGCACGGGAGTCAAGCCACCCGGGTTCCTGCCCCTGCTTTGTAACCTCAGGCAGGTCCCTGAAGCCCCCTAGGTCCTGGTTTCCTCCTCTAGAAAGTTAAAGGATTGAAGGAGGTGATTCTTAAAATGTTTTCTAGGTCAAACATGTCATGATTCTGTGCGTTATGACCACACAGCTTAGAAAAAATTAACGTTGGAATCTTCCAGCATTGAAAGCATGGAAGTTTATTGAGCACCTGCTGCCCACCAGGAACACTGTACCCATTTCCAGGTGTAGAAACTGACGTTTAGGATGGTGAGCTGTTCTTGAGGTCACAGAAGTTTGAAGACAAGTGTGCCTCTTTCTACCCTGCTGTCTTCAGAGTTAGGAAGTGGAGGGCAGAGTATGGCAGGAAGGCGCCCAAATGACCTGGAGAAGGGAAGAGAAGCCACAGAAAGGAACATTTTCAGGGAAAGAATGTTCTAGGTGGAAGGGCAGTGTCTCACTCATAGGGATCTACGGAAGGGGGAATGAAAACACCAGATGCCAAAGCCCGGTTTCTGTCCTAGCCCCTCCAGCGACCCTGTAGGTCATCCAACCAAGTCGTTGGTCCTACTCGGCCAAATGGGTGTAGCCTCCAGCCTGCCTGCCCACCTCCCTGGGCCCCGGGACAAAGTGAGCTGGACGCTTACAGTCAGAAGTGCCGTCTCGCTACACAGGCTCATTCACGAGATAAGTAGCACATCTGAATAAAGTGTGGACTTTAGTTAATAGTAATGTGGCCACTTCCATTTTTTAGTTATGACAAATGTACCATGGTGATATATAAGACATTAGCCCTAGGGGAGACCGAGTGAGGAGTGTCTGGAACATTTACTTAAACTGTAAAAGACAGTATACAAGGCTGTCCATTCCACAGCCATCAACTAATTGATAAAATTGGGGCACCCGGGTGGCCCAGTCCGTTGACCGTCCCACTCTTGATTTAGGCCCAGGTCACGATCCCAGGGTCATGGGATCGAGCCCCGACTGAAGGAGGAGCCTGCTTAAGATTCTCTTTCTTTCTTTCTCCCCCCGCTGCCCCTCTGCCCCTCTTCCCTGCTGGCGCTCTCTCTCTCTCTCTCTCTCTCTCTCTCTCTCTCTCTCTCCTAAATAAATAAATAAATAAAAGCAAACGAATCGATAAATCACACTGCATAAATGAATAGAGAATGGTTGTAGTCATGACTCACTCATGAATAGACAGTGATTCATTCAAAATAACCGTGGAATATTATGTGGGATTTAAAAGGAAACGGCAGATTTATTACTACTGATACGAAAGTCTGTTTCATCTGTCATTGATTGGGGAAAACAACTCGAGTGCGCCTAGTGTCCAGTATGATACTATTTACGAACAATAGGAAACCAAGAACAGAATCGTTGCCTATAAAACCCAGCAACACATGTCAGACAGGTCAAGCTGTGTGGGGAGACCGGTCTGGAGAGGGGGGAGTGAAACGGGCACCTGTACTTACTCTTAAAGTGTGTTAGAGTTCAATGTGTTTCCTTGAGGCCTGTGAATATTTTTCAGTGAAAAGGAACTAGATGTGTCAACATATCCACACCAACGGAAAAAAGAACAGCACCCTGGGCGGTTCCGGGGCAGGGCGGGGTGGGGGGCAAGTCGGCGGCCGCACTCCCTCCCTTGGGGCCTGGGAGCCCCCCGGGGCAAGTTCAGCCCTGCCCGGTGTTGTTGCTGCTGGAGCAAAGCCTAGCGGTGCAGCTGGTCGGGTCAGGGTGGGCAGGCGGGATAGAAGATCAGACTGCAGGGGAGGAGGGGGGGTGTTTGACCTGGCAGTCTCTGGGGGGGCAGGGCTGAGCCAACAGGGAGGAGGTCCTGAGCCAGGAGGGGAATTTCCTTGACGGGGTGGGGCTGGGGGGCTTCCAGGGGTACTTGGTACAGGGAGTGGGATTCCCAGGCTAGACTTCTGGGGGACAGGAAGTGACCTCATGCAAGGGCGCCAGGCACTGGCCAGGACGCTCACAGGCACGGTGGCGGCAAAGGCTTCCTCAGGCTCCCTTCCTTAGGAGAGGGGCCTCGGCTCTGGTCACCCGGGTCTGCAGACCCCCTGACCCGTCTGCTGTCTCCCTCTTTACTGCAGAATGAAGATGAGACGCTACAAGCTCTTTCTCATGTTCTGTATGGCCGGCCTGTGCCTCATCTCCTTCCTGCACTTCTTTAAGACCCTGTCCTATGTCACCTTCCCCCGGGAACTGGCCTCCCTCAGCCCGAACCTCGTGTCTAGCTTCTTCTGGAACAATGCCCCCGTCACGCCCCAGGCCAGCCCGGAGCCGGGTAGCCCCGACCTGCTGCGAACGCCGCTCTATTCCCACTCGCCCCTGCTCCAGCCCCTGTCGCCGAGCAAGGCCACCGAGGAGCTCCACCGGGTGGACTTCGTGCTGCCCGAGGACACCACCGAGTATTTCGTCCGCACCAAGGCCGGCGGCGTCTGCTTCAAACCGGGCACCAAGATGCTGGAGAAGCCCCCCTCGGGGCGGCCCGACGAGAAGGCCGAGGGCGCCGACGGCTCCTCGGCCCGGGGCCCCGCGCGGCACCTGCTGAGCACCCGCGAGCGCCCGGGGCCCCGCGGCGCGCGGCGCAAGTGGGTGGAGTGCGTGTGCCTCCCGGGCTGGCACGGGCCCAGCTGCGGCGTGCCCACCGTGGTGCAGTACTCCAACCTGCCCACCAAGGAGCGCCTGGTGCCCCGGGAGGTGCCGCGGCGGGTCATCAACGCCATCAACGTCAACCACGAGTTCGACCTGCTGGACGTGCGCTTCCACGAGCTGGGCGACGTGGTGGACGCGTTCGTGGTGTGCGAGTCCAACTTCACGGCGTACGGGGAGCCGCGGCCGCTCAAGTTCCGCGAGATGCTGACCAACGGCACCTTCGAGTACATCCGGCACAAGGTGCTCTACGTCTTCCTGGACCACTTCCCGCCGGGCGGGCGGCAGGACGGCTGGATCGCCGACGACTACCTGCGCACCTTCCTGACGCAGGACGGCGTGTCGCGGCTGCGCAACCTGCGGCCCGACGACGTCTTCATCATCGACGACGCCGACGAGATCCCCGCGCGCGACGGCGTGCTCTTCCTCAAGCTGTACGACGGCTGGACGGAGCCCTTCGCCTTCCACATGCGCAAGTCGCTCTACGGCTTCTTCTGGAAGCAGCCGGGCACCCTGGAGGTGGTGTCGGGCTGCACCGTGGACATGCTGCAGACGGTGTACGGGCTGGACGGCATCCGCCTGCGCCGCCGCCAGTACTACACCATGCCCAACTTCCGCCAGTACGAGAACCGCACCGGCCACATCCTGGTGCAGTGGTCGCTGGGCAGCCCCCTGCACTTCGCCGGCTGGCATTGCTCCTGGTGCTTCACGCCCGAGGGCATCTACTTCAAGCTCGTGTCCGCCCAGAACGGCGACTTCCCCCGCTGGGGCGACTACGAGGACAAGCGGGACCTCAATTACATCCGGAGCCTGATCCGCACGGGCGGCTGGTTCGACGGCACGCGGCAGGAGTACCCGCCGGCCGACCCCAGCGAACACATGTACGCCCCTAAGTACCTGCTCAGCAACTACGCCCAGTTCCGCTACCTGCTGGACAACCCCTACCGGGAGCCCAAGGGCACAGCGGAAGGTGGGCGGCGGAACAGGGGGCCCGAGGGAAGGCCGCCCGCCAGGGGCAGATCGGATGTGGTCGAAGGCTAAGGCTGCGAGATCTTCAAAGAGCCGGCGGGCGGGGTGGGGGGGTGACGGCAGCCCCTCCCGCTGTTTCCCCGCCTCCCTCTGCCGGCTGCCTGGTTCCCGAGAGGACCGAGCCCTTGGGAACCCAGGGCCAGGCCCGTGAGCTCACAAAGCATCCTTCCTCGTCGGGAGAGGGGAGTCCAGCCCTTCCGTCCACCCAGAGTGCTGTGGCCAGGAGGTGCCAACGGAGAGTGCATGACGGTTACTGGGTAGCCAGGGAGGGCGGGCAGGGTCGGGGAAGGGGACCCAGGAGAAGCTCCCCAGGCCAGCCACGTGGGAGCTGCGGCCCCGGCCGGGGAGAAACCTGCCGTTGGGCCTCCTGGGGCTTTGGACCTGCAGCGGGAAGGTGGGCAGGCTGGGAGGTCCTGGGGCTCTGTAAATGGGTGCATTCGGGAGCAGGAGGAAGAGGGGACAGCAAGGTGGGAGGGATGTAAAGGAGCATCCAGCTGGGAGGAAGCGCAGTGTCCTCAGAAGGGCTGAGCCGGAGGGATCAGAGAGCTCTGCCCGCAGGACACCCCTGCGCTGGATAGCACCCGTGGGGTAGGGCCTGGAGTCTGCCGAAGCCCGGGGAGTCTTGCTTTTGGTTCCAAACCTGGCCTCGACATTCCGTCTTTCTTTTTATACTGTCGTCTTGTGGGCTGCCCGCTCAGCCCTCGCCAAGGCCAAGACTCCAGTTCTCGGGGTGGGATGGGAGCCGGAGGCTGGACCGTCAAGCCGGCCTGCGAGGGGGCCTCGGGGAGGCAGAGGTTCCCCATCACCCCTTCCCACTGGGACCCACAGCCCCAGCCCTCCACCGTCTCTGATAGAGTCACCCTTGTGCCCCTGCTTGGGGCTGGCTGGAGCCAGGAAGGGCCCACAGGCTGCCTGGGACCAGGAAGGACTTTGAGGTCAGTTATGTCATCTCATTCCCCTCAGTTTATCTCATGGGGGCAGGGGATGTATCGGTTAGATTCTAAGCTGCTGCCATTAAGAGGCCCCCAAATACAATGGTTTAAGCAAGACAAGCTTGTTTCTAGCTTAACTGTCCAGAGGGAGATGGTCCAGATCCAGTAGGGCAGCTCTGCTTTTTCCCACATACACACCTTCCAGTTCTGGACAGAGCGGTGGCTTCAGCTCCCACCATCACATGTGCATCCCAGCCTGGGAGAAGCAGAGAAGGGCAAGAGAAGCACATGTCCTTTCCCTTTAAGGGCATGAGCCAGCATGGCACGGTCACTTCCGATCGCATCTCACTGGCCGGGTCTTAGTCACGTGGTCACAAGCAGCTGCAAGGGAAGCTGGGAAAGGGAGTCTTCAGCCACATGCCCAGCCTCAGCTTGAGAGTCCTCTTAGTAAAGGAAGGAGGAGAGCACGGAGACCAGGAGCATCTTCGGCACAGAGGGAGGGGCATGGGGAGAGAGCGTCAGAATGACTGACACAGTCCTAGGATCCTCCTCTCAAGTTCAGAGCTCTTAGACGCACCTGCTCCTGCCCCCATTCGCTGCCAGTCCAGAGCTGGGGGGGGGGGGCAGTGAGAGCCTGCAGTTGAAGGAGGGGGGAGACACCGCCCTCCTGAGGCCCCCACAGGTGTTCACCCAGCCATGCCAGGATGCAGAGCCTGCCTGTGGAGCGGGACATGTTTGTGTGTGCGTGTGTGTATTTATGGGCATGTGTGCATGTTTGGTGTGTACTTGTGTGTGTCTGTATTGGGGTGTCCCTGTAAATAGATGCTTCTGTATGGATGTGGGGGCAGGGCCCAGGCCTCCCCTTCCCCGGGACCTGGAGCCTGTGGCCACAGCCCCTCACAGCTCCCCCAAAGTGACTGAGGCGCAAAGCCCTCGGGGAGCCTAGCAAGCAAGGCTAAAGGGGGATGCGGGGTCTGTCTGTCTGTCTGTCTTTCAGTCCAAGGAATGAGAATCCTCCGGGCCCGAGGGCTGAACGGCTGAGAGCTCACTACCTCCCCGGCCTGTTTTGGTCCCCACCATATCCTTCCATCCCATCCCACCCAGCCTCCAGCCAGGACTGTCTCTGGGGGTCTTGTTGGGGTTTCCTGACGGGCCAGGAGGGGAGGGGGTCTCCTCTGCCTCAGCTCTGTCCAGAGAACTGTCTGGCGTGGGCGTGGTCTGGGGAGCTGGCCGCAGAGCAGCGTCCGGCCGGCAGGCATGAATCAGGTGGCAGGGCCCTATGGCCTCCAGTCTCCCACCCCAAGCAAGTCTTCAGGGTGCCCTGAGGGAAGCCCTCCCTTGGAGTTACAGCAGTCCCCCTAGTCCCTCTTGGATCTGAAAAGTGGCAAAAGAAATCAGGATGTCCCTGTGGCTCTGGGCCAACCCAGACCGGGGCCTGCCTTCCCAGCCACCTCTGCTCACCCCCTGGACAGGCAGTCTCTGGGGGCTCCTGAATCGTGCCTGAGTCCCAGCCCAGGGCCTCCCTCCTGAGGGCTTCCTCACCTCGTGCCCCTGGCACCCTCGGCTGCTATGGGCATGCCCCCTCCCCAGGCTGGCAGGGGTCCCTGGCCTCCAGTTCACCAGCTCCGGGGCAGGGGAAGGAAGAGGGGAGGAGCTCAGATCTGCCAGGACCCACCTTCCCTCTCAGACCCAGAACCCTGTTCGCGGGCACTGCCGAGTGGAGACCTGGCCATTGGGTGGAGACAGCAGCCATCAGTGGAGGGGGGGGCGGGGGGCAAGGCGTGGGGTTGAAGAGTTTCACATATACTCACATTCATACACTGGGAATTCTGGGGGGTGGGGGGTGGGGGGGTGGGCAGGGGAGCCCCGGGCCACTCCCCCAGTATGAAAGGAAACCAAACTGTGAATGTGTGAGGGCGGGCGCACTGCTGGCCCTGTTGCCATAACCAGGTGTCTTTCCCTGGGAACCACTGGCCCTATGACCTCTAGACTCAGGAGGCTCAGCCGGCCCACAGGTCATGTCCATTCCCAGGGGCAGGTGTGGGAGAGCTTTGGGGGCAAAGGTGACGGTTGGGGAGGGGATACAGGACTTCCCCAAGCAGAAGGCAAGGCCCTGGGAAATGTATAATTTAAGGACGCCAATGATAATAGTATTATTTTTTTTGTAAGGGAAAATCAATATGTACATTCTGAAATCATTTTCTCTGTAAATGGTTGGATTTCATTTCACCCTTAAAGGGATGCTTAAAGGAAAAGATAATATTAATAATAAAAACAGCTACAAAGTCTGAAAGGTGCGCGTGCGGGTCCAGTTTGGGGGTGCTCTGGGTCAGGGAGGGGTGCGAGGGGGTGGCTCAGGTCTTCCTAAAAACTTCCTCGCCGCCAGCGCCGGGCCCACGGGGTGTGAGCCTCCCCACAGACGGACGGACGCTGGGCAGGAGGGGGGCGTGCCGAGCCCCGCACCGAGGAATGCACACACAGGTGCACGCACCCACGCACAACCAGGGGCGCATCCTCCCCTTCCCCACCCCCACCTGGTGGAACCAGCTGGAAGGAGGGGCGCAGAAAGACGAGGTAGGTCCAGGACTGGCCACGCCCCCCCCCCAGGGTGGACCTGTACCTCGCCGAGCGCCAGATGAAGGTTCTGGTGTCTACCCCCAAAGGAGAGCGGTTCTCAGTCCTGACCTCAGGGCGTCCGGACAAACCCTCCCGCTTCAGTGTTCTTCCCCTTTTTGCCTGTTACAGGTTGTTTCCTTCTTTCTTTCTTTTTCTTTTTCTCTTTCTTCCTTCCTTCCTTTTTCTTTTTCTCTTTCTTTTCTTCCTTCCTTCCTTTCCTTCCCTTCTTTCCCTTTCTCTTTCTTTCTTTCTTTCTTTCTTTCTTTCTTTCTTTCTTTCTTTCTTTCTTTCTTTCTTCTTTTTCTTTCAGGATTTTTAAAAAAGTAATCTACACCCAATGTGGGGCTCGAACCTACCACCCCAAGATCAAGATTCGCAAGTTCCACCCACTAAGCCATTCAGGTGCTCCCTGTCACAGGTTCTAAGGTCACACAGCCACTTGGTGGCAGGAGAGGGACCACACCTGGATTCCCGGCACTGGTCCTGTCGCCAGCCCTTTGGAGCACGTGAAGACGGCACTGTCTCTCCCATGGACTTGTGCTCAGATGGTGCCTGGAGCCAGGGAATGCGGGGGCCTTTCTGGAGGCTTCCATCAAGCCCATGGACGATGGTATCGTCCTCGGGAAGGAACCCTCTGGGTATTTTCCAAGGAGAGTCTCAGATGGTGAAGGCAGGCACACTTTGAACTCTGCCTCAGTCCCCCGTGGGGTGGCCTCCCTGTTAGATGGGGAGACGGAGGCTGGAGACAGGGAGGAGAGACAGAAGTGTCGGTGGCCACAGCAGGGGCTAATGATGTCCCCTGAGCAGCCACAAGGTGCGCAGGGTGTCACATGCATAACTCAGATACGTGGCCTCCAGCCGTGCTGCCAATGCCCAGGAAGGCACCTGCTGCAGGTGCTGGCGGGGTTGGGGGTGGGTGGGGAGTGTAATTCCACAGGCTTGGGGGAGAGTGGAGGAGATACAGACATCCCACCTAGCCAAAAGGGGGTGACGGTAACCCCTCTCCACTTGAGATCAAGTGTATAACCCTTAAATCATGTCCCAGAATGAATCGTCCTCATCATAGACTTTTACAGACGTTATTTATTAAGTGCCTATTCTGTGCCAGGCTCTGGGCTAAGAGATCTCCCTCCCCATCACTCCCATTTTACAGCTGTGGGGAGGGAGGCTTGGGTACATTAAGGCAGTGAATGCCACACGCCCCTCCCTGTGTCAGCGTCCGTGGCGGGGGGGGGGGGGGAGGAAGATGAAGGCAGGAGGCCTGAGGATGCTCGTGACGTTCCACACTGATGTTCAAACACCATCCGAGCTCCTAATCAAGCCAGGCGTGGTGCCGGGTGAGGGGACGCCGAGCGAAGGCAGTCCCTGCTGTCAAGAGGATTACGGACAGTGGGAAACACCAACAGGTAAGCGCCACGTCAGTGCGGTGAGGTGAGGGCTGGCGTGAAGTCGTCAGAGCCGAGGAAGCCGGCTGTGAGCGGCTGTGCACATCAGATACGACTGTCTTCCTCCACGGGCCATCCAGGGAGCTGGATGTACTGTTCTGGCAGGCTCCGCGGCCTTGGAGGGGACGCCTATTCTCTCCAGACGCAATCTGCTTATAAAAATGGTCCATAGAGAGCTTTACTGCATCTAGAGGACAACATAAAAGACAGGGAACTGGTTTACAACCTGTAAAGCTCCATCAGGATGGGGGAGACCAGAGCAAGCCCGATGACTGGGTAACAGCAACCACTGAAGTGCTTCTAGAGTTGCCCTCCAGCTCGGGGCTTGAGCTGTGGGCAGTTGAAACTCCCAAGCCCTGGGGCGCCTGGGTGGTTCAGTCCAACTTGACCTCGACTCAGGTCATGATCTCCTGGTTTGTGGGTTTGAGCCCTACGTCGGGCTCTGTGCTGACACTGTGGAGCCTGCTTGGGATTCTCCCTCCTTCTCTCTTCCCTTCCCGCCCTCCCCATCAAAATAAGTAAATAAACTTAAAAACAAAAACAAAAACAGGGGCGCCTGGGTGGCTCAGTTGGTTAAGTGTCTGACTCTGGCTCCGGTCATGATCTTGTGGTTTGTGAGTTCGAGCCCCGTGTCCGGCTCGGTGCTGACAGCTCGGAGCCTGGAGCCTGCCTCAGATTCTGTGTCTCCCTCACTCTCTGCCCCTCCCCTACTCACAATCTGCCTCTCTCTCTCTCTCTCAAATAAATAAACATTAAAAAACAAAAACAAACCCTGAAGGCCTGACATCCTGGAGCCCACTGGGAGTCCCCACCTGGGCACCCCACATCATGGAACATCCACGCATCTGTGGTTACCATTCACAGCAGTGAAAAGCCTTCCCCTGGGGCCAGCTCTCTGGCCAGCATCCTCGACCCCTCCTGTGCTGTTCTAGTGAATTCCCAGACACTCAGTTATAGCAGGAAACTAATGCTTTTAAATTACAATAATTTTTTTAAGTTTCATTTTGTGGTTTACTCCATCAAATATTTACTGCTTCAACACAAACCACCCTGAAATCTAACACAACAATTGATTCGCTGACGGTTCCACAATTCGATCTAGGCTCAACTGAACGGTTCTTCTGCCTGGCAGCGCGTGGGCAGCTGCTTCAAGGATGTGCCCACCTGCTCAGGCCTGACCTGGATTATTGGTGTGACAGAGGAAGGGATAATTCACAAAAGAATGAGCCTGTCAGCCAGTCAGTGCTTATGCAGGAGACACACAGGGCTTAACACAAACAGGCCCCCTGCCTCCTGCCATAAAAACATTGCTTGAATCCCACCTCAGGGAAGCATCACACAAATTCAAGTGGAGGGACAATCCGCCCGCAAACCTGACCTCCCTCTCGTATGCTCCTTGTTTCCTGCGTTTGTAGGAAAAGTCCGACCCTACATCGGTACCACAAACCACCTCTCGGACACCTATCCTAGACTGCTGAAAGCTACCGCGGCAAACCATCAACAGTGGCACAAGTCCTTCCACCGGGGCCCCGGCGTGTGGCCTCATTGTTCCCGTCATCTCGGCCGCCCAACGTGTTGTGTGAGCCCAGCCAAGACCAGAAGAGCTTCCCAGCCCAGTTTAACCTAAACATAAATCCAGTCTCGTGAGCTCAATTGCTTTAGCCACCGGGGGTGGTTTGTTACGCAGCCTGATTGTGGCCATAGGTGACTGACGCAGTTGGCTTTCAGTTAATGACGAAAGCCCGACCCAAACGAGGCAAGCAGCGGGGTTTATTGGCTCGCTGACATGTTAGTTTAGTAACAAGAAAGGCTTCAGGTACAGCTGGAGGTGGAGCTCACTCCCACACTGTCGTCCAGCTCTCTCTGTGGCTCGGCTCAGCTCCACTTCCCATCCTGTGTTGTCCCTATTGTCCGACAGCCTTAAAACCCTCATGCCCAGGGGCGCCTGGGTGGCGCAGTCGGTTAAGCGTCCGACTTCAGCCAGGTCACGATCTCGCGAGTTCGAGCCCCGCGTCGGGCTCTGGGCTGATGGCTCGGAGCCTGGAGCCTGTTTCCGATTCTGTGTCTCCCTCTCTCTCTGCCCCTCCCCCGTTCATGCTCTGTCTCTCTCTGTCCCAAAAATAAATAAAACGTTGAAAAAAAAATTAAAAAAAACAAAAACAAAAACAAAAAACCCTCATGCCTGCAAGATGGCTGCAGCAGCTCCAGGCCTCGTGGCATCCCATCTTGGGTACTTAGCACAGAAGAAATAGAGCTCCTCTCCCCTAAAAGTCCCGGGCCTGCAGGCCATTGACTTGGATAAAGTCATGTGATCATCCCGGGGCCAATCGGTGAGACTGGAGAGGGGCTGGGCGGGCTATGCTCATTAGCCTTCTTCGACCAGAGGAAGGAGGATGCCCAAAAGAAATGGGGGGCATCAAGGTCACCACTGGCACAACCTTAGTTGCCTCCATCAGGTCTTTCACCGGCCCCTGGCCAAGTCGGTCTCCCGCATCCTCATCTGTGAAATAAAGACCTTCATGGGACAGACTCTAGAGCGGTTGTGAGGGCACTCAGAACTTGGAACAGAGCCTGGAGAATCGGGAGAGCTTCAAAAGTGGGAGCGGTCATCATCAGGACTCTGGCCGCACCCCCCATTTCCTCACGTGGTGCACCTGACACACGGGTCACGCATCCCTTCTCCACACCCCCTTCCTCAGCCGCTGTGACTTCCTCTACCTCCTTCTTGATGTTCCCTCTCGGGTGCCTTCCTGGCATCCTTTTACCCCATGCGCCCCTTCAATAAGGGGGCTCCCCAGGGCCTCATCCTGGGCCCACTGCTCTGCCTACTGTTCTGGACTCCTGCAGAGGTAGGGCTGGCCCAGCCTCTCCAGAGTCCTCCCCAGTGAGCATCCAGCCCGTGGATCCAACTGCTCGTTAGATGAGTCCCCAAGGTGTCAAGGTCACCTCAAACGAAAAGCAGCTCCAGAGAGCTGGGCACACAGTAGGCACTCGGTAAATGCTGGCTGCAGCGGACATTTACGGTTCCTCTTCTTGGCATCTCTTCCTACCAGAATTTCTCGATCGTGTGCTTTGGTGGGGATTGACACGGACACACGTGCACACTCACACATGCACACACCCAGCTCCTAAGGTAGCCCTGAAAGGCTCCGCCAGTTTGTACAACCCACTGCCTGGTCAGGGCGATTACTTTAGGGATGGACGAGTGGCCCAATCCAGACTAGTGATACAGAAGAAAAAAAAACTGCTGGAAGCTTCTGGAAAAGAAGTTCTTTTCTTCAAGGATGATGGGAGGGGCGCCTGCGTGGCTCCGTCGGTTGAGCGTCCGACTTCGGCTCAGGTCATGTTCTCATGGTTCGTGAGTTCGAGCCCTGCATCGGGCTGGCCGCTGTCAGCACAGAGCCCGCTTCGAATCCTCTGTCCCCCTGTCCCTCTGCCTGTCCCCCTCTCTCCGCCCGTCCCCTGCTTGCGCTCTCCCCCAAATAAATAACTATTTTTTTTTTTAATTTGATGAGGAAAGGGGAAAGAGCCCTCACCACCAGAAATAAAAGGAGAGGGAGGAGCATACAGCTGATAGCACTGGCTGGTGTGTGGAACCTTCCCTAAAAGCCACACTGTTAGGACTTCTCAATTACACGAGCCAATACATTCCCTTTGTGAAAGACACTTTGAGCTGGGCTTTCTGCTATTTACAGCGGAAAACATTCTAACTCCTCTCAAGAAAACCTTCTTCTCTGAGTTCAAGCACACTGTTCTCTTAGCCCAGAACCTTCTGCCGCCATTTTGTTTCTAACGCTTGCTCACTCTTTCAGGCTCAGGTGTCAGGTTCTCCAGGAAGCCTTTGCTAGGACGGCCCCGCCTCTACCTCCCCACACCCAGATTAGGTGCTGATCCTCTGGGCTCCCATTATGCCTCGGACGTCTCCAGTGCTGCCCTTTCCACATGGTCTTAGGATTGCCTGCTTTTGGGTGTGGTCTCCCACGCTTGGGAGCAAACAGTTCCTAGCACGACTCAACATCTCTTTGGGGAATGAGCAACTAACAGGCGAATGCCACTAATAAGTGGAGGCACTGGGATTTGAACCCAGGACTGTCTCCTACGCTGTCCAACACCCACCAGAGACCCTGCTCCCTGAACACCCCACTCTGCCTGCCCAAGCACTGGGGTCCTGTCACATACAACCTACCATCTGAGGGCAGTAGGTGTTCTATGGCCCAAGCTTCCTCCCCTGAAGGGCCTTGCCCACGGGATTAGCTGTGGCCACGCCTCTTGGCCAAGATTTGCCACTTCCTTTGATATAACACTGGATCAGTCCCCATGCCATAATGAGAACACTCAGCATGTCCCATGCAGCGACCTTTCCGAAGACCCAGGATGCCTCGTGCCAGGCCCCAGATTGGATGCTCTGCCTTCTAGAAGTTCACATGGGACACAGCCAGGCCCTTATCCATGCGACCGCCCATCAACTAGCCAAAAATAGCTGTCTCTGCTCCCTGATCTGCTCTGCCAGCCAGCCCACTGCTGTCCAGTAATGAGACTTTTAGACTCTTTGCCATTTGGTTCTGTAAATACTGGCCAGGGTCTGGGGTGCAGGTTGGTGGTGGGAAAAAGAAACAACATTCTTGAGATTTGTAGGAGGCAGGAAACCTGACTCTGTGATTCCAGCCCATTGTGACAGGGTCCTGGGGCAGAGGCTCCAAAGGGGGTCGCTCAGTTCTAGAACGCTCTTGAGGGACACCTGGGTGGCTCAGTCGGTTAAGCATCCAACTTTGGCTCAGGTTGTGATCTCGCAGTTCGTGAGTTCGAGCCCTGTGCCGGCAGCTCAGAGCCTGGAGCCTGTTTCAGATTCTGTGTCTCCCTCTCTCTCTGCCCCTCCCCTGCTCTCTCTCTCTCTCTCTCAAAAATAAACATTAAAAAAAATTAGAAAGTTCTCGAAGGGTCCCCTCGATCGCCAGCATTTAAAACAACCTGATTAGGATGCTTAGAACCAATTTCATTTTTGCAAATCAGACTCATCTCTCAGGAAGCCGCCATGCTAATGCAGTTAGGTGTGCAACCCCACTCCATGACAGTGAGTTTTTCTAGTCGGTCACCCCTCTTCCCACCCACTGTACCCATGCCACCTCTTCTGCCAGTACTTAACCTTTCAGCTCAACCCTGCACTCGCTCACTGACTGCATGCCGTATGACAGGCCCCAAGGAAGATACAGAAACGGAAAAGACACACTTGCTGCCCTCTAGGAGCTCAAAATCAACTTGCAAATAAGGCCACGGTTTCTCGACTTCGGTGCTAGTGACCTCGTGGCCAGATGATTCTGTGTTGGGGGGCCTGTCCCGATGCATTGCAGGGTGTTAGCAGCATCCCTGGCCCCTACTTACCGGATGAATCCGCTCCCCCGAGTGTGACAACCATGCGTGTCTCCAGACATCGTTAAATGTCCCCTGGAAGCGGAATCAGGCACTTCCCATACGTTACTTCATGTAATCTACATGGTATCTAGGGGGGGTTACGCCTTACCAGCCTGCAAGGTTGTAGGCGTGGGGAGGCTAGGATCCAGGGAGATTAAGGGTATAAATTGCTGAAAGCCACACAGCTCCCCATGGGACTTAGAGGACCAGGGCCTCCACCACCCTTCGCACGGTGCTGTGCTGCCTCCTAGTGGGAGAACCAGGCATGTCCACAACCGGCGGTGCGGGCCGGCCTTCCCTCCTTTCCTTCCTTTCTTTTACCCAACTGGACGCCAGGTGGGATTTCAGAGGGCGTATAAAGCAGACGCCGCAGAATGGAAGGATGTATATACACATACATGTGTGTGTATATATAATAGAATCACAGAACATTGTGAAGAGAAAGGAAAACCGAGACCAGGAAATACACAGAATGATGAAGGCCACGCGAGGGGGACATCCGTGTGGTGAAGGCATGTGGCGCAAAGGGCGACGTGCTCTTCTCCCCCTTCGGCAGACGAGGAAAGGAAGGTTCCAGAGCCTGCACAGGACGTGGCGGAGCCCGGAAGGTGAACACCTCTGGAGCGTCTGTTCCCTACCTGGCGGGGCTGGGTGTGACTTCTGCTGGGGCCCCGTGGCGCTCACCGGATCCTGCTGAGCTGTACTGACACGGCGGGCGCGTAACAGCTCATCCCTCCTCGGGCGGCCGGCTCCCAGCCCCACTTGCGTCAGTAGTGGTGGCTGACGTTGATATCCACCCACCAGCACGTCCCCAGTCAGGCCCCAGAGACCCCCGCACTCTGGCAGACCAGGGCCACCACCTTCCTTAGGGTCCATTCGTCCCCCTCGGAGTCACTGAGGGCAGAGGCCCACCGCGCTGCGTCAGCGGGAGGCTTTGCCGGGTGGCGTCGTCAACACTCTTGGAAGTCCTGAGCATGTTCTTGGTTTCAGCTCATGTCAGGATCTCACAGGTTCGTGGGATCGAGCCCCGTGTCAGGCTCTGTGCTGACAGCAGGGAGCCTGCTTGGGATTCTCTGTCTCCCTCTCTCTGCCCCTTCCCCACTCCCCCATGCACTCTCTCTCTCTCTCTCTCTCTCTCTCTCTCTCTCAAAATAATAAGAAAACATAAAAAAAAAAAGGGGGGGGGTGCCGAGGTGGCTCAGTCAGTTAAGCATCCAATTTCAGCTTTGGTCATGATCTCAGGTTCGTGGGTTCGAGCCCCGTGTTGCGCTTTGTGCTGACAGCTCGGAGCCTGGAGCCTGTTTCAGATCCTGTGTCTCTCTCTGCCCCTCCCCTGCTCGCACTCTTTCTCTCTCTCTGAAAAATAGACATTACAGAACAGTGTTAAAGAAAAAGAACAGGACCAGGCTGTCCTGGGTTTCACCAATCTGGTCCTGGGTTTCACCTCACTGATCTGAGAAGAGGGGCCTCAGGCCTGCCTGTTTCTGCCTGCTCTCCTGGCCGGTTTCCTCCTCTGACCATCCTCGGATGTGAGAATGGCTTTCCCATCACGGCGCCGTATTTAGAGAGGGTCCTCCCATCCTCCCGCCTGTACCAGCTGTGGAATTGCCGAGACACCTGGGGGAGGAAAGGCTGTTCTGCCAATCAGCCCAGCCCAAGGACATCGGCGGGTCAAGTTCTAAGACTCAAAGGACCAAGAGCATGTGCAAACATCACGACTCCTCCAAACCACACTCAGCGTCATCCCAAGCTCTGCGCAACCTCTGGAGTAGATCTTGTCTTAATTACTGTGTTGCCGTACGTCCCAGACTCTGACCTGGACATCATACCTTGCTCTCCCTTCTCCCTCTTCCAGCCTCCCCCGCCAATCCACCCTCCGGGCAGGGCCACTGCACTGCCAGCCCACACAGGCTGCTGTGCAAACTGTCCAAAGGGATTAGCTGCTCCTTAGCAGAAGAGGGGGCTGGGGAGCCCAACGCTACCAGATGTCTTAAGCATTTAAGCAAACGCGGAAAGCTCTCATAATTTTCTGGGTCTTACAAAGCTCTTTGCGGGGCGAGAACAGTCCCGTACGTACACCTGTTTGCCCCTGGAGGAGACGGAGGCTGTAATCAGCCTGAGTGGTGCTGCCTCATCTGTAAAGTGGGTCACTGGTATCCAGTGGGTCGATGGGCAGAAAGGATGTAAAGGGACACTGGCTGAGATTCACTGAGCGACCGCCCTGGGCTGGACACTGTACTCAGCCTCCCCACCCTTCTCCTACGTTCTGAACCTCACAGAGGTGGTACACGTGGCAAGTGGGGGAGCTGGGAGCTGAGCCCTAAGCCTGCCCATCTGCCAGTCCTGGCCCCCACTCCTGCTGCCTGCCAAGGGGAGGGTATTCCGTGAATGAGCTTACAGTCTCTGTGCCCTTCTCAACACCACCTGGCACTATGTGGGCAGCAAAGATTTCACAGGCTAATGGGGGAATCTCACTCCTGGCCAGGGATATCAGGTTTTGGTCTGGTGAATACAGGATCGATGACATCTGATGACAGCAAACTCCATCGGGAGGGAGGCGGCTCTCTCTGAGAGATTTCCAGGTCCCTGGCAGGCTCACATCCCGGCGCTTCGCTGATCCGTTACGGTTACTGCCAACTCCTCCATTACTCCAGCAGGGCGGGTAAAAGGAGTATCTGCACCCTTACTCCACCCTGGGTCCTCCCCTGGCAAGGTTGGGAGGTGGGGGGGGGGTGGGCTGGGGTGAGCTTTCCGTCTTGTCATTCAGTAGCCATTTCCCTCCCATTCAAAGCACCCAGCATTTATTTTATTTTTTTTTATTTTATTTTTTTATTTTTTATTTTTTTTGTTATCTGTTTTTTTTTATATGAAATTTATTGACAAATTGGTTTCCATACAACACCCAGTGCTCATCCCAAAAGGTGCCCTCCTCAATACCCATCACCCACCCTCTCCTCCCTCCCACCCCCCATCAACCCTCAGTTTGTTCTCAGTTTTTAAGAGTCTCTTATGCTTTGGCTCTCTCCCACTCTAACCTGTTTTTTTTTTTCCTTCCCCTACCCCATGGGTTCCTGTTAATTTCTCAGGGTCCACATAAGAGTGAAACCATATGGTATCTGTCTTTCTCTGTATGGCTTATTTCACTTAGCATCACACTCTCCAGTTCCATCCACGTTGCTACAAAAGGCCATATTTCATTTTTTCTCATTGCCACGTAGTACTCCATTGTGTATATAAACCACAATTTCTTTATCCATTCATCAGTTGATGGACATTTAGGCTCTTTCCATAATTTGGCTATTGTTGAGAGTGCTGCTATGAACATTGGGGTACAAGTGGCCCTATGCATCAGTACTCCTGTATCCCTTGGATAAATTCCTAGCAGTCAAAGCACCCAGCATTTAAAGAGGGTCTCAATGTTGTGTGCCTTACTACATTGCTGGGCAAAGCAAAGGGCTGGAGGCTGGAAAGACCCAGGCTGCAGGCACTCACCCTCTCTGCCTCCAGCAGGGGAGCCTGGAGCTGCCCTGCGTGCCCCCTCCCCTCCCCACCCCCCTCAGTAAGCAGCATCGGGGAATTCACTCCTTTGAGGGCTCACTCCCTCTGGCACTTCCAACTCCTCTGCCTCAACTGGCTCCTCCCTTCCCCTCCCCAGGCTGGAACGGTACCAGCACACCCCCAGCCCAACCCAACCGCTTTTTCTTCAACTGTCCTCTCATCTCACCCTTTTTCCTGCCAGCAAAGTCACGGTCTCCCTTTCCACCTCCCCAATTACTCTCTATAGCCCCTGGGTTCTCAGTGAACCAGTCTGAGACCAGCACCTAACTGGGCAAACTGGCTGGGGCCCTGGCCTCCGTGGCCACCCTCTCCTCTCCCCAGGCCTCCATGACACCCCCCCGTCTTCTGCAGTGTCCTTTGCTTCCTGGGCCTTGGCTGTCAGCGTCCCCAGGGGCTCCTTGTCCTTGTCTTCTTCCTCCACCCTTGCCTCTAGTCACTTCATCTATCCCGGGACGGTTCAAGCCCCAGAGCGAGTTCAGATCCTAGTCCTGCTGCTTATGGCTCTTTAAGGTCCTGCCTCCTTGGATGTACCTGGCACAGGGACATTCTCATCCTCACACGGCTGTGATGAGGGTTAGGGGGTTGTGCGTGCAAGAGATGTCAGCACACAGGAAGCGTTGGGCTCACTCCTACCTTCCGCTGATGGCTCTCTCAAAGGGGCGCCGAAGTGGCCTGGGGCCCAGCTCCTGCAGGTCTCAGCCTGTCAATCTAGTCCCCGTAAAAGGGCCAGGCAGCTCTTTCTACGACGGAAGTCTGATCGTGGCTGGGACTTTCCCCTGCTGTTGGCTCAGGGTCAAATTCCTGGCTGTGGCCTGCCGCCTTCCTCCCCAGCCTCATCTCGGGCCTCTCCTGAGTTCTCTGGCTCTAGTCCTTTGAACTCTGCAATGGGCCGAGACTCCATCCTCTGCCCGGACCACTCCTGCCCCCCTACCATCACCTGGACTCCCTAAGGCCTTAGCCATAGTTTTAATTCTCATTGCAGATACACACTTAATATATACACAGATACACACTGCTTCTCTTTCTCCATCCTAGCATGAGTCAGTTTCAAGGTCTGATTGCTTAGGTACTTTAACGAATCCCCATTTTTGAGTGTAGAAACCAAGGCTCAGAGAGGTTGAGCACGTTGCTGAAGGACACCCAGCGGTCAGGTAGCAGAGCTGGGACTTGAACCCGTGACCGACTCCAGACTAACGGTGCCAGTGCCTGAAGCACGCCTCACCGGCTATCACTTCCTTTCCGAGAAACCTTAGCATGCTCACGGTCCAGCTTTGGGTCTCAACCCTTCGCTTCCGTAGCCAGTGGGTGCTCACCCAACCCTGCTTCTTCACTGGGTCACAGCATCTTCTGGTTCCCAGAGCACCTGTGAAGGCTTCTCTCCTAGCACCTGCGTACCTGTCTGTCTCCACCCCCCAGCCTTCTTGAGGACAGGAACTGCGTGTTTTACATCTGCATCCCCACCTCTAACCCTGGCTCACACTAGGTGCTCACTAAATGCTGAACAATAGACTGCTTGGGAACAACAGTGTTGATTCTCACGGTCACTCAGCAAAAACGTTTTGTTCATTTTGTTCCTGTATCCTGCCTTAGCCCTCTGGGGCCCGGACCCTTGGCCACGGAGGCTTTCCAGGGCTGGAGGGCCCTAGCTTGAGACTCCCCGAATTCCTGCCCTGGAACTGGTGTCCTGGGTTTCCAAAGTCTGTTTGTGATATTCCCACGTCCCTGTCCACTCACGAGAGAGAGAGACACCGACACCTCATGAGAATACAAGCCACCACTTACTGTGTGCTCACCGGGTGTCAGGCTCCCGATGACACCTTGCATGCCCTCTCACATTTAACCCTCAACAGCCCAAGGAGGCAGCTCTTTATCTCTATCTCCAGCTCACAGATGGGGAAAGCAAGACACGCAAAGCTTCAATCACTTGCCCCATGCCCGTCGCCGCCCCACTGCCCCTTTCAAAGGCAACTAGACTTGACTGACCTGACTTGGGGAAATGGTCTCTCTCTCCCAGTCCCTCTACCTTTCTGGAAAATATCCCTTCATCCATTCACTCCGCAATGAAATGTCTACTATTGGTGCGAGTCACGGCTCTGATGAACAAGGGCTTCCCTCTTGCCCTCCATCTGTGACCCTATAACACACCATTTGCCAACATCCAGATGTGTGACTGGGAGTTAGGTCAAAGCTGCAATATCTTAGAGATCCCAGAGGACCCTTTGTCCCATCCACCCGGCAGAGCCCTGACATTTGGGGCAGTGCTCCTTGCCAGGGGTCTCAGACCTACAAAGGAACCATGGATGTGTGCCTGTCCCACTTCTCCAACCCCCCCTCCCCCACCATTGTCACGGGAGCACTGGGAACAGGAATGAGTGCTCTGAGTCTGGAAGTCAAGAAAAGACCCAGAAGAGTCTGGGGAAGCTGATCTGAAAGGCAGGCCCCCCCGGGGGCCTCCCCCCTTCTGTCCTAAAAATAATATTCTGTAGAGCAGGAGGGTCAGGAGGGATACGAAAGGTCACCTAGTCTTCCAGCTGGAAATGTCACCAAATAGATTTATTTGGGTCACAAAATTCTTTCTTTATCGAGCAAAGTAGGGCAGCCTGGAAGAGTGGAAAGAACACACGTTTTGGTGTAAGACAGATATGCGTTCCACCGCGAGCTTCCCAGCTGCCTGGCTCAGTATCAGAGAAATTAGCAAACCTCTCTCAGTCTTGGATTTCTCATCTGTAAGATGGGGATAACGATGCCTACCGAGCAGGGCCACTGGGCCTGGACATAATACAACGTTTGTAAAGTCGTCAGTCCAAATGGCTGGCACACCAGAGGCGCTTCATAAAGGCGGCTGTAAGTGCTGGGGCCGCTGCACTGGAGCGTGAGGGAGACAATTGAGGAGTTTCTTCCTCCAGCCCTGGGGGATCCAGCCCCAGCCTAAGAGCCCAGGCTCCACACCACCATTGGTCCTAAGTCTTAAGCCTCCCTCCTTGAGGCCCCCAACTGGGCCCTCCCTTTCCCGGAAGCCCTAGGGCTCACCGTCCCTCAGTGCTGCGGGGCTCCCCATGTCACAGGGAAGTCTTCCCTCATCTGAGTGGAGACCTTAGGCCTCTGGAAAACAGCCTTCTTCTGGAACACGCGGAACATGCTCCTAACTGAGCTGAAGCAGGGAGGCAGCAGGGTAGTTGCTCAGGCAGAAGCCGGAAGCCACGGTGACCCTTCTCTTCACACCCTACGTGAGCAGTGACTCTAGCTCCAAAGACTTCCAGGATCTGACCACTTCCTCCCTCCACTGCCGCCTCCCCTGGTTTGAGCCCCTGTCCCCCATGGGGTCCTGCAACAGCTTCCCAACCAACCTCCCTGCTTTAGCGCTTGGTGCATTCGGTTCTGCTCAAGCCAGACCGACCCTGCGACAATGGAATTCAGGGAGGGACCCTTTTCACGAAGACGGAGCAGAAAGGGAAGAGGAAAACCCCGGCTCCTCCTAAAGCCGAAGCCGAAGCAAAGGCGTTGAAGGCCGAGAAGGTGGCACGGAATGGTGTCCACAGCCACCAAAAAGGAGAAGGTCCGCATGTCGCCCACTCCGTGTAAAAGAGCAACGCCCTCCCTCCCACCACACTCCCTTCCCTCCATCCTCCCACCTGCAGGAGGGCTCCCAGCTCGCCTCACCACCTGCGTCAGCCCCCACTAGATGACACAACTTGATCCTTCTGTTCCCTGCAACACCAGTGGCAGTGCCCTGCACGTTAGAGACCCCTGAGGAGGACTGGATGCGTGAATCAATGAGTGGATGGTAACTGCTCCTCAACGCCCACCCCCTCCTGCTGGATGCCCCGTTAGTCCCCACAACAGCCCCAGGCGGAGGTTAGGAAACTTGCCAGAGGGCAGAAGTCCTTCAGTGGTGCAACTGGAACTGGGGGTCCCCGGGGGCCTGACTCCCAACGCTCCTTGGCTTCGCCTGGCACCTGGACACGCTGCGGGCAGGGGCCTCACGGATTCCAGAAGGTGTGGGTCGCGCCCCCAGATCTGGTGAGAGACAAGAGAAGCAAACGGGTACATTAAACAGCAGTGCCCGGCAAATAACTGGTGCCAGTAAATACGATTTGTTGTTGAAAGGGTTAGGAGCCCCAACAGCAGTGTGCAGACATTTCTGTGCGGCCCAAAGGAGGCGCCTGTGCTGGACGCCCGAGGAGGAAGGTGCTGGAAAAGACGTCCGGAGGGAACAACCGCGGTGGACCTTCAAGGGTAGGAGTTTGCCGCGAGCCGAAGGGCCCGCGGAGCAGGAAGAGCCCCGAGGGGTGAAAAGAAAGCGATCTGAGAAAAATGGGACTTGAGGAGCTTTGACAGCCATGACAGAGAATAGTAGTAGTGTCAGACTTCCCCAGGTGTCCCCACGGCCCCAGCCCGAGATCGGCAGTGGGTGCTGGGGTCTGACCTGACCGCCTGACAGGTTACGAGGCTGGCAGCGGGTGGGGGTCGGCCCGACGCAGCCCGGTCGCTGGACGGCGAGGCCACCCGGGTGCCAGTCCGCCGCCCCACTCCCGCCCACGGCGCGGTCGCTCTCCGGGTGGGCGGGGCCCGAACGGACTCTGCAGACCGGTCCCCGGGGGACGTCACGCAAGGAGGCGGGACCGAACCCGCCTGAGGGGGCGTGGCCCGACGAGGCTCCTGGCCCCGCCCCGAGAGAGGCCTCGGCCGCGAAGAACGGAAGTCCTTCCGCCTCCGCCCGCCCCCACGCTCCCTTCAGTCCCTCCCCTCAGCTCCGTGCGCAAGGTCGTGTCCCGGAAGTGAAGGGGCCATGTTGGTGGGTGACCCCGGGAAAGGTACCGGGCGAGAGGCGAATCGCGAGGAGTGGTAGCGCGCGCAGTCCGCGGGTGAGTGCGGGGAGGAGCCGGGGCCCGGGGCTCGCCGAGCCTCTGCGCAGGGCCGCGCTGGCGCCCCCCACCCCAACCCGGCCAGCGGGGGTCTCGCCCAGACCGCTCTAGTGGCCGCGCCCCAGCCTCCGGAGGCCTCCCGGGGCCCCCCCGAGCCGGCCTGCCCCAGCCCAGGCCCTCCCCATCCCGCCTCGGCCCGGCCCCTAGGGTCGAGGCAGGAACTGGGGACCGACCAGGGCTCAGTCGCCCAATCGCGGATCGACCTTGCAGTAACAGCCCTCGCGTGACAATCGCCTCCAACCTCATAAAGCACTTTTCCTGTTGATTTTCTGGGTTCATCTCTCCCATTCCGGGAGGCCCTTGGGGCCGAGGGGAGCTCTTCTACAATTGAGGAAAAAAGGACAGGGACAGTGGCTTTGCTCGAGCTCGCGCAGAAAGTTGGTGAGGCCGACGCTGATGGCTAACTGACTTCGGGCCCAAAGTTCAGATCTTTTTACCAAGTACCTCCCCCATTCGATCTCATTTCTTTATTTTTGAAATAGGGGTGACCATTTCTCCCACATAGGGACTTTGCTTCTTTCATCCAACTTATTTTTTGAGGCCCTTATGTGTGCCAAGCGCTGTGCTGGGAAAGTTTGTAGAGCACCCCTGTCCTACGTGGTAAGGCCCCAGCGAATGGTAATTGTCCTTACAGAGGCAGGCAGAGTTGGGGGCAGGAATGCAGCCCCCCTTTCCAGCTATGTGCCTGTGGGCAAGTTACTTCCCTGTGGGAGCTTCAGTTTCCCCCACTTAAAATGGGGATGAGGACGCTGGGGTTGTTGACAGAATGAGACGCGTAATTCTGTGGAATGTGCCTGAAACATGCCTGATACATAGTAAACCCTCAGTAAGTGTTCACTGTCAACGTTAGGACCCCTGACCACCTCCTAGGTTTCTTCATTTAAATGTAATGGATGACAAAGCATTTTATAAATGACACTCAGTATTTGTGTAAAGGTTCATTGTTACTGAAGGCAGATGGTGGCGGTTCACGCAAAACTGAATCTACTACTTATTGGGCTGGGGGCCACTAGGAATAGCCGGCCGTGATAGCATGCTTCTTTGTAGGCGCCAAGCACTATTCTAGACCCATTTACATACATTAAGTCATTTAATCCTCGTACCAACCGAATGGGCAGAATACAGTCTTGCTCCTCATTGTACAAGTGGAGAACTGAGGTTAGCACAGAGAGGTTAAGAAACTTGCCAGGGTAATCACTGCATCAGCGGTGGTGCCAGGATTCAAGTGTGGCTGAGAGACCTTGCCTTCAACCACTCTAGACCACCCCCCGTAGTGGAATTCTATTAGAGATGCTATATGTGCGTTATCTCATGCAGTTCTCAAAATAACCCCATGTGGTAGGTACTCTTTAACATGTAATGTCATCCGCATTTTTTTTTTTTTTTTTTTACCACCGAGGAACCTGATGCTCAGAAGAGTTAAGTACGTTGCCCGGAATCATATGGCCGGTAAACGGCAGAGCCAGGATTCAAGCCCTGGCCCTTCAGCATAACCTGTACTTTCCCAGAGAGGACACTGGGAGGCTGGGGTCTACTTCTAGCCCTGCCACTAAGTCATAATGTGACCTTGGGATCTCTGAGACCCAGATTAAGAACCCCTGCGTTTTAGATAGTCTCTATATAGACCCTTCTATCGTTAATTCTGATTCTAGGCTTCTGTTTTTTCCCTTCTGTTTGTAGCTTGACGCCCAGCCCCCGCCAGTCCCCCATGGCCCCATGGAGCCGAGAGGCGGTGCTCAGTCTGTACCGGGCCCTGCTGCGCCAGGGTCGAGAGCTTCGCTACACTGATCGAGACTTCTATCTTGCCTCCATCCGCCGTGAGTTCCGGAAAAACCAGAAGCTAGAGGATCCTGAGGCCCGGGAGAGGCAGCTGGAAAAGGGCCTGGTCTTCCTCCACAGCAAATTGGGGGGGATTATTTAGGATCCCCTCCTTTCCCCTCTCCTCCTAATTCCAAGGGAAAGAGTTCAAAGGTGTCTTCATAGACACTCCTGCTCTTTCCCATCCCTACCTCACAGATGCAGTAAGCAGTCTCAGGTAGGTAGACACTTAATCCTATAGGTTTCTTTCTTTCTTTTTCTTTTTTCTTTTTGATGCAGGGGGCCAGGAGAGGGGACAGTTTCTTTTCAGTGACCATAGTCTTTCAGTCATTAGAAATCAATGGAGGAATTAGAGACATTAACAGAAGTAGGTTTCCTTATTGAGAAAAAATAGGCCTTGCGTTTCAAGGCCCGCCAGAAGAAAATTATTGTCACCATTTTATTTCCTGGAACATTTTACTTCTGAAAATGTTACAGAAGATCCTGGTTAAAAGTATTAGAGCTCACTTCCAGGCTGGCTCACTCTCAGTGGATTGCGTTACCTTATGGGTCAAGATCACATTCCCCAGACATGACTATATTCTGTTACAACACGGCCTACAAAGCAAGCATAGTGTGTGTGGACTTCAAGGGACCGTGTCTGGGTTCAAGTCCTGGCTCTGGTGCTAATAGCGGTGGGACTTAGGGCGAATTGCTAGACTTTTCCAAGCTCCCATCTCCTCATTTATAATGGAGAGAACAGTACCTACTTTGTGCGGTCATTTTGAGAATCCAGTGAGACTGCGCACACACAGCACTTGGAACGGTTCTCAGTAGGTGGTAGGTTAGCTCTGTTTACTCCTGATACCAGTGTTAACAAGAAGTCCCTCCATAACCTAGTGATTATATTTAGTTCGGCAACTTTTCCAGAGGGCCTTCTATGGCCCTGGCGTGTTCCGGCAGGCTCTGGGATAAAGGTGAACGATACGGTTCATCGAGGGACTTGGTCTGATGTGGAGATGAACGGAAAGTAATTCCAGGGGGAGCAACTCTGTGCCAGGGGGTCACATAAAGAGCTTAGAGATGGGGACGAGGACGTAATTCTGCCTGAGGAGGGAGGCGGTAGGGGGGGTCATAGGTGGCTATAGAAAAGGGCCGTTTGAGGTCCGCCTCAAATGAGAAATAGAAGCTTGCCATGCAGATGGCCAGGAACGGGCAAATATCGCGGTGGGAACGGTAGTCTGGAAACTTGAGTCTGCTGTGGCGGGCACAGCACGCCTGTGAGGCGAGTGGCCGGAGTTGAGGCCGGGCCGAGTCTGCAAGGAGACTGACCCCCCTGGCGAAGAGATTGTGACATCCGATAGGAGGGGGACGGTCACGGCTCTGGAAAGCAGGGGAATGGCACAGAAGAGGGATCGTGGCCGTGGCCGTGGCCGTGTGGAGAACAAGCTGCCGATGAGAGAGCGGAGGCAGCAAGTCCGGCCGGACGACCCTGAGCGACTGGGGTGGTGGGGCAGCTGCGCTTCCATAGTGTGCGCGGCAGCGGGGCTCGGTGGCCAGTTGGCCGAGGCTGGAGGTGGAGAGAGAAAAACGAAGGATAACTGGGGTATAAGGCTTGCCGGCTGGGCGAGGGTGCTGTTTTCCATAGAGGGGGAAAGCGGGCGGGGGGAGCGGGGAGCCTTATGTAACGGCTTTCGGTTCTCCTCGGCCACTTAGGTTGACTGCAGACTCGCCTTCGGCAGGGGAGGGCCAGGGGAGGGTTGATGCCCGCGGGAGCCTGCCTGCGCCGGGAAGGGTAGCGGATCCGAAAGAGAAATCGTTACTGAGTCCATCTGTTTTCCCTGTGAGTTGGGTTACAGATTGCCTTCACCACCTCCTCAAAAAACCAGAAATCCGCCCCCCCCCCCCCCCGCCCCCGTAGGGTTAACGGCTCATTTGTGCCGCAGATACGATATGATCTATGTGTCAACAGTGCTGGCCCTTGGGACACGGCAGCGAATGTGCCAAAATGCCTCCAAGAAGGTTAAGGTCTTCTGGCTCATAAGATGTGAACGAGGCGGGGTGGCAGGCCTTAGGACTCCTCTGCACTACTCTCCGGCAGACGAGCTCTGGGTTCGGATTCTGGCCGCGCAGCTTACCGACACGATAACCTTGGGCCAGTGACTTAACCTCTGCCTCCGCTTCTTCATCTGTACGTTGGAGGTAACCCTGCGACCCCATGGTGGCGGCGTAAGGATTCGGGAATTAACACGTGTAACGTGCCCGGCACGGTGACTCAGCGAGTGTCAGTTGGCCTCGTGTGCGCTCGAGCCAGACATGTTGAAGTCCTGTGGCTTTCTCAAGTAAGAGAAGTTGAGATTTTCACGGTTCTGTGCGGTCTGCCTCCGAAGCTGCAGGGCCACCGTTCCGCCTCATCCCCGCTCCATCGGGGCAATGAGTATGTCCGTTCCCGTTTTTGTACCTGGGGCGACAGGTTAAATAACTGGCCCGCAAATGCCACCGGCGCTGAGACCTTCCATCCCCAGCCCTGCCTGCCATGTCAGTGCTCCTCCTCCTTCTTTGTCCTCGTCTTTTTAAAAAACGTTTCCATTAGTTTTTAGTGTAGGGCTCAGTAGCAGTAAGAGTATTCACACCGTTGGGGCACTCGCAGGGCTCAGTTGGTTAAGCATCTGACTCGATCTCAGCTCCGGTCACGGTCTCGCGGTTCCTGGGATCAGGTCTCACGTTGGGCTCCGTGCTGACTGTGTGGAGCCTGCTTGGGACTGTCTCTCCCTCTCTCTGCCCCTTCCCTGCTCATGGGCACGTGCTCGCTCTCTCTCTCTCAAAATAAATAAACTTAAAAAAAAAAAAAAAAGAATATTCACATTGTTGCATAACAGATCTCCAAAACGTTTTCATCTTGAAAAACTGAAACTCTAAACCCAGTAACCAACAGTTCTCTTCCTTGATGGCACTGAGGAGCCAGGCTCCCCCACCCCCCACCCCCCTCCCCCTTCCCCGTCATGCCAGGTGGATTCTTGTGTCCTAATAGGCAGGCTAAGTCACAGAACCTGAGTAGACAACGTACGGTAGATAAGCAGTCTCGACTGAAACAAGTTAGGTTTTAGAACAAGAGCTTTTATCTCGCTGTTGAAGCTCATGGACATTCTCTCTTCTCCCTGGTCACCGGTGGCATCACCTGGTCCACATATGGGGGGAGCACACGGCACTAGACAAGGGAGAGCCTTCTCACAAGCTGCCAACTTAATGGTCTGGGTCTGAAGTGTGGAAGAGCATCAGTGTGAGCTTTAGAGGCCATTTCTTAGCTCTATCTCAGAAGGTAGGATGTAACTGAGAGGACAGTCTGGATTGCTGCCTGCCTTCTGGAAGGTGACCTTTTGTCCTGTGAATGGAAATCGTAAAAGACTTCACGATAGCTCGTACTTGTGGGGTACTCTTCCAGTTTATAAAGCGTTCACATTCAGTATTGTTGTAGATGTTTTTTCCTCACTACACAACCTTCTGATTCAGGCCACGCGGGGGTAGTTATCCCCTTTTCGTAGCTGGGGTGGTTAAGTAACTCAGCTAATAAGTCAGGGCTCAAAGGCAAGTACTCGTCCTCAGAGTTTCCGGCTTGAGAACTCAGGCTCTTTTCTGTTATGCCACATCACTGCTTCGTTCTTACCAGTCATCAGATGGGCCCTGGGTTAAATGGCCCGGGGAGGCTCCTTCTGGCTTTCACTTGGGTGGAGGACATCCCCTTCTGGTCCTGCTGCCTCACGTTCAAGGAGGTGCCTGCATCCAGTGTTTCTATTATAAACATATCAGTAAAGGTTCTTTTGTTTAAAAGAAAGAAAATGGGTGTGTGGGTGGCTGGGTCAGTTAAGCGTCCAACTCTTGATCTGGGCTCAAGTCTTGATCTTCCAGTTTGTGGGATTGAGCCCCACGTCGGGCTCTGCACTGATACCGTGGAGTCTGCTTGGGATTCCGTGTCTCCTCTCTCTGCCCCTTTCTTGCTCTCTTTCTCAAAAACTAACTAAATAAATAGAAAACACTGGTCATTGTTATGTGTGGGGAACACGTGTGTAAAGTTCTACTCTGTTCTGATTGAATTACTCTGCTTTGGCCAAGTTTGATCTGTGCCATCTCTGTCTCAGTGGCCACTGGAGGGACGATGAGTAGTGTTGTTCCCTGACCCCACCTGTAATGTATAGTTTAACTCTTCCCCTTGGCCTTGCTTGCTCTGTGCAAGTGGGAATGTATTTCATTTGGCCAAGTAGTCTCCCATTATGTCCCTAAGCCCGAAGCTTCTGTTGACCGGAAAAGGTAGAGAAAAGTGCCACCAAAGTTGTGAACTCTGGTTAGGGAAAAATATTTTTGGACTTGACAATGACTCTTAGTTAACTCAGTTGCTGAGTTCCCTTCCCTTCCCTTCCCTTCCCTTTCCCTTCCCCTTCCCTTCCCCTTCCCTTCCCCTTCCCTTCCCTTCCCCTTCCCCTTCCCCTTCCCCTTCCCCTTCCCCTTCCCCTTCCCCTTCCTTCCCTTCCCCTTCCCTTCCCCTTCCCTTCCCCTTCCCTTCCCCTTCCCTTCCCTTTCCCTTCCCTTTCCCTTCCCTTTCCCTTCCCTTCCCTTCCCCTTCCCTTCCCCTCCCCTTCCCCTCCCCTTCCCCTCCCCTTCCCCTCCCCTTCCCCTTCCCCTTCCCCTTCCCCTTCCCCTTCCCCTTCCCTTCCCCTTCCCCTTCCCTTCCCCTTCCCTTCCCAAGGGAGGATAGAGGCAAGGGCCAGAAGAGGTGAAGCCAGCAATACCTAGTTGTAGCAGTATTAGAAAGAAGGTTACTGGGGCGTCTGGGTGGCTCAGTCGGTTAAGCGTCTGACTTTGGCTTATGTCATGATCTTGCGGTTCATGGGTTTGAGCCCCGTGTCGGGCTCTGTGCTGACAGCTCGGAGCCTGGAGCCTGCTTCCGATTCTGTGTCTCCCTCGTTCTCTGCCCTTTCCCCATTCATGCTCTGTCTCTGTCTCAAAACTAAACATTTAAAAAAGAAAGAAAGAAAGAAGGTTACTTACACTGGAAGATGCACCCAGGGATCCTGTCTCTGTCTCCTCCCATCCTGGGCATGTTGGGACCCCGAGTGGTGCACAGCTGGCTTTCCCTGTGTAATTCCTGGGGTGGTGGACGCGGGAGGTCGGAGAGCAGCAGTGGTAAGAGCAGCGCTCAGATCTGCACCGCTTTGCCATCCTTCCTCTGTGTCGGACCCACGGTTCTCACAGGCTTATGTGGGGACGCGGGGAACTTCAGTCAGGATGACTTCATTGTTGCCGGGGAGCAAGTGTGTGCTCCCCTTGCCGGGGCTCTGTACGAGAGGCCGCCTCTTTGGTCTTGAGCCCATGAGCTCCTTTTTAGTTCATTTTTCAAGTGCATTTGGGTAGATGGGTGTGTGTGTGTGTGTGTGTGTGTGTGTGTGTGTTTTCCCAGTTAACAGCCAAGCCTACAGCGTCCTTGGGGTTTACACTCCGTGTCACCGTGCCAGCCTCCCCTGAACTCCTCGTGCCCCCCCGCCACCCGAACACTTTCCCCAAGAAGCAAAGCATTTGTCAAGTGGGAGTGTCCACAGAGTTATTTTTCCCTTTGGACCTTTCTCATGTGTGGACTTGAGGTTATGTCTCCGTGTGCAGTAGTCTGGTCCATGTTGTTACTATTTTTTTAACGGTTTATTTTTTTTGCAGAAAGTAGAGTGGGAAAGTTCGGTGTGGGTAAAGGGTGAACATGATGGTAGGAAAAGCAGCCTAGTAGGAGCTGGAGTCCTGAGTTGTGGAGGCGACTCTGCCACTCCCTGTCTCTGGGACCCCTGGCAGGTCACCTCACTATGTGTGAAGTGACGCCATGGGACTGGATGAGCATCTGCTAACCTAGTCTATTAGGTTAGACCTTCTCAGGTCTCACCTTACAGGAAGTGGTAGCCAAAGGATCAAAACAATCTACGCTACCGTGGTGGGAAGGGAGAGGGAGAGGGTTGAAGTGCATGGTAGGGTAATATAATATAATATAATATAATATAATATAATATAACATAATATAACATAAGAAGGGATTGATGGACACTGAGCTAAGGCTTTCTCTTTTTTTTTTTTTTTTAATTTTTTTTTAATGTTTATTTATTTTTGAGACAGAGAGAGACAGAGCATGAACAGGGGAGGGGCAGAGAGGGAGACACAGAATCGGAAGCAGGCTCCAGGCTCTGAGCCATCAGCCCAGAGCTCGATGCGGGGCTCGAACTCACGGACCGCGAGATCATGACCTGAGCTGAAGTCGGATGCTTAACTGACTGAGCCACCCAGGCGCCCCAAGGCTTTCTCTTTCTACAACCTCAGTAGATTGGTGGAGAGATTTTGTTCACAATGAGCTCGATCCATTCTTCCCCCCCTTGCATATGCAGATATGTCATGGGGCGTGGTATCTCTCCCTTGACCCTAGAGCATGCTGGCTAGAGGCAGGAGGATTTGGGTTGCTGGAATTCATAGAATGCGGTGTCCCTACTGCGGTGTGGCCTGATGGAGGAGGGAGGAGGGGTGGCTCTTGAGTCCCAGGTGGTGATGGCTGTGCTCTGACTTCGTCCTCAGGTGAGAGATGGCAGGCTCTGGTGAGCGCAAAGGCAAGAAGGATGACAATGGCATCGGCACGGCCATTGATTTCGTGCTCTCCAATGCCCGGCTGGTGCTGGGGGTGGGCGGAGCAGCCATGCTGGGCATCGCCACACTGGCAGTTAAGCGGGTAAGTGGGCGCAGCCAGGGCCAGGGGTGGGGGAGGCCGATAAGGCTGCCTCTGTAAAGTGGAGCTGACCTTGAATGAGCCTCGGATACTGCTAATGGGGGCATAACCTGGAAATCTGACATTGTTAGATGAGCCCATAGGAGAACTCAGCAGGTCTACTTCTAGGACTCCGCCCTGAAGAAATTGGTGGCAATACAAATAAGTCTATCCCAGTGAGTAAACAACTACAAATAACCAAAATGCCCTTCCTTAACTCCCCGATTTGAAATAGCAACACTCCCACCACATACACACTTCCTATTTCCCTTTTCTACTTTGTTTTTCTTAACATCTATCTCTGACTGAGTACGTCACATTTAACTTGTTTATTACATATTGCCTGTATCCTTCCACCGCACTGCAGACTCATGCGGGCAGGGATTGGGTCTCTGTGTTTTACTGCTTGACTCTGTGCACCTAGAACAACGCCTGGCATGTAGGAGCCACTCGGTAAATATCCGTTAAATAAATGAATCCGTGTTCAACATTATGGTACGTTCATAAGGTACAATGCTGAATAGTCAGAAAAGGTACATAGTGTTGACCACTGGGTTCCTTTTCAGTGACAGTGGGGAGATGATAAAAAGGATGAGTGAAAAAAATCCAGTTTCGCAAGTATACGTAGAGTAGGATCCTAAGTATATGCCTACATATTTCCCAGCAGGAGCCAGACCAAAATATTAACAGTCGTGTCTGTGTTGTGTCCTTATGGTAGATCTGTTTCTTGTTTGCATCATTTAGTATTTCCTGAGATTTTCTGCACGGAGCACAGTGTTCCATAATCTAGAGTAAAACTAAAGTTATTGAAAAATAGTAGTCCAACCCCCTAGGGCAGAGCTGCTGAGAAGAAGGGAAACGGAGGCAGGAAGCTTCCTATGCCGCGGCCTCTGCTATTTCAGATGTACGATAGGGCGATCAGTGCCCCTACCAGCCCCACCCGCCTGAGCCATTCAGGGAAGAGGAGCTGGGAAGAACCGAACTGGATGGGCTCGCCCCGACTGCTGAATAAAGAAATGAAGACAGGCCTGAGCCGCTCCCTGCAGACCCTTCCCACAGACTCCTCAGCCTTTGACGCAGGTGAGGACAAGGCCCCCGCCCCTCCGGGGCCTCTCTCTGGGTGCTCAGTACCGCCCCCGCTTTCAGCAGACCTTTCTTGAGCGCCCGTGTGCCAGGCACCGCGCTCGCACTTTCGTGCCAGGCCCTCCTTTCCGGGGCCGAGGCAGCTGTGGACTGAGCGAGCGCGGGAAGAGCTCATGTGCCTCTCTCTCTTGCCTTGGCAGATACATTCTGCCCGCCCCGGCCCAAGCCATTGGCCAGGAAGGGCCAGGTAGACTTGAAGAAGTCACGGCTCCGCATGTCCCTGCAGGAGAAACTTCTTACTTACTACCGGAACCGGGCGGCCATCCCTGCTGGCGAGCAGGCTCGGGCCAAGCAAGCTGCCGTGGACATATGTGCCGAGCTCCGGAGCTTCCTGCGGGCCAAGTTGCCGGACATGCCGCTCCGGGACATGTACCTGAGTGGCAGCCTCTATGACGACCTGCAGGTACCGAGGTGGTTCTCACGAAGGGTAGGGTCGGGTGCTGACCAGGATGCTTCTCCGGGGGCGCCTGGGGGGGCTCAGTCAGTTGAGCGTCGGACTTCGGCTCAAGTCACGATCTCACAGTTCGTGAATTCGAGTCCCGAGTCGGGCTCTGTGCTGACAGCGCGGAGCCTGCTTCGGATCCTCTGTCTCCCGCGCCCCGCCCCCGCCCCCCTCCCCGGCTTATGTGCGCACGAGCGCTCTTCACGCTCTCTCTCAAAAAAAATAGTAAAACATTTAAAACAAAAAAAGCCGTTTCTCAAGAGTCCTCTTGGTACAGAAGACCGGTGTCCCAGGCGTGCCAGAAAGACTGAAGTCTTGGGTCTTACTGTTTCTGAAGTCCACCTGCCGCCGTAGCCCTTGTCGTGTCTTCCTTAACCCTTTCTGTTTTTTTGTTTTTTTGTTTTTTTCTTTTTTTCTTTTTCTTATTCTGACAGACCGGGGTTCAAATCCTTGCTCTGAACGAATTCGTCGTTTCCTTTATTGATGGGGGAATACAAGATGGTGGGACCTGTGTTTGGGGAAAGTTCTCTCTTGGGCAGATTAGATCCCTCAAAACCTTTTTAATTGTGCTCCAACAGGTGGTGACAGCTGACCACATCCAACTCATCGTGCCCCTGGTGCTGGAGCAGAACCTGTGGTCGTGTATCCCTGGTGAGGACACCATCATGAATGTCCCCGGCTTCTGCCTGGTTCGCCGTGAGAACCCGGAGTATTTTCCTCGTGGTAGCAGCTACTGGGACCGCTGCGTAGTAGGGGGCTACCTTTCCCCCAAGACGGTGGCAGACACATTTGAGAAGGTAGTGGCTGGCTCCATCAACTGGCCAGCCATAGGGTCCCTCTTGGACTATGTGATCCGACCGGCACCACCCCCAGAAGCCCTGACTTTGGAAGTGCAGTATGAGCGCGACAAACATCTCGTCATTGACTTCCTGCCGTCGGTGACCCTCGGCGACACCGTCTTGGTAGCCAGACCACACCGGCTGGCCCAGTATGACAACCTGTGGCGGCTGAGCCTGCGGCCCGCAGAGACGGCACGCCTGCGGGCTCTGGACCAGGCCGACTCGGGCTGCCGATCTCTGTGCCTCAAGATCCTCAAGGCCATATGCAAGTCCACTCCGGCTCTGGGCCACCTCACTGCCAGCCAGCTCACCAACGTCATCCTCCACTTGGCCCAGGAGGAGGCTGACTGGTCTCCAGATATGTTGGCCGACCGATTCTTGCAGGCCTTGAGGGGACTCATCAGCTACCTAGAGGCCGGAGTCCTGCCCAGTGCCCTGAACCCCAAGGTGAACCTGTTTGCAGAGCTCACTCCTGAAGAAATAGATGAATTGGGATATACTCTCTATTGCTCCTTGTCTGAGCCGGAGGTGCTGCTGCACACGTAGGGCAGGTGAAGGCCAAAGTGGACGTCAGGCGGTCAGACCCTGGCTTCTCCGTTAGAAACACGTGGCTGCACAGCTGGTGCCTCACAGGGTCCCTAGGTGCCTCCTATCTTGCTGGTCATCACCCCGGTCACTTCATGCTGATTAGAATGCCGTCTCTTTGCCTCTCTTCTCACCCAGCCCTTTCTATTTTTGTTACCAAACACTGTGCTCCTACTCCTCCCCGCCCCCTTGCTCCAGGCTGACTTTTCTGGAATGAACTGAGAAGGTGAAGCACTGGCCTGACCTGAGCTGCTGTTTTGCAATTTGGCCCAGGTTTTCTGCCCCTGTCTGCCCTTTGGCCTGTTTTCCTTCCAGTGTCGCCTCTGTCTGTTCCTCTTGTTCACGCCTTCTGTTTTGCTTTTCTCCCTGGAGCATATCTGCCCCGTCAAGATGTTGCCTTTGAGTTGAATGTCACCGAAGAGTTCTGATCTGCACGTTTCCGAGCTGAGCTCTGCAGAGCGAGCGCTCAGACGCTATTTAGAATTTCTGGGGTTAAAACCGGGAGAAGAGCTGGCTCTTGACCCAGGTTCCTGGAGAAGCAGCCCATGCCCCCCACGTCCTGACCAGCTCAGATTCCTAAGTGCTGAGAAGGTCCCTCCTGGGAACACGGTTACTGACCCACGCAGGAGTGAGGCTCAAGATAAACGATGCAAAGTTGCCTGGAGATTGTGTTTTTTAGTGGCCATCTGTGAGGGTGCCGCGGGGGAGCTGGAGGTGGCGAGGAGGGCCTGGGGAGGGTGCGTGTGCCTGGTGTCTAGACCTCCCCTTCGGCTGGTCCAGATCAGCTGCGAGAGCGGAGTGGCAGGAGGACAGGAGGAGGACGAGGGAGGGAAGGGGCTGCCTGCCGGGGCGCCGCCCCCCCTGCGCAAGTGCTGTTGTTCGGCCCCTTCCTTGCTTCTTGCCAATTAGGACGAAGCCTTCGAGGACACAGCTTTGGGGAGGTTGACAGGTGTCTGAACGCTAACTGGAAAATCCAGTCACCAGGCGAGGCTTGGTGACCGAGTTTCTCCCCCATCAGGCCCCGCCCCTCTAGGATGCTGCCTCAGAGCAGGAAGGAGCCCAAAGCCAGCCCTTCCTTCCCCAGCTTCTGCCACAGGAACGTGAGAGCCGAGAGCCGTGCGTGCCGAGCCCCCCAGGCACCGTCGAAGGGCGAGCAGACTTGCGCTGACCTCTTCCCGGTCCTGTCTCAGCCCGCTCCTGGGGAGACTGGTGCTACCTAGGGAGAGAGTTGGTGTATAAAACACGGCGGGGGGGGGGGGGGGGGGGAGGGGGGGTGCAGCTTGCTCCGCCCCCTCTTATTTCCAGCTGCTAAAACTGCGCTGTGTGTATTGCAAAGTATCCTGAGGGTGGGGAGGAGTGTTTAATACACGACGTCTGTGCGTCTTGTGTTGTGCTTTTGTCCTGTCCGTGGCAAGAAGCCAGTAATAATTGTTTCTGATCTGCCCATCCAGTATTTCGTTCTCCCATCAACTTTTATTATTTTTTCTATTCTTCCTACCTCTCCATCGGTGAGATTCTGGTGAAGCTCTCCACAGCTGTCTCGTTCTTTCCCAACGACAGCAGCATGAAATGACTCTAAATAGCATTGAACCCTCAACTACCTTTGAATTTAGGTAGACGGTCCTGTCCCCTTCTGGTCATGGGTTAGGAGGGTGAACTAGGGTCAACCTCGACTCTATTGGGAAAAATTTCCTGCTCCTCTCTATGTATGCAGAGGTTCCTTAAAGTGGCTCAGCTCTTTCATTTGCATGAAGCTCCTGAGAGAGAATGAAACATAAGCCCGGAACCCTGAGAGAGATTCTCCACCCTGGCTGTTCATCAGAGTCAGATTAGGGTTTAAAGGAAATCGCTGTGCCTGAGTGCTGCCCTCGGTGACTGGCCCGGAGGGGGTGGGGTGGAGCCTGACCTTGGTGGTTCCAGAGCACGGAGCTCGCTCCTCGGATCCATTAGAGGGAAAGGAGAGGGGAGGCTGCAAAAGAGTGGGTTAGTCTTCATTGAGGTGAAGCAGTCGGTTTTCCCAATGTATTACAGAGTCTAGTTTTCTCAAGCTGGCATCTCTGACCAAATTGCATGTAAAGCATTGGAAGGGGAGCTGGAAAGAAACAAAAGATTTTAAAGACTTACGCCCAGATTATCAAAGCCAAGTGTAACTGCCATTTGGTTTTATCTCTTTTCTTAAAGAGCAACACAAGGGCATCTCTCTTAACTGTGTTTCACAAAACCAAAAACCGTGGCTTTCCCATTTCACAAGCAAGAACCACCTGGAAGTCCTCAGAACAAGAAGCAGTGGAAATTCTTGGCCCTGGTCCTAGTGGGTTTGGTGACTGAGACTGGGCAAGCCTTGTAAAACGTGGAAGATTGTCCAGTGTGTTGAGGTTCTTGGATGGAAGAGGACAACATTCTGCACCCCCTCCCGATTGTTTTAATCTTTGGGGAAGGACGTCGTGCCTTTCCCCACCACTCTCCTGCCTATGTACCCAGTAACTCCCACCTTTGCCTGAAGTCATGGCACCAGCTCCTACTTCTCTGGAAATTTTTTTGCACCATTTATGTTAGCAAACCACAGAGTTAGCCTAATGCTTAAAAATAATACTCGTCTCGAAAGCATAATCCATTCCAAAGTATATTTTGATTTTTTTCCCTGGTGCCCCTTCCTGAAAAATGAGTTCAGGATAACAGTATTTTTATGATATGCTTTGTCGTGACTGTTTTCCCCCTTCAAATAAATGATCAAAGTTAACGTTTGGAAAAGCTGTGTCGAGGCCTATGGTCTTTCCTCCTGGGTCTCGGCCCCTGCCGGTCTCCCTGTTCACATCCCAGGTTAGCTGATTTTGCTCCCTTGTACTCCAACTTGAGAACTCCCATGGTTTTGACAAGGAATTAGCTTCATGATCACAATCTCCTGGAGAGGCCCCAGCGGGGGTTCTGTAAGTAGGGAAAACCTGCATTGTGTTGGAGTCCTCTGCCATAGCCTCTCTTCCTTGAGGCTGTGACCTTGCCTGGAAACTTGTGTTCACAGGGTTTCTTAGTACTCTGCTCTTCCTGCTAAAGGTCCAGGCCAAAGACAATGGTAAGGGACACTTAAGACTCGATCTGTTAGGCTGTGGCCCTTTTAGACACTGCTGGTTGTCAGTGGCCAAAATACTAGGTGAGTTTTTTGTTGTTTTTTTTTAAGTTTATTTTTGAGAGAGCAGAAGCAGGGACAGAGGATCTGAAGTGGGCTCAGCGCTGACAGCAGAGAGCCCCATGCGGGGCTTGAGCTCCTGGGCTGTGAGATCACGACCTGAGCTGAAGTCACACACTTAACCAACTGAGCCACCCGGGTGCCTCCCCAGATGTGGGTTCCGAGGTGGAGTCCAGCGTGTTTACCTTTTCGTTCAGATCACCTTGTAGTCTTTAAATTCTTGGTCCCTGAGGCCAAGTCCACAACTTGCCTTCCAGTCACTTGCCTGCCCTTCAGTAGCAGTTGATACATTCAGCTGGTAGATTTGGGATCAGTCACTGGTCTTTGTGTCCCACCTTGGCTAGGTCCACATAGAAGTAGCTTCGCCCTGAGACCTGGGGAATTGCTGTCTTTTATTCTCCTTGAGGGAGGAAGTAAAGCTGGGGAAAATGATGTCCTTCCACAGCATGGAAAGAAAAAATAAAAATCTCCTTTCCCACAGCGTTGACTTGTGTGTGGTATGAAACATTTTCCTACAGGAGCGGTACTGGTTCTCCATTCTCAGCTAGAACCTCGGACGTGCTTGATCTGGGTCTCCATGATAGAATGGATGGGACAGGTTGCCCCTGGAGCCATTCATCAATGACCTCTGCAGTGTCAAAACTGGGGCAACATTACTTTCTTTAATTCTCAACCTCCTGCCTAGTCATCTGTAAGGAGGCACTGACGGGTCTCCTGAAACGTGCCCCATGGGTTCTTCGGTACACCTTGGAAGACTTGTGTAATGGTTCAGGGATACTTAAGTGCCTTTGCACGTAAGACTAGACTTTATATCTTGACGTTTGTGATTTCTCCAAAGCAATACAAAAACCATACTTTGCAATATGCTTTACATGTACCAGTTGTTGGTTTCATCAACTCAATAAATACTAGTAGTCCTCCGAGGAAGCAGGATGATAAAAGGAAAATGGGGAGTGGGGATTGGGAGGTCAGGATCAGAAGACCTGAGTTCTAATAATAGTAATAACCATTTGTTGAGCATTTATCAGCACTTTGCTCAATGCTTTCCATACATAATCTTACTTCATTCTAAGCATAAAGATACTCATCATTAGCCTCATTTCACAGATGAGGAAACTGGCTCAGCAAGGATAACTTGCGTAACCAAAATGTCTCAGCCACTAAATGGAAGAGCCAGGATCCTTTTGGAGTTGCCTCTAAAATCTGTCTTCTAAGCCCTAACCCGTACTGCCTCCACGGAAAGCTGTGTGGCTTTGGGCCACACACCTCATCGCATTAGTTCGGTTTGCTGTTGTAAAGAAATCGTTGGGCTAGGCTGAATCAAAGCAGTGAATGGACAAGGACAGCGCTCCCCACATTTTTTGACCTCACAGCCTTGCTACAGATAATTCTATGGCCCACCGAAATGGAGGCAGAAACTTAAGGTTTCTGCCCCCACAGGGCCTGACTGGGGAAGGGGACTGGAGGATGGTGAAGAGCTTTCTTGGCACTCTTCGTAGCTCCCCAATAGAGAGCAAAATGCAAGCCCTACCCTGGACCGCTGCTTCCGAACACAGGAACCCTCCTGCCCAAGCGGGCGTGGGTTTTCAAGCTTCTCTCATTAGCGGCATTAGGGGGACTTGCTGAGAAGTGGTTAGGTTACACCGGGCAGTCGCAGAATTGGGCGTTAACTGACAGTGACAGATACCAGTTTAATAAAATCTCTTGGGGCAACTGCATCTGCATAAACCAAAAGAAGTTCCCTTGTGATGGACTGAATACTTTTAATAGAATAGCAAACATTTTAGCAGGTTGGGTAGGTAAAAATACCTTAAACTGGGCTATAGATTATGCATCTTCCCGCCTGGACTTGAGAGTTGACAGTAAGGATGCAGAGTTGGCCCTGTATGGTAGGTGGGCACGAAACATTTGAGATCCCGACCGAGGTCGTCTGCCCTTTCAGCTACTTAAGGCCTTGCATATGGTGGAAATGCACACGAAATGCCACTTCCTTTCCCCTAATTTCATGTAGGGCCTGCAACTGGATGCTAATTCGGAGATTCACTGAGGGGGGCAGGAAGGGGCCACACGAGTTCCGGCCTGTCGTCACCATTGAACGCTCTAGATCGGGGAAGGAGCCGGCGCAGCCACGGGCCGCTACGTGTGCGCAGAGTTGCGGAAGCCACTGCAGCGGGAATTAACCGAGACTGGCCCACCGAGAACAGACTCCAGCAGCGGGAACCTCACTCACCACTCCGCCCCTTCCCGCTCAGACCTGGGCTCTCTCAGTGAGAAGCCCTCCCACCTCGGGCTCAGAGCCAATAGAAAATCGAGATATATATGACTCACCATGTCTAACCAATCAGCTCGAAGCTCGCTCTCCGCCAACATCTCGCGCGACAACCAAGCGGCCTCGAACCTCACAATAAAAGCCTTCCTTGGGCAGAAAGACTTCTCTCCCCGCCCCCGAAGCTAACACCGGAAACGAGGTGTGTCTGAAGAATCCCTCCGCGCTCTCCGGCGCCAGAGGGGAAAGTGACTCTTTGATCTTAGTTGCCGTGTAAAGTAGTGCGCCCTTTTCCTTTCTTGAGACTCTAAAAATAATTCACATTCTTTTCACAGCTACCTTCTGGACATAAAATTCGTAGGTTGGAGATAGTAGGGGCGTCGGAGGGGCGAAAATGAATGGGTAGGAGGCGTGGGTCACGTGACCGGAGCGGAAGGATATGCCCTGTGATGCGTCCTCATAGAGGCAAAGTCTATAAAGGACCCACGGCCGGCGGGCCGCGGCCATTTCTCTCCCTCCCGCCTATAAATGTAGAGCTCCTGTGCGAGTGCGCGTTCTCCCTCCTCCGCTCCCCCGGGTCCGCGGCCGCCATGGCGTATTAGAGGCAGCAGTGCCTGCGGCAGCATTGGCCTTTGCAGCGGCGGCAGCAGCACCAGGCTCTGCAGCGGCACCCCCCAGCGGCTTAAGCCATGGCGTAAGTATCGGGGCCGGGCCGCTCTGGCCGTGCTCCCGCGGGTCGGCGAGGGCATTCGGCTCGCTTGGGCGCGGCCTGCGGCCGGCGGCGTCCCAGAGGGGGAAGCGGTTTTACGAGCGCCCGAGACGCGTGACCCCTGTTTGGGTGTCCCCGAGACGCCGACGCTTCTGGGTTGGGGGAGCGCGCCCCGTCCCCGGGGATAGAAGTCCTCGACGACCCTGGCCTCCGTTTCAGGGGCGCGTCCCCGTCCGGCTCCCAGCAAAACGTGGCAGGAGCCAAGATGGCGGCGGGGCAGGGCGGTGGCGCGGTGTGAGTCATGGGCGGGTGTGGGCGGGGCCGGCGGCCCAGGCCGTATTTGGACTTGAGGATGGCGCGCCTTCCTCTGGCGGCCGGTAGAGGGACGGCCCAGCCCCGAGGGCGTCCATCTTGTGCGGCTTGACCGGGCGGCGAGGAAGGTGGACGCGATGGCTCTGAGGCCACGTGTTCCCGATTCTCTGCTGCCGAGTGGAATTCTAGTTTGGCCAGTCTCCCTCCAGGATGAAAAGATGAAGTTGTGGGACCGGCTGGTCTCTAGTGGGCCTTGGTTTCTGGTTTCTTTTCAGGCTTTTCACGGCATCCAGCAGCAGCGTTGCTGTAACCGACAAAGACCTCTTCGAATCAAGCACATTCCTCGATTCCAGTAAAGTCCCGCGACATGGCCGAGATGATGAGCTTCCTGAGCAGCGAGGTGTTGGGGGGGGACTTGATGTCCCCCTTCGACCAGTCGGGTTTGGGGGCTGAAGTAAGCCTAGGTCTCTTAGACGATTACCTGGAGGTGGCCAAGCACTTCAAACCTCATGGGTTCTCCAGCGACAAGGCTAAGGCGGGCTCCTCCGAATGGCTGGCTGTGGATGGGTTGGTCAGTGCCTCAGACAACGGCAAGGGTGAGTGGGAGTCCTTTGCCTGCCGGTGGGACCTGAGCGTCGGGCTTGCTGCCTTGTGTATCTGACTCCTTTTCGATCTTTTGCAGAGGATGCCTTCTCCGGGACAGATTGGATGGTGGAGAAAATGGATCTGAAGGAGTTTGATTCTGGTTCTCTGTTCAATATAGATGACCTGGAAACCATGCCAGATGAGCTTTTGGCCACTTTGGATGACACGTGTGATCTCTTTGACCCCCTAGTCCAGGAGACGAATAAGGAGCCCCCCCAGACCATGAACCCAATTGGCCATCTCCCAGAAAGTTTACCCAAAACAGACCAGGTTGCCCCTTTTACCTTCCTGCAACCTCTTTCTCTCTTCCCAGGGGCCCTGTCCTCCACTCCAGATCATTCCTTTAGTTTAGAGCTACGCAGTGAGGTGGATATCTCTGAAGGAGATAGAAAGCCAGACTCTACTGCTTACATTCTCATGATCCCTCAGTGCATAAAGGAGGAGGATGCCCCCTCAGATAATGATAGTGGCATCTGTATGAGTCCTGAGTCCTACCTGGGGTCCCCCCAGCATAGCCCCTCGACTTCGAGGGGCTCTCCAAGTAAGAGCCAGCTGTCTCCATGTTCCCTCTGTGGTTCTGCCCACCCCAAACCCTATGATCCTCCTGGAGAGAAAACGGCAGCAAAAGTAAAGGTGGAGAAGTTGGATAAGAAGCTGAAAAAAATGGAGCAGAACAAGACCGCAGCCACTAGGTACCGCCAGAAGAAGAGGGCGGAGCAAGAGGCCCTTACTGGCGAGTGTAAAGAGCTAGAAAAGAAGAACGAGGCTCTGAAAGAGAGGGCAGACTCTCTGGCCAAGGAGATCCAGTATCTGAAAGATTTGATAGAAGAGGTCCGAAAGGCCAGGGAGAAGAAAAGGGTCCCCTAGTTGGGGTTGTCAGTGGAGTATGTGCTTGTACATAGGCTTGTGCTGCAGCTGTGTGTTGTAATAAATTATTTTGTAGTGAAAGTACTTCTGTGAGTTGTGCTTGCTTTCTGATCTCTGGTAAGGCAGCCTTACCGACCTTGGCCTGGCAGTTGTGATCACCCCGGAGGGAGGGATTGGTTCAACCTCGTTGGACTTAGAGCCCCCTGCAGTAGGCTGCTGGGTGTTTTTCTCGTGTGGGGTTCAGGCCAAAGAGCTTTACCCTGAGGGAGCTCGTGGCCAGGAGGTACAGCCTGGCTTCTGCCTCCTGCAGAGTTGTGATCTGTCCTTAAGTGCCCAGATAAGGACTGCCTGAGTCAAAGTTTCTCTTCTTTTACATATCTGTAGAGGCCTCTTCCCAGATCTCAGAGAAATGGGTCTTTGGCTTTTGCTGGGAGTTGAGGACCGACCTGTAGCTTGAAGTTCCTGGCCAGAGCTGGGCTCTAAGGCTGCCAGATGTCGGGACAGTACCAGGAAGCCACACTACGCAACTTGGATTTCTCAAGTCTGAGAAATCATCCTTTGTCTGGAGTCCATCCTGGTCAGGTCACCTCATCTTGTGTGTCTTGTGGGTCTAGCTCTTCAGGGAGGGAGCCTTGGTTTTTATCTCCATGGCAGTGTTTGAGCCCTTAATGTGTATTCTCAGTTCTGTGATAACCCAAAGGGAAACCGGTGCATGAAGGAGCATCAGGCTCTTAAACCTGTTTTGCCCCTTGAGTTTGGAACTGGGTGTGTGTGCAAGGGGAGGGGAGGTCCGTGTTTCCCTGATTTTCCCAACACCTAGTGTTGGAATACGACCAATGACCCAAATGGGAACATTACTCTGAGGCATGGGGTGGGGGCCTGGTACAGGTCTTACACCTTGAGGTGGTAGAGATCCCACAAAGCTGTGGGTCTCTCCCCACAGTTTACTCTGCAGGGACCACCCATCTAGGTATTAGTATCACAGACAAGATCCCATCCCCACCCCCAGCCCCATTTAAGCAGCTTAACTGCAGCTAAATATGTGGGGATTTACTGGTTGAACAGCATCCACTCAGCTTCACACATTGAGGTTACAAAAACTAAGTTCTATTCAAGAATTTTTTTAAAGACCGCAGAGGAGCTTAAACTCAGCAATTGTGAGATCATAACTTAGGCCAAAGTGGGACGGAAGTTGGATGTTCAACCCACTGAGCCACTCAGGCGTCCCTAAAATGCCTGTTTTTTTGTTGTTTTTGTTTTTGTTTTTAAGTTTTTCTTTTAATGTTTGTTTTTGAGAAAGTGTGTGTGAGAGCAGGGGAGGGGCAGAGAGGGACACAGAATCCAAAGCAGGCTCCAGGCTCCCAAGCTTGTCCGCACAGAACCTGATGTGGGGCTCGAATCCACACACTGAGATCGTGACCTAAGCCAAAGTCTGACGCTTAACCGACTGAGCCATCCAGGCGCCCCTAAGATGTCTTAAAAGATTTTTGAGCTGGGTGGCTTGGATAGGTGTCCGACTTGATTTCAGCTCAGGTGGTAATCTCCCAGTTTGTGGGTTTGAGACCCTAATTGGGCTCTGCACTAACAACACAGCTATTTATTTCAAAATAAATAAAACTAAAAAAATTAGATCTTAATCTCCACACCCAACGTGGGGTTTGAATTCCCAACTCTGAGGTCAAGAGTCCACCCAGGCGCCCCCAAAAAGTTTTTCATAAGGATTACCTCTTCCCCACTTCACAGATGTGGGAACCATGACTTAGGGAGGTTGAGTAACATCCCCCGCTACCAGGTGGATTCAAATCCAGGCAGTCTGACTCCACAGAATGTTTTTAAACGGTATGGCTCCGTAATTCCTTGTAGGAAGGATTATAGGGGGACCCCGGACACTTGTCTTAAACTGGGAGTTCAGAGAAAGCGTGTGTGGGTGCTAAGGTGGTGTGCCACAGATCACAAACGTGGAGGCTTTGTTAAGATAACACCCATTGTCCACGTGGATCATCCCTGGTGGCTTTGGGAAGGAGCTGGAGGAGAGTGGGGAGCCTACAGCCATTGCCAAAGGCCCCCACATGAGGACAGCTGTCACCTGTGACCCCTGCTCTATGCCTCACTTCAGCTTTGTGACCTTACAGTTTTTAAATCCGAGACGGGAAATAAGAATCTATGACTACAAGTGCTTCCTTCTATCTACCCCCAACAGTATCTTACGCTTTGTATGACTGGGCAGCTGCCCCAGCCTGGGGCATGTGGGGTGGGACAGGAGGGGGACACGGAGAGTTGAGAGGAGGTGAGAGAGACCACAGCCCTGGAAGTGACCCAGCCACCTTGTCACATCCAGTGCCAGTGAGATCCTCTGTCCTTGGAGACAGTGACCCACTCCCCCATTTGACTGAAGGGAAACCTTTCCCTGGGGTGCCCTGAAGGGCAGTGCAGACTAAAGGCTTAAGGCCAGGATGCTGGGCTATGCCCCTTCCCAGGCCCCTGTAGCTAAAGACTCCTCAAACCACAAAAGACAGGGATGGGGTGGGCAGCAAAGGCCCCTGTAGAGTCTGTAGGCTCAGACCAGGGACCATGCTCGGACTTTGCCCTCCTTCACTCTTTGCTGTGCTCCAGCCATAAGGGCCTTCCTGCATCTTTCTGCTAAGCTCATGCCTCCCTCAGGCCCTTTGCACTTGCTGTAAACTCTGCCTGCAAGATTTTTCCAGAGCTCCTTCCCTCTCTCATGCAGGTCTCATATGTCATCCCAGAGGCCTTCCAAGAGGACTCTGCAAATGTCCCAGCCCCTCTGCCTTAACTGTTATTTTCCATGACCCTACCTATTTCCTATTCCCCAACTACAGTGTAAGTTCTCCGATGGCAGAGATCTTGCTGTCTTGTTCATTTCTGTATTTCCAGGACCCATGACAGTGCCTGGCACGTAATAATGATTACTGCTAATAGTCACTGAGAGTTCTGACGCTTGGCACTGAGAGCTTTGCGGTTATTGGCTCATAATCCTCATTAGGAGCTGTGAGGAGGATCTGATGATCATGCCTTTTTAATTTATTTTTTTAATTTTTTTTTTAACGTTTATTTATTTTTGAGACAGAGAGAGACAGATCATGAACGGGGGAGGGTCAGAGAGAGGGAGACACAGAATCTGAAACAGGCCCCAGGCTCCGAGCTGTCAGCACAGAGCCCGACGCGGGGCTCGAACTCACAGACCGCGAGATCATGACCTTGCCCGAAGCCGGCCGCTCAACCGACTGAGCTACCCAGGCGCCCCAATCGTGCCTTTTTTAATGAGGTGAGGCTGCAGGTGGATGCTGGTCCAGGGGCAGCTGGTATAGACAATGACTGAGGCCTGTACAGATAGGCCACGTGGGGTCTCAGTGCTAGAGGGACCCACACGGAGGGGTGCGGGGCAGGGGGCGGAATTGAGGCCGAATCTAGCCCCAGGGCTGGGCTCTACCGTGGTGCGGTGGGGGTGGGGTGCTCCTGGTTCAGCTCCAAGCCCTCTGCTGCCTGTACCGAGGCAGGAGCCACTCAGCTCTCGGCATTGCCACCTGTTTCGCCCCTAGGATGAGGCCGCAAGTGCTGGAGATCAGGGAACGGCCTTCGTGTTTCTCTGCAACTATTCACGAGCCCCCACCGTGGGCTAGACGTTGTCCTGGATGCCGAGGATTCAGTGGTGAGGAAAACAGACCCAAGTCTCTGCTCTCGTTCTGGTGAGGGAGACCGCCAGTAAGGATAAAACACCTAGTGGCACCTGGCTGGCTCAGTCGGTGGGGCATGCGACTCTTGATCTCAGGGTTTTAAGTTTGAACTCCACACTGGGTGTAGAAATTACTTAAAATCTTAAAGTGAGACATGTGACGCTAGATGGCCGTGGGGCAGGCTGAGTACTCAGGTCGGGGGATCTGCCCGTAAGATGGGTGTTTAGGGAGGCAAAGCTGGCAGGAGATGAGGGAGGGAGTGAGGGACCCAGGGGGTCGGGGGGGAGGGCTGCCTGCAGCGGGGGACAGGCACAGGGTACAGGGCCTAGTAGCCCTGACGGGACTTGAGAGTCTCCTCTGTGTGACCTGGGGAGTCCCTGCAGCAGGAGTGATACACTGGTTGCCATTTCAAGAGGTCCCTCTGATGGCCTGAGAGTGGCAGGTGGGCAGGAAAAGAGGAGGGGGCTGGGGTCAGTACGGGTGAGAGAGGAGAGCTGGTCAGGGCCTGGATAGATTCTGAAGCTCAAGGTAGTCAGCCTCCGACGAGGGGTGTGAGAGAGGGGACTAAATGGCAGCTGAGCAACTGGAAGGGTGGTTTCCGTTTCCCGAGACAGAGAAAACCAGGGGAGGAGCAGGGTTTTCATTTCAGCCCCTGGATGCTGGCAGAGGACGTGTTCAGCCTCGGCGCGCCTCTTTGACATGCAGGTGGGGACGGTGGGGAGACTTAGAGGGCCGGAGACCAGGAGGGAGTCCAGCTGGAGACAGAAAGCCTCCCTCCCACCCCCAGTAGCGGCCCTAGGAGGCAGCACACCCGCACCGGGCACCACACGGCGAGGGGAAGGTGGCTCAGTCTGGTGGGAGGACGGCAGGTGGATGCTTACACGGGGTAGACAGTGACAGCTCCAGGACCAGGACTGTGTGAGGCTGGGTGACCTCAGTGGAAGGAGCAGGGACTCTTGGGTGGGAGGTCACAGCAGGCTGCCTGGAGGGATGGGTGTCTGTCCTGGCCTTCAAAGGATTGGAAAATTGTGGATGTAGATGGGAAGGCACCCCAAGAAAGCCGGCCCAGCAAACTCACGAATGGGCCCATGATAGTAGTGCCACAGTCCCACCTCCCTCTCCAAGAGGGCTCCCTGCCCCGGCTCTGCCAGAGGAAGTCCCCTGATGGGGACCCACCCGGCTCCTGCTGAACCCAGCCCTCTGTCCTCACAAGCTCCGGGCAGGCCTGTGGCTGGGCCCTAGCGAGGCTCCACGTGGCAGTCCTGCCCCACTCCCACCTGGCCCCTGGGCCAACCCTTCCAGTCATCAAGGAGCAGGAAGTGTGGACGGGGCTCAAACAGCCTACCCCACTGTGGAAACCACAGGTAGCCTTGGCTGGGGCCCTCCCCCTGGTCACGTGAGTTCCTGCAACTTTGCTCAGCCTGGTCCCCCTAAACCACGCGAGACACAATTGCTTCCAGGCGCTTTGTATCTGCTCACAATGTCTCAACTGGGGAAGGCCTCCTCCTCTGGGTCTGCAGTCCTGGTGGGAATGTGGCAACTCAGCGTCCTCTTGTTTGAGCCCTGTCCCTTCCTTTTCCAGCTGATGTCAGCCACCGGGTCCTGGAGCTGCACCCCCCCCATCGGTGACTTCTGCACGCACACCCGCCCCCCCCCCCCAACCCACGGTGGCACATCCTCGCTTCCCCAGTGCCTCTACCAGCCTCTCCTGGGCCCTCTGCCACCTCCTGACCACTGGTACCAAAACTGGCCAGGGTGACCGTTAGATCCCAGAGTCCTCTCCTGACCTGCTGGCCCAGAATCTCAGCGGTGAGCACTAGCTTGGTCACTCAGGAGCACGGACACCCACCTCACTAGGGCCACGTGGCCCAGGTGAAACAACTGCCGGAAAGCCCACGGGCAGAGAAGCAGCAGAACCCCGGCTCTCGTGCCTGCAAAGTCCCTGCCGTAGAGCCAGGCCAGTCGCTCGATACCTGGAAACTGGAAACAGGGCACCCGAGGGTGCCTGTGGAACAGTGGGTGTGTCCTTGTCAGCTCCTCTTCCCAGGGAGCGTGAGCACGTGAGTGCTTGCACAGCTGAGCCAGCTTCTTGCCGAGCTGCTGAAAAGATGAAGGGAGGGGGTCTGCAAGGGTATCCAAGTTCGTCTCCCTCTCTCCACATAGGGGTCATTAAAGCTCAGCAGGCAGGAGTGAGAATTTGAATACCCGTCTTCCCCTTCTTTGAAACCAGCTCATTTGAGGAAAAGTGGGTTGATAAGGGTTTGGAGTAACGGCACCCTCCTCTCTGGGCCTCCTGGGTGGATGGTCTGCTTCCTGCTGCTGGGATGAAGGCCACCTGCACACAGGACAGGCTCCAGCTCTGCTTCAGGCAGGTCTGCAGGCCCCCTTCTGTCCCCAGGTAGGATGGAAAGCCAGTTAACAACCAAGAACAGACCCCCGGGGCATGTGTGTGGGGTGTGGAACCCTCTCTCCTCTGGACAGAACCTACTTTGGGTTGGCAGACTGTGGGTCCCCAGCTGGCCCAGCCACAGGGGGCCTCCTGAAGTCCTCTGCTGGACGTGACCTCTGGGGCCCTGTTTGTAGGGCGGAGAGTCAGATGGAGCTGCCCAGGGCATCCAGGGCCCTCTTCCCCACGAGGCCCGCAACCCCTCCACGGAGAGGCTCCTGGACTTCCAGGACTGGTCTCCTCCACCCTGAAGACCCAGCTGGTCGGTACATCCACTCATTCATGCTCAGTCAACACGCATGCGCCTGCCAGGAACGGTCCCCAGCCTGCCCTTTCATGGTGGTGTGGACCCAGCCCCATCTTCCCGCTTGGGCACAGACCTCAGTGTGATGCTCTGTTTCTTGAGCTCACCTTCTGAGTTGCCCCCCAAAAGAGCACAAGCCTTGGGCAACAGGGCAGCTGCACTCCCACTGCCCGAAACCCCGAGTCAGCTGCTATGGGTGCTACTTTTTCTCAAGGGCTCCCTTGTCAGCTGTGGCTGCCACCTTCAGGGGAGGGGGCTCCTCTTGGGCACATCAGCAGATGCTGGGTGAGTTGCTCTCCGCTGCGGGGGAGGGGGCACCTGCACTGGGGCTGGACTGCAGAACTTTTTGAAAAATTTATTTGAGAGAGAGAGAGAGTGGGGGAGAGGGGCAGAGGGAGAGAGACTCTTAAGCAGGCTCCCCATGCTCAGCACGCAGCCCAACACGGGGCTCAATCCCATGACCCTGGGATCATGACCTGAGCTGAGATCAAGAGTCAGAAGCTCAAGAGACTGAGCCACCCCTGCGGCCCCGGACTGGAGGGCTTGTGACCCGGAGCTCTAAGAACCATGGGAGATGGGGACAGGCCCCTTGGTGACAGAAGACTGGGAGACACCACCCGAGGCAGATCAGCAGCACACACGGCTCTCAGGTCCCCGTTTATTAGAGCCCGGAAGCCTGCCCAGCAGCCCTCCTGCTACTCCTAGAGGTGTGGTCCTGGGGGCCTAGTGACTGGCTTCTCCAGAGCAAACAGCCCAGAGGCCCTCCTCGGGCCAAAGCAAAGGAAACAGTCAGACATGTTATCTGGCAGGTAGACGGCCCCCTCCTGCAGAAGTCAGCTGTGCTCTGAGTGCGTATCCTCCCCAGGGCTTCCAGCTCACCGTCTCCTTTCTAGCCACCCTGCCCTGGCTCTAGCCCCCAGGCTTCATTGTGCCAGGCCGGCGGCTTGGCAGGGTCCTGGGGCCAGCAGAGGCTGTGAGGTCAGAGGAGGAGACGGGCTGAGTGCCTTTCCCGCTGCGTCCTCCTGGGAGCCTAGCTGCCGAAGTATTCCTGCTGGAACTTCTGGAAGTCTTCCTCAGTGAACACGGTGCCCTCAGCCTTCTTCTTCTTCTTCGTCTTGGCCACAGGTCGGTCACAGGCCTTGCGGCCCCGGTTCTGGCGCACAATCTAGGAATGTGGGGGAGTCAGGATCCCCGGGTGGTGACTCTTGGCGCATGAGGGACTGCCCCTTGGAGCCGCACAGCCTGGTACAGCTGACCAAGTGCCTTGCTCTCAACGGGCTCTCACGCTGTCCTGGGAGGCGGGGCACACCACTTCCACTTACAGAGAAGCAAACTGGGGCCCACGAGGGGGACAGGGGAGTAAGGCCAGGCCCAGCCTCCCAGCAGCCCTGCTCTGCTCCGCGCTCCGGGCAGGGACTCCCATGGCTCTCCTCGCCCAGGTTCCTCCCCGCGGCCCACCCCTCTGACAAACCTGCTGGGTGACTGACTCAGCCACTGTGCTTCTTGCACTGGTCATAAACTTCAGGTTTACTCCGAGGTAGCTTTGACACTCTCGCTTCTGGAACTCAGCTGTGGAGGGCAGGCGGACAGGAATCATTTCTGATGTACTCCCTTGGGGGCCTCGGGGTCCCCTCCTGATATCTCCTCCCCACCCCCTGTACCAGCCATACCAGAGGCCCTGTGTCCCCTCCCTAGGTTACCCCAACATCCCGGGCTCTCCACACAGATCCCACTGGAAGCCCCCCACTGGCTCCCAGATGCTCAAGTGACTTGTTCAACAAATAAGGCCCGAGCATTTACTGTGTATCAGACACTGTTCTAGGTGCAGGGCATACAGCAGAAAACAGAACGGAACTCCTGCCCTCGTGGAGCTTACGTTCCAGAGCGAAGAGACACGGTACACAAGGTAAACGGTATTTTAGAGCGGGATACGCATCATGAAGAAAAACAGCACAGTAAAGACAAATGAGAAATGCCAAGGGTGGAGGACCGGGATTCTAAATAGGAGGGTCTCGGCAGGCCTCACTGAAGTGACGTTTTAGCAAATGCTGGAGGCAGAGTGTATGGACATCTGGGGAAGAGCATTCTAGGTAGAGGGAACAGGCCGCGCGAAGAACCCGAAGAAGTGTGGTCCATGTGTTCGGAGCACAGAAAATGGCTGGCGTGGGGAGCAGGACACGAAGCTGGAGAGGGGGCAGACCACGCGGGACCTCACTGGGCACCAAGTCTGATGGAAGCCACCAGAGGGTGAGGGGCAGAGGACAGACAGGTCCGACTTACATCACAGGATCACTCTGGCCACTGTGCCGAGAACAAGATTACTGGGTGCGGTGGTGGTGGGGAGGGGGGATGGACGTTAAGAGGTGGTTGAAATAACCCAGGCGAGAGACGACGCAGCTCACACCAAGGTGGCCGTCACAGAGGTTCTTTAGCTTGGTCACTGAGGCTCGAGAGTCCCCTCATCATCAGTTATGCACAGTGACAGGTTGGGGGGACAAGGGCTGGGATAAATAAAGGAGGTGACCTCTGGCACCCTACACGCCTCTTTCACACCAACATCGGTGGCGCTCAAACGCGGCTCACTTTCCTGCCTCCACGCTTTTGTGCATGCGGTTTCCTGCTTGGAATTCACAGCTCTGTCAACAATCACTTGAACATCTTTTATATACCGGGCCCCAGGGGTTCAAAGACACACTAGGAACTCACCAAGCCCTGCCACAGATCAGAATACCCCACCATCCAGCCCACGCCCGTCCCTCCCCACGTCTGTTCGTCTCCTTAAGGGGAATCGTATCCCCCAGGATCCTCTACTACAAACTAGGCTCTGTTCTTGGTGTCTCCCTCTTCCTCCATCCTCCTTGCAGCCAATTCACCACTGAAGCTCATCAATGCTCCCCCCCCCCCCCCAACTGTCCCTGCACCATCGCAGTTGCCCAGGCCACACTGCCTCCCTCTGAACCGAGTAGGGGAGAGCAAATCTCTGGAGACCCACTGCCTGGTTACTACCTGTACCATCTGGACAGGTGTCTGTTTCTGCATCTGAACACTGGGGTAACGACAGTACTGACCTCACAGGGTTGTGCAAGGAATCAAGCGAGCGAACGTTTATTTATACAGGGTTTAGAACAGCACCAGGCCCACAGAATATTAACTGTTTTGTTAGGCGCTCCCACCTCTGACCCTTGTTCACAATGTCATTACCAGACTTCTTTCTTGAAAATTCTCAAAGTAACTAACTTCCTCCAAACTCCGCATGAGCGATTTTCTCTAGAGCACTCTTCCCCCCTCGCCTCGCTCTTACACTCTCCGGGAAGATGCGTTTCGTTCCTCTCCGTATTCCCAGGATCCCGCCCCGCGCCCGGCGCACACCAGGTGTTCCAGAAATGCCTGGCGAAACTTTCAAGCTCGGCCTCAAGCGCTTCCTCCTCCAGGGTGCCGCCCCCCTCCCGAGCTCACCAAGCGCAGACTTGGGCACCTTTCCCTTGGCCGAGTTCCGCAGTTTCTGGGCTTGGGTAGCCTTCGCTTTCCGGGTCCGCTTCACCGGAGCCCCGCTCGGCTTGGCCTGGCCTGGCGCGGCCTGGGGGGCTGCAGGGGAAGAGGGAGAGGCATGCACCCGGGTCGGAGGGCGCGCAGGGTTTCCATCGCACCGGGGCCAAGCCTGGCTGGGATCGTTCCGTACCCTCGGGGATCCAGCCCGCCGGCCCCGCCGCCCCCGCCGCCCCCGCCGCCCCTCCGCCCGCGCTGCACGGCCCCGGCCGGACCCTCCTCACCCTCTGGCGCCCCCAGCAGCTCTAGGCCCCGCCGCAGCAGGGCCGCGGACATAGCTACACTCAGCTCCGCCCACACGCTCACACTACTTCCGCCTTGGCCTCCCTGAGCTTCTCCGCGGAAACTCGAGCGAGAACAGAGGTTCCGGGGTGGGCGGGCGGAAGTGCCCGCCTGCCTTAGGACGCATGCGTTAGGGGTTGCCACTTTACTACTGAGAGGAAATAGGGGCGGGAACCGGAGGCGGGGCCGACTTGCAGAAGGACGCATTTGTTGTCCAATCCCAATCCAACCATCCCTTTGCGCACAAGGCCACGCCTCCTCCCAGAAGCCGTCCTAAACCAGCCCAGGCTGGTTGGTCCAGCCTCCCGCGTCCTGTAGCTCCGTGGTGGGTGAGGTCCGGGGCGGAGCGGAGTGTTCCGACTATATTTTTTCTGAAAAAGGAAAAGTGTGCAAGGGGAGTATTTTTCAGGTACTTCAACCAAAGCAGCATATCTGCCAGGTCGAGTATGGCATGAAAAACTGTCTTCCATTAAGTCAGACGTTAAAAGACATTTGCAAATATGCAAAACCGTATCAGTGTTTTCCCGCGATTTTGTTTTGCTTTGGAAAATACGACTGTTTTCCTTAGAAATATTTACTTAACATAAAGCAGTGAAAAAGAGCATTTCTGACAACGTCACTGGGCCAAGGGTCCCCCACGTCCTTTTATTTGTAACATGTAATGAGTTTGCTCTTGTTTTTTTAAAACAATTTATTTACTAAATTGTAAAAATTAAAAATTTCTCAGTTTTAGTTTCTAATATGATAACTATCAATAGGTATTTACACATGGAAAAGCTGTTTGGGATCCTGATTTTTGTTTGTTTGTTTGTTTGTTTGTTTGTTTTAACAGCAGGCAAAAGTTTAATAAAGTATAAGACCAGAATAGTAGGAAAGCTCTCTTTACAGAGAGGGGACGTTTGAAAGAGAATACCCCTGGGATCCTGAAATTGTTTAAGAGTGTTAAAGACTTCCTGCGACCAGGGTACCCGTGTGGCTCAGCCGGTTAAGCCTCCAACTCCTGGTTCATGGGATGGAACCTGGTTCGTGGGATCAAGCCATGTGGGGCTCTGTGCTGAGAGCGTGGAGTCTGTTTGGGAGTCTCCTCTGTGCCCCTCCTCTGGCTCACACACTCTCTCAAAATTAAAAAAAAAAAAAAAAAAAAAAAAAAAAAAAAAGACTTTGAGACCAAAAAGTTTGAGAACTTCTAGCCTAGACACTACTCTTTTTTTTTTTAATTTTTTTAAATTTAATGTTTGTTTATTTGAGAGAGAGAGAGAGAAAGAGAGTGAGCCGGGAAAAGGCAGAGAGAGGAGGCGACACAGAATTCGACGCAGGCTCCAGGCTGTGAGTGGTCAGCACAGAGCCTGATGCAGGACTCGAACTCATGAATCATGAGATCGTGACCGGAGCTGAAATTGGATGTTTAACCGACTGAGCCACCCAGGCGCCCCAAGATGTTACTCTTCTTACAGTGCCTGTTCACAGCTCCATCTGGGGTGGCTGCGACTAGGTAGCTCCCTGGGTCCCTTTGGTTCCGCATCAGCAGGTGAGCTGAGCAGCAGCGAGCCCAGCACCCCCGCTCAGACTCCACTGGCAGCACCCATCATCCCCACACCGGCTCTCACCTCTCCTGGAGCAGTACCCCCACTGCCTTCCCCCTCTGAGGAGGAGGAGGAGGGGCTGAGGGCCCCGGTGCGGGACCTGGAGGAGAAACTGGAGACCCCGTGGTTGAAACAGGCGGAAGACAAGGCAAAGCTAAAAGAGCTGGAGACACATAAGATCCAGCTGGAGCAGGTGCAGGAATGGAAGAGCGAAATGCAGGAGCAGCAGGCGGTCCTCCAGGAGGCACGGAAGGAAGCCAAGGAGGCACGGGAGGCGAAGGGACGTTACTTCGATGAGCCGGCCGACCCTGCTGATGCCATCGAGGTGGCCACTGTGGACAAGGAGATGGCTGGAGCGGGCTGAGTCCCCGCAGCGGGAGGTGGAGGCATTGAAAGAACTTGTGGACGAGCTCAGCACGGACTTCGAGATCCTCAAGGCTGAGATTGAAGAGAAGGGCTCGGACGGGGCAGCGTCCAGTTACCAGCTCAAGCAGTTTGCGGGGCAGAACGCCCGCCTGAAGGGTGCCCTGGCGAGGGATCTTTCTTCCTCGGTGAAGCAGGAGCACGTGAAACTCCAGAAGCTCGTGGAAAAGAAGAACCAAGAGCTGGAAGCTGTGAGTCACCGGCGGGAGTGTCTGCAGGAGGAGCTGAGCCAGGCAGAGAGCACCAGCGATGAGCTCAGGGAGCACGCGGATGCTGCTCTGGGTGCCGAGGACGTGGTGGAGATGTTAACAGACCGGAACCTGAGTCTAGAAGAGAAAGGGCGAGAGTTGAGAGAGGCCGTGGGGGACTTGGAAGCGACGAACGAGATGATGCACGCCAGACAGAACCGGAGCTGCGGGGGCAGCTGGACGTGGTGGGCGCGGGTTCGGGAAGCCCAGGAGCATGAAGAGGCAGCCCGGGAGTTACTGTTGCAAACCATCGAGAAGTACCGCCAGCTGACCCGCCCACCTTCGGGACGTGAGTCGGGAACCGACAAACCGGCAAGAAGCATCTGTGGGGAGGCAGCAGCAGCTGCGCCCGGAGCCGTACTAGCCCAGTACCTGGCATGCAGAAGGCACTCAGTAAATGAGTGAATTTGGTTTGAGGGCCTTTCGTATGCCCTGTGCTGTTGCGTGGGGGATGGAGGTGACTTCGCTGGACCTTTCTGGATGCACCTCTCTGTCTAACCTCCATCAGCCAGTCCTGGAGGGAGAGAACATCTAAACGGATGTTAATGGCAGCAGACACTATGTCAAGGTGCTGTTCTAAGCGCTTTACCTTTAACTCCTTTCCCTCCCACTGCCCACGACTGACTCTGTGGTAGGAGCAACTGTTTCCCCTGTTTTACAGGTGAGGAAACAGTGGCACAAAGGGGCCGCAGAAGCTGTCCAGGTCACACGTGTTGATGTCTGAGCTGGGAATCAAGATTCGGAGCCTGGCCTGAGTGTGTGCCACAACCCTGCACCAGCCACCCAGGGGAGTAAGTGCTGTGGTGCTGGGGGCGGGGGGGGGGGTGGATTTGGGGGGGGGTGGCTGATGAGCCCACAGGATCAAGAAGCCTCTGGAGAAGGGGAGCTATTCATGTGGGAGGGGGGAGTCCCAGGCAGGAGGACCCCTTAGGGTACATTCTCTGGGACAGGAGTGCCCCCAGAGGAGTGACCGGGGAAGGGTGGTCTAATTGACATCAGACTCCATGAATTTGCCTTAAGGACCGTGGGGGGTCATGGAGCCCAGTTACACTGTCAGACAGGCTCGCTCTTTTCTGTTTCTAAAATAGGTAGGTTGTTTTCTTATGTTTGTGTTTGTTGTCTGTTTCCCCACCTATGCCCCGCAGTAAGCTCCACAAGGGCAGGAATCTTTGTTTTGTTCATGGTTATGGCTCTAGCTCCTGGAACATACAGTAAGCACTCCATAAATGAACCAATCAGATGGATGAGGGTTGAGTGTGGGACGCCTGTGGGAGGCTAGGTAGAGATGAGTAGATGATTGCGGGATGTGTGAGTCTGTCTCTCAGGAGGGCGAAGAACCAAGCTCTGTCGTATTCCTTTCTTCCTCCCAATCTGGGACAGTCAGCACACGGGTGTATTCCAATGTCCCAGCGAACAGGGGCGCTACAGGCCGGTGGTTTCCTATAGCGCCCTCGGTTCAGCGGGCTCTGGAGGGGCCAGACGGCCTCTTTGGCCACTAGGTGGCGCCGCAGGACAGCTTTCTTGCACCACGCGACGCCCGGCGATCCCGGCTGCTGCCGTCCAGGTTCGGGTTTCGGGTTTCGGGGTGGGAGTGTGGGGTCGGGGCACCCTTCGGCCTCAGCTGGTTCTTTGCAGCCAGCACCACATGGCTGCGGCTTCCGGCTGCCTCTGACTCGCGGCCTTCCGAGGCCAGGCTAGACACCCCTCGTGGGCCTGCTGAGGCCCTGGTCAGGTTGGGCCGGGCCACCATCCCCCGGCCCCCCCCCCCCCCCCGCCCCGCCACCTGGTTGGGGGATGGGGAGGGGTTGGGGAGGATGAGACCTAGCTCCGCAAAGGGGTGTACATGGCAGCAGGTGGGCTCTCACTGTTAGGAAGGCTACAGCCACCCTAGGTAGTCCCTTAATGGAGAGTGCCTCAGTTTCCTCATCTGTAAAATGGGATTTAGCCCCTAATATGGTGGGAGTGAGGAGGAACTGGTAAATTAATACGGGTAAGTCACCCAGAGCTGGGACTGGAGGTCAGCACCCAGCCACTGTTTGCAGGGGATATTACAGACATGCACTCCCATTCTGGGCGGGAAGGAGGTGCCCAGGAGGTTGCTGCCTTCCCGTGCCCGACCCTGTCTCCTTCCTCGCCTTCCTGAAACCAGCTTAACCTCACCAGGCCTCAGGGGGACCAAACGCTCAGAGGGAGGTAAGGTGTTCTGCAAGGTCACACGGCATTTAAAGAGCAGAAGCAGGACTAGAACCCAGGTCTCTGAATGCTGAGGAAGAGCGTGTGTGAGTATGTAGGAGTGTGAGTGTGTGCAAGTTTGAGTGTGTGTGTTGGGGGCGCCTGGCATCTTGGGCTTTGCTTTTGCTTCTTTCTTTCCATCTTCCTTCGGGCTCTATGTGTCTCTGTCTCCTTGCCCTGGTCTCTGGTTCTCGTCTTTCTCTCTGTGCCCCCGCCCTCTCTGTCTCAAAGTCCTCTCTCTTTCCATCTCTTCCTCCGTCACCCCCAGCCCCCAAGCTCCTGGCCTCTCTCCACCTTCAAATTGAAAACCCAAATGGAATTTCCAATTGCCTTTTCCGAGTGGTGATTGCCAGTCTCTGTGTGTCCAGCCCTCCCTTCTCTGTGCTGCCTGCCCGGAGTTATTGCTGTCCCTCCTCTCACCTCTGCCTCCCGACTCCTGCCCTCGGTGGCTTTGAAGTGTGTTTACCTGAGAGCTCCAGAGAGAATCCATTTCTGCCCTGTCTGGTTTTCGGTTGATGTGTGAGGGGGCTGCTTTCAGCCTCTGGTCTCCTCTGTCCCTCTCAGAGTCTCTCGGGCTTTCTTTTCTAAAAGGTGATAGCTTTGTCTCATTCCCTCCTGACCACGCTGTCATCAGGCAGTCACTCCTCTTCAGTTTCCCAGATCAAGGGCAGAGCTTGGAGGAGGGGCGTCCCCAGGGGTCGGAGGCAGACGCAGATGCTCCAGGTTCCACAGACTGGACTCACACAACTGTGTGCCTCCGAGCAAGCTACCTTCCGTCTCTGGGCCTGTTGCTTCCTCTGTGAATTGGGCTTTGAGAAGTATTGTCCAGCCCGCCTCCCAGGGCTGAGAGTGGGGAGGGCTTCAGAGCTTCCCGGTTCCTGGGTCCTGAGGTCTGGAGGGAGCTTGAGTTTGAGAGCCAGGCTGTGCAGATTCAAATTCTGGCTTTCCCACTCACTAGCTGTGTGACCTTGTGTAAGTCGCTTAACCTCTCTGTGCTTCGGTTTCCTCATCTGTGAATTGAATATAATAACGGTCCCTACCTTGTAAGTACTGTTGCAGTGAGGACTGAGTGCAAAGAGCTTAGGAAGGAAAACTGGGCACAGAGTAAGTGCCATATGTTTGTAAATAAATGATGGCCTTAGGTGCCAGCAGGGTGCTTGTGGGACCTGTGCCCACATCTGTGTGTAGGGCCTGCACGTGTATGTAGCCACCCGACCTCTGTGCTCTTGTGATCAGCACAAGGGGAGGTTTGACGCTACACAGAGTAATGCTCAAGAGCCCGGAGCCTGCAGGTCTGAGTTCAAATGCAACCTTTGTCACTTACCAGTGTGTGGCCTGGGGAGGCCACGTCACTTCTCTGAGCTTCGTGGGGTTTTTTGGGGGGACTGATGGTACCTCCCTCACAGGTCTGTTGAACCTAGGAGCCTGGCGGTGTGCAGACAGGGAGGTGGTTCCTGGTGAGTGAGGGGCCGGGTGATGTTCACACATTCGTTTTACACTCTTAGCAAATGCCCCTTGGTTTTATGACCCCAAGGTTTTCAGGGTTCAGGGTGGTGGCCCAGATACAGGCCCCAGGGACAGCAGCCCCATCCCGGGGTCCAGGCAGAGGCAGAGTGGATTCTTTTCAGTGATTTGAAAATATGAAATTTTTGGCACGACTGATTTTAAGAACTTAGTAGAGGGGCGCGTGGGTGGCTCTGTCGGTTCAGTGTCCAACTTCGGCTCAGGTCATGATCTCACGGTTTGTGGGTTCGAGCCCTGTGTCGGGCTCTGTGCTGACAGCTCAGAGCCTGGAGCCTGCTTCGGATTCTGTGTCTCCCTCTCCCTCTGTCCCTCCCCCGCTCACATTCTGTCTCTCTCTCTCAAAAATAAATAATAAAACATTAAAAGGGAAAAAACAAAGTTACAGGGAGAGGAAGGGATGAGCTTGGAAGACTCAGGGGAGGACTTGGGTGGCTGTCACCAAGCCGACACCCCTCCCCTAGCCAACTTGTACCCTGAGAACTCCCTAGCAGAGAGAGAGTCAGATGGTGGGGAGTCCCAGAGGCAGAATGAATGGAGCCCAGACTCTTGGGACTTGGCTGTACCGTGAGACCTTGAGTAAGTCCCTTCTCTGCTGGGGGGCGGGGCTTAGGGTCCCCCTGTGCGCAGTGGGTAAATAGTGGGAGGGAGTGTCGGGGCAGGGCTGGGGGGTGGTTTCTGGCTCCCCAGGGAATGGGGAGGGTTTGGTCCTTTCCAGCCTCAGCTTTTTAATTCTAATTACATCTCCATTAAAATGCAAATTTATAGGAAACACAGGATTGGAAGCCCTGTTGTCATGGCAACTGGAGACTGCTGTGGGGGGGGGGGTGGGAACTGGTCTCCATCTCCAGATCCTTCCTGACCAAGCTGGTACCTGTCCGGAGGCCCCCCTCCTCTCCCTCTCAAACTCAGCATCTCACGCACAGCTTGAGGGTCTCCTATGCTGAGGCTAGGTCTTCATGGTAGAGGAGCTGGGTAACTGCATGAATCATTTCCCTTTCTTGGCCTCAGTTTCCCCATCTGTGAATTGGGTCTACCATTATAGGCTTCTCTTGCAGGGTGAATCCTGGGGATTGAGTAAATTACCGTGTAGGAGGACATCAGGGAAAGGGGTCTGCCCTCCGGATGCAGTTCCAGGGTACTTGATGAAGGTACTGGACCCCTCCCCGTGTGGCTCTAGGTGTGCCCTGCCCTGGAGTTCTAGCGTCTGCTCCGTCCGTGAACAAGGAGCCCAAAGATGGTGTGGGGTGACCTTCCAGTGCTGTCCAGGCTCAGTTCTTCAGGCTGATGCTGCCCCGATACTAATCCTGTAGCCATGTGACTTGATACTGTTCTTTTCTTGCAAGGGAGACAGGGATACCTAAACAGTGAGGGGTGTGTGTGGGTCTTTCTGCCCTGACTGAATCTGAAAATAAGGGACAATAAAGAAGGGAAGGAAAAGAGAGCTGGCAAAAGAAGCAGGAAGGGACGAGTGTGTGGAGGAGGAAGGTGTTTCTCTTTTTGCCTCTGCTGCTAAGAAGCTCAGATCGCAGTGTGTGATTATTGCCTTGCTGCGATGTTATTTGTCACATTATCGTCTTACGCTGCTATATTATTCAACTGTAATAAGTGTTCGTTTTAACTTTCTAGTACGTTTAGCTCCTTTCCGTTCCCTAAATTATTTCTGATCTCTTATTGTACGTTTTAAGAAATCCTCTTTAGAAGTAGCTGGGAATATAAATCATAAATGAACAATTATGACAGAGAGACAGAGAACAAGCATGGGTTGTTCTGCACAAGCCTTTCAGCCCCTAACCCTCTGGGTGATTGCGGCCTTATGCTAAGTGCCAGGAGGGGAAGGCTGGGAGTGGTGAGGGGTCTGATGACTGAGTTTGAGGTCTTCGCACGAGGCCGGGGATAACCCGCCCCAGCAAGAACAAAGGTGGGGCTGAAGGGGATGATCTTGGCGGGGCCAGTTGTTGAACAAGATGGCGGCTCAGCGCCCAGAAGAGGCCAGAGAAGGTGCATTAATTCTCTTACGGATCATGACAGGAGAGTGCTGTGTGTTTACACCATCTCCCCCGCTTCTGCCGTGGCTTCTCTTGCAATTAGGCAGGGCCAGTTCTGGCTGATGAAATGTTGGTGGAGGGGATGACGCCACTCTGGGCCTGGCTTGGCTCTCGAAGGCATCCCTTGCGGTCTCCAGCTCATTTTTCTTGCTCCCACCACCTTGGTACAGTGTGCTGTGGGTGGCAGGGCACTATCCAGTTGGACTATGGCACATATAAGCAATAAACTACCGTTCTGTTAAAGTTCTGAGACCGCGCAGGATCTATTTGTTACGGCAGCATGGTCTAGGATACCCTGACGAATACACCTCCTGGTTCCTCTCCTAAGAGTCCCCCCAGGACCTCCCAGGAGGTTGAGCTGAGGCTCTGGGATGACCTGTGTCTGTAAGGGGCGGGCATGGAAGCAGAATCAGGAAGAGGAGGCTTTGTCATGGCTTCAGGGTCCTGTGTCTGCTCCCTCGTGAAAACCCCAGTCGGTCCCTGAGGTCTAGGCTTAAAGAATGAAGAGGACCTTGGGGCCTGGGCCTTGGCCCCTCTACTTCCAAGGCCACGAGCTTGAGGCCTGTGGGTTCCTGGGGCTTCGTCAACCACAGAGGAGGAAACCTGAGGGTCCCAAGATGACTTGTGGGGGGGGGGGCAGAGAGAAGAGCAAGGGTCAGAGGCTGGGGCTTTCTTCCCACCTCTGCTGTCCTTGCTGGCCGCCCAGGACAGTCAGCCCCTTTTAAGCCTCCTTTGCCAACCCAGAGAAAGCATGAAAATGTCCGAATCTGTTCAGCCCACACAGGTGGAGTTGAGGGTGCAGGGGGACAGGGGCTGGGCAGGTGGTAGTCACTTCTCTGGATCTCAGCCCCTGACTGGTGTGTCCTGAGAGGCCACATCTGGGTGAGGAGCCCTGGACCAGGAGTCAGCATGCAGCCAGAGGGGGATGGCAGGATGTCAGAGGAGGAAGCAAAGTTAGAGACTGTACTCAAGACGGGCCAGGTTGGTCCATCCCACCCCGGCCGGTCCAGCCCAGCCGGTGCTCCCCGAGTCTTTGCCCTGTGCCTGCCCTGTGCTGGTCTTTAGAGACGCAGAGAAGCATTCCTCTGTCCCCACCATCAAGGAGTCTGGTGGGAAGCCTGGCCAACAGTGACCCCTGAGTTGGTGTGATGAGGGCTGGCAGGCAGGAGGAAGAGAGGAGGGGAAGGAGGAGGGCAGGACTGGCTACATCTTCGTGGAGCCCAGTGCAAAATAAAAATGAGGGGCCTCTCGTTCAGCAGTTATTAAGACAATAACAGCCAAGCAGTAAACCAAGCAATGCAGCCTTTCTGTGTGCGGGAGGGTTGGAGGGGGACTGTGTGTGACTGCACCAGTCACGCCCCGGTGATGCTGTCCTGCCCGACGGCATGGGGAGCCTTGGGCCTTCAGCTTGGCTGGACAACCCCCACCGCACCCCAGTTACCATGGTGGCTTCCAGCTCCGCCTGTGGGGCCACATGGTCTGCTTCCGAGCCAGCTGGGACTAGAGGCCAGAGACTTGCCCTTGCCTGTGCCTCAGTTTCCTCATCTGCAAAATGGAAAGCATAACAGCACCCACCTTCAAGGGTTGTTGTGGGGATTCTGTGGGCCGATGCTCTGGTTAGGTCTGGAGTCTTGGGCCTGGGGCAGTAATCACTCCACAGATTTAAGTTACAGCCACCACCCCTCCCCCTCCTTCCTTGCTGCGTTTCTCCGCAGCGCTTCGCACTTTCTGGCTACCGAATGTTTTACTTCTTATTCTTATTTGTCTTCTTAATCACAGTCTAGGGACTGCAGGGCTTCTATATACCCTGTTCTCACCTATAGCTGCAGAGCCTCCAATGGTTTCCGCCTCTTAGCAGGTTCAAGCCGGATGTTTGTTGAATGAATGAGTGAATGTCAAACCATTTGTTTAGGTAAATAGTCATTACTGAGCACCCACTCCGTGCCAAAGATCTTCAGGGAATTCAGCCTGGGCGAGGTTTGAGGCACAAAGCGGAGCAGCAGGGTGGCAGTGTGTGTGAGAGGTCGGAAAGCCTGCAGGGGCATGTGGGGGAGCCCACTCAAGGTGGCCACAGACTCCAGGACAGGAAGAGGGGCTGAAAGGCTCAGTCTCAGTTGTCTGGCTGTAACCTGTCCCGGGGAGCTTGCTCTTTAGTGGGAAGAGTGTTCCCTAGCAAGATAGCCCTCAGATTTGGGAAGTTCTCCCTGAAGCTGGGTTGTCTGCCAGATTCTGTGCTCGAGTTCACATCCCCGGAATTGCCCAGAGGGAGGCACAGCCTGGTCTGAGGACAGTGGACCTTGGCAGCCTCGCGCCAAGAAGGAGTCCTAGAACGGCGCACCCCCCCCCCCCCCCCGCCCCTTGCTGGGGCACTGGCAGGGTGGACACCAGCAGGAGATGTCCTAATGCATCCTGGCAGCTGGATTCAACTCCTTTCCTGAGCAACAGGCACGAGGAGGACTGACTGGTGAATCCACTCGCCATGGTTGAGCCATCCGAGGCTGTCTAGCTTCCCTGTGAGCTCAGAGCTCCCCAGGCTCTCCATGGCCTCCTGGGCACTTCCTCCTACTCTTGAATGCCCCACAGACCTCTCAGCCTCCACCTGCCCCAAATGGAGCCTGCTCTCCTCCCCCAAACCTGCTCCTTCTCCCCTTTCTTCTGTCTCACCCCAGCAGGAAACTGGGGTGCCATCCTCCCCTTTTCCTGTAACCTACATGAGAGGAGTCATCTGTCCTGTAGATTCAAACTTCGAAATCACTCTCAGACTCTCCCACCTCTCCACCCCCAGGACCACGCTCCCAGTCCTCCCCAACACTGCCTCCCCTCTGCCACCAGGCTCACCTCCTTCAGATGCGTCCTAGGTCCTAGCGGCAGGAGTTGCTGGGAGGCCCAGTTGGGGAGCAGACAGTGGAGGGTAGTTTTTCCTGCATAGCCGGTAGTCCACATGGGGCCTCCGTGCCTCCTGTGCCTGCCCCTGGGTTGGCAACAATCCTCCTTCCTCATACAAACCAATAGTGTGCTTGGAGCCCCATGGCTTCTGCACAGACAGGCTCACGGACCCCATCAGTCCTGGGAGTAGGGGGCTGGCCTGTGACTCCACCCTAGGTCTGGTCCCAGGATCACCCCTTTTTCTGACTCTGCCCTCCCTTCTCTGCCAGATGACCTCCTCCTGTGTCTCCCCAGGCCTGCTTGCTCCATTGCCTCCCACCTCTTCCCTGGTACTCCTTGGGGGAGGGAGCAGAATGTGGTGGTGAAGGGCATGACTCTGGAGCCAACTGCCTGGGTTCAGATCCTGGCCCCCTTCCCCCCGTATGGGCTGTGTGAGCTTGGACAAGTTACTTAAACTCTCTGTGCCTTAGTTTCCTCATCATATGTGCTTTACGATAATGCCAACCCTGTATGTTGCTGTGAAGGTTAACTGAACACATTCTAAGTGCTTTATGAATGTAGCTATCATGTTTTTGGTGCCCGTTCATTTACAGAGTGCTTTTCCAGTTGGCATCTGGTCCTCACACTTAATCTGTGACACAGGTGTCAGACCCATTTGAGAAATATGGAAAATGGGATCCCTACTTACACAGTGCAGTGGAGAGGCTGGGACTTGGGGGTCAGACCTGGCTGTGATTTCAAGCCATGTCATTTCCTCTGTGTTTTGGGTGGGGGGCTACTCTTTTTGACCCTGTTTCCTGACCTTTATTATTATTATTTTTTTAATATTTGTTTTTGAGGGAGAGACAGACAGACAGACCATGAGTGGGGGAGGGGCAGAGAGAGAGGGTGACAGAGAATCTGAAGCAGGCTCCAGGCTCGGAGCTGTCAGCATAGAGCCCAACATGGGGCTCGAACCCACGAACCGTGAGATCACGACCTGAGCCAAAATTGGACACTTAACCAACTGAGCCACCCAGGCACCCCATGTTTCCTGATCTTTAGATTCAGGGTTATAAGCCTTACTTTGCAGGATTTTGAGAACCTACTCCTTCCTCCCTGCATGACCTTTGGCCAGGTTACTTGTCTCTCAGTGCTTTAGTCTCTGCATCTGGAAAATGGGTCTAGAGCTGTTGGGAAAATGAAACAAGTTAATGTGTGAAAATGCTTAGAAGAGCACCTAGCATATAACAGAGACTCTGTGTTTGCTACTGGTACGATGATTATTATTCGTTGAGGAAATTTGCACATACGCAGAAGATTTCCCAAACATTTCCAGAAGTTTCATCCCTGGCGTGTCAGCATTCTTGGATTAGACACCCCCTAGGGTTCTTTGTCAGAGGTATGTGTGCGTGCATGTGTGTGTGTGTGTGTGTGTGTGTGTGTGTGTGTTAGAGACCCCTATGGGGTTGGGGCTTGTGGGCAGGAGCTTTAAGCCAGACAGAGCACTATTGAGTCCTGGTCATCCCTCTTATCTACGATGTGGCCTTGAGCAAGTCATTTCCTCTCCTTTGAACCTTTATTTCCTCTTTCGCAAAATGCAGAAGGTAAAACTGTGAGCTTAAAGTTAAGTCAGATAAAGTGTCTGACAAGAAAAGACCCTCAAGAGATGATCGCAATAATTATGATACTCCAGTACATGGCAATCCAGAACCAACTCCCTGGCTCTGTGTATGAGGACTGTCTTTTAAAGTACCCGGGCAGGGGGCTTTCCCCTCTGCCCCTTCCTTCCTCCAGGGAAGTTGCCTGACCTCTGCCCAGCATACTGCTTGTCCTAAAGCCCAAGTGTGAAGGATTCTCTGCATGGAAAGTAGGGGGCACATACAGTCCCAAAGGAAAATGGGACCCTGGCTTCTCCTTCTTCTTTCTCTGAAACAGGAAAGGAAATCCTCCCTCCCTCTTGGGAATTACTGAACATTTCCTCAAGACTCCAGCTCAGATCTCCTCAGAGACTCAAATGAATTAAAGATGTAATTAAATTAGGAATTGTTCATTATTTGAAGGCTGGGATCCTCTAGGAGGTGGGGTGATGGAGGAGGGGAGGCGGGGCCATCTTTCTGCCAGGGCTCAAAGATTCTCTCCTGAGGGGTGTGTGTGGCCAAGGCGGGGCCTGGAGGCCCAGGAGAGAGAGCTGGCCTCTTCCCCACTTGTTCCGAGTTCCGTACAGTCCCAGTAAGCTTCAGGATGTCCCCTGTCTCTTTGGACAACCTAGCACAGAGGTCGTCTTTCAGCCTCAGTGTTCCTCTTCCTCTTTGAGCCTCAGTGTTCTCATCTGAAAAATGAAGCCAAGTGGGAAGGGAAGATTTTATTAAACTGTCTTTAAGGCTGCTTTAGGTAGTAAGTTTCTATCTAAGAAATTGGAGCCCTCTCCCTTTGAAGACCTGCACCACACTGCTTGCTCACGGAGTAATTGTGCAGCCCTCCCCACCAGTCCTAGGGTATTTAGCCAGAAATTTCTTAGGCTCAGCTCCCTCATATAGAAGGAAAGGGAGCAAAGTAAATGGGTATGACAGTCTCTGGGGAGCTAGCTGCTGGGGATACTGAGATGAGTGTGATACTTCCTGCCCTGTAGTATCCAGTGGGGAGGCAGAGGAGTTGGGTCTACAAGGAGAAAGTGGGGGAAAGAAAGGCACTTCAGGTGGGGGGAAAGAGCATGTGCAAAGGCTTAGAGGCAGGAGACAGTGTTGGGATGGGGCAAGTGTAACTGGAACATTGGGGGTGGGGCAGGTGTGTGCCAGGGAACTAGGCTCCTTGCCTGGCATGTGATGGGGAGGGAGAGGGTTAGAGCTCTTCCATGTTCCCAGAGGAAAACAAAAATTTCAACATTGTCAGAAATGTGATGTAGCTGTGAGGAGTCCATGAAACATCCAGGCACCTTGGGAAACGGAAGTCACAGCCGTTTGTTCTGACAGTGTGAAAACTCACAGCCTTTTCACTAAGACGGATAATGAAAACACAGGAAAACTAGAAATGCTTTGGTTCAACTCTGCTGAGGATGTGACTCCCAGCCTGCCCAGTTTCCGCCCTCTGGCCTGGATTCGTTTGTGCGTGTCAACACTTGCCCAGACTTGCAGACATCTCACTCCGCCTCGGTTCCTCGTTTTGTCAGCCATCTTTGCTTCCAGTGTTCTTGGTCACTGTGGTTATTTGAGAATGATGTCAAAGAAGAAATCGCTCTCTCTCCCTGAAAACCTCTGGTGGGGGCCACTTCTCTCACAGTCCCTTCTGCCCTGCCTGTCCACCATCACCTCCCCCTCCAACCCTACAGGGCAGCTGGGAGAAGTCTGGGTGGGAGTGGACACAATCCAGGCTGGGGGAGAGGAGATGGGAGGTTCAGCACCGCGGACAGCGACACATGACAGGCTCAGTAGGAGGTGACTCTTTCGGCTTTTGACGGGGCTGGGTGGGTGGCCTTGAATGCTGACTCAGAAGGTCGGGTGCAGGGAGCTAGGTTGGGGGGCTGATGTTGTCAGAGTAGCTCCCTTCGTGCCCAGAGATTATTTTTCCAAAGGAACTCTCTCTCTCCTTTGTTCCCCAAAGCCTTGACCACCCTGTTCCCAGTCCTCCCCCAGCACACACGCCAGGTTCCATTTCTTCCTTGCCCTGCAGGTCTTGGGTGTGCTCTCCCTCCCTCCCTGCCCCACTCTCCCTTCTCCAGCCCCCAGCCTGCCTGTCCCTGGGCACTCAGCCCCACCACCCCAGGCCCTCACCCCTGACTCCTGGGGGAGTTTCTGGCCTGGCAGTCACAGGAGGATCTGGTGTGGCTCATCTCCTTGCACACTGTGTGACCTTGGGCAAGTGTTCCCGCCCCTCCCACCTGACCTCCTGGCTTCAGAAAGGGGCTGTTTGGACCATGTCATTTCTGAGCTTGGAGCCAAACCCCATGGTCAGCTCTTGGCAGCCACTACCCTGGTGGGGAGAGCTGTAGGCAAGGGCAGGATGCAGGATGTGTGCTGGCTGCTGCAGGAGAACACAGACAGGACCAGGCTGGCTTGGGAGAGGGAGGGGGGGCTCCAATGGTGTTTGTGTGTGTGCTGGGGAGGGGAGGCGAGGGCGGAGAGAGAAACGCAGAGGAGCTGCTGGACTAGAACAGAAGAACCCCTTAGCCTGTATATTTAGCTCATCGAGGTATATAAACAGAAACCTGGAGCGGACTCAATGCTCCCCCCCAAGCGTGAGTCATCAGTGCTGCTGCAGCTAAAGTTAGGCTCCAATCACAGGCTCTCTCCCCTCTCCCCTCTCCCCCTCCCCTCCCCCTCTCCCGGCTCTTCTCCCCCTCCCCTCTCCCCTCCCTTCCTCACTCCATCCCCTTACTGCCTCCTTATCTCCTTATCACTTCTTCCCACCTCTCCCCTCTCCCCTCCCACCTTTCTCCCTAAGTCTTTCCTGGATGCTCTAAACTCCATTTCTCCCTGATCTGCCCTTCCCCTTGTGTGCTCTCCCTCTTTTCCTTGATTTCCGCCCCCATTTGTATTCTTCTCCTCTTTCTTTTTCCTCTGTCTCTCTCACTCTTCAGTGTGTCCTTCCCTCTTCCTGAGTGCATTTGGGAAAAGGGTGTCTTTGAACTTGCACTTCGTTTGAACCTAGTGATAACAACATGCATGTGTCTGTATGTACTTGAGAGGGGGTGTGCCTGTGTCTGTGTGAATTTGTGTCTCGGTGTGAGGGTGTATTTAACAAAAACGATATCTGTTTGGGTGTACGTGTGAGGGTGTCTGTGGTGTTTGTGAATCTGTGTGAATGTGTCATTTTGTGTCTGTGTGAGCGCATACATGGGAATGTGAGGACTGTGTGTCTGTGTCTCTCTGTGTTTCTTCTCTTTTGGGGGAAGGGCAGCTCTGTGCCCCAGAAGTAAATACTCTGGGTTAAGCAGTGGAGAACCCCTTCCTCAGTTTCCTCCGGGGGTTTGGCAGGCAGGGGGATCTCTGGCCCCTAGAGACTGCTAGCAAGGCAGCTGCAAGCTGCAGGCTATCTAGAGAGTGGACCCAAGCTTGGCTCTTGGGCCCTGCCGCTTTCTGCTGTGTGACCTTGGGCCAGTCTCTCGGTCTCTCTGGGCCATGCTTCTGCATCTGCCAGAGGAGCGTGATGACCCTGCTCACCTCACGGGGTTGGGGGGGGGGGCGGGGAGAGGGAGACAGGGAGCAAGGGAATTGTGTGCAGAGGTGCAGGTCAATGCTGGTGAGGACATGGTGGTCAGACCAAGGCCTCTCTGTTAGGTGTATGCTTTCCTGCCTCAGTGGGGCTGATGCTGTGTCTCCAACTGTGTATTTATAATTTATACTGACGTTCAGGCAGAACTGGAGGCTGGATACCCCCCAATGGGAGTGTTCCCCCATCTTAATTAGTGGATGTCCGCTCCCACCTTCAAGACACATCTTGAAAGCTGCTCTCTGCAGGAAGCCTCCCCAGAACTCTGCTGAGGTGTGGATTTGCCTCCCCCATTCCTCTGGGGGTCTAACACCCTCACCGCGGTCTGTGTCTCTGCCTTCAACATGGGGATTCCTGGAAAGAATTTACACAAGGGAATAGTGCGTGTGTGAGTGTGTGTGCCCCGGGGATGGTGCAGGAGAGGAAGGATGAGAGATGGAGAGCAGGGGAGGAGCGAGGTGCCAAGAGCTTGGGCTGTTTTAGCCCAGGTTCTGCTCTCCCAGAATGGACAAGTGTCTGGGCCGTCAGCTGAGGCGGTGGGCCCAGACTTTGCATCAGGGACCAAGGAATGGGCTGAGAAAGCATCAGTCCTTTGGCCCCAGGGTGGGTGGGGACTGATGAACAGCACCGCTCCTGGTACGTTCTCTATCAGGGCAGCCAGGGTGATCTGCTCCTCTTCAGATGACCCAACATCCTCATTGTCCATCAGTCTCCCCTGCTTTATTTTTTCTGTATAGATTGATCATCATCTGATGTCCTATGTATTTCATGTATTTGTCTTATGTATTTTCTGACTCACCCACTCCAGTGTAAGCTCCATGAGGGCAAGGGCTTCATTTTATGTCCTGCTGTACCCCCAGGGCCTAGAACTGTGCCTGACACACAGTTGGACACTCAGAAGGAGCTGCTGAAGAGACAAAGATGGCCTGTCATATCGTCCTATGTGATCATCATTCATTTATTCGTTCGTTCGTTCGTTCATTCTTTTAGCAGACCTCTGATACTTAACGCTGTGCCCCACTCTTTGCCCGGCTCCCAGCCTGGCAGGGGCAGAACAGAGAGGTAGCCCATCAAGACTGGGTGGGAGTGGGGGACCCCTGACCCGGCCTGGTGTGATCCCAGAAGAGGAGATGTCTGAGCTGGGCTCGAGGACTCGGAGGCGCTCTTTAGGTGGAGACATTTGATTATGGCTCTTTCTACCACCCCCTGCCCCTTCCCTGCCCTAGGACTACTGCCAAACAGAGGGCAGGGCTGGGGATTATTCTCTAAAAGCCAGAGTTGGCGAAGGCACAGAGTAGGCCTCACAGCTGGGGAACTAGCTCTGTGGTCCTTCCTGGGGGTCTGGGAGGGGGTGGATTCCAGTTTTAACAAAGATCAAACCCTGAAAGGGACTATAGGCCCTGATGGTGGAATTCCAGGGCCTCTGGGAGGCTGAGGAGCACCCCCCCACCCCCCGCCCCTGGGCAAAGCCAGCCTGCTCCCTAAAATGCCCGTCCTGAGCCACCAGGGGTCAGAAGGTTGTAGGGCAGGGGCCAAAGCCAACCTGGGTCGGCCTCTCCGGCCCAGAGCCAGCTCCCACCTGCACAACCCCCACTCATCTCTCCTTGATGGTGACATTGAAGGCGACTTCCTGAGGCTGGACTGCTGGGGCGCCTGCCTTTGTCCAGTCGAGGATAAAAGGAAGAGTTGCCTCCTCTATTATTCTTTCTCCAAGCAGCAGGAGCTGCAGAGAGGGAGAGGGCGTGAGAGCACACGCGCACGTGCATGTGTGAGAGCACACGCGCACAGAGCCTGAGGACAGGGAGCAGGACAGACAGCAAGGGAGCCAGACACACCGGGAGACAGGGAGTCACAGAGAGGAGAAATGAGAGCGAGGAGGGGGACAGAGGAAGAGAGATGGAGACAGTCAGAGAAAGGGGAAGACAGAGAAAGAGCCAAGGAGGAAGGAGAAAGACACCCACAGAGGTAGAGGGCAGGGATGCCCCCCAGCTGTGCTGATTTCTCTCCATTCCTCCCCTCCCTCACCCCTCCCTTAGGCTTCCTTCGCATCTCTGCCCCTGTCCTCTGTCTCCAGCTTCCACACCTCCCTGATTCGCCGCCTCTCCCTCTCGGTGCCTGTCTCATCCCCGCCGCACCTTCTGCCTTCCCAGGCTGGGGAGTTTCTGGGAGCCAGGCTGGGGGAGATATCAGACACCACCGTCCACCCAGGGAAGGACCAGAAACCAGGACCCTCCCTCCCTCCCTCCTTAAGCTTCCAGTCCTGCTCCTCTGCCCTCCGAAACATCCCTCAAAATCTGTCTCGTCCCTCCTGTGAGCAATACGGCCCAGGCTGGTGCAGGCCTCAGGGCCTCATCTTGCCCTCCGCATTCAGCTCACACAGCACCCAGCAGGGCCTCCCCAAACCCGACCTTGCCCCTCCCCACTCACACCTCCCTCAGCCTGGCATTCAGAGGCTGGGGCTTCCTGTTGTTCCCACACAAGCCTTGCACCTTCATACCCCCAGGCCTTTGCTCCTGCTGTTGCCCCTGCCTGGAATGACCTTCCTGCCATGCTTTGGCAGAAAAGCTCTCACCTGCGCACTCCCCAAGTCCCTCCAAGCCTTCACACAGTCAAGTTCACAAGGGCTGCTGTGTGAAGCCTTCTCCCAGGAACAATGGTTTCCTCTTCTACTCCACTTACCCTGGCTGTCTGAACATGGCTGTCCCCCACCGGGCTGGGTTTTGTCATCGCTGTATATCTAGCCCCTGGCACATAGTAGGTGGTCAATAAGTATCACTGAGTAACCACCCGAGGTAACCGATGGCATGCCGCATCGCCTCTCAGGACCTCAATTTCATCAGTAAGATGGATCTGGAAATGGAAATGACTGCTCAGACCACTGGCTTTCAAGAAGTGCACTCAGCAAATATTGAACACCTACTGCATGCCAGGTTGTGCCTGCCGGATGTTGTGAGGCAGGAAGGAGATGATGTGCCACTGGTCAAGCACAGTCGGGTGTGAGGGGGGCTTCTGGTGCCTCTGTCTGGGGTTGGGTGTGGGCAGTTCCCTGCTGCTCTTCTGTCTGCGTTCGCACTGGAATAAACCCACTGCCGCTGCGTCCTCACCCTTGCTGGTTGTAGGCTGCTGCGGTATCGAGTCCTTTCCAGATGCACTCGGACTTGATTCTTCAACCCCCATCCAGAAGCTTCTAGGGCGTCAGTGGCCGCCTTTGGCTGAGAGTCAGGGACTTGCCGCCCGGCAGGAACCTGAGGATCCTGTAATCTGTCCCTTCTCCCTCTGTCTCCAGCCTCCTTCCTGGGCAGGTGGGAGAAGGACCTCTGTCTCTGTCTCTGTCTCACACACACACACACATACACACAGGCTCACTCTGGCGTGGAATCCTGCTTCTGCCCCTCATTAGCTGCGTGACCCTGGATAATTTACTTAATTTCTCCAGATTTGCGTTCTTCCATCTATAAAGTGAGCTTCATGATACCTCTCACCCAGAACTGTTGCCAGGGTTAAGTGGGCTAACGGAGTAAATGGGCACCCGTCAGTGGGGAGGAGGGATCCCCCTGCTCCTTATCTAGGTAAAATGCCACAACCTCACCCTTCCTGCCTGGGCAGGAGTCCTGTGGCCACAGTGACCCCAGGGAGGGTGGGGGATGCTAGCATCCTCCTGGTCCTCTCTGGCTTTGACCTCCCGCCAGCTTAGTCCAGTTGGGGGATGGATTGGCTGGTCCCAGGCCCGGTCAGCCATGTCAGCTCCGACTTGACATCCACACACACCAGACATGCACTTGCACGAGGCCCGTGTGCATCTAGCTGACTTTCCAGGAGACTTGCAGAGGGAGGGGAACCGGTGCCACAGCCACACAAGCTACTCACATCAGGTCCTCCATGACTCTCTGGGGGTGCTCCCCCTCCACGTGACCCTGTCTCCTCCGTTTTGCTGTCCCTCCTTTTCTCTCCCTTCACGCTCCACACTTTCTCTCTGAAACTTCCTCTACTGATCCAGCCTCAACCCCTAGACTGGGCTTGGAGGGCACCTTGGCCTCTCGGAACCCATTCCTCTGTATCCTCTTGGCCCACCCTCCAAATCCCTCCCTGTGTCACCACAGCACTTCCAGACCTTTCATCGCATAACATGCTCTGGCCCTGGCAGAGGCCTGGTACCCAGTAGATGCTTAATGAAGGCTTTCGGGATGTTGAAGTTCATTTTCGGCCATTGGTTTTTTCCTATCACAGTGGGCTGCTCCTGGGGCCTGATTCTTAGGTGTTCAGGATGCTGCTTGGCGCTGAGAGCAGTCCCTTCCCATGCCCCAGGGGGAATGTGTTCTAAAGGGGGACAGGGCGGCCTGCCTATGTGAGGGTATCATGGGCCAGGTTCTGCTCTGGTAGGTGGGGGCCACTTTGCCAGTGTGGGATCCTGGAAACTTTAACTCTCAGAGTTTTTGAATCTCGGAATCCAGAATCCTAGTTAAGAGCACAGATTCTGGAGCCAGACGTCCTGAATTCAGATACCAGCTTTGCCATTTATTAGCTGTGTGATCTTGAGCAAGTTACCTAACTTCTCTGTGCCAACGGCTCCTCCTCGGTAAAACGGTAGTGACGATTTACAAGATTGTGGAAAGGATTAAATGCGTTAATATTTGTCAAGGGCTTAAATGAGGGCCTGGCGCAGATAAATGCTTTGTGTTTGAGAAATAAATCAGTGTGGATTTCGAGGGTATCGGAATCTTTATCTCTGTGTGTTTAGGATCTTTAGTTCTGGAAGGGACTCCGTCTCATGTCCTGGAGCAGGAATTCTGCCCCAGTTTCCTTCAGCCCCAGCTTGCTTATCCCCATTAATAGATTCTCCTTACCCTTCTAGCCACTTCAATTGCTAGAAAGTTCTCTAGGGGACAGGAGTGAGCCTGGGATGCTCTGGGAGTAGGGAGTGGGGGGCCTGGTTGGGCTTTGGTCGCTGGGGGAGTGGAGAGGGAGCCTGGCCCGGCTGTCAGCTCAGGCAGGTGTACCGAGGGGACTCCGGGCCAGGGTGCATCTCACTTACCTCCTGGTAGGCCCCCGTTCCCAGGGCATGGCAGGGCCTAATGACTGTGTGCGGCTGCTGCAGCCTTCTGCAAATACCAGGCACAATATAAATAGCAATAATGAATAAATGAAGCTCCCGCAGCCAGCGAGGGCCTCTGGGAGGGACTGCCGCAGCCTTGCCTCTTGCCGAGACCTGGAGTTGCAACCCCATCCCCCAGTAGGTTCAAGGGTCGCCCCGTATCCCCACTTCTTCTATGACCCTCTGCGGCCTCCCTGTGCACAGAGCCCACCCCTGTGCTTAGGGCAGAAGAAAGGAAGAATGGGTAATGAAAGCATAAAGTATTGAGGGTGGACATAAACAGTACCTCTCGCCAGTGTGGATGCTTGAGGGTGGCTGGGGAGGGGGTAATTAGTCCTGCTGGGATGGGGAATGCACTAGAACCGTGGAGGGAGGCAAATTTCCGCTTACGTATGAAAAAGAACTTTGAATGATCAGAGATGCCCAGAGAGCAAAACAGCAGCCCAGAGGAGTGGTGAGGTCGGCGTCACCCCAGGGATGCAAGCAGGGGCCGGGCGGCCGCTTTGGAGCCGAAAAGACCCAGTCCTGAGAATTCGCTATCTGGTGGCTTCTCAAGGTCCTGTCCAGTCTTTTGAACTTCATGAACATGTTGCCAGAGGACACCGGAGAGAAAGTGAGCAGTGTCTGGTGGCTTCTCCCTGACTTCCTGTCTGATTGCTGTCACTCTCCTGGGCCTGGGGCTTTCCAGCTGAGCCCGCAGCCGGTCAGGGCATGGAGTGCCTGCCCCAGCCACCTTATTTCTGCTTCCATGCCTTGGCTTATGTCCTGTCTTCCTCCTCGAGGCCATTTCTCCACCCATCACCTCTCCTCTTATCTCAATCCCACAGGAGCATTTAAAGCGAGGTGTGGGCCTCTTGCCTCTGGTGAGGCCGTCCGTTGAAAACTCCTGATCTGAAGCCCGCTCCCTTCTGAAATAAACCCACTCCACAAATGGACACCTGGTGGCCGGCTTACTTCATATCTCGAGATACCTCCTAGCCTAGGTGTGCTTACATGACCTTTCATTGTGGTCTGGTGACAAAGGTTTGTCTTGTCTCCCTGGACAGATTTTTTTTTTTTAAATTTAATGTTTATTTATTTTTGAGAGAGAGAGACAGAACATGAGCAGGGGAGGGGCAGAGAGACAGAGAGAGAGAGGGAGACACAGAATCTGAAGCAGCTCCAGGCTCTGAGTTGTCAGCACAGAGCCGGACGCGGGACTTGAACTCTTGAACCACGGGATCGTGACCTGAGCCGAAGGCGGATGCTTAAGCGACTGAGCCACCCAGGTGCCCCTCCCTGGACAGATTTAAGGGTAGGAAGGGTTGAATATTTGTTGAGCACCTACTATTTGCCAGGCACGATGGTGCTAAGCCCTTTCTAGACTGTTCTCATTCTGCAAGGTGTGAACTTTTATTTCCATTTCACAGATGAGGAATCTGAGGCTCAGAGACTTTAAAGGACTTGCCCAAGGTCCTCAGGCTGGAAGCCACAGAACCAGGATCAAACATGAGTGCTCCTTCCTCCACAGCTCTGCCCATCTGCAGAGCAGATGGCCCCAGAACAGACCTCAGTATCCGCAACCATCCCCAGGCTCAGCCCAGTGCAGGAACCATCTCCCCTCCCTGAGCCCCCATTTTCCAAGCAGAGGAGGTAGGGGTGGAGAGGGCTGAGTTGAGAGCCTCTCATCCCTCAGGCTCCTGTGGCCCAGGCTGCCCAGGGGAAGTGGAGAGGCTAGGGGCATTGGTAGCTGGAGAAAGAAGCGTCTGTTCTACTTCGGAGCCCTCTCAGAAGCCTTCCTGGAGGCGGTGGCCTTTCAGTCAAGCCCTGAAGGTTGGAAGGAAGCACGGATGTGGATGAGAAGCGGGAAGCTGGCCGGGCAGAGGAGCCACCTTTGGAGTTGAATCGTCGCCTGCTCCACCATTTAAGAACCGGTGGCTTCAGATGGGCAGCGCCTCTCTTGGGCGGTGGGGGCGCCCCTCTCCCCCAATCTCCCAGTATCTCGGTGAGAATCCGAAGTGTTACGTGGCCAAGCAGGCACCTGGGACACGAGGGTGGTCAGTAATGGGGTCCCTCCCTTTTTACGCATGACGCAGCCCCCATGATAGGACCCTCCCCCCAGGCACGACCCCGAATTTTAAGGGGGTGGCCGCCAGGCTCGGGGCGTCCTGCCCCTCCGGGGAGGGGTGGGAGCTCACCGAGCCGCCGCCGGGAGTCTGTCTGTCGCCTCCACGCCTCCCCCCTCCAACGTCCCGCGCCTGCAGCTTTCCCCGAAGACATTTGGTGTCAGTATAAGGACGGCTTTGCCTCGCACGCGGCGCGGCTCGGTCTCGCCGCCGCCGCACGTCCCCGCACCGCCGGGCGCTCGGGCTCCTCCGCAGCCCCCGCCGCGCGCAGACCCCGCGCCTCGAGCCCGGGGCCGGAGGCGCGAGCCGAGCCGAGGCGGGCGAGGGACGAGCCCGGACCCCGCGCCGCTGCCGCCGCCGCCGCCGCGATCCTCCCCGGGCACTTGCCCGCCGCTCGGTCCCCGCGGCGCCCCCGCCCCCGGCCCCGGCCCCGGAGCGCCGCGCTCTCGCCCGCCCCGCCGCCCGCCGCGCGCTCCAACTCCGGCGCGGTCCGCCGCTCGTCCGCGCTGCCGGCTCCTCGCCGCCCCTCCCGCCGCGCGCCGTCTCCTCCCGCCATGGCCCGGGCCCCGGGGCCCGCCGCCCACCGCCCGCCGCCCCTCGCGCCCCAGGGGCTCAGCTGATCCTGAATTGGCGGGGTGGGGGGGGAGCGGCTGGCGGGGCCGGGGGTCCCCCTCGAATTCCGGCTTCGGGGGGGCACGCGGCGTCCCCGCGCCTCTAACCTGGACGACCCCCCGCTGCCCTGCCAAGTCCATGCCAAGGTAGGTGGCGGTGGGGGGAGGGGAGGGAGGGCTCCGCTCCGAGGCCAGTTTCTTGGCGCGTCGGGTGCTTTCTTTACTGAGGCGTTTGTTTATTTCTGGGGACCGGTCCCCCCCCCCTCCCCGGACACACGCGTGCCCATCAGGTCGGCCCCCATCCCGTGCTTTCGGGCAGGTGCCTTGGGAGGAAGGACGGGAAACTTTGACCGGTTCCTTCTCCAAGGCCACGAAAGTTCTCTCGGTGCCAATGCTGAAGCCGGCTGAGCCAGCGCTGCAGAAATTTATTCAACAAGTCAGGCTGCCGGCCGCGGGGTTGGGGGTGGGGGGTGGCGGCGGTCTGTGTCTGTCTGTCCCGCGGCCCCTCGGTCGCTGCGGCTCTGCAACCAGCTGGACCAGAGCTGGTGTCAGTGTCCAGAGGGCTGAGCTGGGAGTATTGGCAGAGGGAGAGTAGCAGGAGGGGGATTGAGTGGGGGAATCCCAGGCAGGCGTTAACTTTCCCGGAGGCCAAGGTGGTAGTGGGCCCCCTCCCAGGGCAGCACTCCCCCAGGGGGCTACTCAAGGCTTCATTGCATGAAGCCAGGCCAGGGGTTGGAGCGGGGACTCTTGGGGGTAAAAGGAATCCTCAGCAGGTTGGGGCTGGTTATATAATGAGTGTTTATGATGATTGGGTTTTAATTGTCTGCTGGCTGGTGTGTGTGGAGGATGTGGGGGCCAAGAGGCCTTGGCAGGGGGTGGGAAGGCCTCCTGGGGGGGCATGATGCCTGGGGGAGGGGGCTTTCGGATGGGCCCAGGCTGAGGCATCATCACAACACAGCTTGTGTGTTTCTCTTCCTTCAGGGTCCTGGGGGTTTTGAGCTGTGGGTTAGGTTGGCATGTGGGGAGACCCCTGAGCTAGATTCTGGCCCTGGGAGTCTGGGTTCTGGGTCTAGGTGTGTGTGTGTGTGTGTGTGTGTGTGTGTGTGTGTGTGTGTGTGTGTGTGAGAGAGAGAGAGAGAGAGAGAGAGAGAGAGAGAGAGATTGAGAGAGAGCGAGAAAGCTTGCTTGCGTCTCTTGCCTCTATGGTGTGATGGGGTCTGACACGCCATGTGAGGAATGTCCTAAGGCTGGAGTGCTCAGGGTGGCCTGAGCAGGGACCCAGTCTATCCTTCCGTCTCCCACCGCCCTGAGGATTTGCCCGGCAGATAACGGCCACCACCTGGGAGCTAGGATGCCGTGCAGACAGGGATGTGGTGTCCATGGGCTGGGCCCGTGGGAAAGGGTCTGGCTGAGGAGATCAGGCCTGCTTCCCAAGACTGCAGTCCCCGTGCCCTGCTCACGCTGTCAGGTCACCTCTTGGATCAGTATTTCCCCTCAGCACCAAGGACTGGCTCTGGAAACTCTTGTCCACCCTTCAGGATAAACTTTTTGTTCAGACTCCAGGACCCAGGCTGGGCTGGGGACAGGGTGGGGAGTCTAGCTACCTCCCTTGCTGCCTCTACCGTCAAGGCTGAGCCAGAGGGAGGGGATGCCCGTGGGTGACAGGGTAGGGCGACACTGAGTGGGGACCAATTCTGAGGCTGCAGCGGGGGGTGGGGGGGGTGGGGAGGAAAGGGAGGAGGGAGGAGCACGTCCTGGGGGGGGTGGGGCTGAGCTCGTCTGACACCAAATTCATGAAGCCCCGTGCGCCCTGGCGGTGCTGCCCTCCCTCCCCAGCTGCTCAGAGCAACCCAGCCCTGCCCCTGGGCACCAGGAGGGTCAGCTCTGGGGAGGGGCTGCAGGCCTGGCAGAAGTACCACCCCCCCAATCCCTTTCCTGTCTACCTCATTCGGGGTGCTTCTGAGAGGGTGTCTTCTAGGCCCACCAGGGGGCATCACGCAGCAGTTCCTGAGTCCCTGTGCCCTGACTCCCCTTGACCTTGGGTGCGGAGGTGGGGGCAGAGGTTGCCGTGAGAACGGCTCTTCTCTCACTGTCACCGGCGCCAGATGGCCTCCCCCGGACAGCCCACGGCCAGGCCAAGCCGTCTTAGGGACCGCTGTGATCGTAGCTCCTCCGTGTCCTGGACCCAGCGCCACACCCTCAGCGCTGGGCGTCGCTACCTGTGACTCTCCCCGTCCCCTTTGTCATGCCCCCTGCGCTGCCGTTTCTGCCACCCTCACCTCGCACCCCAAGTGGGACTCCCCTGGGCCTCAGCCCTCCCAGGAAAGTCTGTTTCTGGATACCACTCGGCTCTCCCCCACCCTGGAAGGGCTCCCGCCCCCAGGCAGCTTCTGAGTGCTTTCCAAGGTAACAAACAGGCTCTTGTGAGGCTCCCCTCCGCTGCCTTGTTCTCTGAGTGCCCAGCCCCCAGCTCAGGGTGCTGAAACGCCACGTCTGGAAAGATGGGATGCCAGGCTGGGTGTGGGGGTCCAGGGAGACCCCACCGGGCTGCACGGTCCTCCTTCCCTCCTCTCCATCTCTTGTCCTCCTTCCTGTTTCCTTTCTTGTCCTCCCTCCCCCACTGCTCCTTTCAGACCCCTTCCCTCCCTCCACTTCTTTTCCGCAGAATGTTTTCTTCCACACACATGTTCCCGAGATCTGCTCTTGCCTTGTGCCCTCAACCCTTGCGCCCACAGTCCAGGGAGGTGTGGGTGTGTGGTCTGTGTTCATGCTCCGTGATCCGTGGTCTATGGATCTCGGTAACTGCGTGTGTGTGTGGGTCTGTGGGGCTGTAGGTCCCTGGGTCTGAGGATCCGTAAACCTGTGGGTGTATGTGTCTGTGAATCTGTGGATATGTGGATTTTTGGACTCGTGGGTCTGTAGGTCCGTGGGCCTGTGGATCCTGATATCCAGGAAGATGTGGGCTGAGTCTCTCTTCCTCACGGCTGCCAGTGTAAGGCAGGAAGAAAACAAATCAGATTTCCTTTTCTCTCTTGTATTTATTAAGCACCTACTATGTGCCAAACCCTGTTCTGGTTACTGGGGGACCTAGCAGTGAACAAAAGGGAGCAGACAAAACCTGCCCTCTTGGAGCTTCTGTGCCCCCGAGAGGGGGCCTGGGGCCTCCCCTGTGCCAGGTGCTGTGTGGGCATATGGCTACAGGGCCTGGTTTTCTCTTGTGCCCTTGGAGGGGAGAACAAGGCTGTGTTTGGTACGTAGGCGGCGCAGATTGTGGAGGGCTTGAAAGCACAAGGTGTTTGGATGTCCTTGAACAAGTGTGGGGGGCTTCAGAGGCTCGTTGGGCAGGAGAGGATAAGAGGGAAGTAGTTTCTCCAGGATGGAGGCCATGGTCTTTTGGGGCTGGAATTTGGCACAGACCTGAACCTGCCTCACGGACCTTCCCCTTCATCGCAGATGCCCTGCCTCTGCCAGCTCCCCCTTTTCCTGCACTCTGGCCATGATGGTCTCACTGATGATGCATTTGTTAAAGTTTATTTATTTTGAGAGAGAGAGAGAGCACACGCAGTGGAGGGGCAGAGAGAGAGGGAGAAAGAGAATCCCAAGCAGGCTCCACGCTGTCAGTGCAGAGCCCGACGTGGGGCTCGACCTCACGAACCGTGAGATCACGACAAGATCAAGAGTTGGATGCTTAATCGACCGAGCCACCCAGGCGTCTCCACTGATGGTGATGCATTTTAAGAAGAATGTCAGGCTTTTCTCTCTCCTTGCCACTGACTGCTGACCCTGATGAGCAGTGAGGGCCATAGGCAGCTCCCTGTCGGTCCAGGGACTTAGGCCTCCTCCCTGGATCACTCGGCTCTTGTCCTCGGGTGGGGGCGGGCGCGAAGGGGGAGAGACACGAGCAAGTTCACAGTCATGGGGTTGGCCCAGAGGGGCAAGGCACTTAGCATCACGGGGGAATCAGCTTCTTGTACAAGTGGGACAGTACCCATCACCTTAAAGGGTTTTTGTGAGGCTTAGGAGTGTCTCTGCTGTGCCTAGCGTGGGGCCACACGCTGTCCTCCTTCCCCATTTGCTGTCCCTTTAGTGAGGTAGAGAAGGAATCACGTTTTGCATTTTATACAAGAGGAAATGGAGCTTGGGGAGACTGTGTGTTGTAACAAGAGTAGAGCTGGGACCCGAGCCTGGGTCCTGAGACTCCTGATCCAGTGCTCTTCCTAGTAGAACAGCCTCCCTGTCTCCAGGGACCACATTCACCCTCGGTTTTTTAGCTGAAGTAAGACCCAAGGCCCTAATTACTGCAGAAGGAGAAAAAAATGATCAGCAGGGTCGCCTGCTGGGAAATGTTCAAACACACGGATGGAGATTCAAATACAGCTTCACTTGCTGGCACTTGCCATAAGGCTGATAGCTGACAAACAAGTGACAGTGTCTAGTGACAGACGTGTGGACAGGTAGTGGGGGGGGGGCGTTGGCGGGCTGCTATGTCCTGTCCACTGCCTGGCCTGCCTGGATGACCTTTTACTGGTAACATGGATTTGGGCCTTCCAGATCCAAATCCTTTCACTCAGTAGCTCTTGACCCTGGGGACATCCCTTAGACTCTGTGCCTCAGTTTCCTTACCTAGCTAGTGGAGAGAACAAAAACACCTCGCTGGATCGTAACCGGGTGCCTGGCATACAGTAAGTGCTCAACAAACAGCGTTGGCTATGACTCTTGTTAGCTGCCCACGGGAGGGCGGTCTGATTCAGTTCATTGAACGCCGCAGAGCTAAGAGGCCCAGCTGTTGATTTTGGTGACGGGACCAACATGATTGCGGCGTGTGCAGGCTCAGCTGGCCAGACCAGAGCAAGTTCCGTGTCAGGTCTTGCACTTGGGGGCCGTCCTGGAGCCATTCATCTTGAGGCTAGAGGAGACGTGCCTTGGCCGCGGTTCCCCTGAAGAAGATCTGAGGAGACCAGTGGACCACATGCACCAGAGATGCCCCCGTCTGACTGGGTTGCCAGTCAGGCTCTGGGGCTCCCAGGCTGCATCGAGAGAGGGCCCCACTGCAGGATCAGGTGCCCTCTCTGCTCTACTCTGGGTTTTTTGGTTCGTCCCTTGCAGGGGAAAGTGGGCAAACATAAGTCTGACGGGGGATGGGTCCCAAGGAGCAGATGATCTGGAAATTGTCGCCCAGGGAGTGGTTGAGGGAGCTGGTGACAAGAGGCCTGGGGCAGATGAGGCTACGGGGTGGGCGGGCTGTCGTCTCTCATCTGCAGGGCTGTGGTGCGGAAGAAGGAGCAGACAGAGGTTCCAGGGGCTCTGGCATGTTGGCTGGAAGATTCTGGGAGGCAGCCTCGCAGGGGCTTTTCTACAGGCCTCCAGATGGAGGCTCTGCATTGGCGCGCGCGCGTGCTCGTGTGTGAGTGTGTGTCTGTGTGAATACGGTGAGTGTGTGAAGTCCACGTTTGGGTTGGTGTGAGTAAATGCTAAGCATGTGTGAGTAAATGCTGCGCGTGAGTGTGAGAGTACATGCCCGGTTGTGCATGGCTGTGTGTGTGTGTGTGAATGTTGCGCGTGTGGTCTTTGGGCTGCTGAGCGTGTGGTGACCGACTAGGCCCCTTTGGGGTTCCCGCTCTTTTCAGGGACTCCCCGTGTGGGGGTCTGGGGCCCATACGAGTCTAAATCCAGGCACTGCGTTCCTGGGGCTCGTAAGTTCCGGGGTTCTGGAATTGCACGGCCGACGGCTCGAACAAGCACGGGAGACTGTTGCGGGGCCCCTGTGGGCCGGCCCAGTGTCCGGTGGTGTGGCCGGGGGCTGCCGTGTGCCGCCCCAGTGCATCCCCCGTCCTTCTCGCAGTCGTGCCACGGGACTGTTGTCACCCTCATTTTACAGCTGGGTCACCGAGGGCCACTGCCGGGCTGAGCGGTGCCACGGTGGATTGGTGTCCGAGCGGGGACTCCAGCCCGGGTCCTGGCTTCCAGCCCGTGCTCTGAAACATCTTGCTAGAGAATCTGAGGTTATTGTAGCTAATACCTTGGGCCTCGAAGGTTCTAGGTGATTCTAAGATATTCTGAGTCTGAGATTCCTAGATTCTAGTATTCCCAGAATGAAGTCGCTGCTTATTCTTTTAGCTGCGACATCAGCTGATGTGTGTGGTTGTCGATAAAGGGGTAAACAAATGGTCTGCCTGTGTGTGCCTGTGAATACACAAACACACGCATGCATACGTACACACACGCGCACGCGCGGCCTGGGGTGACCAGGCTAGGCCTCAAGGCTTTTTCCACCAGGGCTCTGAGCTCTGTAGATACAAGGCCTCTCCCCAGCACGCTCCGAGGGCTCTGGAGTGCCAGTTGGAAGATGCTGGGAGGCAGGCTTCCCCACGGACTGGGGAAGACTTGGAGGGTCTGTCTACACTGGGGGTCTTGGTTGCAGCAGCAGGTATATCGGCACTGTCTGGTGACTCAGTTGGGAGCGAGGACCTGGTCCCAGGCTGCTTTTCCCTGTCCCAGGGTGGTGTCCGTTATGGTTCGGTGCTTGGGCTGTGGAGCGGCAGACCTGAACTGGGACCTCGACTCTGCCTTGTGCCAGCCGAGTGACCAGGGGCGCTGCTTGACTTCTCTGGGCCCCGGTTTCTTTCTCCATAAAGAAGAAATAAGGGTGGTCTCTGCCGTACGTCAAGGGGCGTCGTAGAAATCGACATAAACGATGCACAGAAAGCCCCTTGCTCGTTGACTGGCGCAGAAGCAGGCTCAGAGCCTCCGTGATGCTGTGGTGGTGATGGTGGGATGGTGGCGATGGCAGACAGAGGACTGGGGCGGCAGCCCCTGGGGATGGCACAGCTGGCCTCATGCATGCTCAGACTCCCACTTCACGGGGCTTAGAGAGCCTTCCCGTCCACATCACGTGAGGCCTGCTGAGGCAGGCAGGAGGAGGGCCGATCTTTACAGAAAGGCCGAGGCCCCGAGAGGCTGGTGGAGTCGGGAGTGGGGGTGGGTGCGTGTGTTCCAGACACAGTGGACTTCTTCTCTTGCCACTGTACTTGCCCACAGAGGCCAGTCCAGTTACCATACCGCTGCCTGGCGGGCCTACCCTGGGAGTACTTTGAGAGAAGAGTCTCAGGATATGGAGGCAGCCCGAGCTCTGGGGCCAGAGGGACTCGAGTTTGAATCCAGCAGGGTTGTCACCGGAAGCCAGTCCTGTCATGTCTGTGAGGCTCAGTCCGCGGACAGGTTGGAGCTCGGAGGCGGGGTGGGGGCGGAGGGGGACAGCTGCCAAACCCTCAAGAGCTTCTAGCAATAGGCGAATAGGCAGCCGGGGACAGGAGCAGACCTTCAGGCACAGGGCAGAAGGAACTGGGACTATACGGAGCAGGTCACAGGGTGGCACCCTGAATGGGCACTGGAGAGCAGGTCAGAGGGTGGAGGCTGGGTGGGCATTGGGAGTGGGTCAGAGGGTGGAGGCTGGGTGGGCATTGGGAGTGGGTTGGGGGTGACAGGTCAGAGGGTAGAGGCTGGTGGGCCCTGGAGAGCAGGTCAGAGGGTAGAGGCTGGGTGGGCATTGGGAGTGGGTTGGGGGTGACAGGTCAGAGGGCAGAGGCTGTGTGGGCCCTGGAGAGCAGGTCAGAGGGTGGAGGCTGGGTGGGCATTGGGAGTGGGTTGGGGGTGACAGGTCAGAGGGTAGAGGCTGGGTGGGCCCTGGAGAGCAGGTCAGAGGGTGGAGGCTGGGTGGGCATTGGGAGTGGGTTGGGGGTGATGGCCTTGAGAGTAGCGGTCTCTGGGAGTCCCATGGTGAGGTGGGAGAGGTGTGAGGAAAAAGGACTGTGACAGTGTGACAGTCTTAAGCAGGACCAAGTGAGGCAAAAAGCAAGTCAGGACAAAGTGGACAGAGCTGAGAGCGAGGAGGTGGGAGGGGGGAGTCACGTGTGGTTCCCGAGGCCACGGCGGCTCTCTGCACCTATGTGGTTGTGGGAGGGGTTTGGGCGGTGCTGGGTAGGGTGGCATCGGGGCCGGAGCACGGCCAGGCTTTTCTGCCTCTAAAATATGTCTCAAATCCACCCCTCTCTTCCCACCTCCACCAGCATCCCAGGCCAGGCCAGCCCATCCTTCCTGCCTCTTCTTGGCCCTCCCTGCCCCACCCCTGCTCTTCCACTCTCCCTTCGGCCCTCAGAGGGATGGCTTAAAAACACAGACCTGAGCACACTACTCCCTGCGTACAACCCTCCGTGGCTTCCTGTTGCACTTGGAATAGAACGCAAGCTCCTTGCCTGGGCTCACAGTGGGTCCCTGCCAAACACTCAATTTCATCCCCCCCCCGCCCCCCCGCCCTCGGCTGGGCCACACTGGCCTCATTTCTCTTCCCTAAACACATTGAGCTCATTCCAGCCTCCCAGCCTCTGCACATGCTGTTCCTTCTACCTGGACTGCTCGTCCCACAGATCACACGCCCGCACGCCGGTGCCTTCCGGTTCCTGTTTTTAATCCTCGATGTCTCTTCCCTTAGGCAAAGCACTTTCCCCACTCCCACCTTCTTCCCTCCCCCCCCCCCCCGTGTGTTTACTTCCCCACATATTCTATTCATTTATTCAACGAGTATTTACTGAGCACCTAGTATGTTCCAGGCACTGTTCTAGGCACTGGGTGGGGCGGGGTGGGGGGGAGGATACAGCAGTGAACGAGACAGACCGTGGTGCCGGGTGCTCTTACAGCCTTCTTTCAGGTTGGGCAGACAGGCACTAAATCATGAAGATATAAATTCATAAATGATACGGTATGTTTGGTGGCGATAAGGGCTCTGGAGCCCAGAGGGAGAGAAATTAATTGACTCGTGTGTCTCCTTTGCTGGAGTGTCTGCGGAATGGAGGCTGGTGCAGATCTGGCTTACTCACTGGCAGGGCTGCAGAGCCTGTGAGGTGCCTGCACGTAGTAGGTGCTCGGGAAACATTTATTGGACAGATCCATGCATCGTCAGGACCTGGGGGACAGGGGATGGGAGTTGGAGGAGAGGGTGTTCCAGGGACAGGGAACCGTGTGAGCAGAGGTCTGGAGGAGGCAGCCGGTGCTCTAGGACCTGAGGAGGGAGGTCCGATGTGGCAGAAGCAAGGGGCCAGCAGGGGGTGGTGGGCGCTGTGGTGGGCAGACCTGGAGCCACCCCTTGGGGGGATGTTTTTCAGCCCAGTGGTTGACACGTGGCAGGCCAGGTTGCCTGAAAGCTTATGTAAGGCCCATGGCTGTTTTTCTGGAACTAAGAGCAGAGCCTGGAGCTTGGGAGAAGACTCTGCCTCCCTGACCAGCCGGGCAAAGGGCCGGGAGGTGCCAACTCCCGCCTGTTGCCCCTGGGAGCCAGAGAAATGTCCAAACGCATCAGCCGTGAGCAGCTCAGCGGCCGCGGTCAGTAGTCCGGTGAGCACCACGAGCTTAGTTAGGCTCCAGCTCCCACTGCCCAGCCGGCACCGTCAGGGTCCTGGGGCCTGGGAGACCCCAGTGCACGAGGATTCAGGGACTGGTGGCCTCTCAGAGCAGGTGGTGAGGGGGCAAGCCCGTTCTTCCTCCTTCGCCATTGGCCAAGCAAGGCCATGGTCAGTCATCGCTAAATCTGGAGCACGGGTGCTGGGACTCTGGCGTCTAAGCGTGCCCTGCTTCTACACTTGGGTCAGCGTGTAGCCTCGTGTGCCCTTCCTTCTCTGGGTCTCAGTTCCTCCGTCTGCACGGTAGTGCCCCTGGGTTGTTGTCGACGTCAGACGAGACCACGACGTGGGAGTGCCCCTGAGCCGAAGTCGGGAGCAGCTATGTAATTTGCGGAACTCATTGCAGAACGAAAAGGCGGGGGCTCCTGGCCAACCATTATTAAGAATTTCAACTCGGTGACAGCAGAGCATTAAACCAAGAGCCCTTCTGAGCTCCCCTGTACGTCTCAGGGGAGGTGTCGTTGCCTCAGGGAAGGCTGCCCTGATTCCCTCCCGGCTTGCCCAACTCCCTTGGTGTCTGGCCCTGTGACACTCCAACCTGTCTTAGTCAACACGTGTCACCCTGGCACTAATGTCCGACTTTCCACCAACATCCCTTTTTTCCTTGCAGATTTTCTTTGTTTCCGACGATGCCATAAATCTATAGCTCTAGTCTCATAAAAAGCCCCACAAAAACCCCAACAGTATCGCAATTACATTCTAGGAAGGTTTTATTCTTCTTACTTTCCATCGCCCCAAACTGGGGCGGAGCAAAGTTGACCAGACTTGTCTCAGGACCACTCACTGGGAGTGGATTCTGACTTGGGTGCATCTGGGCCCTCAGCTTTTTCCTAATCCTCGTGGCAGAGTGAGGACAAGGGGCCTACGGACCCGAGGCTGCTCTGTCTGGGCTGCGTCCCCCGTGAGGGAAGGCGGGGTGGGGAGTGGGTGCCAGGCACCCCCTGCCACGTGCCACGTCTCTTCCTCCCCCAGGGCTCCTGGTTCGGCGCCAACATGGCCGAGAGCTCCTCGCCGCCCTCCTCGTCTGCCGCAGCCGCAGCCCCAGCAGCTGAGCTGGGAGTCACGGAGCAGCCGGGGCCCCAGAGCCCCCCTCCCTCCCCTCCAGGCCTGGAGGAGCCCCTGGATGGAGCCGATCCTGAAGTCCCTCACCCGGACCTGGCACCCGTTGCCTTCTTCTGCCTACGACAGACCACCAGCCCCCGGAACTGGTGCATCAAGATGGTGTGTAACCCATATCCTTTGTGTGACGGGGCCGAGCTGTTCCCTGATGGAGCCCTGCCTGCCACACCTTCCTCTGGATAGGAGGCCGTGGTGGTGGTGAGCGAGCTCAGATAGCGGGTCTGGGGGAATGTCGGGGCACGGAGGGCGGACCGATGAGGACCTGGCGTCCTGCTGATGCGAACGTTCTGGAAGTCGGTGATGACCTGGGGGTTGGTTCAGTGCCCGGCTGGCTCAGAGAGTCGTCCGGTGTGAGCCCCGGGTCTACGCTGGGACTGGGAAGCCTGTGTTAAGTGAGACCCTGGCCCATGGCTCAGCTCCCGGTGACTGAGCCATTTGGTTGATGGAGGCCACATGATACGAGTCCGAAGGGGACCCTGTGGGCGTGAACCCCGAGGCGGCAGAAGGCACTTGCTGCCCCTGGTCTGCCCGTGTGGCCCCTGTTACGACCCTTCGCTATTTCCCACTGCCCTGGAGGAGTAGAGCAAAGTCCTCCCCCAGCCCACCAGGTGCCACCTTCCTGCTCCCTCTGCGTTCTTCTAGGCCTCAGGGCCTTCCCACGTGCTCTTCCTTGTGAAACGCTTTTCCCTTCCCTCTCCACCTGGCACAATCCTTCACTGCGTCCTTCCGACCGTGGCTTAAGCGTCACCCGCTCAGGGCAGTGTGCCCCGATTCCCCCTTGGCCTCTCCGTTTGTTGTCACTCTCTAGTTGTGGCATTCCGAAGCTACCATCTGCCTCCTCCAGGGAACCGTCAGGTGAGCGGCACACGGACCGAGCGTGTCTTGTTTGCCGCTGGACCCCAGCACCCAGCGCCCAGCACGGTGCCTGGCGCGCCACGGGCTCGCTCTCCTTCGGTGTTCGCCGGGCGCGTTTTGGCGGTGTCTGAGCTGGGTCTCCAGTAATGAGCGGTGTTGGGTGGACAGGGTGGTGGGGAGGGGGCTACCTCAGGAACAAAGGCCAGGAGAAGAGAGGGACGAGGGAGTGAGGGACAGTGGGGAGAGAGGAGGCGGAGGGGGGGAGAGGGAGGCTTGCAGGGGCTGAGTGAGGAGCTGGCCTGTGTTCTCAGGGCAGCGGGACCAGGGTGAGTTTACAGCAGGGTGTGATAGGGAGAGATCAGTGTGTTAGAAAGATGGCTCGGTGCCGTGTGGAAATGGGTCGTGGGGTGAGCCCAGGAGGAGGAGGAGGAGGCTTTGGGACCCAGACATGGTGGCCTCTGGCTTTTGGGGCCCACCAGGCAGCACGGAGTCTCTGCCAGGGCTTGAGGCCACCCAGGGTAGGGTCTGAGCCCAGCTCTGGACACCTGGGATACCCGGGATGCAGGCTGGGGTGACGATGAGGCCCCCAGAAAGGCTGGGGGAGGCAGCCATGCTGAGCCCAGGACTGCTGGCCTCCCTGCTATGTCAGGGGCTGGGTGATGACCTTGGAAACCCGAGGCTGTCTGCTGGCATGGGTGGAGTGTGGATCCGGGTGCCCCTAGCTGGGCGGAGGGCCAAAAGCCTTCACGGTCCTTCTGTGGGACAGCTCAGGAGGTCTCAGCCATGGTTAGAGGATCTATTCAATAACTCTGTTCACCCAGCGCTCTCTGACATCAGCCCTGGGATCGTGGAGGACAGAGAAACATAGCTAGCTGGTCTGCCCTGAGGAGCTCCCGGGGGCAGGGGACACAGGCACCATCCATGGGAACAGTTTTAGTACAGTAGGTTGGGGAAACCTTAGGAGCCTGCAGCATGTAAGCTGGGGGGTGGCCAGGCCAGGAAAAGGGGGACCACAGGAGCTTTGGGCCTTTGAGGGAGAGAAAGGCTCACTGGAAGACTGGGGAGACCGTGGAATCGTGTCACAGGGACCTTGCCTGGGTGGGACAGAGGTTGATTCTGGCTCTGCCATTGGCTCCTGTGTGACCTCGGGAAAGTTGCTATACCTTTCTGAGCCTCATAGGGTCCAGACAGTTAAGACTGGGCTGGGCTGGGCTGGGCTGGAGGCATGGCTCAGATTAACTTGGCCTGGGAGTGTGACCTAAAAACAAGGGTCTGGATGACATGGCCTTCTCTAGCTCTGGGAGCCGCCTGGAGTGCCAGCCATAGTTGCCCACACCCTTGACCTCAGGCCCTGATCACTGAGCAGCCCACAGAGACCCTTCCAGGTTGCCACATTGCTGGCCTGTCGGGCAGACAGAGCCCCTGGGGTCCTCTGGCCTTTGTCCTCACCAACGCCCTGGGCTCCACACTGTGCACCTGTGGGAGGCTGGGGTTGGGAGCGCCAATGAGGCCAGCCTCGGGAGGGGAGGGGAGGGGAGGGGAGGGAAGGAGACCTGCCCCTGGGCAGAGCTGGGCTTGGTCCCCTGTCTCAGGGAGAGCCCTGGGTCCCAGCGTGTGGAAGCCGCGTGGGGGAGGAGGGCTGTCAGATTCAGCCCCCTCCTTGGGGAGGGACTCCCCGACACTGGGAGCTGCTCAGGGCACATTGGGCTCCCCGGGCCCCGTGACAGAGCTTCTGAGGCTGGGTCGAAAGATGAAGGGTCTCTGCCTGAACCGGCTGCCTCGCTTCCGAGTTCCCTCCTAGACCAAAGATCTGATGACTCTGCACTGGAGCAGCTTCAGAAGTGTCAGGTTCTGGGACTCTCCTACTGGAAGCTTCTGTGATTAAGTCTAAGCGTTCAGAGTTTAGATTTAAGGCTCAGGGCCATTAACATTCTAAGCCTCTGCCATGCAAAGCCTGTAAAGTTCCGTGTTTCAAAGAGGGCACGAGTCTGAGATTTGGTGGCTGTGGCTGCCCGTCATATGTGTTTGGAAGTCTGAGGACCCGAGATTCTAGGCTTTGTGAACACGATGGTTCGGTGCTAAGATGTCATAGCCTGAATCGGATCGGTGGGAGAGAGGCTGAGGCAGGTTTTTGCAAGTGCAGGCCCACATGACCTTGGTGTCCGCAGGGGCGCTGGAGCAGAGACTTGACGGGGTGGGGGGGGGGGCGGTGGTGCTCAGGCTGGGCTTTAGGGTCCTGGTGTGTGTGTGGGGGGGTGTCTTTGATCAGGCGATGCAGGCTCTTGGATTCTTCCCTGGCCAGAAACCTCCCTTTCTCCCCTCCTCCTTGGGAGAGAGCTCAGGGAGGGGGCAGTGCTTAACCAGGGGGCTCCTCAGTGGGGACACCGTTGGCATCTTGGGTGTGACAGCATTTTGTGGTCCAGGCTGTCTGGCAAATTACAGGACATTTGGTGTTTTTGTCCCTAAATATTAGTAGGTAGTGGCCCCCAATCATTGTGACATCCATAAATGATCGTCCACACTTCCAGACTCTGCACGGCTCTGCTTCCCATCAAGAATCCAAAGGAATGATGGACGTGTAGGCCTCAGGGTCAGGCCGGCGGGAGCAGCTATCAGGCCCGGCGGGCCAGGGTCGGGGCAGGGCAGGCTGGCAGGGTCTGCCCAGAAAGACTGTCCCCAATGCTGATGTCCGTGGTTCATGAGGGGCCCTGGCTCAGAGCCAGCTGCCCTGTGGAACCTGGTGCTCCCTGACTCAGCCCCTCACCCAGCCCAGAGCTCGGCCCTGAGTCACCACCTGACTCACTGGAGAGTCAGAAGGCTGCCGGGACCCTCCCTGAGCTGGCGAGCCGGGGTGGGAAAGGGCCGCTCACCCAAATGTCAGCACCACCGTCTGCCTGGGCTGGGCCTCGAGCATGCACCGTCAGCCAGGGTTTCAGCCGGGAGGTCTCTGGGTCTGAAATGTCAGGGGATTGATTGCGCGGCTTGACTCATGGGTAGCTGGCATGTGGAAAATGCTGGGGCCCTGAGTCAGACAGACCCAGGGGCTCCTGCCACCTCTGATTTGCTGTGTGACCATGGGCCAGTTTTTCCCACCTCTCTGAGCCCCGTTTTCCCACCGTCAAATGGGGGTAGTACCCTCCCCCCCTTCACAGCAGTGCACGATGACCTATGTGCAAATGGAGTTCTCAGACTAGAAAAACTGCCACACGTGTAGGGGCGCCCGGGTGGCTCAGTCGGTTAAGCGTCCGACTTCGGCTCAGGTCATGACCTAACGGTTTGTGAGTTCAAGCCCCACGTTGGGTTCTGTGCTGACAGCTCAGAGCCTGGAGCCTGCTTCGGATTCTGCGTCTCCCTCTCTCTGCTCCTCCTGCACTCATGCTCTGTCTCTCTCTCTCCCTCTCTCTCCTTCAAAAATAAATAAAACCATTAAAAAAGAGAAAAAGATAAACTGCCACACATGTGGTTATCACTCTTCCTATCCGAGCTCAGAGGCGAACAGGGCCCTCACGTATCACCGGGCCTCCGCAAGATGTTAGGCATCGAGCCCTTCGGTGGAACATACGCCTCCGGAGGACATTGTTTCCAGGGAAAATCAGACTCGATCTCTGTCGTTTAGGTAAGTTTGTGCCAGTCACGCTGCCGGTAGTCACGGCCTCGTCCATGTGAGCGCTGCTGGTCAGCATAGCCCCCTCTTGCCGGGCGCCTCTGGGAGCAGGACCCATCAGCTGGAAACCCACCGATTTTCTACTCTGGATGAGACTGTGAGAGCCCTTCTTCAGCCAGGATGTAGTAGAGCTGGGATGAAAACCTCGATTTCTCTGAATCCCCAGCCTCAGCATTTATTCAGGACGCAGCGGCCACCTGCAGAGTCTGGAGAAGTGCCCGGTCCTCCTCCCAGGGCAGGGAGGTTTGCTTCACAGTGGGGAGGGTCTCCCTGGGTTTCAGCATCTACATTTGGAGGCCGCCTCTGGGGCCTGCCTGGGGCCATCCCCCGGAGGGCTGTGCAGCCCCCTTCCCTTTGGACACACTCCGGGGCCGCTGCCTCCCCCGCCCCAGCGCTAAGCCAGCGCCTCTGCTGCGGTGCAAAGCAGCCATGCATGGTGGGAAGCCAGTCGGCTGTGAAGGCCGCCTCTCTGCTGGGCGGGGGGGGTAGGGCGCCAGCCTGGGCTGGGAGGACAGAGATGCCAGCTGCCGGTGACCTTGGATATGTCACCCCCCGCCCCCACCCCGTGCTGGCCCTAGGTCTCCCTGTCTGCAGGATGGGAGGGTTGGACGATGAGGTTGGGAAGGGACTGGTGGGGAACCCCCTTCCGGCCCTGCTCAGGGAGCATCTTAGTGGTGTCTGTATGGACCACGAGGAGCCGTGTTCCTTGTGAGCGGGTTCCCTCGCTCTGTGCTTGTGGCTGGGGTCCTGGCTCTCATCTGTGCCCCCGGCCCCCTTCTGTCTGCTTCTGGTCTCCCGCCTGGCTCCGGCCTTCTGCTTGCTCTTGCTTGGAGGGCCACCTGGTCGAGACCCCAGCTGTGCAGACCCTCTGACTTTGCCAGTCACTGGGCAGGAAGGGGGCAGGGCCCACGGTCTCATCACAGCTCAAGCCTCGTGCTGTTCATTGTGGGGGTTCGGCACGTTTCTTGGAGGTGCACGGGCTCTCGTTCATCTTTCACCCATTCGTGAGACCATTCGACAAGTCTCTACCGAGAGCGTGCCATGCACCAGGCGTGCACAGAGGACAGCTATGACTGTTTTGGGCAGGGGAAGGTGCCTCTGGCTCCCTGGGAGAGATGTCAGTCGGGAGTCCATCCAGAGCGGGCACCTGAGGGGTGGCGATGAGGAATGACGGTGGCCCAGGGTGCTGGCGGGGAGAGACCGGCCTTGGGGTTGGTGTTGGGAGAGGGCTCAGGTGACCCCAGGGACCGTGGCTTGCGTGAGTGTGAAGGAAGAGCAGCTCTTGGCTTCCTGGCCAAGAGGCCTTTGCCTTTTCTGAGCCTTTGTTCGCTCATCTGTGACCTGAGGCTGCGGCAGCCCCTGGCTGGGAATGTCAGGGGGTCCGGTGGGAATTCAGGGCAAGCACTGGCTGGGCTCCTACAGCATTAAGTGCTGAGCGGCAGCTGTGGGCACACTGGGGCCAGTGGGGTAGCCATCTGGGGTGGCTCAGGACAAGGGTCCTGCAGGCGGTGGCACCTGGGCCCCAAGTCTTTGATGACCTGAGAAACCTATGGGCCGGGCTGCTAGGGAGAGAGACTGTCGGTGATGGGACGTGCTGGCTCCTGCGGGTGGGAGGGCCTGAAGGCTGGACAGTGGGAGGAGGAGAAAGCCTGGGGAGCCCCAAATGTGGCAGAGGAGAAGAGGGGGTGTCACCTGCAGGAAGACTCCCCCCCCATCGCCCTGCTATGCCTGGTCTTTGGGCCATCCCCTGTCTCTGAGCATGCTATCTCTCCATCCCGCTGCACCAGATAGGGCCTCTGGCCACTGGGTAAAGGCCTGGAGGAAACTTCTGAAGGTTTTAAGCTGTCAGGAAGTCCTCCCGTAATCTAACCTCCATCTCTTCTGTCCTGACCCCTTTCCCTATGGCTGGGCTGTTGGGAACATCTGGGGTTGAGTTTTTCCATCTCTTTCTGTCTAAACAGACGGCTGCTGGGATCTCACCCCTCCTGCCCCACTGACAAGGTGGCAGGCCCTCCCTCCCCTCCCCTGCACGGCGAAGAGAGCACCGGCCGGGAGTTGTGCAACCATGGGCGATCAGCTCTGCCCTGGACCCGGTCTCTCCCCACTACCTCAGCTTCTCTTCAGGGGCTCCTGGGGCTCCCTTGTGTGGAAGGGGGTTTGTCATCCGTAGAGAGCTGCGTGCCCAGGGAGGGCTGTTGTCTCCCTCCCTCCCTGCCTCCTTTTATTTGTTTACTCATTCCTTCCTCGCTCAAGAACCTTCCATGGCTCCCGATCACCCCCAGAACAGTCTCACTTAGCCTGGATTTGAGTCCTTCCGCGGTCCACCTGGGCTGTCCTCCAGCTACCTTTCTGCTGCTTCCCTTTGTGCTTTCTCTTCTGGAGCCCCAAACAAGTGCTGATGTTCTCTGACACCCCCTGCCTCCCTGCCTTTGCTTATGCTGGGTCTGCCCCCTGAGATGCCCTCTCCATGCCTCCGTGGCCACAAATCCCACCAGTCCCCCCGGCCCAGCTTCCTGGCCACCACCTGCGGGAAGTGTTCCTGGATCTCCAGCTTCTTCCTCTCTTGACCCTCCAGCTCTTTTTTTTTTCTTTTAATGTTTATTTATTTTTGAGAAAGAGAGACCCAGCATGAGCGGGGGGAGGGGCAGAGCGAGAGGGAGACCCAGAATCCGAAGCAGGCTCCAGGCTCTGAGCTGTCAGCACCGAGCCCGACGCGGGGTTCGAACTCAGGAACTATGAGATCATGACCTGAGCAGAAGCTGGACGCTTAACCGACTGAGCCGCCCAGGTGCCCTGACCCTCCAGCTCTTTATCAGTCCTTCTTTGTGCTACAACTTTCCTCTCCGCCTCAGGGGGATGGTTTGTGGCTTGCTTTGTCTCCTCCATCTTGCCCAGCGCGGGCCTGGCACTGATGGGCTTGTGCCTCACCTTCTAGTTCATACGGTACTGTCCCGCCCCGCCATGGCCTCTCAGGTTCTCTCAGCACCTCCTGTGAGGCGGCAGGGCCAGGAATTTGCTAGCCCCATTCTACAGCTGGGGAGACTGAGGCCCAAGAAAAAAGGGAGGCTGACTTGCCGAAGGGCACACGTTGAGTAATCAGAAAGCCAGGCAGACTGGAGCCCAGCACTCTAGACTCTGAGGCCAATGCTGCACCTGCCTGGCCGGCTTATGGCTGGGGAAGGGGTTCTTTATGGGAGGGTATCCCCTCCTCCTGCAGCCCCGGGCTAATGGGAATGCCTGGGCGGGTGGCCCCTGTTGCTGGAAGGAGCAACACATATCTGGGAAATGGCCCGTTGCTCTCCATCTGGTATAGAGAGGGTTGACTTTTCTCAGATGCAAAAGTCAGCATCAAGCTGTGCCCTAGGGACGCTTCTGGTGGCCAGACTGGATGCGGTGCTCTCGGTTGGTCAGCAGGGTGGGCTGGACTCTGGTACCATCACGTGGCCATTTCTGTGCAACCAGAGCTGCAGGTGAGGAAGCTGCCCCCGATCCGTCCTGGGGGGCCTTGGTGAAGCCTGCCTGGAGGAGGGGGCATTTGGCCTGGGTCTTGCTGCGTGAGTAGGAGTTTTCCCGAAGAACAGTTGAGGGATAGTGTTCCAGGCAGAGAGAAGAGTATAAAGAACAGTGACTGGAATCATACCCCTGTGATGCAAAGTGGGATAAAGGCTGGGCAGAGGGACCCTCAGGGAGCCGTGGCCACCGGGAGGAGGATGGAGTGGCCGGTCGGTCGGGCCTTCATGGGATGCCGCAGGAGCTGTTTGATGAAGGAGGAGACCCCGAAGCCAGGGCAAGAGAGTCTTTGATGGGTGAGAGGTGGAGGGCGTGGGGGTGGCATCCCAGCTGAGGAAAGCGCCTAGTCAGATGCCCGAGCTGAGCTGGGGTCACCACGGATGTTTTGTTAACAGCATGGCGTGTGCACTGGGTGAGGGCAGGAGTGAGAGCTGAGCATCGAAGGACATTTGGGGTCCGGATCTGGAGGGCACAGGGAGACACTGCCCCGGGAGGGCACTGGCGTTCACTAAGGACCACCCGTGTGCGGGGAGCATTTCATCTTCCCCGGCAGCTCAGGCGGCTCTAGAGAGGCCCATTTTTCAGGGGGGCCCAGAGAGATGGAGTGCTTGTCCAGGGCGGCAGTGGCCCCGTGGGGCTTGGGCAGGAGCCCAGGGCGTGTGCAGCCCTGTGAGACCTGACTGCAAGGCTAGTGGTAATTGATAGCGAGCAGGAGAATTAGAAAGAGGGCTGGTTGGCTAATGAAGTGTCAGCCCCCTCCTGGGGCATTTAAAACATGATTGGATTTGTATTCGTCCATCTTGCCTGGGTGTCTGTGTCAGGAGCCAGCTTTGACCCGCCACCTCCCTCAGACTGTCCTGTTGGGAGACAAACGGCCCCGTTTGTTTCTCTCCAAGAGAAATCGATCCGTCTTTTTAATCAGCCGGAATGTCTTTCCGCCAGTCTCTCTCTGGCTCTCCTGTGGGGCTGCCTTCCACCTTTCTGGCCCCGTCTGCCCTGTGGAGCTGTGCTCTGGTCTTCCTTTTCTCTCCCCAAGTGCAGATCCTGACGCTGGTGCTTACTGCTGAGTACCAGTACCACCTGACGCTGGTGCTTACTGCTGGTGATGCTGAGCAAACAGCTCGACCTCTCTGGATGGCAGTTTCTTTCTATATGAGAAAGCAGGAGGAGGAGGCGTGGCTGACTGTGAGGTGCTATATGGGAATGGGAGGGCTTGGAGCGCTATGGGAGGGCTGGGGGTGGGGGTGGGGGCGGCTGGTAGAGGTGCGGACAGCAGGGTGTTCAAGGTCTGCACCTGGCTTCTCCCACAGAGCTGGGGCGGTGGGGAGGCTCTCACCTGCACCTCTGTGTCAAGTGAGGAGATGACTGAGGATTGACTGTCCCCCAAGGTCCAGTCTGGGGTCTGCCGAGTGCGAGCTTCGTGACCTCAGGCAGGTCACTCCTTCTGTCTGGGTCTCAGTTTCCTCATCCATCAAATAGTGGTGTGGGGGAGGTTAGGCTGTATCGGTGATTTTCAGGGATGATTTTGCCCCCAGAGGACATTTGGCAATGTCTGGAGGCCTTTGGGGCTGTCACAACTTGGGGAGGGTGTGCTACTGGTTTCTAGTGGGTAAAAACTTACGACACACAGGACAGTTGCCCACGACAAAGAACAATCAGGTCCTAAACGTCAGTAGTGCCCAGGCTGAGAAACCCTGGCCCAGGTGGTCCCTGGGGTCTTGGGGAACTCTGAAAGTGTGGGCACAGCAGGGAAGGGGGTGTAGAGTGAGAGAGGGAATCTCTGAAGGAGGAAGAGAGAACAGTGCTGAGTCCCAACCTGAAGGGTTCCTGTGGTCATGTAAACTTGGGGTCGAATTTTGGAGCTGCCATTTACTAGAGTGTCCTATTTCCAACCACCTCCCATACACCCACCTGTCCTTGTTCCCACTCATTGTTCTTTACTCCATCCATCCATCCACCCATCCATCCATCCATCCACCCATCCATCCATCCATCCATCCATCCATCCATCCATCCATCTTTCCATCTCTTCATCCATTCATCTGCCCATTGACCCATCCACCTTCCTTAACCTTTACATTCATGCACTCACCCCCCCCACCCCTGTCACCTTCACAACCATCTACCCATTCAATCATCCATTGACCCAAAGGCCCCACCCCATGCTCCTGTCTGTCCATCTATCAGCCCATTTACTCACTGATCCATTCCCTTCTTTGGCGGATACTTGTTGATCAACACACTTCCCCCAATCTCTCATCCACCTGTTACCTGCTCAATGCCCAGTCAAGCCCTCTTCTTGTACCATGTGTAAGGCCTTTTGTATCTGACTTATTCTCCTCACCTTCTCCTAGACTGTGAGTAACTTGAGGACAGGCTCCATGATCCATTAGTGCCTGCCTCTTCTTTAGGCCTTGGCCCTCAGCCCTGCACATAGTAGATGTGCAGCAAAGCTTTCAATGAAGTGCATCCTAGCAAGCAAGGTTGGAGGTGGAGGTTGTGTGGACAGAGAGGAGGCTGGCCAAGAGCACTTAGACAATGGGCCTTGGATGCCAAGCCAAGGAGTTTGGAAACTCTCTGGAAGGCCGTGGGGAGCTGTGGAAGGCTTTTGGTTTTGGAGGAACCCACTGGCTGCGTGTAGAGGCTTTGCAGAAAAGGCAAGGCTGAAGGAAGAGACTGTTCAGAGTGAGGAGTGGGGCGTGCAGCCTGCCTGGGGCAGTGGGGGTGCAGATTTGTGGGTGGAGGGGAGAGATTTAGGTGGTGAAAGGGACAATGGGATGAGCGGGAGGGAGCCTCTGGAGGGTCCTCATCTGGACAACTGCCAGCACGGGTGGTGGCTGGGGGACCTCATTCATTGGGGGAGGGAAGTGCAGAGAACTTGGCAGTCTGGGAGAATATGACCTACCCCATTATGATGGATTTGAGGTTCCTAGAGACAACCTAGGGCATGTCTGGGAGGTCTGTTGGTCAGGATGGAGTGAGCCTGGGGCTGGGACAGATTGCAGACCTGGTCAGCTTGCTGACCACCAGAGTTGAGGCCTTGCGAGTGGGTGTGGGATCAAGGAGAGGAGAGGGGAGACCAGAGGCTGGGGAGCCTGAGAAAGGCCAACATTTGAGGGTCGGAGCCCATGAAGTAGGAGAAGGCCCAGGTGTCCCCAGGGCCCGAGGGGGAGAGAGTTTCTAGAACAAGATCTTAGCCTGGGGTTCTTTTCTTCTCTTTTTTTTATTTTAGAAAAGAGGTGGGGGTGGAGAGAGAGAGAACGAGGTGGGGAGAGGGGCACAAAGAGAGAGAGAGAGAGAATCTTAAGCAGGCTCTGCACTTAGCTCAGAGCCTGACTGAGGGCTTGATCCCATGACCTTGGGATCATGACCTGAGCCGAAATAAAAGAGTTGACGCTTACCCAATGGAGACATCCAGGCGCCCCTGGGGTTCTTGAACCTGGATGGGGTCAAGTTGCACGTTTGTTTTCACTGATGTCAGACCGAAATGGAGCCTTTCTATTATGAACGGAGGTAACAAAGCACGGCGTGATTACTGGCAGTTTCTGTGGCTCACTAGTAGCAATCGCTGATGTCTCCCCGTCACATTGTGGTGCTTGTGGACTTCATCACTGCTTTACCGTCACAGTATCAGACCTGCCACTGGCCCTGGCTCTTCATTGTGTTGATAATGAATCTCGAGTGGCTCTCCTTCCTCCTGAGTTTGTTTGTTTGTTTTTTTTAAATGTGTTGACAACTCTTTTAACATAACTGGCTTCCTTCCTTTCTAATTCTGGGCATTAAAAAAACGTATGCATTAAAAACATTATCCTGAGAAGGGGCTCATGAACTTCCCCAGGGGGTACGGAGAAGCTGAGAGCTGTGTTTGCAGGAGAGCGCATCGGGTGTGCCCAGGGCTGCGGGCCAGATGGGCGAGGAGGAGGGTGTGCACGCGTGTCAGCGTGTGCAAGTGCTGGAAGGGCTGCGGGGCTCTGTGGGAGTGCATACATGAATGTGTGTGTGTGTGTGTGTGTGTGTGTGTGTGTGTGTGTGTGTGGTCGCTGGCAGGCAGGGGAGATGTGTGGCGGAGGACTGGTCCCCAGGAGGCCGAGGGAGAGTGTCATCACCCTCTGTCCAGCCCTCACCCTCTGTCTGTGTCCCCGCCAAGTGTCTGCTTGTGGTTTCTGGAGGGCAGGGACGGCATCTTCTTCATTTGGGGTTCCCAGACCACTGTGGGCCAACAGAGGGGGTCTCAGCGAGGGGGTGCCAAATAATGGCATAGTGAGTGATGGATGTTAGAAAGGAGAAGGGGGAGTTCAGGGTGGGAAGGGAAGCTACAAATCCCTGCAGCACAGAAATGCCTCCTTAGACTCCTTGATGCCTCCAAGTGATGGGGACCTCACTCTTTTCTGAGGCTGCAGATGTCCCGATCAGCTGCTCCAGATAGGGCTCTGGGCACAGAGAGGGATCGATACCCTCTGCCCTTTGGAGAGCACAGCCTGGTTGGTGGTGAGAAGAAGCCAGAACAGACCACACTCAGTTCCATAGCTGATATAAGTGGGGGACATTCAGGACATCGTGGGGGCTTGGGGGAGGCATCTGTTCCCCCTACCTAGGACTCCAGGAGGCTTCCCCGAAGGCACACCTCCTTTGTGGGTGGGATCTTGAGGCTGGGTCAGCCCACGGACAGTGGGGCTCTGGTCCCCAGGGCCTTGCCCTGCCCTCCCCTTTTCTTCAGCAGTGGCTGAAGCCTCCTTGGCTGGAGTTTCTATCCCATGGACTATCCGCCCTGGGGTTTTCTTCCAAGCTAGCAGCCCCTGTTTCCTCACCTCCCCCACTCCGGCTGTCTACACCGGGCACCGAGGCTTGCTGGGCCTCTGGGAATCAGAAATGTTGGCCAAATTCAATAGGTTCTCCAATTATGGGGCCTCTAAGACGTGGACCTCATCTCACCCCGCAGGAGTTCTCAGCCCACTGAGACCCGGAAGCGTATAAGCAGAATCAATCAGCCCGGGCAGGGCAGTGTGTCACATGGGGAGCTCCCCACTGCTGGAGGCACGTAAGCAGAGAGGCCTAGGACCATCCGCCCAGCAGGTCTGTCCACTTTAAGGAGCAGTTTTCTGTTCCACCTCAACCACCATATCACCTTGGGCAAGTATCTGGACCTTCATTTTTGCGTCTGTAAAATGGGTGTAATAATGTCTGCCGTGCCTGTATCCCGAGGCTGCAGCGGGCAGGGGAGGAACGAATCCTTAAACAAACAGAAGACAGGATGGTGTGAAATTCAAATCCCTCACTAGCTGCGGCCTCGGTCTCGGCAAACCTGTCACACCCTCCCTTGCAGGGCTGTGGTGACGTTTCCCGTGGTGGGGGGGGGAGCGGGGGTCTGGGACAGTGGCCACCCCAGCAGGTGCTTGTGTGGTTTTAATTGTTGCATTTGATTTTTCCTTGTCCCAGTTGCCCTTCATAATTTTTTTGTTGGCCCTTTCATTGAGGTAAGATGTACATGCAGTAGAGCTCACAAACTGTCTTGTCCAGCTCAAGGCATTTTTCCATATAAATACGCTACTGTGACCGCACTCGGGCCAACAAGGGCGTCTCCTAAAGATGGAGAGAGCCCTGGGAGCTCCCTTGTCCCCCACCCCCAACAGGTGCTCGCCTGAAGTCACCGCGGCTCTGACCTCCCTCACTGCAGGGTTAGCTCTGGCTGATTTTTCACTTTGTAAAATTGGATTCACATACTCTTTGCTCTCGGGTGTCCAGCTGTTACCCGGCATTATGCCCGTGAGCTCCGTCTCTGCTGTCGTGCGTATCAGTAAGCTTGCCCTTTTTCGTTGCTGGGGAGTATTCCATCGAATGGACGTGCCGCGGGCGTTTCTCAGCCTTGGCACTGTTCACAGGTGGGGCTGGATAATTCTTTGTGGCGGGGCCGTCCCGTGCATTCCAGGACGTTCAGCAGCATCCCTGGTCTCTACCCGTTAGATGCCAGTGTCCTGTCTCCCCATATCGTGACAATCAAAAATGTCTCTGCACGTGGCCGCATGTCCCCTGGGGGCTGCCTGCCTCATTCTCCTGGTGAGGGACACCTGGGTCGTTCCCAGGTTGGGGCCGTCGTGAGTAACACAGCTACGAGCATTCTGGGTTTTGTGGACTTCTGTCAGAATTGTCCCAGGGTATCCACCTGGAGCGGCACTCCTGGACCCTAACGTGGGCCTCCGTTTTGCTCTACTAGAGGCCAGGCAGCTTTCCAGAGGATTTTGCTCATAAAGACACGCCCAATGAATAAACTAACGAAGCAGGGAACGGATGTCCTCTTCAAAGCCCAAGGGTCTACAGCATGCTTGACATTCAGAATGGTGGCCACACATCGCAGCCGGCTTCCAGAACAGGGATGTGCTCTAGGTACATCCAGGGTGGGAGTAAGCCTCGTTCGTCTCAGTGCACTGATGCACAGGCCACGTATACAACAGGTGCTGCATGGGTGCTTGTGGACCCAGCCTTGTAGAAGCTGGGATCCAGGATCTGGAACCTCAGGCCCCCGCCTTTGGAGACCAGAGTCCTGAGCCTCTGTCCTTGGACTCATTGAGGACCAGTAGGGGAAGGGCCCCCCGCATAGGGGCCTGGCCCATCTTCCCGGCCTCTCTGGCCCAGGGGGGATGCAGCTTCCGGCTTCTTCCTCCACTTGATTTATTTAGACAACTGAGGTGCACCCTGGGAAATGGATCAGATTATAGATTTGACAAAAATAAAAACAAATTTGGCTGGCTCAGCCAAACCCGGCACTCCTGCCCCCACCCACCCTCCCAGAACCCTCCGAATTACAGAAACCGTGACTGTCATCCGGGCCTCCAGGATGGAGGGCGGTGGTCACCATGGTAACCGTGCTGGCCTCTGGCTCTGGCTCCCGGAGAAGAGGCCGCCCAGAGGGGCCTGCTGGGGCATCGAGCGCTGCCCCTCCATCCGGTCCCTCTTCTCTCTGGGAAGTGGCAGGTTCGAGGAGGCCCCCGGCCCGGTGGCTTCCCCAGCGACCCTGTCCCTCCAGTTTTCAAGACAGCCGTTGGGTGGAGTTACGACTCTGGTCCCGCTTGATTTCTTACCGACAAGGGGGGGCCTTGAGACCATCAGCCTCCCCTTGCCAGCATCCCCCACCCCGTTAGCTCCTCCTGGTGGGATAGTCATCCTTCCCGGCCACGCGAGGGTGGAATGTCATCCTTCCTGACTCCATGACCCAGACCCAGACCGGAGGAGACAATGAAGGCAAGAAGGAAAAAGCAAATATTCCACTGGGCCCATGCCAGTCGAGGGTCTCTCGTGTTCCAGGCTCTGTGCCTGGGGGCAGCAGAACACGGGGCTGAGAACATGGGGGGCGAGGTTAGTCGTCGGCAGGGGGCAGATTCAAATCCTGCCATAACAGCTGTGTGGCCCTCAGTGCTTCGGTTTCCTTATCTGTAAAATGTGGATAACAGTAATACCTGCCGGTTTTAGGGAACGTTGCTGTGGGTCTGGGACAACCCTGCATTGCTAGGTCTAAACCCATTGATTCTTTTTTTTTTTTTTTTTAATGTTTAGTTTTGGGAGGGGGCGGGAGGGGCAGAGACAGAGGGAGAGGCAGAATCCGAAGCAGTTCCAGGCTCTGAGCTGTCAGCCCAGAGCCCGACGCGGGGCTCGAACCCACGAAGCGTGTGAGATCACGACCTGAGCCGAAGTCGGACCCTCAACCGAATGAGCCACCCAGGCTTTGATTCTCCTTGAAAGGTTGTTAGCGAAGATTCAGCACTTGGGAGGCCAACACGGGTCCGAAGGGCTATGATGGGCCTCTTGTTCTCTACCCGAGGGGATGGATACTAAATAGTCAGCACAGAGCCCCAGCCGGGGATTTCAGTCCTCTGCTGGTGAGGGGGCTTTTCTCCCCGCGAAGCCAAAGAATGGCAGCCCCTGGGACCTGTTACCGGAGAGGCTGGCAAAGCGGGCAAGCTCTGGTCCCAGGTCCACAGCTGCACAGGCTCTGCATTCCGCGGCATCTGGGCTCCCTGCCTCGTGTGCTTGCTGTAGGGTTTAAATGAGATCGTACGTGCTGTTTGATTGGAAAGCTCCTTGGCAAACAAACACTCCAGAGCACTTGGGAAACGTTTGCCGTTTTTACCATCATCACTGCCGCTAACCCGGGGCCTGGCACACAGCGGATGCTCGGTATATGCTCATCAATTCACTGCTGGGCTGTTAGGCCCGGGGTTCCGAGGACCCTGGGAGGCACGGTCAGCAGAGCAGGGGGAACAGGATGGGAGCCAGGCCACAAAGTGGGGGCTGGCTGGAGGTGGGGCTGAGTCTCACGCTGGGGCTGGGGTGGTGGTGGGGTGGTTCTACAGCCCCCAAGGACCCTGTGTTTTCTTCTCCCCCAGCTGGGTGGGCGTCTGGGAAGGTTTCGTCTGCCAGGGAAACTCGGTTGGGTCGCCGCTGGTCTGTTCCCCCGTCCCTGTTCCTCAGAGGTGCCCTTGGCTGCCCATCCGGGATCTGTGCTGAGCAGGTGCCACACGAGCAGAGCCTGGACATTTGGGGAAACACGGGGTTTTGACGTTTGTTTGAAATCCAGCCATGGCTCAGGGACCCCCATGGGTGGGGAGTCTGTTGTCTGAGGGTCCCTTCTGCTCCTGCTCGCTGGGTTGCTAGGATGGCTCTCTGTCTCTCTGTTTCCCGTCTGCACGATGGGGGATTGGATTAGTTGCTTTTTGAGGGCCTCGATGGAGTTGTTCTGTGACAGAGGTTACCCTGACAGGAGTGAGGGTCTGGGCAATGAAGCAGACAAGGCGACAGGGTCCCCACTGCACGATCTCAGGTGCCAGGCAGGCGGCTTTGAGTTTGCCGTGCGAGGCAGTGGGAGCCCTCGAAGACTCCCTGCCCTTGTGGAGCCAGCACTCAAGTCCTGGCCTGCCCTATTACCTAGAAATCCTCACCACCCTCTTGGGGCCTCTGTCCTCCTTCGAACTGTCCCAGAACCCCAGAGTCATGCGCTCTCAGAGATCCCCACTGCTTGTGGCTAATGGTGGAAACATCAGGCATTGGGCCAGGTAGCCCGGAGACCTTGACTCCCTCTGACAATCTCCTTCCCCACACTGCACGGTCTGGTTCCGCTTCAAGGAGGGCTGGTGCCTTTGATCCCTGAGCCAGTGGGGAGCATGTCACAACTGTGGGCACCAGTGCCAGCTCTGGCCTGACTTCTAAGCCTCCCGGGCTCCTGGAAAGAACCCAGACTCTGCCATCTGGGATTTCCCCGAGTGCCTCGGGGGGAGGGCTGAGACTGTCCACCTCTGAATGCCTGAAGCTGAGCCATCTAGAGGTGAAAGCCACTCCATCTGCCTCACCGAGGGACTCAGTACAGTGGGTAACAGCAGAAGCACCCCCACACAGGGGCTCTGGGCACCACTGAGTCAGGTCACTCGGGCTGCTTACTGGCCTGTTTCTCCATCTGCCCCCCACCCCGGTGAGCTGTGTTGAGAGTCAGGGCCATGTCCCTAGGGACTTGGCACAGGGTAGTTAGGGTTACTGCCAAGTTCGTTACCGCGGTACAAGCTAGATCAGGGGGACAGGGAGCACTTCCGGAGAGGAGACTGAGCCACCACCTTGTGAATGGGGAAGGGTGCTTCAAGGGAAGTTTCAAGAAGAAGGGGCAAATGGACGGGGCTGTGAAGGATGAGTAGGAGTTTGACCTGGTAGAGACAGTAGGAGGTGGATGCAAAGGGTATGCCTGGGGACAGCAAGAAGTTCAGAGCATGCCGAGGCCAATCGGAGAGAAAGGCAGAATTCACTGAGTTCACAGTGTAGGCAGCCTTGGATGTCAGGCTGAGGACGATGACGGAGCCAGGAGCCACGGAGGGTTTTGAATAGGGAAAGGCGTAATCAGAGCTGTGTTTCAGGCAGATTAACCTGGCAGTGGCAAAATGGTTTGGAGGCAAAGCAAAGCACTCTCGGGTTTTGTCTCTCAGCTCTGCTTCCAGCTGGTGACCTTGGGCAAATCACGTTCCCCTCCGAGGCTCCGCTTCCTCGTCTTGTCGGCGGGCCTGACGATAACGCTCAGAGAATTAAACGAGGTGACGCTCAAAGCGCTCTGATGGCGCTGGGCACACCGCGCTGGCCTGGTGATTTGCGTGGGGCAGATTGGAGGGGCAGAGGCCACAGCTGGAGGCTACCGGGGAGGCTGAGTCAGGGCCCAGGTGAGAGACAGTGGGCGTGGTCTGAGGCCTCAGGGGAGGGAGGAGAAGTCCCAGGCCGGGACAGGCCCGGAGGCCCAGAGGAGATCAGTGGCTTTGGAGTCCAGTAGGCCTGGTGTGAGTCTCAGCTCTGGTACTTCCCAGAGGCAAGGCCCCTGTTTCTCCGAGCCTCATTTTCCTCCTCTGGAAAATGGGCCTGCTGACCTCCGTCGCTCAGGGCCCTGATGAGGAAGGGGCGGGGGGCGGGTTCCAGGCTTCCAGGAGATACCTGCTAAGTGCACTTTGAACTGGAAGCTGGCAGGGAGGGCAGAGGGAGCAGAGGAGGCAGCTGGAAGGAGAGAAAGCATGGCAGGAAAGGGGAAGAAAAAAACCAGGGGGATGAGGGATGTTCACTGGTAATTAGAACGCTTGAACTTCAAAAAAGTTAATTAATGATGAAGCTGCTGCTGGAGCAGTGCTCAGGCTAGAAGGGGGCCCTAGCAGTGACTGCAATTAATTACAGGCTGTGGCGGGAGAGTGGCAGCGGGGTGGGGGGTGGGGGAGGAAGGAGCAGGGCTGGGCGAGGAGGGTCTGAAGGGGAGGTGGGAAGGCAGGCGGCATCCCAGGGTGAGCGAGACCCGGGGATGAGAGGGAGGCCGTTGCCAGGGAAACCAGGTCGTCTCCCATCAGGCAAGAGGTGTTCGCCCCCGCTGGGTGGGGTCTGGCCAGTGTGGCTACATCCAGCTTAGAGCAAGGGGCCAGGGTTTTCGTTCGGAGACGCTCCAGAATCGCTGGATGTCAGAGCTGGCAGGGCCCACAGAGATTTAACTTAATCATGCAAAGGAGCTCCACCTAGATGCCCGTCACTGTTAGAGGTATGAATGCAAGACCCCTGTCCCCTTGGAATGGAGGTTCCAGCTGTGAATGGAGACAGCAAGCATGCCCACAAAATGACTTTGGGGGCCCTGCCCAAAGCTGGTGGCTGCAGAGTTTCTGCCCCCGGCCTGCCTGTGAAGGCTGAGCTCCACCCTCCTCGGTGCAGAGGCTGGGGAGGACCAACGCTCAGATATTCCAGAAACTGGTGATGAGTTCTAACCCCGCCCCTGGAAGAGGAGAGGACAGGGGTGTCCGGCCCATCTCAGCCACACTGGACAGGCCCTTTGGCCCCTCCAGTTCCAGGGCTAGTGGTAGATGTGGAGGAGCCATAGGTCAGGGGAGGGGACAGGTGGTCACAGGAGGGAGGCAATGACAGTCAGAGAGAGGTGGTTAGAGGTGGAGAGGCAGGGATAATCCAGAGATGGCCTGCCAGCTGGGCCCTTGTGGACTTCTCCTTTCCTGGTCCTGAGGGGGACGCTCAGGCTGGGGCAAGGAAGTCGGGGAGGGGTCTCTCAAGCAGTAGGGTTGGTAGGGGTCGAGTTCTTTGATGGGTCTGGCACCAGCAGCCGTGTCTGTTGTGAGGTACGCAGACTGGTCTTTGGTCTCCGAGGTCTTTAAAAAAGTGGGCATTGACCCACTCAGAGGAGGCATCTGGAGGGGAATGGGGTGTATGCCAGCGTTTGTGGTGGGTGGGGGTATTAAGTTCCAGGGTGCATTCAGCCTTCCCGTGGCTACAGTCTTGCCGACCGTTTTTTCCTTGACTCGGTGTGTACATGGTTTGAATGTGTCAGCATGCTGGTGATCCTGCTGAACTGCGTGACACTTGGCATGTACCAGCCCTGCGACGACATGGACTGCCTGTCGGACCGCTGCAAGATCCTGCAGGTGAGGCCGGCCAGCCCTGCCTGGCTTGCTCTGCCCCGCCCCCCCATGCTGCCCCGCCCCCACCAGCCATGCCCCGCCCACGCACCCGCCCCTTCCCTGCCATGCCCCGCCCACCCGCCATACCCCCACCCTGTCTGTCATGCTCAGTGGCCTGCCCTCGCTTAACTGGCTGTTTTCTTCATCACTCCCAACTGGTCTTACCCATGCCCCTTCTCGATCCTCTTTCCCCTCCGTCCCCTCCGTCCCCTACTCTACATTTTGGAGCCTCTGCCCTACTCTAGGCTCCCATCTTCCCCCATCTAGGTGCCTCCCCAAGCCTTCTCCTGCTCTTCCCCACCCCAGACTGACCATACTGTCCCATGCCAGTAGAGCACAAGTGACCCTGACACATTGCTCCCCAGTGCTCTTGGGATAAAGGCCAAGTTCCGTAACTCTCTCTCACTGGCCCTCAGGAGCCGGCCTCCAGTGGCTCCCCTGTTTTCATCTCCGAGGGCCCAGGTGGGGGCCTTATCTTTGGTACCTGCCATGACTCTATTCGGAACTTGTCTACCTGTAGTGCAGGGTGTTAGGGTTATACCCATTTTACAGATGGGTCTGACCATCTGTCATCATTTGTAATCATCATCCCATGGCCTCTCCCTGGGAAAGCCAGATTCCTCCTGGGAGGAATTCCTCCTGTGTTTCCACAGGACTCAGCAGTTTCGGAGCAGCCCAGGGTCTCAGAATGCCTTGGGGCACTTGTTAAGAATCCAGACCCGGCCCATCCCAAATCTGTAGATTCAGAATCTCTGGGGTGGATCTTGGGTCTGAGTGGGTGACAGGCTCCTCATGCAGCCTCAGGCCCCTGGGTGGGGTTACAAGGGGTTACAAGGGGTTGCAAGGGATGAGCCTCAGGCTGACTTCCCAACCAGGTGGTGAGTTCACTAAGGACCCCTTTCTATGTCGGTGACTCCCAGCCTACTTCCCAGCGCACAGTGAGTGGGCTCGTTTGTTGAAGTGAATTGACTACAGCCCTCACTGATCCTGGAAAGAGGAATTCTACCCAGACCGTGTCCTCAGGAAATATATACTCACCTGAGCCCATGCTGAGGGACACATTTGGGGGCTCCTTTCTGAACAGAGGAAGGAGCGCTGAAACCTTCCTGGAGGAAGGTGTCAAGTCTGTTTTGAGAAACCTCCTTCCCCGTGGGCTTTGGAGTCAGATTGATCTGAATGTCGGTTCTGGTTCTGCCACTCACCTTCCGCGTGACCTGGGGCAAGTCGCGGAACCTCCCTGAGTCGGTTTCCTCACCTGTAAAATGGGGCTGTCTGTGGGGTTGCTGTGAGAATTAGAAACGAGAATGAAAGTCAGCTGTCTAGCCCGGTGGTTGGCAGTTATTATTAGGGGGAGCCCTTTGCCCTGCCCTCCTCTGGGTCCCTTGTCAGTGTGCCTGACTTTAGGGAAAAAAAGAGTGGGCTGTGTGACCTTGGGCAAGTTTATTCCCCTCTCTGGGCCTTTGTGGCCTCATGTGTGAAATGGCCCCATTGGGCCAGGACCTCTGAGGTTCTCTTCCTGCCCAAGAGGAGACGTGTCCAGGTCTCTTCCAGGCCTCTCGTGTCCATGCCTGGGTCCCCGCCTCATACTGTGGCTCCAACCCTGTGGTCCTGCTCCACAGCCTCATCCTGTCCCTTGCTTCTTGCCTTCCTCCTGCCCCTGCAGGTCTTTGATGACTTTATCTTCGTCTTCTTTGCCATGGAGATGGTGCTGAAAATGGTGGCCCTGGGCATTTTTGGCAAGAAGTGCTACCTTGGGGACACATGGAACCGACTGGACTTCTTCATTGTCATGGCAGGGTAGGTAGCATCCCTCAGACAGCTCTTCGCCTCCGGTGCACACCAGACATAATTGAAATACTCTGTGGGGCTTCTTGGTGACAGTAATGATGCCACATCATGTAGGGCCTTCCCGGACCCCTGGGGTGGGAGGAATGATGGCCCTTTGCCGGATGGCCTGGACAGACAGACACTCCTTCCTCCCCTCTCTGGTAAGTTGTATGTCCTCGGCATCGTCAGCTGGTACTGGGTCTGTTTTAACGCTAACTGTATGACCTTGAGAAGGCTACTTAACCTCTCTAAGCCTCAGTTTCCTCATCTGTGAAGGAGAGACAGTAATTACAGCGACAGCAAAATGAGCCCCCGATCAGTGTTAGCTATTATTTTTCTTACCCTAGATCGCTCAGCAACTCAGAGACAGAGCACAGACTCGGGAAATATGTGACTCCAAACCATGGTTGCTTCTGTCAGGACACAGGCCGTGGTCAGAGAGAAGCCAGGTTACAGCTTAGCCCACTTGGAGCATCTTGGACTCCGCTTTGGGCCCTGTTCCTGCTTTCTTGGGTCAGACCGGGCTGGTGGCTATTCGTGCATTCACCCAGCGGCCAGGGGTTGGATGAGCTCCTACTAAGTGCCAGCACCATCCTAGGTATGGGGTATGAAGGACAGCAAACACAGAATAGGCCTTGTCCTTCCCAACGACTGTCTGGGGAGAGGCATCCAACAGCCGTGCACTTGTCACACACACCGGGATAAGGCCCCTGGGAAGAGCGTTGGGGTTTTCTGAGAGCACCTCTGAGCCGTGTTGGGGGCTTGGGGGCTTCAGGACTTTCCTGAGGAGGCGACACACAAGAGCTGAAGGACAAACAGGTGTTAACCGTGCCCAGTAATGGGTCATAGAGCACAACTGAGAAGCGGGAGAGACAGGAGGAGGAGAGAAGGCTGGAGGCCTGTGCGTGCGCGTCAGTGTAGGTGACAGTGCGTGTATTCGTGTATGTGTGTGTGTCAGTGTGCACGCCTGCATGCGGCTGTGTGAGATGCCATTGAGAAGGGGCAGGGAAGGAGGGCAGGCACATGGCCGAGATGGGAAGTCGGTGCCACCAAGAATATGCTAGGTGCCACAGGGATGCTCTGAGATGAAACGATTTGTCCACTAGTGTTTTAAAAAATGTTACGCATCGTCTAAACACCCTTCCCTGAGAGCAGAATTCAAATGTCACAGCCACCCTGTCACTTATTTAGGCCTTGCTGGAAGCTCTGTGGGGCTCATATGGGTTCTCGTGGACCACACCACCCCTCTCTCAAGAACTTCATTCTCCTCATTTTGGTCTGGCTGGAGGACCAAAATGCTGAAGGAGGTTTTTTTCTGAAAGACAAGGTGTTTGGACAGCGTCATTTTTCAGTCTTGCCTGTCCAACCAGGTTCCTTTGATCTTCCTGTGTGAAGGACAGTTTTTGTCTGTTCTGGAGTCCTAATTTCTCTCCCCAGAGCCCTGCATGCGGTCCACTCAAATCCACAAGCTAGTATTGCAGGTGAGTCTAGTTCAAGTCTGTTTCTTTTTCCCGGCTTTCCCCTGCTGGAAGCTTATAGGGTATTCTCCTTACCTTCAGAATTCAGACAGTCCACTAGGGCAAGTCTAGGTGTAGGATTGCTCCCTGCAGGGCCTTCTAGAACTGGTATTTTCCTTCCAGTCAGAAAAAAATTTCTTTTAGGGGTGCCTGAGTGGTCAGTGGGTTGAGGGTCTGACTTCGGCTCAGGTCATGATCTCACGGTTCATGAGTTCCAGCCCTGCATCGGGCTCTGTGCTGACAGCTCGGAGCCTGGAGCCTGCTTCAGATTCTGTGTCTCCTTCTCTCTCTGCCCCTCCCCTGCACTCTGTCTCTTTCTCTCTCTCTGTCTCAAAAATAAATACACATTAAAAAAATTTAAAAAAGAAAAGAAAAGGGGCGCCTGGGTGGCTCAGTCGGTTGAGCGTCCGATTTCGGCTCCAGTCATGATCTCACAGTCCGTGAGTTCGAGCCCCACGTCGGGCTCTGTGCTGATGGCTCAGAGCCTGGAGCCTGCTTTGATTCTGTGTCTCCCTCTCTCTCTGACCCTCCCCCGTTAATGTTCTGTCTCTCTCTGTCTCAAAAATAAATAAACAGTAAAAAAAAAATGGAAAAGAAAAAGAAAAAAATTTCTTTTATTGTTTCTTTGGTTATTGCCCATTCTTCTCTGCAGCCTCCTGGCTTTCCCATTAACTGGATATTTCCCCACTCTATCTTCTCTGCATTCTCTCCCCTTTCTCTCGAAGATTTCCTCTGTACTAGAAGAGAATTCCTTGACTTGTCTTCTGAATCGCTAACGGTGCCCTTTCCTCCAGTTACTGCCCCGTCTGGAATTGTTCCTTTCCTCGGCATCTTGTTAATTCCCAAGATCGTTTCTCATTTTGGGTTTCTCATTTTTCAGAGCAGCTTAGACCTGTTCTTGTTTTATGGGTGCCATAGTCACTCGACTCTCCTTATGGATATTAGTTAGGCTTCTTAACAGTCCTTTCCTGATCGTGAAGTCAGAGTGTAATTTCCAAAGAGTTAAACAAAAAATGACTCGCACACAAATCTTAAAAGGCACGTGATTGACTCACCTCATTAATGAGGAACCAGTAGGATGGTAATCGGCAGAATCAGGAAAATAGGCATTGGAGAGAGAAGGTGGGGATAAGAGAATTAGGTCAGAAGCAAAGCTGGTTAACAGGCTACAGGGTCAAAAAGCCATAACTTTGGGGGTTATCCTTTCTAATGCACAGAAATCACTTACGAAACTGCAGGTTAACATGTAATTTCACAACAGCAAGACCTTTAGTTAACAGTAAATAGTGACTCAAACAAAGGTATCTTCTCCTGGATCATGAAATAATCCTTAGATGGGTCTGTTAAGTAACGCTCCAAAATGACATTGTGAGAAATATTGCCCTCCCGCTGCCTTGTTTCCAAGTTTTAGGACAATTTTTCTTTTCTTTAAAAAAATTTTTTTTTCAATGTTTATTTATTTTCGAGAGACAGAGCGGTAGAGGGGCAGAGAGAGGGGGAGACACAGAATCCGAAGCAGGCTCCAGGCTCCAAGCGGTCAGCACAGAGCCCGATGCGGGGCTCGAACTCACGAACCGTGAGATCATGACCTGAGCCGAAGTCGGACGCTTAACTGACGGAGCCACCCAGGCGCCCCAGGACAGTTTTTCTTGACTCGTGTTTCGGGGAAGTCCTTTGTTTTGCTGGTTCCGTTCACTGCCAACTATGAGCACCCCCACCCTGCCCTTTTGACTCGAAGAGTCTCTGTTGCCTACCGCTTCCCCCGTCTGCTCATATTTATAAATTAAGACAACGAAGGTCGAGCACAGTGAGGAGCGCCAAGGTCTGTTTGGTATCTTCTCGTGGTCCTTGGGTGAGGTTCACAGGCCAGACCCCTCCTGGGGGCAAGGGACAGCGGTGCGCATGTGCAGTCCCATAGGGCCCCGTGCCTGGTTTCATGCTCTGTTCTCACCGTTTTGAAATTCTCAACAAGTTCCGAATGAGGCCCTGCATTTACATTTAGCACTGGGACCCACAAATTATGTAGCTGGTCCTGGCTCGGGGGCAGGTTGAATGGGAGACTTCTTTGCTAGGGTCATGAACACATTCAGGTGACTCGGACCTGTCTTATTCTCGAGGTCCTCCTTGTCCTTTGTGCCTAGGGATGGTGTGGGTGCAGAGGGCAGGATGGGAAGCCGCGACCTGAGGCTCCAGAGCCCAGCCCCCCAGCCCCAGCCCCAGCCCAGCCTGGGGCTATAAATGTTCTGTTTCCCAAGTAACAAGCCTGACATCCCAAAGACGTTTTCTTCCTTCCTGCTCCTCCCCTTCCCCAAATTACTGCCTCCTTTTTCAAGCTGTGGAGGAGACAGAATCTCCACGCTGGAAGGTTCCTTAGAGGTCAGAGCCTTCATCTCCATATCCAGTCAGCCTCTGCTTGCATGCTGCCGCCGTGGGGAACTCACATGGCAGCCGATCCCCAATAGCGATCTAGCACGCCTGATGTGCTAGAAAATTCTTTCTTTCACTGAACTGAATTTGTCTTCCTGTAGCTCCCATCTGATGAGAACATTCATTCACTTATTCCTTTACAGAAATTAGCATTTATTGAGCACCTACTGCATGCCAGGCCTTGTGCTGGGCAGTGGGGGCCACGAGATGAACGAGATATGCCATTGTGATCTCATGGTTTAGAAAACAGATATAAACCCAAGAATGCAATATAAATCCTAAATTGGGATCAATACTGCCGCAAAGAAGTGTAGAGAACCATGGGGTCATGGAGCAGGGACCTGATTTACGCAGGGGTCAGTGTATGCCTTCCTGAAGAAGAGAGGCCTGGGCAGTGAGTAAGAGCTGAACAGGCGGAGGACGGGGGAAGGGTATCTTGGGTAGAGGGAACAGCATGCAGAGGGCCTCGGGCTGTTGGGGAAGGGGCATGAGGGGGGATGTTGGAGCCTAGGGCTCCTGGGGGGGAGGTGGGTGCTTCAAGATGAGGGCAGAGAGGGGGGCAGGGGCCCGATCGCACAGGGGTCCCAGAGCCTGCGGGCAGGGGCATCTCTGTCATGACAGACTCACGACAGTCCTGCAGAATTTGGAAGGCAGCTCCTTTCCCCCTCGAGTCTCACTTTCCTTCCTGTGAAATGTGCCCAACACCTGCCACCATTTGTCAAAGAACAGATGAGGCAGCTTCACCTGCTGGCATCATATCAAGCTGTCGTGGTGCCCGGGGGTGGGGGTGGGGGAGCAGGTCCCCAACCTCCCAGCGATGACTCACGGGGCGGAGAGAATGGGCTGCCCTTGTCCCAGTGCCATGTGGTGACCCGTTGAGTGGCTGTGCTCCCTGCCACCCCCTGGTTGTGCTCACTTTCCGAGCCAGGTCTCTCTCACCCGGGAACTAAAAACAGGTTTTTGTTTTTTAAGTTTATTTATTTATTTTGAGAGAGAGCACGCGCGCGCGTGCACGAGAGCAGGGGAGGGGCACAGAGAAAGAGAGAGAACCCCAAGCGGGCTCTGCACCATCGGTGCAGAGCCGGAGGCAGGGCTCGTTGCCCCCACTGCGAGATCATGACCTGAGCCGAAGTCGAGAGTCGGACGCTCAACCAACTGAACCGCCCGGGCACCCCACAGTTGACCTTTTTTTAACCCAAGTACCAAACTTTGCATTTATTGCTATTACTTTTATCTTGCAATGATCTCTTGGGAGTCCTGATTCGGTTGCTCCTTATATTTGCTTCCTGTGCTTGGTCAGCCCTGGGCAGCGGGGTCCTATGGCACCTCGCTGGAGACTCTTTCAGCGTGAGAAACCTCCAGTAATCATTGGATAAAGTTTAACCCTCCTCACCGTCTTATTTAAACTACGCTCTTCTGCTTCTGTCCATTAGAGGGTCATGAAATATTCAATGGCGTTTTGTTGAACTTGAGAGATCGTCTATCTCCCTTGGTGTATTATGCTGGTAATTTTGCCTCCTCCCCTGACATGAGTGGCCACTGCCAGCTGTGGGGAAGGGCCTGAGCACTTCTGTTAAAGGCTTCCCCGAGAATTCTGATGACGATTCTCCTAGGTGAAGCAGGGCCAGAGGACTGGGCCACAGCGACCTCTCTGAGGCTGAGCCAGAGCCTTGCCAAGGGCACGGCTGGGTGGCTGATGTGGGCCCCGCCTTGCATGAGTGCAGGGAACAGGAGCCGCCTTGAGCCTGAAAGCCCTTGAAAGCTTCTAACTCTGACGGCCTCTCTCCCAGAGAGAGCCTCGGTGTGGAAAATGGAGCCGCTAAGGGATGAGGAGGAACGCACCAGGAAGGGGCGACCTCCCCGCTCCTCAGACACGTGCACAGCCTCGCGCCCCTTCTCAGTGTTCCTCAAAATTCAAGGGGCAACAGGATGTCTGGGAGTACATGTTAAAATGCAGATTCCTGCGGGACGCCTGGGTGGCTCAGTCGCTTAAGCCTCCAGCTTCAGCTCCGGTCATGATCTCACAGTCCATGAGTTTGAGCCCCGTGTCGGGTTCTGTGCTGACAGCTCAGAGCCTGGAGCCCGCTTCGGATTCTGTGCCTCCCTCTCTCTCTGCCCCTCCCCCGCTCATGCTCTGTCTTTCTCTCTCTAAAATATATAAACATTAAAAAAATTCAGATTCCTGGGCCTCACCCTGGGGATCCAGACCCAGGAATATGGGGGGCCTAGGAATTTGCATTTTAGCTAAATGCCCAGGTGGCCCTGAGGCAGGTGCTCTCGTTATGTGACCCTCAAGATGCTCTTGATTGGGCACCCTCCAGGTGGAGAGGACGGTTCTCAGTTCTGGGAGCCATAGGAAGGGGAAGAAGCACGAGACGGCCAGGATCTGAAATAATTCTCATGACAAGTAGACATACTTCATGAACAGGACCACGAGGACTCCCCCTCAGAATTTCTGTCATCAGTAAAAATGCCAACACAAATAGCAATAATGTCAGTCATTCAGCACCTCAGCCAGGGAGTGAGGAGAGGCTGGCTCGGAGTCTATCATACCCTGGGAACCTGTTCTCTTGAGTGAGTGAGCGCAGCACGGGGAACAGCTTCCCCACCCTGACTTTTATGGGCTCTTAGGAAACAAAACGTCAATAAGAATTGTTCCTCAACCCCGGACTAGAGCGTTCTAAAAAGAGCAGGCAGGTGCATCCCCTCTGCAGTTGCTCACTGAGAGCTCCTTTTGTCCAAAGTGCCTGTCGGTGGTTCTGTAGAAAGCAAAGGGAATGGAATCCTTCTAGACTTCATCCAGGGGTGTGAGAAAAAATAAAAGCATCTGCTGTTTGCCGAGTACTCACTGGGGGCCCAAGCTGTGCATGATCTGGTTTACTCTTCACACTAGCCCTCTGAGCGGCAGACTGTGGTCAGTTCCATTTCGCAGATGAGGCACGGTAACAGGGAGTGACCTCCTCAAGGTCGCAAGCTGGTAAGGGGAAGAGCCAGGAGGTGAACCCAGGGAGCTTGGCTCCACGGGCTGGGATTGAGTCCTGGCTCCGCGTGGCTTGCTGGGATGCATTTGACTGCACGTAGGAGAAAAGTCGACCAGCCGTGGCTTGAGCAAGTCCTGGGGTGTTTTTTTCCAATGTGACACGAAGTTCTGAGGTCGGTGGGTGCTGATGGCGGCTCTGTGACGTGGGGGCTGACGTCCGTGATTTTCCGGGCCTTTCTTTCATGGGCGCAAGGCAGCTGCTGAGGCTGTGAACCTCGTGTCTGCGCTGAAGGAGGGAAGGATGAAGGGAGACAAGGCTATGTCGGCCACGCCTGTCCACTTGGATCAGGAAGATAACATTTTCTTCCCTAGATCTTTCCCCGTGCCGGCATGCTTGATCAGAACTGGGTCTCGTGGCCATCCTTAGCTGCGGGGGAAGCTAGGAAAATAGAAAACATCGCTGAATTTGGCTCAGGCAACCAAGAATTGTTCCCTGGGGCCGGGCAGGATTGGAAGAAGAGAGAAAGCACATTATGTGGGCAACTTTCAGAGCATACCACATTCCTCAACTAGGGCCCGAGTTTCTTTGTTTGCTCTTGGCTCTAAAGTCAAATACCAACCCCATGCAAGCTGTGCAGAGGCCTGTCCCCGCTAGCAGATCGGGCTGTGGTTATGGGTGTCAGAATGTCATCATTGTGGCTGTTTCCAGAAGCCTTTGGAGCTGGCCTCCCTCCTCCGTGACTCTATGCGCATCATCTGTGAGTCAGGGAAGCACTCCATGTGTCGGCAGGGCCAGGGCACATCTTTACATCCTGATTTATCCTGGGCTCTACAGGTCTGTCTGCTCCCAGCACTGGGTGCTCTGAGGGCAAGGCTGAGGCTGACTCATCATCGAGGAGTCCCCAGAGCTTGGCTCTGGGCCAGCGTGGAGGGGGAGTCTCCATGACATGTTTGTTTGGAATCTGTCCTGCCCAGGCACCGCGGAGCTGGGGGCGAGGGTATCCGGGGCCACTTTTGTGAAGCTGAACTGGCGTCGGGTGGGCGTGGATCTGAGAAGATTCCAGTGGGAACCTCGGGGTGGATGGTTTTCTTATTTGCTTGTGGAGTAGAGTGGATGAGAGCCATGATAACCACGCAGGTTCGTTTCCATGGAAACAGGATGCTACATGCTATGAGGGGTGAGGGGTAGAGAGATTCTCTGGCTACAGGCTGACAAGCCAGATGCCAGTCAGTCATGAATCAGGAAGGGTTCTGTCAGTTATATGGGGCAGGAACCTGCCGATCCTGGTTTAAGGGAGTTTATCATTTCCTTTACTCAAAGCCCAGGGGTCTCTGGCTTCAGGGCCCCTTTGATCCAGAATCCTGGAAGATGTCACTAGACAGTGTGTCCTCCCATCCTACAGCTCTGCTCGTTATTCTGTGCTGACATATATCCCGGCAGCCTTCCTCCTGGGTTGCGGGTGGCAGAGGTCGGCCCAGGGCTCACAGCCTACTCTCTTGGGGAGTCACTGGAAAGACCCCTGCCCTTTCACAGCCACTCCCCAATGAGTGCGGAACGTAGCTTCTTTGGCTTGGATTGGCTGGCGTGGGTCATGTGCTCATCCCTGAGCCAATCACTGCGGCCAGAAGGGGCTGTGCTCTGATTGGCCAGACCTAGGTCTGGGCGTACCCCTGGCGTGAACGCGAGTTCAGGGTCTTCCGTGGCGTGTGGCCCAAGGTTGGAGCGGTTAGATGTGCAAAATGCGGGGCCTGTTACCGTCAGAGCAGAGGAGAGCAGAGAAGGGAGAAGGGCAGGAGCAGAAATCGGCACTGGTCACTAATTTTCCAGAACTAATATTTACTGACGGTGCTGTGCTCTCTTACATCCTCACAATCCCGAGAAATTGATGATGGTGGTTAGGGGCGTGGTGGTGGTGGTGAACCCCCGGTTGCAGATATGGGCGTGGAGGTTCAGAGAGATCAGCAGCCTGTCCTACGTCACACAGCTTACATGGGCCAGATCTGGCATGTGCTCACCTACGGCCGGCCCCAGAACCCACGCTGACTCACAGCATGAGGGGTTTTACCTTTTCAGAGGCCAAAATATTCCAGTTGGTCCGCCCCTGGGGACCTGGACAACGTCACCAGCCCTCAGAAGGCCTCCGGGTGAGTCCTCTGAGAGGGACATGTACCCCCCAAACTCTGGTAGAGCCCAGTGTCTCTTCCCAGCAGCCGTGTCCACCTGTCACGGTGCCCAGACCGGTGTAGCTGTGCTAAATTTCATGAAGCAGACGTCATGAGGCGTATTTGGGACCTATACTTAAACGTGATGTGTTATTGTTTATCTGAACTTCAAATCGACTGAGAATCCTGTGTTTATCTGACACCTCCACCCAGAGATGAAGTCACTGGAGTGTTGTCACCTGAGTGGAGCCTTGTCAAGCGAAGACCTGGGGTCTCCTGCTGCTGCAGTCCCCAGAGTTGCCCTGAATCCCACCCTCCTGGGGTGTCTCTGCAGCCTTTCCTCTGACTTTGTGGCCCCAGATCTTTCCTTTGTTCTGAACTCGGCCCGAGTTGGTTTCAGAGCATCAGTTTCTTTAACAGTCAAATGGGCTTAATAACCCCTGTACTTCTGGTTCCATAGGATGTGTGTGAGGATTTATGGGTGACGGTGACCCATAAATCAGAAAGTGCTGGTCAAGGTCAAGGGCTAATGTTATCGCTCCTCAATTCCCTCTTTCCGGTATCTCCTCCCTCCCTGCCTCCGCTGAACACCTACTATGTGCTAGGTGGTGGGGTTGTGGCGTAGGCTGGCCGTCGAGTTACCCACTAGTACAAGCCTGAATCATCACAGAGCTGCCTCCTGACAGATGAGCTGCCATTTCCGGCAACTCAGTTTCCTTCCCATTAGCTACATCCTAAATTACATTTTAAGAAAGCCCCCGTGGGTCCCTTGCAAAGATTGAGGAAACACCCTATTTTTATCAGCAGCACACAGAAACCATCTTCTGGGAGGGGTTATTTCCTGGAAAGACGTTACGTCTCAGTCATTTTATGTTGCTTCTTGTCAGCTCCAAGCCTTTTTTTTTTCTTTTTTCTGATCTTGTCCCTCAAGTTATTTGTTTGACAAGCTGGTATAGAGAGCCCGCCTCTAAACTGGGCCCTCGGCTGGACACTGGAGACGCAGCTGGGACTCCGATCCAGCCCCTGCCCCGAGGAACAGGGACACATCAGAGCACACCTCAGAGCCAGAGGTGCCCTGACCGACGCAGGGTGGGACACAAGGCGGGCGAGCCCAATTCTGCCCAGGGGTGGGATCTGGAAGGCACGGGAAGGTGCACCAGGTAGAAAGACTGGCAAACGCCTGGCAAGAGCAATGTTGCACTCTGGGAACACGCGATGTTCAGGTGTTCCTGGAATGCAGGCCACGTGGCGGACGGCGCCGGGGTCCTGCCAGAGCTTCCGGAGGCCCGTGCTGCCCGGGCTTTCTCAGGCAGGAGGTGGGATTCAGGGGGTGCGGTTTGAGTAGGCACATGCGATTCGTGGGCAAGCGCGAGCTGAGGCAGCACATGAGGCTGTGATATAATAGCGGCTGACTCTTCTTTGACTCCTACGTGGGCCAGGCCCTGTTCTCAGCACCGAATCCGCGTAGGAACCCATTTCCTGCTCCTCACGGCCCTGGGAGGTCGGTTCAGTGACTTGCCCAGGGTCACACAGTATGCTAGCGGCAGAGCTGGGGACGGGATCCAGGCTCCGCGCTTTAACCACTGGGTAAGCCTGCCCACAGGGATGCTGGCCCTGTTCCATGTCCTGCCATGTGTGTTGTGCTCACCGGCCGCCTGACCAGCTGAGGAGGGTGTCGCGAGCCAGAAGGCGGCTGGCCTGATGCCTGGTGAGCCGCAGGGTAGGCTGGGCAGGGCTTCCGGATCCCCTGCCCTCTGGCTGTGTGAGCTGGGTTCTTTGGGAGCCTCAGCTGATGGGCCATAATGGGCCATAATCCCCCCACGAGAAGGTATGTGAAGTGCTCCACACGTGTGAATGCTGAGGAAAACCTTGTCAGTCAGCCAGGACGCTGAGTTCCCAGTGACAGAAACCCAAGGCAAACGGGGCCCAAGCCCCAAAGGGAGTGTATTGGCTGACAGAACCGGAAAAAGCAGAGGGCAGATCTGGGATTCAGATAGAGAGAGGCTCGAACCATATGGTCAGGATCCTGCCTCTCTCCAGCTCTGGACTCAGCCGCCTTTTGTGTTGGTAGAATTCTGAGGCCACCACGGAGGCAAGATGGCCATTAGCGCCTTAGGGTTTCCAGGTGGCGGCTTAGCCAAGGAGAGCCCTCTTCCCTATAGTCCCAGCTCAAGGGCTGGCCTGCCGCCCATCGCCCACCGCCCCCCAGGGGTCACATGCCCATCCCGAACTGATCACAGTGGCTGGGGGCGGGGCGGGGCAGGGGGGGAGGGGGAGATCCTGTGCAGTGGTTGACCAGGCCCGGGGCTCTGGGCCTCTCTTGGGAGGCAGGGGATCTGGGAGTGGGGGAGGGAGGGCGCCTCAGCAGGAATAAGTAAGGGTGGCATGGCCACCCCTGAGCCCCTCTCCTCAAGGACAGCCCTGGAACTGGGTTCAGCTACTCCCCTCCTAGGGTGATGTCAGGACAAAAGTGTTCGCTTTAAAGCTAAATTACTTACCTAATTAGGCGCTTGGGAGCTGGCAGGAGGTAGTGGGGGTTTTTGTTGATTTTTTTTTTTTTTTTAGACTTTTAGCACCGAAGCTGCGTGATAAAGTAACTGTGTAATTAGAAATTAATTTCTCACTCTCGTAAGTGATGTCTTACTTGGGGCCCGAAGGAAGTCAGCCCAATGGCTATTCACCCACAGAGCGACCCCTCTTCACCTTCTTTTTTGGAGGGGGGGGTCCCCCACAGCTGTCATCCAGGGTGGGAGGCGGTAGCTTCTTCTGTCACAGGTGGTGCTTATGCTAAGTAGATCCCTGAGTGCCTACTGGGTGCTGTGTGGGGCTGGTGCGGGGGTGCCTCTGAGGGGGGGGTGCGTGGCCAGCATTCAACCTGTCTGTGGGAATGCTGCAGTGCCCCTCCCCCGCCTCCCTGCTATCTCGGGTCCCTTTCTGAGGCCCGCTCCACAGTCTCTCAGGGGGTCCCGATTGTGCCCCCATTCTCCACAGCAGTAGCCGGCTCACCAACAGCCCCTCATTGGCTTTTCTCAGTTTCCACTCCCTCGACACACTCCCCGGGATCACCTCCTGAGTTCTTGGCTCAGGATCTGCTTCCGGGGAACCCATGTTAGACAGGAGATGTGAACAGACTGTGGAGTAAGCCAGAGCAGACGGGGTGAATTCAGCCTTTGGTGCAGGGAAGGGCTGAGCAGAGGCTCCGTGGAGGAGACGGTCTTGAAGGGAGGCTGAGAGCAAGGGGAAGGGGCACCGAGCAAAGGAAAGGGGGGCAAGAAGGGCGTGTATTTGGGGAGCTGGATAGGCCGCAGATGTGCAGAGGAGGAGCAGGGGTTGGGGGAGGGGAAGGCCAGACCGGAGGGCCTTGTAGGCCATGGTCAGGGGCTTAGACTTTGTTCTGATGGCAGTGGGGAGCCATGGAGGGTTTAAGTTGGGGAGGGACACGGCTAGATTTGAGTTTTAGGAAGTTTTGGCTGACTGAAGAAGGAGTGTGGGAGGAAGAAGCAGGAGACAGAACAGTCAGGAGGCTGCTCAAGCTGTCAGGAGAAAGGGATGGTGATGGGACTAGGGCAGGGGTCAGGGAGCTGTGAGCAGACTGTCCCGAGTTGGGGCACAGCGTTACTGTCAGGACAGCACAGTTCCCAGGGCATAGAATTTAACCCACAGTTCTACCCTTGCAACTCTGCGCATCTCTCCCCATCCTTGTCCGGTGTCCCCCTTTCTATCCTCTTTTTCTCAAAGAAGAGTGAGAACTATTAGATTCTTCACTGTGCACCTACTATGTGTTCTTTATCACTGGATGCATTTATACCCTGTCTTGTTTCCCAGACGGGGGATGCAGGTGCAACATTACACCCCCCCCCCCAGGTAGATATATGGAAGAGAGAGTTAGAATCTCAGAGAAATGTTTAGGCAATTGGATTTCCCGGAAGGATCCACCGTACCAAGATCTCTCCTGCTGCCAAGAACTCAGTAACTTGTCACCTTTCCCCTTTCGACTTGACTGCCAGGAAGCTCAGAGCTACGATCCTAACACTAAATTCTCTAAGAAATTTCTCATGGGAGCTTTTCAGTGGAGACCCTGAGGGCTGCAAGTTGAGGTCTCCGGGGAGTTTTTGCAGTAGGCTGCAGAAGGTGAGATGTGTTCCCACACTGAAGGCCTGGAGGGTCAGGTCGGGTCAGGGGCGAAGGGGGGGGGCTGGGCCTGCCAGGCAGTGGCTGCTTCAGTCCACCTCAGAGATGGGCGTGAGTCTCATCAGCTTCCCATGAGCGGGTTGGCATCGGAGAGGTGCTCAGACCCTAAAGCTTCTGACTCTGGGTAATCGTGGGCCTTGGAAACACTCAGTTACATCCTGCGCCTCGCTCGCAACCCAGGGGCCAGTCCCCTCCTTGTTTTAGAGAAACGTAGAGGGGAGGCGAACCTGATTTCTCACCATGGGGTTTGTTCATCTGTATCTGTAGATATTTCCCACCCTCGCCCTGGCCTGTCGCCTGTCCCCTGTCCCCTGTCGGGGGTGGGGGGTGGGGGGCAGGCCACGGTGGGCCTGCCTCACTTACTTAAGAGTCAGCAGTTCCAGTCTGTGGAGCACAGGTTCTGCCTGGGGGGAACACGGAACCAGGGCAGCGGGGCAAGGTGTGGAATCCTGGTCCAGGGGAGGGTGAGGCAGGGTGCGGTGGGATCCAAGGAAAGGGGGGCTCGAACGGGTTAATGCAGGTGAGGAACGAGAACCGCCTGGCAAGCGGTAGGCCCTCAAAACCCATGTGTTTTCTTTGTCTAGCCCTCTATGAGGCATGTATTTATTTTTATTGCGAGACTTCATGGGGATGGGGACAAATCCTGGGCTGTCACCTGCCAGAGCTCAGCAGGTGTGCCCTGGGGCTCCCCAAACAAAGGATCCCGAGGGGGCTCAATCAGGCAGAGGCTGGGATCCCCCACCCCAGCACGCCCCAGCAAAGCATAAACTGAGCTCTGGGGGTCTCGCTCTCCCCAGGGCCTGGTGCTGCCCCCCCCCCCCTGGCAGGATGGAGGGAGCCAGGGCGGAAGGAAGAGGGCTGGTGGTGGTGGGACATGGGGCGTGGGGGGGGGGCTGGCTGGAGCTGGGCGGCGGTGGGGGGGGGCTCTCCTAGGCCTGGGGTGTGAGGGTGCGTGTGCGCCCGTGCCAGTGTGAGCGCCTGTTTGTGTGCTGTGTGTGCCGCCCCCACGGTGCCTCCGTCACACGCGTCTCCCTGGCTGCCTGGAGAGCTCTTTCTACAAAATATGAAAATGACAGTTGGCTCACCCACGCACGGAATCCTCTTGTAGCTCCGCTCCCTCGGCCTCCTTCTCACATCAGCCTCTCTCCTCACCCGCTGCCCCTGGGCCACCCTCAACCTGCAGCTCCCTCTCTGCCAGGCTGTCGCTCCTGGCACCCCTCTTTCCTCCCCCTCCCCCTCCTCCCCCTCCCCCCTCCTCCTCCCACTTCTGCCTCTTCCCCTCCCCCTCCTCCCCTCCTCCCCTCCTCCACCTCCTCCTCCCTTCCTTGGGGACCCCAGGTCGTCTCCAGTTCTAGTTCTCTGTCACTTTTTTGTCACGCCCCCTCTCCGAAACTGGGCTCTGGCGGGAGTGTGTGTGGATCAGGGTGTCCGAGGAGTGAGTGTGCGAGTGTGTGTGTGTGTGTGTGTGTGTGTGTGTGCGCCGACGGTTGTGTGCAGGTGCGTGTGGCTCTGCGTGAGAGAGAGCCAGCATGGGAGCCAGAGCCTGTGCCCCAGAAAGCTGGGGGATGGATGGAGGCATTTCAGGCAAAGAAGCTTTCACTCAATTATTCTTCAAGCAGCGGGAGGGGGCGGCGGCTCCACAACAATTGGACAGGTTTGCACGGTGTATAGGAAAAGCCTTCATTTCCTGCTGACGGCGGTGACAGGTGGAGCCGGCCGCAGTGCTGGAGCCCTGGGGTGGATGATGGGGGGGAGGGGGGACGGGGAGGAAGGGTCTGGTGAGCCGGACACCCGGGGTCAGGCCGAGGCCGTAGGCCCCAGGAGCCTGTCTTTCACTGGAGAAAAGTGGGGGCAGGTAGGAACTGAGCGGGTAGGATCCGGTGGAAGCCAGGAGACCGCAGAGGGGACCTCAGAGATCTGCCTTCTGTGGAGATCTGGGAAGACTTCCTGGAGGAGGCCGACTGTCTCTTAGGAGCTTCAGGGCTGGTGGAGTGTAGAGAGGGAGGGCGGGGCCGTCTGATGAGGTCCTGAAGGAGAGAACTCAGGCAGTGGCCAGGGCCCTAGTGTCATCCTTGCTGCCTTTGAGTCTCTCCCTGGCGCGAGTGGGTACTCCTGAGGGTTGGGGCCAGGTCTTGTGAGTCACTTGTGTCTGTAGTGCCTAGACTGGCTTGGTTCATCGTGGACTCGGGTGTGGAAAAACTTCCAGGACTCCAGGGGCATCTGCCCGGAACCTTGAAGCGTGAGTAAGGTTTCGGTGGACAGAGAGGTGAGGGGTAGCATTCCAGGCAGAAGGGACAATGGGTGCCAAGGCCTGGACTGGGGCACGCAGTGAGCCTTGAAGCTGGAGCCTGGGTGCCTTGCGGGGAGCATGCCCAGGAGAGTGAACTTTCCCTGCAAGCGAAGTACAGCGTGCCTGTCACATCCCAGGAGATGTGGCCTGTGACACCTGGCCTGGTGTGAGCCCGCAGTTGGGCTCAGAGGCCAGGAGAACAGAGGGGGAGGGGGGCAGGTGTGGCCTGAGCCTGGCTGGAGCCTCTGCCCAGATGCTGGGTGACGTGGGACATGTGACGTCACCTCTCTCCAGCTCCTCTCCTCATCTGTAAATCTGGGCATCTGACCCAGGCTTGCTGGGGGCCTGGGGGCCAGGGGAGATGTAAAGCAAGATATAAGCTCTAGGCCTCTGCCCACAGTGAGGGTCTCTGGTCACCACCTGGGGTCAGCCGGGGGTCTCCCACCTCCTTGGTTCTCCTCTGCTGACCTTCCTTGTTTCAGATTAGAGGCTGCTGGGAAAGCAGGGGCAAGAGGCACCTGGCACAGGGCTGGGCCCTCAGTGGGGACCCAAGTTCTCTGCTCTTCCATTCACTCCGCCCTCCACCGCATCCACAGCACCCCCAGGACAGTCGGAGGCAGAGACAGCCGGTTCCACTTAGGAGGAGACAGTCCAGGCCACACAGCTGACTGGGGCATAGCCAGGATTCTGAGCCCTTTGCTTATGTCTCCCTTCCAGGCAGCTGTGGGCATGGGTGGGTGTGCATGGGTGGCTAGATGGCCGTGGAATAGTCCATGGCCCTGAGTGTCCCTCCTGCTCCATCCCTCACTCTCCCCCCTTTCTCTGCAGGATGGTCGAGTACTCTCTGGACCTCCAGAACATCAACCTGTCGGCCATCCGCACCGTGCGTGTCCTGAGGCCCCTCAAAGCCATCAACCGTGTGCCCAGTGAGTTGGTCCCCCCTCCCCGCTCCCCATCAGCCACTCCTGCACTAAGAAAAGACTCACCCGCACCTTCCGGTGCCTGTGCTGGGTACAGGGGTCCTTCAGCGACTGGACAGATGTGGGTCCTCCTCCCACCAGGCTCATGGGCCAGTATTTGGGCCTGAAGATGCTGGAGAGTGGTCCTGACACCTCTGAGGCCCAAAAGAACTCAGATGGCAGCATTCTGGGGAGTCTGGCTTTTTAGGGACAAGGTTCCTCGTGGGGGGGGGGTGGCTATCAAGGTGGACACGTGTGAAAAGAAGCTGCTTAGTTTGAGAGTATCGGGCAGCATTTCAGTGAGGAGGGGATCCCAGCTCGTGCTGATTTAGAACTCAAGCTCTATCACCCCCCACCGCGTGTCTGCCGACCCACGCGAGGACCCAGCCCTCCGTCCATCTGTCCGCCTGCCTAGTGCCGGAAGGTTATGTTATAACAACAAGCCCCGACATCTGCCCAGATTCATAGTTTTCAAAGCTTTTCATCTCCATGATTTCTCTTGAGCCTTATAATCTCTCTTTGAGGGAGGCGGGCCATTCACAGGAAAACAGAGATAAAGAGACCAAGACTTGGAGACACGAGGTAACTTGCTCAAGAGGCCTCCTGACTCCCTGAACTGTGTTCTTTCTGCTACCCTGAGTTAGGAATAGGATGGGGGATGGGGAGGGAGAGGGGGAGGGGAGTACCTGGCCTGCATGGGGTTTCAGCCGTCAGGGAAGGACAGGGACTTTTATGAGACCTGCCTACCTCCTGTGTGGTATTTGACATACGGATGCCTAACTCAGAGCCTCCCAACTCGCCGTGTAAGGCTCAGAGCGGCTTGCATGGTGTCACCGCAATTCAGTGGCAGGACAGGGTTCTGCATGGAGTTCTGTCCGTCCTGAGCCCAACTCTTTCCTTGGTTCTATCCGAACGCTTGCTTCTCTTCCTTGTCTGAGCCTCAGTTTCCCCATCTGCAGAAGAGGGGAGGGCCCCTAGCACCTCTTCCTCCTCCACGGTCAGAGTGGTCCTTACTCCCCCAATTCTCAACCCTGGGGCCTTGGGGCTTTGTCACCTGCCCTATCCAGCTGACCTCTCCCCAGACAGGCTGGGGCTGGCCTGATTGTCGGCAGGCCTGGTAGCGCAGGGGAGGCCATGCTCCAGGGTATTTGTGGAGCAAGGTGGCCAGGAGGGTGGCCAGACTATGGCTTTGTTCTGAGATGGGCAGGCCGGCTCCGGTTGGGCAAAGTCCGAAAGGGGCCTGGGGGCTCTTGGTGTCTCAAGGTTGCACATACAGGGTCATCTCCCCACACATTATGTTGACCTGCTGGGAAATCCCAGGGGGCCCTGAGGGCTACCACAAAGGTCCTGAGGGAGGGGTTGGGAGGCAGGGGTGGGGGTAGGGGTGAGTGATGAGAACCAAAGTTATCGGCGACGGGGGGAGGAGCGGTTCAGTGGTACCATGTCGGTCGCTTCCCCCTGCCCTGGGAGACTCTTGGGGGCAGGGGAGGGACATCCAGCGAGGTCATCCTAGGCGCGAGCTTCTCTCAACCCCTTCCACCCCCACCAATCCTGCGAGGCTCCTAGTTCAAAACCATCTTTAGCCCATTTAGCAGATGAGGAAAATGAGGTCCAGAGAGGGCCGTGACCAGTCCAAGGTCACACGGCAGGGAACTTGGAGCCCGAGTTTCTAACGGGCACACCCTCTGTAGTGTGTGTTCCTCTCCCTCATGTCCCACCCCCTTCTCCGAGGAAGCTGGCCGCAAGGCGGACTTCATTCACAGGGCGCCCGCAGCGACGCCTGGTATGTTCGAGTCGCTCGGTAGATATGTATGAAGTGGACACACTGGGCGAGGGTGGGATCTGACAGCCCCGGTGGGGTCACATCCCGGTGGGATGTGACAGGACATTTGAGAAGAGAAGGTTTACGAGAGGAGGGGACAGGATGCGGGTCTCCAAGGGGGAGTTTCTGTACATCCGGGTGTGCGTGCACGTGGGTATGAGGGTCTCTGTGACCACAGGCGACCACGTGTGTGCACGTGTGTGTGCGCACGTGAGGTGGGTGGCGCCTGTGTCTCTCCCTGGGCCCCCTTCCTCCCTCTCTCACTGCCCCGAGTGAGGAGCTCATTAGGCGGCTCCTGGCTGTGGAGGTCACTTCTGGGTCCCCAGCACCAGCCTGCCTGGTTCTCTGGAGAAGGACGGCGATGGGCCCCTTGCTCCCGGAGACTCCAGTGTTGGAGGCTGCGTGGCCTGGAGCACCCAGAGAGGAGTTCGGCCTCTTCCCGTGGGGCCTCCTGCCTGCTAACAGGCGAGACTGGGAGGCCCGGGCCCCGTCGATGGGGAATGTGTTTCCTGCTCAGAGCTGACTGCGCCTCGCAGCTGGCAAAGAATGGCTCGGACCCCGGCGTGGGGGAGCGTTGGGGGCACAGACCCTCCGGGATCCAAACCATACCTGATGCGTCCGTCCCCTCCCCCCACTTAGAAACCACCCTGCGCTCCCCTGGGAAAGAGACCTTAGGATGAATTCACACTGATGAGGAATTTAATTAACAGGAGCCTCAGGCTATTAGAGCGGGGTTGGGTGGTTCATCCCTTCCTTTACAGGAGGGACAGGTTTGCCCTCTGCCCCGAGTCACCAGCGAACGGGTGGCATGGGGAGGGTGGCACAGGTTCTTACAAGTGCCTTCTAGAGAGATTCGGTTGCTTGCCTCCTTTTTCTCTAGATGTTGCCCTGAAACATTCCAAGTCCTCCTGTTTGTCTTTAGAGTTTCTTTGGCCCCCCCGGGGCGCCCTCTTTTCAACCATGGCCTGTGGCTTTCAGCTTGGCCACTAGGTGGCAGCCTAGGGAGTTGGCGCTAGTGAAATTATGGGCTATTAATTGCAAAACCGTGGAGAGCCGGGTGGCTACTTGCAATTTAAAAAGGACAGCAACGGCTGCAAAAGCCTCCGCATGATCCGCCAGGAGGACTTAGTTGGGTTGTCAGGGAATGCAGGTGCTGGTTGTTGGCTCTGCCGGGAGCCTGCTGTGTGACCTGGGAAGTCCCCCCCCCCCCCCCCCCCCCCCCCCGTGTCTCTGGACCTCAGTTTCTCTACTCTTGCACAAAGCAAGAGGAGGGACTGGATTAATGTGTAGTTCTTGACTTTGCCCAGGACGGATGGGGCACCTGGGAGTCATGGTGCTCTTTACAAACCTTGTGAAATAGGTCCCTCCGCCTGGCCCCACAGGTCTGGGTCCAGGCCGCTGCTCTGCCTTTGATGGCTAAAGGGAAGCGGGGCATGGAGGAGAAGGTTGGGGAGGGAGGGAGGGAGAGAGGAAAGCACCAGATTGCGAGTCAGGAGGCTGGGTTCTGGTTCCTTGCTGTGGCCTCCATAAATCACTATCCTTTTCTGGGCCTTGGCAAGATGGGGCTGGATCATCTCTAAAAGTGCGCCATCCGGGCAATCAGGCAACTCCAGGCCTCACTCCGGGCCTCACTCCTCACTCGGCCTTAACACCCCTTAGGCCTGCACACCCCTTAAGCATGTTGTGGTGCCTCCCAAAGCCCATTGGCCATGCCATGCCATTTAAATATGAAAAGTGCCTTTTTTCTCCAGTAAGAAACCAGCCTAGTCACTGCTAGGCCCTGAGCCCACTGAGTCTGAGTTGCTGGCCCATATCTAGAGTCGACCAGCCTGTGCTGTGGAGAGGGGTGCGAGGGAGGCCGGGAGGCTTGTGGGCAGCTGCTGGGGACACTGAGCCTGGCCTGGGCCACGGCCCACCCTCAGAGCTCACCCAGCTCACAGTCCCGGGTTCAGCAATAACCCACCCCTGTGCAGGGGCCTCTGGGCTGGGCCTGGGGTGGCGGTGATGCAGAGAGGCAGGAAGTGTCCTCCCAGGGCAGGGCCCACAGACAGGGAGGCAAGGCCGGCAGAGCTATGGGGGGGAGGCCACCGAAAGGTCCCAGCTGGGGGACCAGGAGCTGAAGCTCTGCTCCACACGCGCAGGCCCAGGTTCTAGCCCCAGGCCTTCCACTTGCCCATTGTGGGGCCTTGGGCCCCCATGCTCCTCTCCAGGCCTCCATTTTCCAACAGTAAGATGGGGTTAATAATACCAATTTCTATACGGTTTTGTAAGAATGAAATGCCATCATGTGTGTAAAGAGCTTAGCATAGAACTTTGGGTGCAGTAAGTGGTCAGTAGGCGTTACTCTTGTGAGAAGGTACTAGAACACTGAGGACAGGGCGGGGGCATCAGGGCATCTTTGCGGAGGCTGATTTGGGGAGACGATCACCAAGCACACAGAGGGTTGGAGAGGGCATTTTTGGCAGACCGACCTGCACGTGCAGAAGGTGGAAATGTTGGGTGGGCAGGGGGCCGCGTGTCAGGGCAAGGCGGGAGGGGAGCTTTCCACATCTTCTAGGGATTTACTAATAATGATAAATGGCTGAAACGGGCAAGTTCGCCACGGTGCTTTGCCTGGCTGTATCATCTTGTTTCGTAACAGCTCTAGGACGTTGGTGCCATTACGATGCCCACTTACAGATGTGGAAACCGAGGCAGAGAGTGATTGAGTAAAGTGCCCAAGGCCACATAGCGGTGGGGGAAGGGGGGGGGGTCTGAGGTCGGACTTGAACCTGTGTTCTCACGACCCCAGAGCTTTTTCCTCCTTTCTACAGCCTTCTCCTCCCTGTGACTTGTAGCATCCCAGACAGCCACACCATCTGCAGGGCATCAGGAAAGTCCCTGCCCACCTCCAGGGTCAAAGCAGAAGTGATGCCCTCGGGGCCCTTTCTGAACACCTTCCGCTGTCAAGAGCACAGAGGCTCTGTGCGACCTGACGGGGACAAGTCTAGGCAGGAGGCAGGGGTGCAGAGCGGTTCATACAGAACATTCCTGCCAGTCTTCAAAGCTTGGTCCTGCATTAATTAGCTTCGGGACCTGGGGAAAGGTTCCTCTCTTGCTCCGGTCCCCTGTCTGCACAATGAGGATGCACGTAGCACCTCCACATGAGTTAGTCTGCACCCCAGGAGTACAGCAGGTGCCCAGTGAACCGGCCCATCCCAGCTTCTCGCACAGAGGGAGGAGGGTCCCAGTGTTGGGGCCACAGATCACAGCATCCAGAGCAGTTAGACTAGGGTTTGCATCTGGGATCTTGGAGCAGTGGCTCCGCCTCTCAGGCCTCAGTTTCCCCACCCATAAAATGGGGTCCCAGCCCTCCCTTGCTAGACCAGGGCAGCAAAATGTCCGCACAACACTGGCTCCTGGTAAGGTACCCGTGCCGTATACTGATTGCGTGGGATCCTGGTGGGATTAATCTTGCTGAGAGTCATAGAGAATCTTAGACTCGTCAAGCCTCAGAATCCTAGACTCTTGGTTTCAGAGATCCTCAGAGCCCCGGTTTCAGAATGAGAGGTGTTCGAATGATCTGGTCTTACAGGCACGTTTTCAATTGCCCGTCAGGCCGAGGGGCCCTGAATTCATGGCTGGGCACCGTGCCCCTCACCCCAGGCCTGCTCTGGCCCTTTCCGCCCAGGTTCATGCCCGGCTGGGCTGTGGTTAGGCCAGCCATTCTGAGCACGGGTGAAGGAGGCCCCAGGATTTCTTCTTGGATTCTGCCTTGCGGGGCATCTGTCGGAAAGGAAGCTGGGAGACTCACTTTGAAACAGAGTTTGCGTGAAAATCTGGACAGTTTCGCTTGAAGTGTGTGTTTCCTTGGGTCTTGGGGGCAGCTGGAGGAGGCTTCCACCCCAGGCCACACCTTGGACTTCAGGGCTGTCTGTCCTTGGTGCCCACAGGGGCTCCCAAGCCACCCTGCAGAGAAAGGCCTGGCAGCCCCCAGGGGGAAGGGAGGGAGGGGAGGAGTGGGGGAGAGAGGAGGGGAGATGGGTGCAGGGCCTGATTTCCCCAGGGCTGCTGCCTTCTTGGAAGAGAGGGAGGTAGGTGGAAAAACACGAGGCCAGAACACCTAGTGAGACCCTGACTTGGGAACAGGAAGAGATGCCAGGTGTGTGAAAGGGGAAATGCTAGGGGGGTGAGGGCAGGGTGAGAGCTGTTCTGCCCCTCCCCTGCAATCAAGTTCAAGTTCTACTCTACAAATCAGGAGGGAGCAATTCCTGCACAGGATACCAGGTCAAGGGAGTGGGCTACTATTCATTCATTCATTCATTCATTCATTCATTCATCCAAAGTAGCATTCACTAAGGGGCCATGGAGAGTAGACACAGCCCATTCTCTGCAGGCAGATACCCTAGTCGGGACCTATGGGCCAGTGGGACACATGCTCTAATGGAGGCAGCAGGGACTGAGGGGAAGGATCACTAATATTTACTTTGAGGAGGTTTTATAGAGGAGAGGGGAACAGGACATTTGAAGAATGAGTGGGAGTTCTTTGGGCCACGGTGGGTTCGGGGACCTTCTGTGGGACAGGGGCTAGGACCACCCTGGGGCGTGAGCACGGGGCTAGAGGGTTAGGGGCGCACACTCCTTGGCTGGCATCTGTTCCCAACTCAGGAGGGGGCACCGAGGCCCCTCATCAGCCCCCAGGCCCCTCCTCCGTTGGACTGGGGCCAGCAGCTGTGTCCTCAGCAGCACGGCCGTATGCTGCCCGGCTGGGCCTCCCTGGCGCCCACTGTGCCCCTGATTAGTTGGCCTTGGCAATGGCAGGAACAGCAGACGGCCTCTCCCGTTCGCTCAGCACCCTCCCCTGACCTAGCCAGGCCTCCGAGAGGGGGTCGCCCCTGGGCCAGCCACAGCCTCGGCCCCTCTTGCCCTCAGCCTGGCACCCTTTCTCCTGGCTGCGGGCTGCACCCCTGGTGGAGGCTGGCGCAGATCGGGTTCTTTCTACTTGAGCTGGTCTGGCAGAGTGGCTGCGCTAATCTGGGCTGACAGCTCTTGTCTGCAGACAGCGCCCTGGACCTCCAGGGGAGATGCGTCTCAGGAAGCCCGCCCCCCACCTCCTTCCAGGTCCCCCGCTGCCACCCCCTCTTGGCTGACTGCTGCCCAGCTTCTCCTGAGCAGAGGGTCTGGTCTAGGGGTGTCCAGTGAAAAGGGGTGAAAAGGTTGAGCAGCTCCCATCAGTTTGCCCACCGTCCGTCTCCCTCTAGCTCCCAACTTTATTTATTTATTTATTTAACGTTTATTTATTTTTGAGACAGAGAGAGACAGAGCATGAACGGGGGAGGGGCAGAGAGAGAGGGAGACACAGAATCTGAAACAGGCTCCAGGCTCTGAGCGGTCAGCACAGAGCCCGACGCGGGGCTCGAACTCACGGACTGCGAGATTATGACCCGAGCCGAAGTCGGACGCTTAACCGACTGAGCCACCCAGGCGCCCCGTCCAGCTCCCAACTTTAAATGCCATCCAGAGACTCTCTCTACCCTGATGCACCCACATGATACTTCTAGGCTACATTCCTCTCCCCTGAACCCCAGGCCCCATGAGCCTATGAAATGGCTTCACATGGACGTGTACCAGGTGCTCCAAGAGTCCTGTCCCCCGCGACGGCTGCTCTGTGGCTCTGTCCTCAGGCTGCAGACCTTGGAGATGCCCTGCCTCCTCTCTTCCTCCAACCCCTGCCAACATCCCATCAATCGCTCGACCTTCAAAATAGCTCCAGAGTTTAGCCACGTCCCCTACCTCCGCTGTCATCGTCATCTGGACCCAGCCAGATGTGGATTATCAGAGGGGCAGGTGAGCGATGGCCTGGCGAGGCCGGGCGGGATGGGAACAGATGGACGGGAGGCTCAGTGCCCCCGAGAGTCACGCAGGAAGCCTGGCAGGGAGGGCACGAGCAGGGCCACAGCTCTCTTGCCCCTCCCCCTGCCCCCACCCAGCGCTCCCCATTTCTGTTCCAGGGGAGGGCAGGGCTGTCCTCAGGAGGCAGCAGCCATATGGCCACCAAGCCCACAGGCCTGGCCCCCCTTCCTGAGCTGTGTGTGCACAGGCCGGGGGTCACATGTGGGCGATTATACACTGTCCTGCAGGCTGTCTGCTTATGGGTTGCCTTCTCCCACCCCGGCCCGCCATAGTCCACCTACCCCCACAGCTGAGGTGATCTTTCAAACCCTCCTCAGCTACGTCTGTCTTCTGCGCGTGACGCTCAGTGGAACAGGGGCCGGAGTTCTCACACCTGCGGGGCAGTCCCATTTCCGCCACCTCTCATTCGCTTCCCTCCGGCCATGCTGGCCTCCTGGGTGGGTGTTCCTTGATTCATCCCCACCTCTGGGTCTTTGCCCTGGCTGTTCCACCTGCCTAGAGAGCTCTTCCCAGAGGGGCACGCAGCTGACTCCCTTACCTCCTGTGAGTCTGTGCCCTGTATCGTCTTGCGAGCGAGGCCTTTCGGGCCCCCAGGTTATACCTGTCCTACCCCTGGCCCAGCCTGGCGCCCCCCGTCCCTTTCCGCTCCTCCACTTGCTGTTTTCATAACACCATCCAACAAATGAGGAGATGTACTTATTTATTTAGTATGTGTGTGGTTTTGTCTCTCCCTACCCGTATCTAGAATGTCCACCTCCTGGGAGCAGGGGACTTGGTCTGTTTATTCATTTGTTTTAACCGATGCACCCCTAGAACCTAGAACAGCGCCTGGCACGTAGTAGGTCCTCACTAAATATTGGTCGAATGGATCCATCCACCCATCCGTCACTCCTTCGTGGCCATCCTCGGGGGCCACTCTGCCAGGCCCCGGGCTAGATCGGAGGATGCGGAACACCCCTTCTGGGCCTCCTGCTTAGGATGCGGTCAGTTTGGGCAGAGCCATGACCTGACGAAGGCCAGCAGCGTAATAAGTGCTGCGATGGAGGGAGGGCAGGGCAGTGGGCAGCTCACTGCAGGGCTACCAGCCCAGCCCAGGGGCCAGAAAAGAGGACCAGTCAGCTGAGGTCTAAGAAAGGAGGGGAGATGGCCTTGTGAGTGTGTGTGAGGGCTTTCCGGGGGGCTGGAAGGGGGTCAGCCTGGCTAGGTCACACCGGCATGGGGTGCTGCTGTCCTGGGGAGTGGACCTAGCATTGCACCCCCCCCCCCCCACAGGGTACTAGTAATAGGAATCCTGGAGGTGGTGATGGGGGAGGGTGCTGTCGGTGGGGGCAGTGTGTGTGTGAGGGTGAAGAGTAGGGATGCTGGGAGCGTCTGCCAGTCCGGCTGGAGCCACAGGGTTAGATGTGGGGTGGTGGGCAGAGGGAGGAGCGGCTGGGGAGACAGGCTGGGGCCTGTGCGTAGGGGCTTGGGGATGGGCTAAGAATTTGTACCTTCCCCACGGGGGTGGAAGGACTGCTGGCAGCTTCTGGCTCTGGGGGCTCCTCCTCTGAGGTCCTGTCCCAGCCTCAAGAGGCTGACCCGATGGGAACCACTGTCTTCTGTACATGAGGCCACTGGGGCCCCACGGGGGCAAGGCCGGCCTCAGGGCTGCCCCACCAGGAGTGGCACCCAGGCGTCCCGTCCTGGGCTGGTGCTCTGGGCACTCACCAAAGCACTGGATGTCCTGGGGACTCTGGGGTCCTCTTTCCCCTCTCGCCTGGGGAAGCAGGGCCTTCAGCCACACTCATGGGGTTGCCAGGGAGTCTGGTCCTGGCCTCTACCCCAGGCTGAAGGCCCAAGACATCACACTAAGAAAGCAAAACCAGATAAGTTCATCTTGAGCGATGGTGACTGAACACCTGGGGGAACTGGAGGCAGGAAGGCTTCACTGGTGTGGGGTGGAAATCAGAGACCGCCTGGAGGAGGAGGGCTGGGCTGGGGATAGGTGTGCTTCGACTTGAGTAGGAAGGATGGTCTGAGGCAGACATCTCTGTCTTTGCCTTTCTTGGTCTTTCTCTCCATCTCTGTCCTCTGTCTCCATTTCTTTCTCTGCCTCTCCTCTCTGCCTCCACCTCCTGAGCCCAGTGCCGGGGGAACTGAGGGCAGAGAGGAACCATCCGACGACGTGCCTTAGCTAATTACTTGACTGCAGGCATAAAAGGAGGATTAGCTGGGGTCTCGCGGGGTCCTCCCTGACTCCCTAATCCTGTGGCCCCTTTTCCCTGGCACGGAAAGATGGATTCGTTCTGAGTCCCTAATTAGCTAATTGTGCTTTGGCTCAGTGGCCCTGGGACTCCCTGGGCCCAAGGGAGGGCTGTGGAGTGAGCTGGGGCCTGGCTTGGCAGAGGGAGGAGGGGAAGGGGGACGGACGGGCTGCCATTCAGGGAAGCCAGCCAGGCAGGTTTTGAGGAGCCTTTCAGAATTTCAATATCCTGCAGAACAAGGGAAATGTAATTAATCGAGCAACAAAGGCTGGGGGGGGGGGCAGCCATGGAGCAGTCAGGCTGGGGTGGCTCAGAGCCACCTGCTCCCTCAAGGCCTTTCTGACCCAACCCCTTCTCACATGGCTGCTTGCGTCCTGCCGCTGTCCCATCCTCTAGGACTGCCCTGTCCAAGGGCTCGGCCTGCTTAGAATCTGCTCATGGCCTTCCCTGACCAGTCCCCTAGCCCAGGGCCCCTCGCTCCTTAGATCCCGCTTTGCGGCCACCCCCGAGCATGGCCTCGATGCGCTCTCTGAACGGTCATGCCTTTGTGCGTTTGCCACAAGCTCCTGTCATCCTGCAGGGCCCAGCTCAAGTCAGTCCCTCCAGGAAGGTGCCCGGATTTGGATGGATCGCAAGGGTGCTTGGTCTATTTCCTTGTTTCCCTTCCCAACGCTCCCTGGGCTATCCCTACTGAGGGTGAGGGTGGGGGTGGGGTATTTAGCCCTCAGTCACCCTGGCCTGCTCTCAACTCGCAGGCTGCCAGGGAGACCCACTGCCTTCTCCGGGAGGAGGCTGACCTAGTTTTGTGGGGAGGGAGGACGGGGCAGGCATTAATTATCGATTGGAAATCACTCCACACAGAGCTCGTGATGCAAATGTGAAATAACTACCCTCATTAACAACCACCTTAGCATCACCCCTGGAATAAATAAAAATCTGAATAGGGCCACTGTTCTCCTTGTCACCATCTTTTCATCCTCCCTTCTCCAATCTTCCATTCTTTCCTCATGACTCATCACGTATTCAACAAATGTTGGCTGAGGCTTTGTTCTGGGCTAGGAACTGCTGGGTTCTGAGAATGCTGACTGGACACAGGTCCTGCTCCCAGGAGCTTCCAGCCCAGTGGAAGAGGAAGGGGTAAACAAATAATAATACACTAGCGCTAGAAGGCTACGTAGTGAATGGGGCCTCCAAGACTGTGCAGTATGCAACTTGCACAACTGTGCAAGTCACCCTAGGTCAGAGGTGCTGAGATTGCCCGGAGCAGAAGAGAGAGGGATGGACTCTACCTGGGATGGAATGTGAAAGGGTAGGGGAAGTCTTTACAGAGGGAAAATAGAGCTTCAGCTGGGCTGTGGTGGTTGAATAGGGATTCACCAGGCATAAGAGAGATGGAAGAGTGTTCCAGAAAGCATGAGTAAAAGCATGGAGGTGTGAAATCCCATAATATGTTTAGGGAACTTCAAATAATTTGGTACTGCTAACCATAGGATGCAAATTGGTGAGAGGGTGTGTGTGTGTGTGTGTGTGTGTGTGTGTGTGTGTGTGTGTGTGTCTGTGTCTGTGTGTGTGTGTGTGAGAGAGAGAGAGAGAGAGAGAGAGAGAGAGAGAGAGACTGAGATCTGAAGCTAGAGAGGTAGGTAGAGTCAGATCTCACAGGAGCTTGGAAGGTATGTACTCAAGAGTGACCCATCACTCCTGACCCTCTTTGGGACCACAGACACTGGTGTGGATCTTCTCCCAAGAAAAATTCATGGTATTGTACCTGCACATTTTACAGCAATTTCATAAGGTTCACCTCCTGCAGTCCTTCCAGGCTGTTGTCAAGAATTGTCCCTGTTGTGTCCTGGGCTCTGTTTTTCCTGGGCTGGCTTCAATTGTAGGCGGGTGCTGCCCTGCTGAGGCCAGATGGGCCCAGCAGCTCCGGCCTTAAGTCTGCCCAGCTTGCAACCTCTGCACAAAGAGAGCATTTCCCCCTGTAGTTCCAGCTGAAGTCTGAGGGTTGACCCTCATTGGTCCTGGCTGGGGTCACATGCCTATTCTGGACCGATCACTGGGGCTAGAGGAACGGGATGTGCTGATTGGTCAGGCCCATGTCATGTGATCTCCACGGCAGCCCAGGCAAACCATGGGGACTAGAGTGGGGGAGTGGGGATGTTTTCTTAGGGCTGGGAAAGGTGGCTGGGCCAAACCAGGGAGGTGACCCATCTGCCTGGGGTTTGTGCTCCTGTGGATTCTGCATTGACTGGGGTGTCCAGAGCTCCATTCGTGGAGTCAAGGGGGCAGACGGAGGGGTGGGGGGTGCCAGGGGTTGGGACTGAGCCTGTGGAAAGGGAGAGGGCATGTGGATGGGTCAGCCCAGGGCAGGAGGGGCCGAAGGGAAGGATAGGGAAGTAGATGTGAAGGGTGGTAAGAGTGGGATGGGGCTGCAAGTGGAGTGCGCTCCCCAATTTGCTCTGTGGGGTGGGAGCGTCAGGAGAGTTGGGTGCGGCTCTTGAGCTGGGGAACCTTTGCAGGGTGGCTGCTGTCTTCTTGGGCCCCTTTGCTGAGGACCTTCTCTTCTAAGAGGGGAAGGGACTGGCTCAAGGTCTCTGAAGGACATAGATTTGTGCATTATCCAGAAGAGAGTTTGGCACATAAACAGTGCCCCGTAAACACCTGCTTTTTCATCCGGAATCTGGTGAAAGAGTGGTGGGGCCCAGAGCCATTTCTGCGGCCTCTGGGGAGAGGGGCAGACATCAAGGAGAAGGTCTGCTTAATGGCCCCTGAGCAGGCTGGGAGCCCCAAGGAGCCCCTGCCCGCGTGTCCCCACCTCTCCTCTCCGTGCCCTTGTCTCTGTTTCTCTAACCCTGCTCTCTCTCTGTCCTCCTGGGACTTCTGCTCCCAAGGCTGACAGTCTCTCTACCCTCCCCCACTCACAGGTATGCGGATCCTGGTGAACCTGCTCCTGGACACGCTGCCCATGCTGGGGAATGTCCTCCTGCTCTGCTTCTTCGTCTTCTTCATCTTCGGCATCATCGGCGTGCAGCTCTGGGCGGGCCTGCTGCGTAACCGCTGCTTCCTGGAGGAGAACTTCACCATGTGAGTGCCGCCCCCACCACCCGGGTGGCTGCCAGCCAGCCAGCTTTGCCTGGGGCGGCAGGGGTGCTGGATGTTTTAGGACGGGGAGGGTCTCCCCGTGGAGCACCTGGTCCCAACCCTTACTCCCAGGAGTGGAGAGAAGCCAAGGAATGGGCTCAGGTGCGCTGGTGGTGGGTCTCCCGTGAGTGGCTGGACACTAAAAGGAGCACAAAAGGCCACTGAGCTCTCAAAATGGGTATCACAGAGTCCCGGGCTCAAATAGGCCCTCAGGTGCGAATTCAGCTCCTAGTGACTCTTACTTCATACACAGTTTTAACTTACTCGGTAATTGGGAATGGGGCCAGCAGGGTGGAAGCGGCCAACTGGGGGCTCGAACAGGAGGGAAAAGGACAGCTGAGACCCAAGCAGACGTGATGCCAACACGGAATAAGAAGGCAGAAACCCTCAAAGGCAGACACCGAACCTGGCCCAATTCCAGCACAGACATCCCTCTTGGTGACTCCCAGTCATCCAGGAAAGGTCAACTCACAGTCGGCCCGTTTGCCTCGATAAGCGGGTGGGTGGGCTCCCCACCCCAGAGAGGTGATTGTCGAAAGCCGTCTCAACAGAAGTCCAGCTCTGGCTCTTGGAGGAGTCGGGTTGAGTTGCCTGGGAGAGTTGACATCTGTGGAATTTCCGCGGTGAGGGAGGAGCGGCGTGTTTGGGCGTGCGTAGCCGCATGGATGCATCTGGACAGGAGGATGCTGACACGTTGCTGCGCCTCGGTGGGCTCCTGCCCTGTGCCAGGCCCCGGGGCGACCGAACCAGCCTCTTGCTCGAGAGCAGCACTCAAGTGTCAGCTCTTGCCAAGCCTGTGCTTAGTGCTCAGGACACACCAGAAGGCAGAGTTCCTGCCCTTGGGGAACTGGTCACAGGTGCCTCCACCGAGGGGCTCTTGTGGACGGAGGACGACTGCGGGAGGCTTGGGACGCCCTCCAGGGTGGGCTCAGCTTTCTCTCACATGTCCTGTCAATTGTGGCGAGGAAGCTAACCCCGAGAGCCGGGGTGAGGACGGGGGAGGGGACCGGTTCACCCTCCCAGTGCCCCCATTGCCGCGGGGACCAGAGAAGGGGCACCCTTGTGGGAAGGATCCCGTGGGCACGTGGGGGCCTACTCTTGTGTCAGTCACTTGGAAGAGGTGGGCCCCACAGCAGCAGGAAGCGGGGGGCACCCACTTCTCCCGGGCTGGTCTTCAAAGGTGGAGGTGTGTGGGTATGAGCTCTCAGCTTTGGGGGTTCAGGACAGTTCCAGACCCCTCTGTCCCACACGGGTCTTTCCCTAGGTCATTCCGTGGCCTCCTCCTCATTGTCCCGCCTCAGCCCCAAGGTCACCACCTGCTGGAGGCCTTCCTTCGCCACCCCCTTACTCCCAGACACTCTGTTGCATTAGCCTGCTTGATTTCCTCCTGAAATTACACTGGTGAGTTCACTTACTTGGTTGTTGGGTGTCTTTAGACTGGTGTATTTACCTGGTTAACAATGATGAGGTGCTCCAGCGCAACAGGTGTGACTGAGGTAATGCTTAAATCTGACCCCTTGTGGAGACTGGGAGGCAGAGGCCAAGAGAGGGGTATCTTGCTCCAGGGCAAGGTTGGCAACATCAGAGCCGGTGTGAGAACCCAGGTTCCCCTGCCTGCAGCGCCTGCCTCCGGTGAGGGTGCTCAGAGCACCCCTTCAGTCTCATGAGCCCTTGGGGAGACCCCACACGGTCTGTTTGAGGGTTCTGGGGCACAGGGTCAGGACAGTACTGCCCAGCTAGAAGGTGGCGGGGCCCGGAATCTGAACCCAGGACTGATGTCCTCTGCAAGGCGTCTGGTCCCTTCTCCCGGATTCCGTCTGAAGTGTTAGCTACACACACGGCCGTTCGCGTCCCAGACAGACTTTAAATATGCGAATTGCTTTGACAATGTGTTTTGAGGGCGTTTTACACCAGGGTTTCTTATTCCACGGATAAAAGGCAGTTCATCTAGCCAGCCCCTGTTGATGGACATTGCATGGTTTCCAAGTTTTTGTTCTTCCGTACGGGGCTGCAGGACGCATCCTGTACACGTGTGATCCTTATATACACGTGGGATCAATGGCTAGACTCATCATCGCCGGTCAAAGTGTATGTGTATACAGACACACACACATATATTTTAAAGTTTATTTATTTATTTTGAGAGAGAGGTTGCGTGTGTACAAGTGCCCGCATGAGCGGGGGAAGGACAGAGAGAGACAGAGGGAGGGTGAGAGGATCCCAAGCAGGCTCCGTGTTGCCAGCCCAGAGCCCAGCTTGAGGCTTGATCCCATGAACCATGAGATCATGACCCAAGCCTAAACCAAGAGTCGGACGCTTAACTGAGAGCCTCCCAGGCACCCCAAAGTGTATGTATATTTTTATGCTTCTTTCTTAAAGATACAAATTGCATTTAGCGGTGGACACAACTAAAGTGTAGAGCTTAATGATGTTTTACGTGGGTTCACACCAGTGTAAAGCTACCCAGAGAAACTTAGGGGGCCTAGGGAGGCTCCCTCCTGCCCCTTGCTGGTTCCTGTCCCCCTCTCCCCAAAGCGGCCACTATTCTGACCTCTACCGCCGTAGATTTGTTTTGCCTGTTCTTGAGGTTTCTTTAAATGCAGTCATACAGGGGCGCCTGGGTGGCGCAGTCGGTTAAGCGTCCGACTTCAGCCAGGTCACGATCTCGCGGTCCGTGAGTTCGAGCCCCACGTCAGGCTCTGGGCTGATGGCTCAGAGCCTGGAGCCTGTTTCCGATTCTGTGTCTCCCTCTCTCTCTGCCCCTCCCCCGTTCATGCTCTGTCTCTCTGTCCCAAAAATAAATAAACGTTGAAAAAAAAAATTTAAAAAAAAAAATAAATAAATGCAGTCATACAGGATGCTACCTTTTGTGTCTGCTTCTTTGGCTCAGTGTAATGTGTCTTTGCGATTCACCCACGTTCTTGTGGGTTTTATTTCTTTTTCATTGCTGTGGGTATATATTGAGCAAATATACAACTACTTATTTTTTTTTTTTCATTCTACTGTTGACTTGGGTTGTTCCTGGTTTTTTTTTTTTTTCTTTTCTTTTTTGGCTCTTATGACTCATGCGTATTCTCATACATATCTTTGGGGGGATATAGCCATCCTTTCTTTTGGGTAAATACCCAGGAGTGGAATTGTTAAGGGTGCACGTACGTTTAGCTTTAGTAGATTTTGTCAAATGGCTTTCCAAGATGGTTGCGTTCAATGTCTGCTAGCAAAGTCTGAGAGCTCCGGTGGCCTGGCATCCTCAGCGACATTTGGTAACATCAGTCCTTTTCACTGTCACTCTTCCAGGGAGAGTGCAGTGGTACCTTATTGTGGTTTTAATTTGTTTTGCCCTGATGACTAGTGACGGTTGGCACTTTTCACATGTATCCTCTTATGAAGTGTCTGTTACAGTCTTTTGCTGTTTTTAGATTGGGTGGTCTTTCTTTTCATTATAAATTTGCAGTGGTTCTTTGTATTCTCGATTTGAGTCCTTTGGTGGATAGATAGGTATGTCTCTTAATGGTGCTGTTGGACGATGAAGCCCTTAGTTGTAATGAAGTCCAGATTACCAGTCGTTTTTTCAGTATTGCTTTTTGTGTCCAGTTTAATCTTTTCTTAACCCAAGGTGATGCAAATATCCTCCAGTGTTTTCTTTTAGAAGCTTTCCTGTTTTATCTTTCACATTTAGGTCTGTATTCCGTCTCTTAGTGTGATATGTACAGATTCCCTTTTTGTACAGATATTCACTTGTCCCAGCAGCATTGGTTGAGAAGTCCACCCTTTTTCCACTGAATTGCAGGGGTGCCTTTATTACTGCCAGGTGGCCATTTGTATTTGGGTCGGATGTGTATGTGTTCATTGTTGGCGGATGCCGCTAAATTGCCCCCCCAAAAGTTTATATCAATTTACACTCCCACCAACAGTGTATGCGCATGTGTGTTTGTGCTCACTCTTTTCCGCACTGAGTACCACCGGCCTGAAATATTTGCCATTTGGATGGGTGTAAAATGATCTCGGTGTGAGTTTTGTTTGCATTTTCCTGTTATCAGTCAAATGAGCGTCTCTTCCTGTATATTGGTACGTTGGCTTCCCCCCACCCCCGCCAAGCATCTTGGCCATTTTTATTTCTTCTGTGAAATTTTTCTCTTTTTTTCTCTTTTCTTTTCTCTTTTCTTTTCTTTTCTTTTGTCCTTTTACCCCCTAGTGGGGGCACAGGTGGTTTTGAGTGACAGGTGGTTTTAACATAGTCTAGATGTCTTCTATTTGTTTTATATATTGCCAATACTTATCCCAGGGCAGTGGCAATCTCTAGCCTGTTTTTGTAAATAAAGTTTTATTGGAACACGGCCATACCCACTTGTTTACCTATTTCCTATGACTGTTTCGCATTTCAAGAGTGCAGTTGAGTAATTGGCACAGAGACCATATGGCCCTATCTGGCCTTTTACAGAAAAAGTTTGCCTACCTCTACTTTTTATTTATTTATTTATTTATTTATTTATTTATTTATTTATTTAGCTTGTCTTTTTACTTAGTATGCTCTCTTTTGTCTCATAGAAGTTTTACATTTTTATATAGTCAGTCTTGAACTTTGCCTTTGTAGAATTTGGATTTGTAGATTTTATCCAGGAAAGCCTTACACGTATATCTTTTTTTTCCTCAAGTATTTCTTTTAAGTTTATTTATTTCGTTTGAGAGAGAGAGGAAGAGAAAGAGAGGAGGCAGAGAGAGAGGGAAAGAGAATGAATCCCAAGCAGACTCTGTACGGGCAACGCAGAGCCCGATGCGGGACTCAAACTCATGAAATGTGACATCGTGACCTGAGCCCGAAACCAAGAGTCAGACACTTAACTGACTGAGGCACCCAGGTATCCCAGGCCTTATATATCTTGAGTTAACAGAAATATTTCCCGTTCTCTTATAATATTTTTGTGATTATGTTTGTTGCATTTATGATTTTTAATCCACCAGAAGTTTATTGTTTTAAATTTTGTAATATATTTTGCTTAACCTAATATATCCAAAAGATTACTATTTTCAATGTGCAATCAATATAAATAATTAATAATGAGATTATTTACATTCTTTTTTTTTTCTTTTGATACCAAGTCTTCAAGAAGTTTATTTTTGTATATGGTGTGAGGTAGGGATCTATTCTTTTTCCAGATAACAGTTGTCTCAGAAGCATTTATTGTTTAATTCTTCTTCTCCCCATGGATCTGAAAAGGTGTTTCTGTAATAGACTAAGTTCTGTTTTATGTATGTTTCTGTTTTATGTATAGACTAAGTTCAGGTTTGTCCCTGTGCTCTGTGGTGTTCCATGAATCTTTCTGTTCCTCTTGCAATACTATACACTCTAGTAACAATTGTAGTTGTATTTTGCTCTCTTGTAAGACTGGACTCCACTCCTCTTTCTCCTTTTAAAAAAACTGTCTTGCCTATTCTTCCATCCAGATAAATCCTAGAACCATCTGTCCAGGTTCCACAGACACAAACAAGTTGGGATTTTGATTGGGTTGCAATGACTCATTGTTTAACCTCACAGGATGGGTAGGGCAGAGATTGTCATCTCTGTCTTACAGATGAGGAAATTGAGGTCTGGAGAGAGGAAGTTAACAGCCCAAGGTTACATAGATGGGAAGGGGTAGGGCAGGCAGAGGATCAGATCCTCATCTGTTGGATCAGTAGAATTCAACGTTTGTTGATTAAACGTGTACTCTGTGCTGACCAAACGGTGTATGGGGACTGGGGAGCCTGAGACCCCGTCCTTGTCCTAAAAGAGCTTCAGGCTCCAAGAGAAGTTGGGTACATATGCCCTAGGAGCAATGCGGGTGTGTGCAGGGCACAGTCTGGCCACAGCGGGTCAGGGACTAGCCCTGCTCCATCCTGGGGAGGCCCCCTTAGGGAAGGGACCCTAGAACTGACTGCAGTGGGTCAGTGGGAGATTTTTTGACCATGGGGAAGGGCGTCCCAGGTGGGGGAACAACATAGGCCAAGGTCTAGAGGCAGTGGCAGGACCTGTTGGGACAGTTCTGTCACACTACGTGGCCTTTCCCCTTCCTGCTCCTCCTGGTGGTGACCCCTCCCCTTCTCTTCTTTTCCCCCCCGCCATCACCTGTGCACAGACAAGGGGATGTGGCCCTGCCCCCCTACTACCAGCCAGAGGAGGACGACGAGATGCCCTTCATCTGCTCCCTTTCGGGGGACAATGGCATCATGGGCTGCCACGAGATCCCCCCACTCAAGGAGCAGGGCCGTGAGTGCTGCCTGTCCAAGGATGATGTCTACGACTTCGGGGCGGGGCGCCAGGACCTCAATGCCAGCGGGCTCTGCGTCAACTGGAACCGCTACTATAACGTGTGCCGCACGGGCAGCGCCAACCCCCACAAGGGTGCCATCAATTTCGACAACATCGGCTACGCCTGGATCGTCATCTTCCAGGTGAGGCCGCTCAGGCCTGGCACCAGCGCACAGGCTGGGGCCCGGGAGACTGGAGTGGGGTGGGGTGAGGGGCGGGGGGAACAGCTTCTGGCAGGGAGGGCTCTGTGCTATGTGTCGGCCGCCTGTTTCATTGAAATCTGCCCGACTTGCTGGCGCGATGGGCGTTATCGTGCCCCTATTATAGACAGAGCAACTGAGGTTCGAGAGAAAGGAAGCAAGCTATTTGATGGATCACATGCTGGTGAGTGGAGAGTCAGGATTTTAACCCAGGGCCGGGTGCCCCCAAAGCCTGTGCCGTTTGTGGAACCCCAGGTTGCCTGGGGACCGATGGATCCCGGCGGTGAGGTACAGACCTAGAGGGGAGAGACCAGACTCGCGCCTGTTAGAGGGGCTGACCAGGCAAGGCCTGCACACAGGACGTGGGGGCAAAGACATTCCTGGTGGCGGTGACCACCTGAGCCAAGGCCCGAGTGCAGGGAAGGTTCAAGGTGAGCACCAAGGAGCTGTCTGTCTGTCTGGGTAGAATCTCTCGGACGTTTTTCGTTGATCAGTCAGTAAGAAATACATTTTACTCAGTGCACACATGTACACACACTCACAGTGTTAACTTTACTGTGTGCCTTGCACGGCCCCACTGCGCTGCAGGTGACCGGGGGGGGGGGGCGTGTTGAGGAAACGAGGACTCTAAGACTGGGTGCCGCTTCCTGCCTCTGTGCCTCAGTTTTTCACCTTTAATGTGGGGGTAATAACAGCCCCCTCTCACCCTGAGTGGCTGAGAAGAAGAAGCTAGATGGTGGGAGCCGAACAGTCAGCAAAGTGTGGAGTGAGTGCTCGGTAAAGGTCACCTTCCCGCTGCCCTCGGAAGGAAGAACAGGGCTGGAGCAGGGGGTGGTGGCTGAGAAGCCCCGAGAAGAGGGGAGGGCCTTATCAAAGCGGCCGCTCTGTGTGCTTTGCTCTGGGGAGCATCGAGATCACAGAATTCAGAGCTGCAAGGCGTGATGTGATGTGAGCACAGCCCAGCAGCTGTGTTTTGAGACCCTCAGCCCCCAGGGGTGTGAATGGGTTGCCCGGGAGAGGGCAGTTGCTAGGGAGCGCCCAGCGTTTGCTTTGCCCGAGGCTGCTCTGCCTCCCTCTCTGGGAAGGAGAACGGGGGCAACAGTCACACCAGCCCCATCATAGCCACACCCCTGGGCTCAGCTGAGCTGTACCCTAGGCCCAGCTGGTGAGCTGGAGTTGGAGTCCAGGGCCCCCTGCTTCCAGCCCTCCTGCCTTGGTGAGGGAGACTGGAGAGGGGCAGGCTCTGGAGCAAGAGGGACCAGGCTCAAGTCTGGCTCCCCGCCTTCCCGGCTGTGTGACAGAGGGCAAATACTGTCACCTCTCTGAACCTCAGTTTTCTCACCCGTGTATGGGCGACGAGGATGGCCGTCCCATGGAGCCTTGTGGAGAGTTCGAGAGAGAATGTGTGCCCAGCAGTCTGGCACACAGTGGGGCCTCTGTCTGGGGCGCTGCGTTGGTCGCCTGTCTTTCCTGAGGGTGCCGCCTTTCCTGTCTCAGGCTCACCGGTCCTCTGCTCTGTTCTGGCTGCAGGTGATTACCCTGGAAGGCTGGGTGGAGATCATGTACTATGTGATGGATGCTCACTCCTTCTACAACTTCATCTACTTTATCCTGCTTATCATAGTACGTGTCAGGGTAGCTGGGGCTCTCCGGGGAAGTTCACGGACCCAGGGACCAGGGATGGGACTGGGGGGTTCCCAGGGAGCCCCTCAGAGCCAAGAGAGCTGAGTGGGAGGGAGCAGGAGGGGCAGGGTTTCTTCTTCTTTTTTTTTTTTTTAATTTTAAGTCATCCATACACCCAACACGGGGCTCGAACTCACAGTCCTGAGACCAGGAGTCGGGTGCTTCACTGACTGAACCAGCCAAGCCATTTTTAAATGCCTCCGAGCAGCGGGTGACTGAAGGGACTCATCAGCGCGGCTGCGGGAAGCATCCATCACTCTCGATTGCCTTCATTTCTCATTTCTGGGCGTTTAAGACCATCTAGTCGCTCCTGCTCGTGTTTCTCTGCCTCGTAGTCTCTGGGAATACATTCTTCTCACGACCGTAGCTAGGTGCAGCCCCAGGATGGGAGCTTGTCTAGGGCTCCAGCTTGTTCCTCTTTTCCCGTGGTGGGAAGGGGAGATACTCTGAAACAGAAGCCCGGGGCTGCTTCCCCACAGGGCTCCCTGAAATTCTCGGATGCAGGGGGCGGGGGTGGCTTAGGGGGTGGAGGCGGGGCTCTGTCTGCCTCACGGAGCAGGGTCCTTCTGGGAAGCCCCTCCTGCCTCCCTCCACAGTCCGCCCAGAGCGAGCTTATCCACCTCGTCATGCCTGACCGCGGCTTCAGCCACAGCACAATCCCCAAAATGTCAAGGTGATTCTCTCCTGGGCGAGTCAGTGCTGGCTCACTCCCTACTGCTGTGAGGCTGGATTCTCTGGTGTCCCGATGGTGGGAAAGGGCATGCTTGGCTCTCTGGGGCAGCACCTTTTCCTGAGCTGGTGGGACCTTGACCTGAGGGTTCAGGACAAGCTGGCAAGTGACCCGAGATGTACCTGCTGTTGGTTTTGCTCCGATGCCTTCCTGGGGGACGCAGGGGCCTTGGACCTGTAAAGAGACCCCCAGATAAAAAGAAGGGGGTTGAGACTTTGTTCAGCATTGCCCTTCATCCATTGGTTTGTTCATTCCCCAGCACCATCAGGGACACCTGCCCTGCTTCAGGCCCCGAGCCGAACACTGGGCACTGAGCAGTGAGGTGGGCCCGGCCTTGTCCTCGAGGAGCTCACAGTCTTGGGCGGGGGGCGGGAAGATGGGCTACGCTTGACATTGACCAGACAGCATATTAGGAGCCACGGCAGAAGGAATCCTGAGAGGTTGAGGGAGCCCAAAGGAGTTTTCTAATCTAGCTTGGAGGAGGAAGAGGGGAGTGGGAGGCTTCCTGGAGGAGGTGATTACCAGAACTGAGCCTTAAAGGCTGAGGGCAGGCAGCCAGGGGGAGAGCCTCTTGGGCAGGGGGCAACTTGCAGAGACCTTGACATGGACAGAGTCCTGATTGGAGGCACTTCGAACCACTGGGGTTGCTGGAGGAGCCTCGAATTCCAGAGAAGCACTGGAGAATGTGGTCTGCCCCTCCTGATAGAGTTAGGGGTGGGGATGTCAAGTTGGTAACTCCCAGCGTGACACGAGCCACGTCTGTTAGCTCCCCCGAGTCCCGTGGGGGATGGTGACGGCACCTAGGCTTATGGGTTCTCAGGAGGATTAGATGAGACAGAGTCTGAGGCCTGCATGACCCCTGGCACACAGGAAGCCTCAATAAATGTGCCCTGCCACTTTTACTGCTGGTATTATTGGGCCCCAGGTGGCCCTGTCACAAGAGAAAGGGTACTGGCAGGGGGCTGAGGATGTTGAACTTTTCTGGGTGCTGGGAAGGGTCCGGAGAGCAAAGCCTGAACCACCGGGCTTCCATTTTGCCCTCACAATCCTGGCCATGCAGGGCCACCTACCCATTCTGTTCCTCAGGTGAGGATCCTGAGCCCCAGAGAGGTGAGAGGTCCTTAGCCCTCAGACTCTGGTGCCCAGCGCTCCCTCTGGTTGGAAACGTGTTAAGCTTGTCTTGTCCGAGCCTTGGGTTTTACAGACGGGGAAACGGAGGTCCAGAAGGAAGGGGGGAGCTGCCTGGGTCACAGGGGCAGTGGCTGTAGAGGCAGGCTGTCTAGAAGCCTGATAGGCGTGAGCTCCCAGAGGGAAGGGTCTGCACCCTCTCCTTCTTGGTGACCCGTCACAGGGGCCCGATGCGCAGCAGATCTCCAGGAGACGCTGGTGGAAGATAGAACCGAGAGGGCCAATGAGGGGCATCTTTGTACCTGGGGATTTTCTCAGGGTCCTCCAGCCAGGAAGCCCTCCCCTCAGCCCTCGATAACCCCAGAAGCCCAGCTCCCTCTTTGTGACGTGGGGACAGGAGGGGAGGGTGAATCAGTGGCTGGGACTGTGGCCTGCGTGAACTGCCTGGCAGGTAGCCCGGAGGAGGATGAAAAGCTGGTAGGTGGACCCTCCTTGCTGGTAGGGCCACGGATCTCTTTCAAGGGCTTAGCGAATGCCAGAGGAGGGGTCTGCCCTCTGGCAACTAGGGCCTACCTGTGCCCTCTGCGGCCTGTGGAGGCCACTGGAACTGGACCCTGCATCATGAGGTGGTGGGGTTCTTAGTACTGACTGGGTAGTCTCCCCCACCACCTCCATCCAAGCACAGATAAAGCCACACAAGTAAACCCTGTCTGAAGGAAGCTTCTCTTTTGTCTGGATGCCCAACTGAGGCCAGAGTGAAGGCCAGAGAGAGGGTAGGGCTGGGGTGGGACTCAGGGCCTGGATAGCCTGAGAGAGTGTGGGCCTCCCTCCCTGGCCTCAGCACTGACGTCCCTGGCCGGGGTCCGAGGGCCTGGGGGATCGGGCTTCAAAGCGGGTCCCAGTGGGGCCTGGGGAGCTGCCTGGGCCACCGCTGTCCTGGGGCCCTGGCCTCCTGTCGGAGCAAGGCCTCAGCAGTCTTTTCCTGTCCCTATCTGTGCCCGTGCCTCTCCGTCTCTCTGGGCCCTCCACCCTCTGCCCCTCTCCCTCCCCGCCTCCTCGCACCCATCACCCTGTGTCTCCCACGCCCTCCGCTTCTGCACTCTCTGAGCCTCCGTCCCTCCCTCTCGGTGTTTCTCCTCATCGTCTCTCTGTCCTTCCTGCCGGCTCTGGCTGTCTGTCTCCTGGCTCTGTCCTGTCCCTGCTCCGTGCCTCGGATTTGTCCCTGCCCCTCTTCCTCCTGTCCTCCTTTCTGCCTCGGTACCCCTCTGCTTCTCACCCCACCTCTGTCACCGCGTCACCACCTCTGCCTCCCCGTTTTCTCTTTCTCTCTATCCCTTCATTCCCCTCTCCCCCACGTCTGCCTCCCCCCACCAATCTGTCCCCTCTGTTCCTGTCCCTGTCCCTGTCCTCTCCTCCCGTTGGTCACAGGTGGGCTCCTTCTTCATGATCAACCTGTGCCTCGTTGTCATAGCGACCCAGTTCTCGGAGACCAAGCAGCGGGAGCACCGGCTGATGCTGGAGCAGCGGCAGCGCTACCTGTCCTCCAGCACGGTGGCCAGCTACGCGGAGCCCGGCGACTGTTACGAGGAGATCTTCCAGTACGTCTGTCACATCTTGCGCAAGGCCAGGAGGCGTGCCCTGGGCCTCTACCAGGCCCTGCAGAGCCGGCGCCGGGCCCCGGGCCCGGGGGCGTCCCCCTCCGCCAAGCCCGGGCCCCGCGCCAAGGAGCCCAGGCATTACAGTAAGTGGTCCCGCCTGCCGCCGCCTCCGGGGTGCCCCGCTCAGGCCTCGTATGCCTCCAGCGGGGGATTCTGGGGACCCCGCGACGGCGCCGCTGGCGAACGCGCCCCCCTGTCTCCTCGGCACAGGCAGAGCCGTCCGGCAGGTTGAGAACCCGGGTCTTCCCTCGGGAGCTCCGATCCGTGCCCCTTGCTCCCTCCCTGCTTTCCTGACCCCCTGCCGGTGCCCGGTCTGGGCTGGCCTCGGGCTGGGGGCACCCAGCACCCCGAGCCCCGGAGGATCCCCTTTCGACCCCAGTGGGGTCACACGTGGACCCAGGCTCCGCCCGGGATTCACACTTGAAAGAAACGGACGGTTGTCTATCCTGTCTGGAAAAACGCTAACGCTCCACTCCTCTCAGCCTGCCTCACGCCCCACGTGGCTTCCTGCTGCCACCACGTGCTAGCACGCCACAGCAGTGACGGCCAGCCACCTGGGATAAGGGGGCTGTGGCCACCGTGCCGAGGCATGGTGTGTTGGGGACCAGAGATCTTCTGTCTCTGGGCCGTTAGGCTCAGAAGGGGCTCTCCATTCACTCTCTCGTCTGTTCTAGAAAACAGTCCTGAGAAGAGGGCAGAGTGAGTTATATTATCCCGTTTTCAGATGGGAAAACCAAGGTTCAGATAGGTGAAGGGAGTCACCTGGGGTCACGCAGCGTGTCCGTGACAAAATCCGCATCAGGGACATCAGAGCTGGGTTTGCTGGGCCCGCGTCCAGAGGGAAATGAACGCTCCCGCTCAGCTCCCCGGAGAAGGCCAATGCGCCCCAGGAGAGGAGTCCCGCCCCCCAGCTGGTGCCAAGACGGAAGTCAGCAGGGTCCCGGCCCCGGAGCAGGTGCACAGCGTGTGACCTGGACGGCCTGGGCCCCTCTGTGGGCCTCAGTCTCCTGCTCCGTCAGGTCGAGGATGAGGCTCACGCGCGGGGGGAGTCAGCCACCCCCGGGCCCTGCCCCTGCAGCTCTCAAGCCCTGAGATTCTTGGGAGGCAAGCCGGAGAGAGAACCGATGCTCGAAGCTGCCGCCCACCCCTCCTCGGGCGCCAGCCGTCCAGGCGTGGTCTTGCGGGAGGCTCCAGGTGGCCCGTGGGCTGGCCCAGCACGTGGACGGGGCAGCTGGGGTCTGCCTGCGGGGTCCCTGGATGACGCGGGCTTCTTGCTGCCGCCCCCACCCTCTCCGGGGAAGCTGTGTGGAAAGAAGTCCAGGGGGCTCTCTGGAGGGGGACCTTGCCCCCTGCCCCTGGGCCTCAGTACCTTCCCGCTTCCCTGGGAAACAAGTTTCAGGGGGCCCAGCCCCAGGCACGAGTGGGGCTGAGGTGGGCCTTACTGAAGTGGGCTTGACCCCGGGCTTCTGCCTGCCCACGCCGGCTCCCAGGGGATGAATGAATCAGAAGCCTCGTCCGGGGCCTCGGGAGATATTGGGAGGCAAATCTGGAAAGGGAGGGTAGGCATTACATGTTTTTCATTCCCTTTAATTATTATTATCCTTAAATGTTTATTTAGTTATTTTGAGAGAGAGAAAGAGAACACGCATGTGGGAGGGACGGGGTAGGGTGGGTAGAGAGAGAGAGAGAATCCCAAGCAGTCTCCGCACTGTGCCCCCATGGGGCTTGATCCCATGAACCCTGAGACCATAACCTGGGCAGAAACCAGGACTCAGATGCCAGACGCCTGAGCCACCCAGGCACCCTTCCCTTTAATATTACTAATAGCTTTTCTTTGCTCGCACCAGGAAAACGTGTATTTTAGGACAGTACAGGTAAACATAAAGAAGAGACCAAACCACCCAGGAAGAACCTCTCTGACACCTCCTTGAAATGGTTAAAGATGGCAGAACTGTGGTCTAAGACTGGTTCAGGCTTCTTAAACTCTCCCTGGGGCAGCACAGGGGGTGAACACTTCTGCCCCCCACTCCCTGCTGTGCCTCCCGTCAGCCCCTCCTGCCTGCTTCCCCTGGAGCCACCCCGACTCTCAGGGGGCTTCTAGAGCAAGGGTTTGCCTCCTGCCCAGGGCTCCTGCCTCCCTCCCTCCCCGGGACACAAGCCCCACATACAGGTGGGAGGAGAATTGGAGATGGAGAGGTCACCTTGGCTCTCTCTAAGGGGCGTCCGTCCGCCACATCAAGCTGACCCTTTTAGAAGCTCTTTTAGAAACTCTTTCTCAGCCATTTCCCCAAGTCCAATGTGAGCAAGCAGGACCGTGGGAGGGCTGGGCCTCGGGCCAGGAGATGATGTAGCCAGGACAGGCGACAAACACACGTGCCCCAGGCACTGTTCTAGGCACGCCAACACATCCACAGTAGAACCCTCCCCACGGCCCTCGCTTGTCACAGGGGCCAGCCGAGCCCAGGGAGGTAAAGCCAATCCCCCAGGAACTACAAGCCACTCGACCTCCTCACCCAGACAGAACCTGAGCCACAGGAACTTGAAGCACACATGTGTCCCAGGGTTAGCTTGACCCCTGGGGTGGGCAGGTCCTGCCCCCTCGGAGCCCCTCAAGCCTGTGTAACCTGAGGCGCCGACCCTGCCTTGTGTTTGCTTCGCAGAGCTGTGCCCTCGACACAGTCCCCTGGACCCGATGCCCCACACACCGGTGCAGCCCATCTCTGCCATGCTGGCCTCTGATCCTGCCAGCTGTCCCCGCTGCCAGCACGAGGGGAACCGGCGGCCCTCGGGTCCGGGCAGCACCGACTCGGGCCAGGAGGGCTCGGGCTCTGGTGGCTCAGGTGGTGACTCGGAGGAGGTGGATGGGGACGGGGCCCGGAGCAGCGAGGATGGGACCTCCTCAGGCCTGGAGAAGGAGGACGAGGAGGAACAGGCGGACGGGGCGGCCCGGCTGTGCGGGGATGTGTGGCGGGAGACCCGAGCCAAGCTTCGAGGCATCGTGGACAGCAAGTACTTCAACCGGGGCATCATGATGGCCATCTTGGTTAACACCGTCAGCATGGGCATCGAACACCATGAGCAGGCCAGTGGGGGCGGGCGCTGGGCGCGGGGGCGGGCATGGGCGCGGGGGGAGGGCTGGACGCCTAGGCCCAAGCCGGCCCCACGCAGCCCGGGCTGTTGAACATCCCCTGGGTGTCTGTCTCCCACCTGACCGGGGCCGGGTCCGATTCTGCCCTGTGGCCTCAGTGCCCAGCCCCGGGCCCGGCCCAGAGGAGAGGGAAGCTCCAGGTGTGTGCCTAGTGGGTGAGTGAGCGAGGGAGGCGGAGCTGGTACTGGGGCCCGCTGGGTTGAGATCCAGCTCCCGTCTCCTGAGTGGCGCGGCCTGGACACCAGGCACCCACAGCCCTTCCCCTGTCCGTCCTGCCAAACCTGACTTCCGGTCATTGCCTTTCCCACGAGCCCTTCTGTCCATTCTCCCCCAGACAGCTGGCGTGGTCTTTCCCGAGGCCGGGCTTTCCCCTCTCCCCAACCTGCCGCAGCTCCCCATTGCCCTCGGCACAAAACACAGACCTTTCCTCTGACAGCCAAGGTCCCTCTGTGGCAGTGCCTTCAGCAGGTTGGGCGTCCTCCTGTCCCTGATGTCCCCACATAGTCCACCCTCCACGCAGCCCGGCGGCACTGAGGGTGGCCCCAGGGTTGCCCTGCAAAGACTGTCCCCCGTCTCCCTCCTCGGCCAACCCTGTGGTTTCTTCTGTCCTCAGCACTGGGTGCGTGGAGTGCAGAGTGGGTGTTGGCTGAGTTCATGGTGTGTCCCAGGCCCCCTGGGCCATCGGGGTTCAGAGACATGGCCCCAAGGGAGATGGCAGGAGCACAGGGAGGATGTGTAAGAGATAAGAGGCTACTTGTAGGGACACAGGAAGGAGGGCTGTGGGGGGTTAGCACACATGTGCCCAGCAAATAGGTCATACCGTGGGTGACGGCCTGTGTGACAAGTCCATTCCTGGCTCCATTCGAAAAACACCGTTTTCTGACTCACCTAGCCCCTGGGTGGGTTTCCTCCGTTGACCTGACCCCTACCCCGTGAGGGCACCCCGCTTGGCAGCTAGTGACCCTGAGGCCTAGGGAGGGGATGTCACTGATCCAAGGTCCCACAGACAATCAGGGGTCAGGTTTGAACCCACATCTTTCTTTTTTTTTTTTTTTTTTAACATTTATTTATTTTTGAGAGACAGAGAGAGGCAGAGCATGAGCAGGGGAGGGGGAGAGAGAGAGAGAGAGAGACAGAATCTGAAGCAGGCTCCAGGCTCTGAGCTGTTTGTTAGCACAGAGTCTGACGCGGGGCTCGAGCTCACGAACCGCGAGACCATGATCTGAGCTGAAGTCGGACGCTCAACCGACTGAGCCACCCAGGTGCCCCACCCACATCTTTCTTTAACATTTATTTATTTTTGAGTGGGTGAGAGAGAGTGCGCAAGCTTGAGCAGGGGAGGGACAGAGAGAGAGGGAGACACAGAATCCGAGGCAGGCTTCAGGCTCCGAGCTGTCAGCACAGAGCCCGAAGCGGGGCTTGAACCCACAGAGCCATGAGATCACGACCTGAAGCGAAGTCGGACGCTCAACCGATTGAGCCACCCAGGCGCCCCTGAACCCACATCTTTCTGTGGCGAGACTGACACCCCCACGGGGTTCAGAACGTGGCACCCCCCTTTGCTTTCCTGCCGCCCGCTTTCTGCGGAGGCCCTCCACCCGCCCACTGCGCCCCGCGATGGGCCACACTCTCATTTCCCTCTTCATTAGCTCTCCAAGCGCTGGCTCCATTCAATTTCCTTAAATGCGGCCCCTGGGGCTGCAGCGACACTCTGTTCGGAGCTGCTGGTTTGCCAGCCTTTCCAGCTTAATTAAAAAGGTCTCTGGGGAAGACTGGGGGGAAGGCTGTCTGCAGGGTAAAGCTGGTGAGAGAGGCAGCCCAGACCTCCTGGCCTAGGGCTCAGGCTCCTGGCCTTTCCTGGCCTAGGCTTGCCGGTGGGGTGGGGGCAGAAGCCTGGCTGGGCCAGCGGTCCCGGAGGGGGGTCTCGTGGGGAAACAGTGATGTTGGGGTCCTGGCTCTAATTTCTGAGCGGCTTGTCACAGTGCTGCCTGGGCACGGTTCCCGCCAGGGGCTTGTGGGAACCGGCTTGCGAGAGCCAATTTTCTGTCACTCGGGAACTTCGAAAGCCTGATTTTAAACAGTTGGTAGCTTGGAATTGGCCATGGTGGGAGTCTTTACACCATAGAAATTGGCATATGCTACAGATCAGGGCCACTTTTCAGAGGCCTGTTTGCCAGGGTTCTGTGGGCCGCGGCCCCTCCGCCTCCCCACCAGCCCCATCTCAGGGCCTCCCTGCCTGGCCTGTACCCTGCTCGCCCCCTGCTGCCCCTGCCTGGGCTCCTTCCCTGGTTCTGCCGCTGACCAGCAGGCGGCCTCGGGCAAGTCACTTGGCCTCCCTCAGCCAGCAGCTCCGTCTGTAACCGGCACCCGGACCCTCTGCACAGAGGGGCTGGGAGGGTTAAATGCATTAAGAAGCCCAGCACGTAGTAGGTGCTCACTAATTTGCAATTATTTATGAGTCTTCTGTTTGAACTCACATCACCACCCTTGGGGTGAATTTACCTCCTGCTGTCTGGAGCCTCAAAAAATTAATGAATTTGAAAAAAAAGTGAGGGGGAGGGAGAATTTTTTAAAATGTTCTTTTTAAAGCAGCCTGGAGTGGCAGCCATTGTTCTGCTGAGCTCCGCGCGGGGCCTGCTCGGGGCCTGCTGGTATTTTTGCCCCACTCCTCTCTGCTCCCAGCGAGGCTTGGCGGGAAACGATCCGCCCCCGTGTTTATTTTGAGCAGCCCCGTCTGAGGTGGTGCCTGCAGAGAGAGGTGGCCCAGGGCCACTGGGAGGCCGGGAGAGTGGGGAGGAGGAGAAGGAGAAGATGGGTGAACGCGCACAGCCCCTTTCCTGCAGGGGTGGAGACCGTGGAGGGGGAGGCATTGCAGGGGCCTGGCAGGGAGACTGGCGCGGCCATGGGGACAGTAGGTAGTGACCGTGGGGCACAGCCTGGGCACTGCTCTCTTACTCCATCTGCCACTCCTGCCTCTGTGGTCTCAGTTGCTCAAATGAGAGGTGAGACTGCAGGTGTCTCCGGCCAAAGTGGCCATTGCTACGCAGATCACAAGGGGTTCCCACGTCTCTAGGTTCCTCATGGTCAAAGATGCTGTTCCTTGCAGGGACTGGCCTGGGAGGTGGTGACAGGTAAAAGGGGGGGGGGGTCATCCAGGCAGGGGCCTGCTTGTGACCCATGAGGTGGTCAGACGGGACTGAGGTCTGCTCTTTGGCTGAGGCTACATGACAAGCAGGCGGATGGGGTCAGATTCCTCCATCATTACTCACTGTCATGTGTTGCCACATTTCTTCCCCTTGTGATCCTCATGGCTGCCTGATGGGGCAGGCAAGGCGAGTGTCTCATATCCATTGAGCAGATGGGGAAACTGAGGCATGCCCAGGTGATATGGTGAGCAACTGAGAGAGCAGGGCTCCAGGATGCCAAGGTGGAGGTGGAGGTTCCACAAAGCAGACAGGAGGCGGGGGGGAGGTCTGGGTGGGGAAGCCTTGCTCCCGGGAGCAGTCCCTATGGCCCCCTTCTCCCTCCCCCGGCACTCACCTCTCCAGGCGCGTGACTCCTCCCAAGGCGGGCAAGGCTGCCCTCGGTCCCATCCCATTCTGGAACTGAAGGAGGTCACCGAGTTGGACAACAAGAAACAGAGGGCTTGGCTGGATGGGCAGCAGGGATGGGGTGCAGGAAGCCCCCCGGGGCCGGCTAGGGCATGTCCACTGGCCCCTACTCACAGGAGAGTGCATTCAAGGCCTCCAGACCAGTGGATGGGTCAAAACAGTCTTTATTTTCCCTTCTACAGCCCCCACATCAGTGCTGACCCAGGTCTGGGAGGACTCTGGGAAGAGGAGGACAGGCTGGCTTAATGCCCAACATTCCAGCTCTGTGGGTGCTTAGGGGAGAGAGCCAACATGGGCTGCAGTCAGGGAAGCCTTCCCAAAGGCAGTGGCACGGGCAATGGCTCCTGAAGGTTGACTACGAGTTCATCAGTGAGACAGAGGAGGGACAGGTACAGGGACCAGGAGCTCAGGCATTCCCCCAAAGGACCCTGAGCCCTCAAGGAGGATGTGCACAAAGGGCAGGAGACAGGCCGGGAGGCTGGTGAGGGGGCTATCCATCCACAAAGTGCCTCAAGGCAGTGGAGAGCCACGGAAGGCTTCTAAACAGGGCAGCGACATGTCTGTACTGAACTGGATCGTCAAGTCAGAAAAGTGGGGCAGGTGATGCCGTCACAGCCATGGGTATGGGGACAGGCCAGAGGGAGAATACCTGTGATTCAGGTTGAGAGGTGATTCCGCCACTGCCTGGCCCTGGCCCTGGGCAGTCACTTCTCTCTGAGCCTGTTTCCCCCTCTACAAAATGGGGATACTATAGGGTAACGTTTGAGATTTAGATGAGATAATTCATGGAAGGTGCTTAGCACCGACTGGCACGTGGGAGACGCTTAACACCGGCTGCCATTATCATCATGGGATGGTACCGGGCTCCAGGGGTTCCTGCGGACAGCTTAGGGACTCCTGCCCACCAGGGCCCTTACGCACCCCTGCAGAAATGGCCAGCCTTGTGCCTCGAAGCCTGGCATGGGGCCAGAAGGAGTGGGCCCCTGCCCCTCTCCCTCCGCTTTGGGCCTCCAGGATGTAGTCCCTCCTTACCTGCCCTCGCTCCTCCTGCCTCCAGCTCAGCGTGGTGTTCTGCCCTTTTTCGCCCCGTCCCACTGGGGTCTTGGCCACCTCCAGATGCCTCTCTGCAGCCTCTGTCTGGCGGTCTGTCTGCCTGCTGTCTCCCACTTTCCTGGCTCCTGCACCGACGCCCGCAATGTCATGATCCTGGTCCCTTATTCTGTTTTTATCTGTGTTTTTCTTTCTGCCTCATGTCTCCACACCCCACCTTTGCCTCTCAGTCGCTGTATCTATATTTGTCTGTCCGTCTGTCTGTCCATCTCTGTCGTGGCTCCCCCCCCCCACGTCCCTCTTCACATACCCTCCCACCTCGGTCTCACGATAGAGAATAGCCTGCGTTCATCTGTCTGTCTCCCGCTCGCTGTCTCTCTCCCAGAAAAATGCCTGCGGGAGTGATGGATGGTCCATTAGAGAAAGATTAACAGGTGTGCACTTGACTAGAGAAACAGCTGCTGCAAGTGGGGGGGGAGGGACGGGCACGAGGGTGACCTTTCCGGAGAGCGGTGGCCTCCCCAGCACTCGTGGGCGGGAGTGTGTGTGTGCAGCGCGTGTGGCCCCGAGCTGAGTGGCCGCCATTACGGACTGTCAGTGGCCACACTTCTCATCCCCGCTGATCTCGTGGTGGCAGGGTGGGAAATTGGTGGCTCAGCTCGGCCGGGGATGCTGGGCCCCAGCCCTTCCCCCCCACCGGTGCCCCCCCCCCCCCATCTCAGGGTCCCACTACCCTTTCGGGACCATTTTGTGAGTCAAATGTAATTACAGATGGAAACGGGGCCTTCTTTTATCTGGGCTTGAGAGGACTTGGCAGTTTTATTAGGTTTCCCGGGCACCAGGCGGAAGGGCGGTTCTTTTTTTCTCTTCTTTTAACCCAAATGGAATCACAGTCAGGCCCAGAAGGTGCCCTGTCGCCTGGTGGAGGGGCTGGGCTGGGGCTGGGGGTGCTGATGGTTGGCAGCTCTCCCCCTCTCCCCAACCTTGCGCTGGCCGGTGCCTCTGCCCAGATACCTTCTCTTCTCCTCCCTCTCACTGGGTTCCCCCTCTCAGCTTTGAGGGCTCTGCTGAGATGTCACTTCTTCCAGGAAGGTGCCCCTGCAGGCACCTGACTGCAGGATTACCGTTCCCTCAAAGCTCCCTCACCTTTCTCTGTTTTTAGCACCTACCACTGTTTGTCAGCTCGGGGGTTGGGCTTTGCCACCGGAACCTGCGCTTCTTGGGGGCGGGCAGGATGCCCTGATGCATTCACCACTGGCCATCCTGGGTAGCACGCCCAGCCCACCGTGCTCAGCTCACCTGTAGAATGCATGCAACAATGAAGGAGCGGAGGAGAGGATGGATGAGTTCAGGTGGAGTTTCTGTGTGTGTGATGGAGAGCAGTTTGGAGTCTGATTTTGTGGCTCTGCTGCCTCCTGGCCGGGTGGCTCAGGGCGAGTCGGTTCACCTCCCCGAGCCTCAGTGTCCTTATCTGAAAAACGGAGGCACCAGCGGATTGTTGGAGGCGTCCGTAACTGTGCCGGATGTCAAGCTCGGTGCGCATGCTCAGGCCTAAAAAATGGCCCTTCCCCTCTCTGTGATTCAGGCTTGTTGGTGAACAGAAACCCGGCACTTTCACAGTCCTAGAGAGAGAAGGGAGGCGCTGGAGCCCCGTATGGCTCTTAGCGGGGAGCCCTGGAATGAATATCATCTTACTGCACCCCCTCGTTTTATGGATGAGAAAACTGAGGTTGGGGGGGAATGTCCCTAGAACCCTGTCTCCTAGTCATGGCCTGTAGTGTGGTCTGTTTTGGATTCCAGGGTTGCTCAGATGGTTCCGCTTATACTGGTGTCTCTTGCTGCTAAAAACCAGGAGGGAAACAGCTCCAGGGTCAGAAGGTGCTAGTCTCTTTCTGATCAGCCGGTGACTTTAACCCTTGTCCTCTCTGGGCTCTAGTGTCTTCCCCTGAGAAGTGTGTGAAGCCAGCCCCCTGGACCAGGGTGCTCGCAGACATTAAAGAGTTGGGTGGCACACAGTAGGCGCATGGTCTCTGTCTGCCCTTCTCAGGGCACAGTGGTCTCCAGCCACCCATGATCCTGAGGTGGCCATTGCTGGGGAAGGGGAGAGTGGGGAGGGCCCGTCGGGAGGTCTGCACAGGCAGAGGTTAATGGTGGGAGCCTTGGAGGCAGGCTGCCGGAGTTCAGGTACCGGCTCTGCCCCTTACCAGCCCCACAGCCGAAGGCAGGGGCTGGCCTTCTCCGAACCTGCTTCTTCATCTGCAAAATGGGCTCTTATGGGATTAAGTGACACAACGCCTGTAAAGTTCAAAAAAATAGGTCCTGTGTGTGGTAAGTGCTTCCTAAGTGGGATAGGGTCATGGGCAAACAGGGGTCATGGGCAAACAGGGAGTTTCTGGCGTCTACTGGCCTGTCTTCTTGTCTTGCTCTGTATCAGCTTCCAAGACTCCTTCCTCCCTCCCTCCCTCCCTCCTTCCTTCCTTCCTTCCATGTTTATTTACTTTCGAGAGAGAGAGAGAGAGAGAGAGAGAGAGAGAGTGAGCAGGGGAGGGGCAGAGAGAGAGGGAGACACAGAATCTGAAGCAGGCTCCAGGCTCTGAGCTGTCAGCACAGAGCCCGATGCGGGGCTTGAACTCATGAACCACGAGATCATGACCTGAGCTGAAGTCAGACGCTCAACCCACTGAGCCACCCAGGCGCCCCTTCCAAGCCTGCTTTCTGATAAGTCCCCTCAGTGTGCAGTACCAGCATCATTTCCAAATGTGTGGAAGGCCAGCCCCGTGGGGTCCCCCCATGTCAGTGGACTCTTAATGACAACAGAGGTGCAGCAGAATTGTGAGGCTCTCAAGGCCGTTGCAGTCCAGCGAAGACATTGACCTGCCAGCTCACTCAGCCTCCCCGCCTCCCTGGGGGTCCTGCAGCCGATGAGCGTCCACAGAGGATCCATGGCTGTGCTCTGCCCTGACCAGGGTCCCTGTTCCCTGTCCCTGTGCCCCCACAGCCTGAGGAGCTGACCAACATCCTAGAGATCTGTAACGTCGTCTTCACCAGTATGTTCGCCCTGGAGATGCTCCTGAAGCTGGCCGCCTTCGGGCTCTTCGACTACCTGCGCAACCCCTACAACATCTTCGACAGCATCATTGTCATCATCAGGTGCTGCCCCTGCTGCCAGCGGGCTGGGGGCCCGGAAGCAGAGTGGGGAGGGGGGGCGGGGAAATCTAGTGCCCTGTCCCCCGCCGGTAAACAAAGCATGTCCGGGCACAAAGGAAATCAATTGCGCAGAAACCCAGTTCTCGAATACTTACAAATTTGTCCTCCAGTAACATATGGGCTTCTAGATTAATGTATTAAGTAGCAAGATCCAGCAGCAGGTCTTGGGACTACCGTCATCCCAAAGAAAGGATGGGTATAAATAGTGTTTGGGAATATGTCCATCAGCTGTTGTAAGATATAAAAACAGCGGTTTTGATCGGTCAAAAAGCCATAAAGATTGCTCATTCTCTGTGGCTTGTTTTCATTCATGATCTAAAGAATGGTAAATCTCATGGAGAGGTCAGTGGCCTTCGTACCTCCTGAATCCTAGCCAGAGACTGCTCATGGGGGGTGTCCGTGGACTCCAGGTCAAGAGCCCCTGGTTTGAGCATGCCCTGGAGCAGCGACGGCCCGTGAAACATGTTATTTGTGGGATGAATGAATGAATGGATGTTCTCCATCTCTCTGCCCCCCCACTGGCCTCCCCTTGCCCTCCTCTCCCTCTGCTCTGCCCTCCGTTGAACACTCCTGCCTGTCTCCCCTGCTGCCTCCTCCCAGCATCTGGGAGATTGTGGGGCAGGCGGACGGCGGCCTGTCGGTGCTGCGGACCTTCCGGCTGCTGCGGGTGCTCAAGCTGGTGCGTTTCATGCCCGCTTTGCGGCGCCAGCTGGTGGTGCTCATGAAGACCATGGACAACGTGGCCACCTTCTGCATGCTGCTCATGCTCTTCATCTTCATCTTCAGGTGAGCCCTGCCCACCCTGGGGAGGGCCGGAGCCTGGGGTGGGATTGGGGGGGCGGGGGGACATGGCTGCTTGAGCTTCTCCAGGCGCCACCCTGGACCTGGCTGCGAGTCCTGACGCCATCACTGAATCCCCTATGGCTCTGAGCGAGGACTTGCCCTCTGAGCCTCAGCGTTGGCTTCTGTAGAACGGAACCAGCGTTGCCCCTGCCATCTTACCCGGCCGTTCTGAGAACGACACAAGGTGGGTGGGTCCCTTGAGCCACCCCCATTCCTCCCCCAGCATCCTCGGGATGCACATCTTTGGCTGCAAATTCAGCCTCCGCACGGACACAGGAGACACGGTCCCCGACAGGAAGAACTTTGACTCCCTGCTGTGGGCCATCGTCACAGTGTTCCAGGTGAGCAGCAGCACGTGTTCACGTATGTCAGGGGAAGGGGTTTCTCCCAGGACCGCCGCTTGGCTTGCTTTTCAGAGGTGCCCCTCGGAGAATCCAGAGAAGGGGGGGTGGCTCGCCAGGGAGGCCCCTCAACTCCGGGCTCCGGCAGGCAGGTGTGGGTGCGGGGTCAGGCTGGCACTGCATTGGCTCTGGGAGCTGACTGGCCACCTGGTGCCCATCTCTGCCCCTCCACCCCCGCCCCAAGACCTGGGTGCATTGGGATTCTCCCCTGAGGCTATTTTCTCGCCATGGTTAAATGAGTGTGCACGGGTCCGGGGGGCAGAAGGAAGAAGGGTGGGCTTGTGGAGGGGGGGGGGCGGCGCAAGCAGATAGCAGATAGAGCAGAGAGGATAGGGCTGTGGGAGCAGCCAGGAAGGAGCACCCATCAGTGGGGAGTGAGAATCAGGGCAGGAGGTGGGTTTTGGGCCAGCGGGGTGGGGGGCGGAGAGGCCGTGGGCAGCGCAGTGTGTGAGTGAGGGGCATGGGCTGTGCCAGGTGGGCACACTGCCAGCTGGGGCCGTGTCACGTGAGGTCCCTGGGTGTGCTGGGGCCCGTGTGAGAGGGTGCTGTAGGTGCGCACGGGCTGCAGGGTGCCTTTAGGCTCCTGCACCCGGTGGATGCCTTCTGCCCTTGGGCTGGGCCGGGGCCTGGGGGTACCCCAGGGCTGACCTGTGCTCCCCCTCCCCCCACAGATCCTCACCCAGGAGGACTGGAACGTTGTCCTCTACAATGGCATGGCCTCCACCTCCCCCTGGGCCTCCCTCTACTTTGTCGCCCTCATGACCTTTGGCAACTACGTGCTCTTCAACCTCCTGGTGGCCATCTTGGTGGAGGGTTTCCAGGCAGAGGTGAGTGCGGCCCTGGCGGAGGAAGCACCCGCATGGGGCCTGGACCAGGCTGGGTGGGGGAGGGGTCTGGATGGGGGAGGGCTGCAAGTCAGCCGTCTAGCAGGGAACGCTTTCCGAAGGAGGGGGTTGTCAATTAGGTGGTGAGCTTCCGGTCACAGGAAGCATGCAAGTGGAGGCTGCAACGGGGTCCTTGTCTCTCCCTCGGAGGTGTAGGACAAGGTCTCTCCATCTCTGAAATTCTAAAGCCCCTGAGATCTGGATCCTGCCTCCTCCTTTCTCTGAGGTTTAGGGGTTACTTGCAGTCAGGCGGGTGTGGGCTTATGGGCTCACTCCTCGTTAGCTTCTCACTTTCCTTTTCTGAGGCTCTGTTTCCCTATCTGTAAAATGGGCATGAAAGACCCATTGAAAAATTCAGGAGGGAGGGAAGGGCTGAGCCAACGTGCATTCCAACAAGAGGGATGGTCTCCCAGGGTGACGCCAATCGCTCCTACTCGGACGAGGACCAGAGCTCATCCAACATGGAGGAGTTCGACAAGCTTCAGGAGGGCCTGGACAGCGGCGGAGGTAAACAGGTCTCCACTGTCACCTGAGGGACCAGGACGCTTCCCCAGAGAGATCCAGGGGGGCTCAGGGCTCAGCATCAGCTTTCCCCTTAAGCCCAGGCTCCAGGACTGCTAATTCTCCGTGGTTTGTTTACGTTCATAATGGAAAGAAACAGGCAAATCCCCCCAGAAAAAGTCAGTGACATTCATAACCTCCTGAGTTCTAGCCAGAGGTAGGTGCACTTCACTCACCCCTCCATGGTGTGGCCTGTTGGGAAGAGACAGCCTCAGGCCCCAGGACTCCTGGCTTCTGGTCCTGTTTGGCCCCATAGGGCAGCTTGGAACAAGCCTCCCCAACCCATGGCCAGTGTCCTCCTTGAAAACCGGGCTGTACCATTTTTGCCTTGCTTCCTGAAGTGGGCCCAGGAGTGAGGTTTCTATGAACACAGCCTGGCCCTGAATACAGGAGGCAGGGGATCCACTCACCCAAAAAGAAACCTGACACGATGAACGCTGAGTAATGTGTAGACATGTTGAATCACTGGGGCACCTGGGTGGCTCAGTCGGTTAAGCATTTGACTTCAGCTCAGGTCATGATCTCACAGTTCGTGAGTTCGAGTGCTGCATCGGTTTCTGTGCTGACCGCTCAGAGCCTGGATGGAGCCTACTTCGGATTCTGTTTCCCTTTCTCTCTGCCCCTCCCCCGCTTGTGCTCTGTCTCTAAAAAAATGAATAAACGTTAAAAAAATGAAAAAAAAAAAAAGAAATGTTGAATCACTACCTTGTACATCTGGAGCTAATATAACACTGTATGTCAACTATGCTGAATTAAAATTAAAAACTTAATAAAAAAAAGAAAGCTGAGAGCTGTGCAGGAAGGGTCCAACGGGGAAGGTGGGGGAGGTCTCCCCAGAAAAACTCTCTATTTCTGTTCCCACCCATGTCTGTCTCATGAATTCTTTTGTTCTTATTCTATTTGCCCCTCTTTCCGTCTCCATCTCACCCTCCAGATCCCAAGATCTGCCCAATCCCCATGACCCCCAATGGGCACCTGGACCCCAGTCTCCCACTGGGTGGACATCTGGGCCCCCCCGGGGCTGCGGCACCCGCCCCCCGCCTCTCGCTGCAGCCGGACCCCGTCCTGGTGGCCCTGGGCTCCCGCAAGAGCAGCGTCATGTCACTGGGGAGGATGAGCTGTGACCAACGCTCCCTGGTGAGTCCCTGAGGGGTGCTCTGGGTGGGTGCTTCCTGCTGGGGTGTATGGGGAGGGACCCTGGGGAGAGTGCCTGTCAGTCTAGCCTCAGGCTGGTGCCCAGGTGTCGGGGACCAGACTCTCCAGCTAGAACCAGGCAGGGACCATATGTGTTGCATTCTTGAGTGCCTAGTGCCAGAGTAGGGCCTGGCAACAAAGAATGAATGAATGAATGAATGAATGAATGAATGAATGAATAGTGCCAGTGCATCCAGTGTGGAGAACTGGGTTTTTATCGTGGCCACACTGCAGACGGCAAAGAGCTGGGCTTTGGGGTCAGACATACGAGAGTTCAAATCTAGCCTCTGCCACTTTCAAGCTGTGCGGCCATGAGCAAGCCCTCTCTGAATCTGTTTCCTTACCTGTAAAGTGGGAAGACTACCCTAACGTGCTCTGGCTTCCTCAAGGGAAGTGAGGTGGCAGGAGGAGATGTAACCACACCCTAGAGGCGCCCACACATCCATGGATGCAGATGGAGTGACAGCCGGGCAGGGAGAGGACCCCTGGGGTCTAGCCTGTTCTGTCACCCACCAGCCAGGCCTCAGCGGGTGTGCAGGCTGCCTCCAGTCACAACAGTGGGTCGCGTGTGTGTGGCGGGTGCGCTGACCCGAGCCCGGCTTCCTTCCAGTCCAGCTCCCGGAGCTCCTACTACGGGCCGTGGGGCCGCAGCGGGGCCTGGGCCAGCCGCCGCTCTAGCTGGAACAGCCTCAAGCACAAGCCGCAGTCGGCCGAGCACGAGTCCCTGCTCTCGGCGGAGCGCGGTGGCGGTCCCCGGGCCTGCGAGGGCCCCAGGGACGAGGGCCCGCCGCGGGCTGCGCCGCTGCACGCTCCGCACGCCCACCACGTGCACCACGGTCCCCACCCGGCGCACCGGCACCGCCACCACCGCCGGACGCTGTCCCTCGACACCAGAGACTCGATGGACCTGGCCGAGCTGGTGCCCGCCGTGGGCGCCCACCCCCGGGCGACCTGGAGGGCGGTGGGGCCGGCCCCCGGGCACGAGGACTGCAATGGCAGGATGCCCAGCATCGCCAAGGATGTCTTCACCAAAATGGACGACCGCCGGGATCGCGGGGAGGACGAGGAGGAGATGGACTACGTGAGCGGGCGCGGGGTCTAGGGGCGGGGCCCGGGGCCAGAGCCCAGGGGTACAGGGGCGGGGCTAGAGTGGGAGGGGACTCAAGGAGGGCGGGCAGGGGGCGGGGCCGGAACTGCCCACCCCAGCGACCCGCCCCTCTGGTAGAGGAGACCTCTTAGCCTTCCCTGGGAGGAGCGAGGGTTCTGTTCTCCTGGGAGAAGCCGCAGGTCGGCCGGCGGCCCCAGTTTGGTATTTGACCGGGGTGGGCGGAGATGCGCAGCTCTGCGCAGCGCCGACCCGTCTGCACTCCCATCTTGGCCTTGCCAGACCCTGTGCTTCCGCGTCCGCAAGATGATCGACGTCTATAAGCCTGACTGGTGCGAGGTCCGCGAGGACTGGTCTGTCTACCTCTTCTCCCCTGAGAACAGGTGGGCGAGGCCAGGCTCGGTGTGAAGTTAGAGTAGGGGGTTGGCGTGTCCGGGAGGGAGAGATACTTGCTGAGCCAGGCAAGGCTCCTGGTAGCGGGTCTTCCATAGTCCAGAGGACCTTTCTGGCCCAGGGGTGGAGGGTCTGCAGGGCTGGGGGAGGGTCTAGGTGTTCATGCAGGGGCGGGGGATGGGGGCTCCCTGGGCATCCCTAGTCCAGGCCATTCCTGTGCTGACACCAGGTTGGACAAATCCTCATGTAGCCTGGGGTGCTCACATCTGGAGGGGGCATCAGTAGGCCTCCTGGAGGAGGAGGCCTTTGTGCTGGGTTTTGGAGGCTATGTAGATAGCATTCCAGTAGGTGAAGCAGGGGTTGTGAGGAGGTGGAGGCTAGTCCAGGCGGAGGGAGCAGCCTGAGGGAAGGCCTAGGGGGCAGAAGCTGGGGGCATCAGGCAATGTGTGTCCAAATGGCTGGAGGTCCAGGCTCAGAGCTTTGAACCGGTGTTTGGAAGGCCTTGAGTGCCAGGGCAAGATGGATGGCCTTTATCCTGTGGTGCCATGTGCTCAGGGGAGGCAGCTCCGAGTGGGCACCTGAACAGACCTGAAGTCACCACCTGTTGTGTGGCCCGAGAAGAGAGATGTCTGCTCCTCATGGCCATCCTGGTCCCCATGTGTGTCTGGGCCCTCTGGGGCAAGGGGCACACTGACACTCCTGTGGCACCCTGCCCACCCTGCCCAGGTTCCGAGTCCTGTGTCAGACCATCATTGCCCACAAGCTCTTCGACTATGTGGTCCTGGCCTTCATCTTTCTCAACTGCATCACCATCGCCCTGGAGAGGCCCCAGATCGAGGCCGGCAGCACCGTGAGTGGCCGAAGCCTTCGGGCAGGGCGAGGGACAAAGCGGAGGGGCAGGCCGCCAGGGCCTGCTATGGGATACTGTGAGGGGCTGAGGGGGCTAGGGGAGCTCAGCCAGGCCCCACACCAGGCGCCGTGGAGGGAGGTGTGGCAGGAGCTTGCCGCTGGAGACGGGACGCCTCCTGAGACCCAGGTAGCAGCAGGGTGCCCCTTGGCTGAAGGCAAGAGGCCGACCAGGGGGCTGAGCAGTTTGGGGAGCCCCCGGGCCCACAATATCTCCCTTCTTTCAGGAACGTATCTTCCTCACTGTGTCGAACTACATCTTCACAGCCATCTTCGTGGGCGAGATGACGCTGAAGGTAGTCCCCAGCTTCACCAGGGACCCTCTCCCACCCCCAGCGTGGGGGCCCTTGGCTCTGGGCAAACCCCTTAGAAAGCTTGTCACTCACCTGTCCCTCGGCCACATTCCACAGAGGGTGTGGGAGGCCCACCCCTGCTAGGTGCCAGGCCCTAGGTTGGGCTCCAGGGACCCGGAGGGGGTCACTCTCCAGGAGCTCATATCCTGAGGGAAAGGCGAATGCGGGGGAACATTTACAGTGTCACCGAGATACTTGCTGGAGGTGTGGGGTGCAGGGGAAGGATCCCTTTCCGGATGCTGCCCAGAGCACTTGGCTTTGAATCGAATTGGGTTTGCCAGATATGCGGCGAGTAGGCAATGGGGCGGCTCGCTGGGCCTGTGTTTCAGGGGGGCAGCGGGGTACCTGACCCCTGCCAGACCATCCGCCCAGCCCTCTGCCTGTCTGCGTCCCGCCCCCTCACTGAGGCTGGCTACACCGCCCCGCCCCCCAGTCGCGAAGTCGGGCTGACTCCGCCCATCGCCCCGCCCCCAGGTTGTCTCGCTGGGCCTGTACTTTGGCGAGCAGGCGTACTTGCGTAGTAGCTGGAACGTGCTGGATGGCTTTCTGGTCTTCGTGTCGATCATTGACATAGTGGTGTCTGTGGCCTCAGCCGGGGGAGCCAAGATCCTAGGGGTCCTTCGAGTCCTGCGGCTCCTGCGCACCCTAAGGCCCCTGCGGTGAGGATGTGCCCGTGGATGGGGGAATCCCTGCACGTTCTGGTGAAGCGCCCGGGGTCTAAGTGGACCTCTCACCCTAGCCCTCCTTACCCACTCATTCCTCTGATAGCACGTGCCAGATTAGCGGGGACAGGGACCAGGCTGTTGAAGCTGTTCCTGGGGGTGGAGTCTGGAAACCCTAGCGGGAGAGGGGTGCTGAAGAGGCAGGGCTGAAGGTGGCCCCCAGGACTGCTACCCACTTTCTGTGTGTCCCTGGGTGGCTCGCTGCCATTTCTGGCCCTCAGTCTCCAGATGATGGTGTGGCGTGGACCCCAGGGGGACAGGGGTAGGGCATAGTGCCTTCCTGTGCATATAGATCTGGGGTCTGAGGTTCTCTACCCTGGTGACTCTGGGCACAGTGGGTGCTGTCTCCAGACATGGCTCATGGTGCCTCTGCCCCTTTCTGCCTCCAGTGTCATCAGCCGAGCGCCTGGTCTGAAGCTGGTGGTGGAGACGCTCATCTCTTCTCTCAAGCCCATTGGCAACATCGTCCTCATCTGCTGTGCCTTCTTCATCATCTTTGGCATCCTGGGGGTGCAGGTGAGGGGTGCTCAGGCTGGGCAGGCGCTGGGGTGACGTTCGTGGTCGGGGAAGGGGCTCCATATTCCTGCTCAACTCTCCTGACCTTGTGTTGACCAACCTGGGGGCTCAGGTGGCCCTGGTAGAGCATCCCCGTCCCTGCCAGTGGTGAGCTCTCAGTCCAGGGAGGGAGGCAGACACAGACCTAAACATCTGAGTGCAAAGAAGCCTGGGTAAATGGGATCACAGGGGTTGAAGCTACACAGAAACACAGGGCTGCTGGGAGCAAGAGGAAAAGCATCCAGAAGGCAGTGGCCTTGGCATTGGGCCTTGAAGGAAAAGTGATCCCGCAGATCATGGTGGGTGGAAGGTATTTCGGGGGAGGTGGGCACATGCGTGGAGGTGAGCTCAGGAGCTCTGGCTGGCATAGAGACATGAGCCAGATGGTGGGCTGGGCCAAGGTGGGAAAGACCTGGAACAGCAGCTGAGGAGCTGGGGCCAGTTTCTCTGGGGCAGAGACTTTGGAGAGTCTCGGACACAGGCAGGGCCTTGAGCTAACTCGGATTTTGGCTTGGAGCTCAGGAGGAGGACGGGACCTTAGGGCTGGACAGGGAGGAGGAGTGAGGCAGATTGTAAAAGTGTGTGACAGGGGAACGGCCAGAATGACCTGGGCCCTCTGGGGTCTGAGCTGCTGCTGAGACCTTCCTCTTCCTTGCGCCGAGGCCCCCAGACTCCTCACCTGGTCCTGGGTTTGGGGCTGTGGCCACAGAGGATTTCCGGGCACAGGTGTGCTTTGGGGTTGCTAAGAGATCTGTAACGGCCACCTGGGCAGGAGGGGTGTGGTGTGGACTCCATGTGGACAGTGACACCGCCCCTTCCAGGCAGAGCGCCTGGGTCCCTAGAGAGGGTCCCTTTACTTCTGTCTCTCACCCTTGGGGATACGCAGACAACTTTCTCCTGTTGAGTGTCTGCCCGCATCCCCGGGACTGAAGTGAGGTCTGAGAAAGAGCCCAGAAATCAGACAGACCAGGGTGGGAACCTTGGCTCTGCTACTTTCTAAACCTCCTAGGACTTTGGGGAAATTACCTAACACTGCTGGGCCTCAGTCTGCGCATCTGTGAGATGGGCTGAGAGTAGCCCTCCCTTGTGTTGGGGGACTTGGTGAGGTGGTGTGGTCGGGTGCCTGGCCCATGTCATGCACAGAGGGAGTGACCCTGCGGGACAGGTTCCTCTTCTGATTTGCAGCCCCCTGACCCCCACTCCAGGAGCTTCGGCAGACCCATCACTAACCCTGTGGTCCTCCCCCCTCCCCCCTGCCCCAGCTCTTCAAGGGCAAGTTCTACCACTGTCTGGGTGTGGACACCCGCAACATCACCAACCGCTCTGACTGTGTGGCTGCCAACTACCGCTGGGTCCACCACAAGTACAACTTTGACAACCTGGGCCAGGTGAGCGCCACCTGCGTACCCCCTGCCCTGACCCGCCTCCCCAGTGGGTGGGGGTGCCGACTCTTCAGTGCCAACGGCCCTGGGATCACAGATCGGGCTCTGGTCCTGCTCTGCCAGGACCGACCCTGTGCCTTCTCCTTTCCAGGACTCAGTTTTCTCTTCTGCAAAATGGGTGGGGGGTGGAACTCACCTCACAGGTAGCATGAAGCTTAGAGATCCTGAGTGCAGAGTGTCCCGGAAGTCCCTGGCGCTTAGTAGGTGCTTCAGTGGACATTGGTTTCTGGCCCCCACCCCCCACCCAGGGGACCTGGACAAGAGTTTTAGAGACAGCCAGACCTGGATGTAAGTCTCAGCTCTGTGCCTCTTCTTGTGGGTGTAGGCTCTCTGAGCCTCAGTTTCCTCATCTGTAAAATGGGAATGTGATGGCCTACCAGGCAGGCAGTGGTGACAAAGTGTAGCAAAGCCCCTGGCCCAGGGTCGGGGCAGAGGGGGGGTTCCTCTTCCGGCACCCATCTACTTTGCTCTCCACCTCAGTGGGCTGGCAGGCCCCCTGCCCAATTCCTGCCTTGCCCTTCGTCTCCTCTCCTGGGGGCCTGCCAGGCTTGACCCATTGAGTAGTGCCCAGCTGAGAACCTCCACCTGGCTGCCTCCAAAGAGCCTCATGCTTCCCCCCACAATTACTGTTTCTTGAGGGCCCACCCAGGTGGCTAGGGATGATCAGATGGGGCGTGCCTTCCCCGGGTCACACAAGGAGGAAGCAGGATCGAGGTCTTTGTGACCCAGGGGACCCTCTGGCTGGCCGGATGCCTTTGAAACTCTCCCCTCACGTGACGAGGGATCCCTCTCCACCTGCCCCCTGGGAGGGGCCGTGGGGCCACTGAGAAGCAGTGAGTGGGCAGGGAAAGAGGGTCGGGAACCGGGACACAGGAGCTCCCCCCATCCCCTCCAGAGTTCCCAGAAGCAGTCAGTGCCTTTCAAGTTGTTAACAACTCAATGGTTGATAAAACAGAGGTTTTAAAATCCAGGAAGCCAAGGGAAGGCCCGTGAGGGCATTTTATGAGGTTGTCCGTGACTCCCTGACCTCAGCGCCAGGCCCTGGCCTGCTCCCATGGAGCACCCCTAGTCCTTTTCCACTCTGGGCATGCTCGATGCCAGGCTGAAGCCCCTGGACCTGGAAGTAAGGCGTTCTCAGCGTGCAGAGCCATTGGGAGGAGTCACAGCACGGCCCAGAGCCTTCGACTCCTTGCTGGCCCGTCACCGGCTGTGTGCCCTCAGGCAGTTCCAGCGTCCGTGGGTCAGTGTCCTCATCTGGGGGAAGTGACAACCGGTCTGTGATTCTCAGTTCCAGGTTCTGCACTTCAGGCCTCTGTGATCCAAGAGCTCACGGGAACACTTGCCCCTTGGCCTGTGAGGGCTTCACGCGTCTCCCGGGCAAGGAGGGCTCCTTGTGTGTCCCTTGCTCTGACCTCTTCCCGGGCCTGAGCCCTTTCTAGGCAGCTCTCTGCCCCATTCCCACCTGGCGGGAAGAGGATGAGTCTGTGCCCGGGTGGATGGGAAGGGGCCAGTGCAGGGCGGGAGACCCACTCCCCAGCCCTGGGGCCTGGACTGCAACAAATGAACGAGTGTTCTGGATCTTCAGCGGCAGGGTGTGCGACCTCTGGTCAAGCCCTGGTGGTCTGGTATCAGCGTACTTGGGCTTTGCAAGAATGGCACTGGTACCGTCCAGCTCAGAAAACCTTTACTGAGCACCTACTGTGTGTGAGGCTCTGTGCTGTTGCTCTGGGACCGGCCCGCAGTCCTGTGGAGGGGACACGAGCCTGCTTTGGCCTGCCGTCCGTGCAGGAGCCTTGGCTGGTGTCTCCTGGGCATTGCTTCCATTTAAAGGCTCACGTTAGTGGGGGTAATTACCGCCATTTATAGACAAGGAAGCCGGGGCCCAGAGAAATTGAAGAACTTGCCCCAAGTCACCCAGCCAGTGAGTGGCAGAGCTTGGGCTGTGCCCCGGCCTCCCGTTTCCAGGCGCTGGAGGCAAGCTTGGGGTGATGGTGGCAGGGGGCCCTTGTGTTTGTGAGGAACCTTGCGGTATAAAGTCCCGGCTGCCCCTCCCAGCAGACCTGGCAGGCAGGCACTTAAGTATTAGTGGCGTTCTGTGGGTGGGGAAAAGGGCACATGGGTTTTCTTGAATTAATTTCGGAACTGAACCCAGGACTCCTGGTCTAGCCCTCATTCACCTGCACCAGTGCCTGCCGGGTAGATGGCGGGCACATAGTAGATCCTCAGGAAGGGTTTGTTGGCATCCTCGGGGAAGGCCTCTTTGTCTCTGTGCCTCCTGGAGGATGGGGCAGGAGCCGCCTGAGCTGTCTGCACCTACCCCCCCATGCCCTCCCCTTCCCGTGTCTTCCAGGCCCTGATGTCCCTCTTTGTCCTGGCCTCCAAGGATGGCTGGGTGAACATCATGTACAACGGACTGGATGCCGTCGCTGTGGACCAGCAGGTGCGTGTGGGCTAGGGCCGGGGGCGGCGGGGGGAGAGGGATGCGGTGTCTTTGGGGCCCAGCTGTCTGAAACTGGAATCGGCAGAACCCACGGCCCCGCCGCGGCCCAGCCCACACCATCCTCGCCCGGGTCATCCACCGTCAGGCTGCTCTTGGGCAGCGGAAGTCATTGTTCCGTTTGCTTCAGCAAATCCCCCTGCCGTGCAAGGGTAGCGCTCCCAGCCGGCGCGGGTCAGGGCCTTGCGCGGGTAGAACCAAGGGCAGGAGGAGGAAGAGGGGGGCCGTAGCAGCAGGCAGGGGCAGGCCTGAGGCGTGTTTGGGGAACTGAGCGTCGAGGGCAGGAGGTGGTGGAGGGTGTAAGTAGGGCAGCGAGGTCGGGAGGCCCCCCTGCGCGAGCCAGGGCAGGGGCCGGAGTCTCGCCTGAGGCCGGTGGGAGTCCGTGAGGGTGTCGGAGCCAGGGTCTGCTTGCGGGGGGGGGGGGGGGGGGGGGGCTTCCCGAGCCTCTGCAAAGCGCCGCGCCCCGCGCCCCGCGCCGCCCCATCGCCTGCCTCAGCCCCGTCTGCTCCCCGCAGCCGGTGCCCAACCACAACCCCTGGATGCTGCTCTACTTCATCTCCTTCCTGCTCATCGTCAGCTTCTTCGTGCTCAACATGTTCGTGGGCGTCGTGGTGGAGAACTTCCACAAGTGCCGGCAGCACCAGGAGGCCGAGGAGGCGCGGCGGCGCGAGGAGAAGCGGCTGCGGCGCCTGGAGAAGAAGCGCCGGAGTGAGTGGGTGGCCGCGCAGGGCGGGCCGGCCGGGCCCAGGCCTCCTCCGCCTGCGCCCCTGGTCCCTCCGGTGCGGCGGCCGAGGCCTGGGTCTCACCCTGGGAGCAGGAAGGGAACAGAGGGTAGACTCTGTGCCCCTGGCCCTGCCCCTTCTTTCCGCATCCGCCTGTTTGGGTGACCCCGTCCCCTGTCGGTGTCCACCCGGAGTCCACCGGCGACTCCCCGGTGGCTCAGCCCAGCAGAGGGCAGAGGCCCGGACGCCTAGCCCTGAGCTGTGGGACCCCTGCAGCAGCAGACCCGGAGCCCTTGTGTGCCCCGTGGGCATGTTTGGGGTAGATAGGGACGGTCGCTGTCCCGCCCTCCTCGCTGCCTTCCCCTGCCTCCTACCCCTTTGCCTTGTGGCCCCCTGGCTGGGTGGAGGAGACCTGAGTCTGACTCTCAAGTCCCGGGGTGTTCTCACGTCTCTCCCCTTGCTTCCTCCCTCCTCTTTGCTGTTGCCTCTTGTGCTCTGTTTCCCTACCTGGGCCCCAACCCTCTGTGGTCTGTGCCACTCCCCCCCCCCCCCCCCCCGCACCCCGCAGAGGCCCAGCGTCTGCCCTACTATGCCACCTATTGTCCCACCCGGCTGCTCATCCACTCCATGTGTACCAGCCACTACCTGGACATCTTCATCACCTTCATCATCTGCCTCAATGTGGTCACCATGTCCCTGGAGCACTACAACCAGCCCACGGTGAGCCCCAGCCCCAGCCCCAGCCTGAGGTCACATGGGAGGGTTGGGTCCTCAGTAGGACCCAGGGCCACGGTGAGGCAGAAGGGTCTGAGCAGCACCCCCATTCGGGGCCCTGTGCCCCGGGCGCTCATGGCCTGGTGGGACAAATGAGAGAAAAGGAAATGTCACTTGTTCCTGGGGAGCGGGGAGGTGACATTTGGGCCCTGCCTTGAACATGGGTACCAGTGACAGTGGTGTATTCAGTGTGTCTGCAAAACACACTACAAACATGAACTTTAATGCTCACAGCGGCCCAAGATGGGGGAGGGGCCTTTCTCTCTTTCATCTCATTTTGTAGATGAAGAAACTGAGGCTCAGAAAAAAATGCTACCCAAATAACTCAGCCTGTTAAGTAGTAGAGCCAGGATTAGAACTTAGGTTTGCATTCAGGGCCTACTATGTGGCCTCCACTACTACATGGGCATATGGAGCCTGGGGGAGGGGCCTTCCAGGTGGCAGGACCATCGGAGGCAAACACCGGCATGGGAGAGGATGCCCAGTTCCCAACTAGTTACCAGCAGTGTTTGTGAGGGCCACATGAGGAGCACGTAAGGGCAAGTGCATTTTAAAAGCCTCACCTTACTGGAGCTGGACGGATGAAGGGTGAAGCGGAACTTCCATGTGAGAAATTCATATCTTACTTTAAATGACAGGAAAGGTATATTATAAGTGCAGGGGAAAGGAAGGCAGCCATTGGCAGAATGAAGAGCAATTGTAGAACTTCCAAATTAACATGAAGAAGTAGAATAATAATACCAAGTATTTCTTATGGGCCCAGCACTGGACTATTACCTCATTTAATTTGCACGGTAACTTTTTGAGGTAGGTACTATTATCATCCCTCGTTTGCAGATTTGGAACCTAAATCCCAGAAAGATCAAGTGACTTGTCCAAGGTCACATAGTAAATAAGTAATATGTGCCAGGCCAGGATTCATATCTAAGCAGTCTGGTTCTTAACCATGACCCTTAACCATTATCTCATACTGTCTCCAAAGAGGGGTAATTGGACCAGACCAGCAGAAATCAGAAAGAAGAAACAGCAATGTAAAATAAATAGTCCACGTTAATTAAAGTGGAGGGAATAAAAGGAGATATATAAACCATTTCACTAAATGTGAGTGGACTAAATTCTCTCCTTAAAAGGCAGAGACTTTATTTTTAAGTTAATTGATTTATTTTGAGAAAGAAGCACGAGTGGGGGAGGGGCAGAGAGAGAGAGCCAGAATCCCAAGCTGGTTCCGTCCGAGCTGTCAGTACATGGAGCCTGACTTGGGGCTCGATCTCACAGACTGCGAGATTATGACCTGAGCCGAAATCAAGAGTCCGATGTTTAACCAACCGAGCCACCCAGGCGCCCCAAGGCAGAGAGGCTTTCTGAGTGGAAGAAGGTAGTGGCAGATCATGGGGTTTGGATCATGCTTCTCTTTGCCCCCTCCCCCTGCCCCCCATAGTCCCTGGAGACAGCCCTCAAGTATTGCAACTACATGTTCACCACTGTGTTTGTGCTGGAGGCTGTGCTGAAGCTGGTGGCGTTTGGGCTGAGGCGCTTCTTCAAGGACCGGTGAGTGGCTTGGCTGGGCCGGGGTGGCAGCACTGAGTAGGCTGCAGGATGGGGGAGCAGTCCTGACCCCTGGGGAAGCCTGGAGCAGCCAGAGGAGGGGAACCAATTAGTGTCTGGGCACTGATGGCCAGCGGCCCCCGGGTGCTGCCTACAGCCCTGAACAGGAAGCGATTATGGTTCTTCCTGATGGTTGCAGGACATTCTCCCAAGTCTCTTCAGCTCATCTCTCATGGGTTCTCCGCAACCTACAGGCAGAGCAGGGCATACCTCACACTAGTCCTTCTTTTCAGAGGGAACAAATGAGGTTCATAGAAGTTGATGGATTAGCCCAAGGCCGCACGGAGGAAGCATCTGGCTCAAGACTCAGATCTAGAAGTCATAGCTCATTCCTCCTCCCCGGCAGGAGGCCAGAGCTGTTTATTTAGCCTGGTCAGCCTCTGGCTTGAGGGATTGGAGGTTGTGGGGGGCAGAGAGGGAGCCAGACCCAGTGGGGTCTGGTGGGGCTAGTAGGGAGGGTGGCCACACATCCCCGTGGGCCACAGCAGGAGGGTGGAGAGCTGGGAAGTTCCTCCTCCCAACCCAGGCATTTCTAAACCAGAGTGCCCCTCACCCTGCCTCCCACTCCTGCCTTCCTCTGCCCGGCTGAGCAGGTGGAACCAGCTGGACCTGGCCATTGTGCTGCTGTCGGTCATGGGCATCACGCTGGAGGAGATTGAGATCAACGCGGCACTGCCCATCAACCCCACCATCATCCGCATCATGCGGGTTCTGCGCATCGCTCGGGGTGAGGGGCGAGGGTGATGGGGTGGGGATGGGTGGGGGCAGGCTGGGACTCCCAGGAGTTGGTTGGGGACAGGCAGGGGGTGGGGCGTGGGTGGGTAATGGGCTGCGGAGCAGGGAGAAGAAGGGCAGCCAGGGGGAGCACACACCAGACACACACTTGCCCCCGTGTGTACACATGCATCCTTGTCCACAGACTGCTCACTGCACCCGCACCTCCTCATAACACCGTGACCCGTGCAGACCAGTCTCAGGCTGGGATGAAAGGAACCCGGGGCAGCTGGGAAGATTCCGGGATGCAGTTCTAGCTCCTCGTGGGCATGTGTCCAGCACTGGCTGGGACCCCCCCAGGCCTCTATGCTTCTTAAAACCCTGGCTTCCCCCGGCGGCCCCCGCACCTCACCCCAAGGCTGTCCCTCCACTTCTTTCAAGAACCTCCTGCCTCAGCCCTGGCCCAGGTGCCTCTTGCTTTTCCACCTGCCACAGCTTGTGGCCTCCAGGGTCCGAGGTGGGGAGGGGCGCAGAGAAATTCAGCACCTCACACCGGAGCCCTCTTTAGCCAGAGGGAAGGGAGAAATGTGGGCGCCCGTTGGTTGCTTTTATCTCACCTCGGTGAATTTCGTGCTCGCTGACACACTTTGTTCCCACCGCGCGTGCCCTCCTTCTCCTGGGACGTTTTCACACCGACGTCCACGCCTTGCGCCCACGTGTCTTTGTGCACCCCTCGTTCAGCGGCACCCACGTTCTTCCAGCGTGGCGCCACAGAGCCGTCCCCTTTGCTCACGTGCGCCTCCGCTTTCCACTTTGCCGCCTCATTTACACACGTACACACGTACACACGTGCACACGCACATCGCCCCTGGCCGGGGCTGAGTGGGCCGGGCTGGGTCTCGCCCGCAGTGCTGAAGCTGTTGAAGATGGCCACGGGGATGCGGGCCCTGCTGGACACCGTGGTGCAAGCTCTGCCCCAGGTAAGAGCCACTCCTCCAGGCAGCCCGCCTGGCTCTCACTGGTGTCACTCCGGCCTCCACTTCCTTCCCCTCCAACCCGCCTGGAGCCCCGGCAGAATCCTGTCTCCCGAGAGGCAGTGTGAGGCAGGGGCTGTGGGAGATGGAAAGGTCCCTTCTGCCCCTGTCTTCCTGATTTCAGGTGCTCGCCAAGGCCTGCTCTGTTCTTGGCGCTGAGCTGGGCTCTCAGGAGCCATATTTTGCCTTCGGGAGTGGGAAGGACAGACTACCGGGAAGGACAGATGCCGCAGGGCAATGTAGGGAGGCCTACAAAGTGGTGGGAGAGAGGGATGGGGGTCCTGATGCTCCCTGGGGGGAAGTCAGGGAAGGCGTCAGGGGACTTTGAGCTTGACCTTATAGAGTGGCTTGGCAGAAGGAGGTGGTGATGTGAATGGGGGGGGGGGGGGTTCAGATAGGACATGTTTGGGGGGGACATCGTGAGACCTTGACCTGGGTGGAAACCCTAGGATGGAGGCAAGTCCCCCCACCCGCATCCCCTTGCTCAGGGGAAGGGAGAGAGGATCAGGGCCACAGAGGGTGCAGTTTTCATTCTCCTGGGAATTCTGCAGTCCCAGTCGTCCCCTCCCCCTCCCCGTCCCTCCCCTCAGGGTGACCTGCTCTGAGGTGAGCCTCAGGCACATTCATTTATTCACTGTGACTCATCTAGTCTTCAGGAATTTTAGGTGTTTTAAAGGGCACGAATACTGCGCGATAAAAATGAGGGTGAAAGATTAGCCACCCTGGGAAGGTGGAGGAAGAGCTGGCTCTCTCAGGGACCTGGGCTGTGGGTGCTAGCGAGTTCCGTTCTCGTTTGGTGTGAGCATCCCAGCAGCCTGCTTACAAAGGGACAGCCGTGCGCACGGGTCGTCGCGTCGGGTCTGGCTGGAAAGCAAACGGGGCGTGCACTCCAAGAGACGTGGTTTTTCGTGACAGGAAATGTCTTCAGAGGGGGTTGGCACGTGGGAGGTGGGGGTGAGCTGGGCTTGGTGGGGGGTGTGCAGACAGGAGGTGGGTTGGAGCCCAGACTCAAGCCACCTTGCCTCTCATCAAGGCCTAGTCCTCTGTGAGACCAGGGGCACGCGACTTAACTTCTCACGTCTCTCGGTTTCTTTGCCTGTGAAGTGGGAATAATAACAGTGCTTATCTCGAGGGGTGTTGTGTGAAACAGCCAATTAAAGCTCATCAAGCAGGGCTCAGGACTTGGGTTATAGGAGGCACCCTGTAAGATTCCCTGGGGATGGGGGTGGGGAGCGTGAGGCCCCAGCCTCCCTGGCTTCCTTATGCCTTCCTCCTCCGCCTTTCCGATGCCCTGACCCCTAGGCAATTCTGAGCTTGCACAGGGCACACGGAGATGCCCAGGAGGACCCAGCTTCAAGTAGGAAACATAATAGTCATTAGAATTACATCAGCACCTTAATCCCCCATAATCTGTTAGCTGACCTTTCCTCCTCCATTCTATATAAAGTGGTATGACAATGACACTTCCCGCCAAGCCCCGCCCGATGCAGAGGGAGGAGGCAACAAGGAAGGCTTCTCAGAGGAGGTGACTTGTGACCTGGGCTTTGAGGGGTGGGGCAGAGGCATTTACCAGGCAAAGGCAGAGGGAGGGTTCTCCCTGCAGAGGGAACAACAGACTGTGCAAATGGCATCTGATTTCTGTGTGGCTGGAGTCTGGGGTTGGAAGGTTAGACCGGGAAGGGGCCCACAGGGCTAGGTCGCAAAGGGCTTCGATGCCAGGACAGCAAACTTGGACTTCACCCTGTGGGCAGTGGGCATCACGAGAGGTTCTGGACAAGGGAGGCCTCAGGCAGAGCTGCCTTTTAGAAGGTTGCTCTACTGACCGTGAGGCGAGTGGGTTGCAGGAGTGGCTGGGGGCAGGGAGGCCAGTGAGAAGGCTGCCGCAGCCGTGCAAGCACAGGGAGATGCTGGAGGTGGAGGGAGGGCTTGATGGGGAAGGTGACGTCCGTCCTGGTTCAGCAGCGCGGCTCACCTGGGCCTGCGTAGGGAGGGAGGCTGACCCGAGGGCCAGGGCCGTGCCCAGTGCCTTGCTTTGTAGCTGCTTAAGAAGCGCTCGTACCGCTAATGAATAGGGCATCTTTTAATTAGTCGGACACAATTGGCAGGATTGTAGAGCAGCTCAGAGGGAAATCCTCCTCTGGAGCAGAGGAACGATAGGAGTTTGTGGCTAACGTGGTTTACCCTGTAGCAATCGACGCAAACCCCCTTCTGATTCTGTTCGTGCAGGCCTTCTGAGGGCTCTAGGAGGCATTCCATTTCCAGGGCAAGAGTATGTTCAAGCCTTGTCTTAACCATTGGCTGAGTTAAAGGCGGTCTCCGGTGTATGGATAGATTTGAAATAGGTTTGTCATCTGGGACGTTTTGCTCCCACAGGAGCTGTGGGATGGGGGTGGCTGGGTTTTGCAGGAAGCTTCTGGGGCTCACAATCCTGCACGACTCCTGTGTGCACTTCTCTCCACGGCCAGGCCCCGGACTTCTCAGACCAGCAGAGGACAGGGACAGGGGTCCCCCGGTTACACGCACACTGTCAGACTGGAGGGACCCAGGGGGGCTTCGGGGAGGAGGCAGCCTGCTGCTGAGACTTCCCTGCCTCCCTCTCTGCATTCAGGCAGGGGACGGTACCCACCACACACAGGTGTGTGGAGGGGCAGCTGTGAGCCTGCGGTCAGCCTGCTGGGTTTGGATCCCAGTCCTGCCACTTACTAGCTGTGTGACCTTGGGCAAGTCACTTCACCGCTCAGTACGACCCTGTCTTCAGAATGGAGTAAAACGTAGCTCACGGGTGGTCGTGTGGCGTGAACGAGCCGATGAACGCGAGGCGCTTGAACCAGCCGCCCACGGGAAAGGCTGCGCAAGCGTCTTGTTACTGTTCTGTGCCCCGTGTGGGACCCGGCCTCCCCCGGGGAGGTCACTGCGGGGTGGCAGACCTGGGCACTGGAGCCTGACCCTCAGGCTGGCCCCGCCCGCCCGCTCTCCCCACAGGTGGGCAACCTGGGCCTTCTCTTCATGCTGCTTTTCTTTATCTACGCCGCCCTCGGCGTGGAGCTCTTCGGGAAGCTGGGTGAGTGACTCCGGAAGCAGACCTGGGCTGGGGGGGGGTGGGGGGGGTGGGGCGGAACAGGCCCGGAGGAGGGCCTTGGCAGGGCGGGGAGGCCTGAGACACCCGCAGAGCGTCACATCAGGGTCTCGGTGGCGGGGAGATGCCCCACCCTGAGGTGACCCTCGGCCATCTACACCCCCCCCCGGGGATGGGTAGTAGCTTTTGAGAGATGCTGGCCTGGATCCAGCTGCATCCTCCAGGCCTCTGCAGCAGACCCCTGACTTGGAGAGCAGAGCGGGCAGGGCACAGGCCGAGGGCGACATAGTCCGTGCCGACCCAGCCCTGCACAGGGCTGGTTTCAGAAAGCGATGCTCCCTTGGGGGCTGGCCCTCACCCCTGTATCCCGTCTCTGAGGACCGGATATATGAGTGGGGGGAGGGGGCGGGGAGCCAGGCTCACCGGAGTCTGGGTGCCGGCTTGTGTGAGCCCTCCCTGGGCCTCGGTTTCTCCATCTGCGGGCTGGGCACGGTCCACACGCGCTTCCGAGGATCGGGGGTTCCGAGACGGGGCCGGGAGGCCCGGGTGCAGGGTGGGCCGGGCAGGGGACTCTGCAGTGAGCCAGGGCTGACCTCCTCTCTTCCCTCAGTCTGCAATGATGAGAACCCATGCGAGGGCATGAGCCGGCACGCTACCTTCGAGAACTTCGGCATGGCCTTCCTCACACTCTTCCAGGTCTCGACCGGCGATAACTGGAATGGGATCATGAAGGTACCCGTGGGGAGAGAGAAGCCAGTCCGGGTTCTGGGAGCAAGGCTCCTGACAGTGCTCGCTCCTGGGACCCCTGCCTGCCCAGCGCCCCACTGTACACGGGAGGGGAGTGCCGGGCACAGGGAGGCAGAGGGACCCGCCTGGGGCTCTAAAGCTCAGCGAGGTGGCGATGAGCCCAGGACGCGTTCTGTCAGCTCCTGACTGCCGCTCCGGGATCGGTGCTCTGCGTCTAGGGGACACGACTCTGCCCGAGGCCAGGACTTGGGGCCCACAGCCCGGGGCTGGGGCTGCAGGCCTCGCTCCTCCTGGGTCCAGGCCCTGGAGCTGCTCCTCACCTGGCAGAGACTCTCTGGCTGTGGCCCCAGTGTGGCCTGGGCTGGGCAGGGCGGGGCTCGTGGAGGGCGGGGATGGGGCCCCAGGTCCTCACCGGCCCCTCACCCGGCGCAGGAGGGAGGGGATGGGGCCCCGGCTCCTCACCGGCCCTCACTGGCCCTCACCCGCCGCAGGACACGCTGCGGGACTGCACCCACGATGAGCGCAGCTGCCTGAGCAGCCTGCAGTTTGTGTCACCGCTCTACTTCGTCAGCTTCGTGCTCACGGCCCAGTTCGTGCTCATCAACGTGGTGGTGGCCGTGCTCATGAAGCACCTGGACGACAGCAACAAGGAGGCCCAGGAGGACGCCGAGATGGACGCCGAGCTGGAGCTCGAGATGGCCCACGGCCTGGGTCCCAGCCCGCGGCCGCCCACCAGCTCCCCGGGGGCGCCTGGCCGAGGCCCGGGCGGGCCGGGCGGTGGGGGTGACGCCGAGGGCCGCCTGTGCCGGCGCTGCTACTCTCCGGCCCAGGTGGGCAGGGGTGGAGAGGGCGCGAGGGTCGCCGAGGGCGGCACTGCGGGGCTGGAGGGGCAGCTGGGCCTCCGAGGCCTCAGGCAGAGACCTCGGTCGTTTGGGCCCCGGCCTGCTCTGCCCCGCCGAAGGGGCGACCCTGTGACGAGGGGGTCGGGCCCAGGCCACGGGCGCAGAGAACCGGGAGGGCGGCCGAGCCTCGCCCACCCCACAGTCCCCGGACCCGGCCGATAATCCCGCCTGTCCCCACCCCGTCCCCGTCCGCCTAGGAGAACCTGTGGCTGGACAGCGTCTCTTTAATCATCAAGGACTCCTTGGAGGGGGAGCTGACCATCATTGACAACCTGTCCGGTTCCATCTTCCATCACTACTCCTCGCCGGCCGGCTGCGAGAAGTGTCACCACGACAAGCAAGAGGTGAGGGCAGCCTCGGAGGGAGCTGGCGCCTGGCGGTGGGGGCCAGCCCGAGGGAACAGCCTGGGCCCACTTGGCCAACGCCGGCCAGCTTCGAGGGGCACTGGGTCTGGGGGCACGTGGGCCAGCTGCAGCATTCGCAGCCCACGGTAACAAGCCCGCCCTTGGGCCCAGCCCAGGCCTGGCACGCTGCCGGTTGTGATGGCATCGTGTTGACCCCCACCCCCTGCCCGGACCGGGCTCCCTGAGCGTGGTGGCATAGCGCCCACGCTCAGCAGGTCTCTGCATCCCTAACCACCTGCCCGTGTCTTCCCGGAGGACCGCACCTGCCCCATCCCTGCCCCAGGGACGCACTGAGGCCGCCGCCCCTCCCCACAGGTGCAGCTGGCCGAGACGGAGGCCTTCTCCCTGAACTCAGACAAGTCCTCCTCCATCCTGCTGGGTGATGACCTGAGTCTGGAGGGCCCCACGGCCTGCCCACTCGGCCCCAAAGACAGCAGGGTGAGTGGCCCCGTGGGGCCTCTGCCTGGCGGGCCGGGACACTGCTGCTTCCCAGTGCACCATTTACGCTGCACCTGCTGTGTGGTGGGCCCCCATCTCTGGTGGGTCAGATGAGGGCAGTGGGACTCAGAGAGGTGGAGTGATTTATCTGAAGTCACACAGCAACAGACCCAGCTAGGGCCCCAGTCGTGGCAGTCAGTGGCCTCAGCCACTGCTCGTTTCTTTGGATATCTTTTATTTTTATTTATTTATTTTTTACATTTACTTTTTTTTTTTTTAATTTTTTTTTCAACGTTTTTATTTATTTTTGGGACAGAGAGAGACAGAGCATGAACAGGGGATGGGCAGAGAGAGAGGGAGACACAGAATCGGAAACAGGCTCCAGGCTCCGAGCCATCGGCCCAGAGCCCGACGCGGGGCTCGAACTCACGGACCGCGAGATCGTGACCTGGCTGAAGTTGGACGCTTAACCGACTGCGCCACCCAGGCGCCCCTACATTTACTTATTTTTGAGAGAGAGAGAGAGAGAGAGAGAGAGAGAGCGCGCACAAGTGAGGGAGGGGCAGAGAGAGGAGGAGATACAGAATCCAAAGCAGGCTCCGGGCTCCGAGGTGTCAGCACAGAGCCCCATGCAGAGGTCGAACTCACGAACCGGGAGATCATGACCTGAGCCGAAGTCGGACGCTCAACTGACTGAGCCACCCAGGCGCCCCTATTTGGATATTTGTTATTCATTTAATGGGAGTTGTTCCAAGCAGGACAAACCCATGGGGCGTAGGGGCTCAAGGCTGCAGAGAACGGAGGGGAGTGGGACCAGATGAAAGCGCCTACTGTGTGTCAGACGCTTACACTCAGGTTTTGTCTCCCGATTCTTGGTATTGGGGATTGGCCCCGTTTCGCACTTGAGTAAATGGGGGCTCCGAGGAGTGAGGCGGCTTGCGCACCCCACACAGCTGCAACGGCAGAACAGGGAGGCCAGCCCTGGGGCCGGTACCCAGCTTCTGCCCCTGAGATCGGCGGTCCGAGGAGGCCTGGAGAGCCGGAAGGGCCACTGGGTTCATCTTGCAGACTCAGGCAGGAGGGGTCTGCCGCTGGGCTTGTGACCTCGAGGCTGGGATGTAAGAGAATTGTGGAGGGGGAGGGGCACTGCCTGGCCTGAGGTAGGGATGCGGTGGCCCTGCCCGCAAGAGCTCTTTCCCCTAGGCCCCCAGGGCAGACTGGGTTTGGCACCACTGTCCCCAGGACCATCGTCCATCAGCTCCACCTTCTAGTTCCCTCCCTCCCTGCGCCCTCCCTCCCCTCCCTAACAGCTGACAACTCCTGCAGCCCCCACAGCCACCCAGCCCCTTCCTGCATCTCCCCGCACCCCTGTGCTTCTCCCCTACACAGGATGTCGGGGTCACCATTTCTGGGGCCTGGTTGGCCTTTGGTGGGTGTAGTCCGGTTTTGTTCTGGACTCATAGACGAAGTCATGGGGGGTCCATCTGCCTTGGAAGGGGGCACTGAGGCAGCTCTAGAGGAGCTTGCTGGGTGGGGGTCACCTTGCCTGCAGGGCTGAGGAAAGGCCTAGGGAGTGCCGGAAGGACTGCCAGGCAGCTTCCGGGTGCCACAGCCAGGAAGGAGGGTTTACTCTGTCATTTATGGATGTGGAAGCGAAGGGACCTGTCCGAGAGATCGTGCTCACAGGGAGGCCCCGCAGTGCTCCACCTGTCTTCTGATCCCTTCACCAACCTGCACTTGACTTCTACACGGGGCCCAGGTCTGTACTAGGCACTCGGCTACAGAGACAAGGAAGACCCTTGGGGTCTCGAGGTCAAGAAAAGAGTGAGGGAGCAGGAAACTGCATCCTGCTTGGAACACCAGAGAGGGCTTCCTGGAAGTGGGGCCCTTTCACCGGGTTTTAGAAGATGACGATTGTGGGCAGGTGGAAGAGGCGAGAAGGCCATCTCGGGCAGTGAGAGCGGCCCGAGCATCGGGCCATGGAGCAGGGGCGTAAAGGCATCTGGGGCAGGCTCGGCCTCTGTCCCCTTCTCCACCACCCTGACCCATCTCCCTCCCTTTCCTGTAGGGTGAGCCGGATGCCCCTGAGCCCATGCACGGAGGAGAGGGGGGCGAATGCTTCTTCCCCTTGTCCAACACGGCCGTCTCGTCGGATCCTGAGAACTTCCTGTGGGAGAGGGAGACTGTCCCATCCAACCCCGTCCGGTCCTGGCTGAAACATGAGAGCGGCCGAGGTGAGGGTGGGGGCCCCCACCAGCTCCCCGCGGCCCCAGTCTCCGGCGACTGCTTCAGAGGGGCTGGCTGAGTGCTTTCCTTAGTGTCTTTGCCCAGACTATTACATTGAGTCCAGGAAGAACTGGATGGGTACTTGACAATAAAAGGTGGGAATCTCAGGTCTGAGGTAACCATGACAAAAGATCAATAATACAGAGAGGTGAGTTAGCAATTATACCAGAAGCCCAGGAGATTCATGGTGAGCTCCTAGGAGCTGTGGTGAAAAGGGAAACAGGTCACACGAAGCTCTCATTAAACGGAAGGAAAATTATCCAAAATTACGCCAAATTATCATAGCGATTTTCTAGAGCTGAAATTGAGAGGCGTTTGTCCCACAGATCTCACAGAAGGAGATGTTGAACAACAGAAAGCCTCATGGCCTCAGTAGCCCTTTTGTAAAATGTCCTGAAACGTATCCTTCGGCCCTGCCTCCAGCATCCTGTGTTTGTGCTTTGAGCTTCTGGCTGGGCTGTGGGCGCGAGGAGAGGACCGAGTTCATCTGTCCATCGTTCGGGTTCACCTTCACCTCTAGTCCCCTTGGAGGGTGATGGGAATCTGGTTCCCCAGCACTGGCTGGGGAAGAGGGCAGAGAGAGGGCTCAGCGGAAGAGAGACTCCCAAGACCCTGGGCCCACCCCAAGTACTTTTCTGGAAGGCCTGGCATGGAGTGCCTTCTGGGAGCTGGGGGTGGAGTGACTTTTCCAAGGACTCTCCCTAAAACCAACCTTGGTGGTTGAGGTACCAAGACCCCAGACCCCAGGCTTCCTGGACCAGAAGTCAGGGCACAGGACCCAAGAGCCATTCTGATTGAATGAAATCCCATCCCCTTTAGTTAATCATTCATTTGTGTGTTCCTTAAATAATAAGATGATATAGAATAGGAACCCCTCCTCCCCCGGCTGGGGGCATTCAAGCTGTCTAGCCATCTTGGCTCTGCCCCAGGTCTGCCCCAGCCCTCCTCTCACCCTCTCCTTGCCCCTCTCCATCCCCAGCAGAGCAGACCAGACAGGTCCAGCAGCATTCCGTCTGCTCTGCCCATCCAGTGCAGTGCCCACCCTGCCCGCCCTCCCAGAGGGGTCCCCAGGTTTGGCTGGACCCCATGGGGTGTCCAGACCCTCAGAGGGTGGCTGATCATGGCAGGCATCTGCCGTGCACCTGGTCCCGGGCCGGGAGCCCCACAGCTGGCTCTTGCTCGTACAGCCTTCTCTCCACCCCTTCAAGTAGGCCTGTGGTCCCTGTTTCGCAGAGGAAGGAAACCAGGGGTCCTGGGGCCTGGGTCCGCTGGTTCCAAAGGCTTGCTTTTGCGCGTGCCAGGAGTCACAGGGGTTTCGCAGTGGAGACACCAACTCTCAGAGAGGGAGACTTACCCACGGTCTCACAGTCATTTTGTTAGGAAGCCCTCTCTGCCTGCGGGCCTAGAACCCAGCGTCCAGGGACCCACCAGCCTGAGCCCTCTCCCCCTCCTCCTCTCCTCCTTCCCCAGCTGCACCCCCGACTCCCTTCTCCCCGGATGCCTCCAGCCCGCTCCTGCCCATGCCTGCGGAGTTCTTCCACCCTGCTGTGTCTGCCAGCCAGAAAGGGCAGGAGAAGGTGGCTGGCGCTGGGACGCTCCCCAAGATTGCCCTGCAGGGCTCCTGGGCATCCCTGCGGTCGCCGAATGTCAACTGCACCCTCCTCCGGCAGGTATGGGCGCCTCCCCGTCTCCAGGGGCTCTCCTGCTGGGGAACATCTGAGTGTGACCTTGATGTCCAGGTGGAGGTGGAGGGGCAGATCTGGGGGATGGGAGGTCTGGCCTGCAGGACCTCCTGTACAGCATTGGCCAGGGCCACCTCCTGGGCAGGCAGAGGGCACAGAGCAGACAGGCTCTGTGGGTGCCAGGGCTCAGGGAGGAGCAGGAGCTGCCCCGGCTCACACAGTATGACAGCAGCTGAGCTGGGCACGGCGCTGGTCCCACCGCTGACCCCAGCTTTGTGCCAGGCTGTGTGCTAGGCTGGGAGGCTGCACGGTGGACTGCTTAGTTGCTGTGTTGCAGGGGTGCGAGAGGGGAGATGGGAAGCCAAAATAAATGCATAAAAAGGACAGTCGATTTGAGAGTGACGCATGCTAGAGAGGATGTTGCATCGGGAAGGGGCTCTGCGGGGAGCATTTCAAGGCTCTGGGAAGGCAGTGTGGGGTGAGCTATGTGGGTGTCTGGGGAAGAGATTTCCAGGCAGCAGGGGCTGGGGCTGGGGGGTGGGGTTAGGGACTGGGGGCAGGCAAGGGGGAGATTGGTGGGAAGGAAGGTCCCAGAGGGGTGGGGTGGGGCCCTGAGGCTACGGTGTGACGGTGTGACCGATGTGATTGCATTTGAGTAAAATGACCCTGGTTTCCAGCTGAGGACCAGAGGAGCCCGGTGGGGCAGGGAACCCAGTCGGAGGCCACCGCCAGTGACCTCCTTGAGGACCACCCAGAAGCGCAGATGGGTGGTGGAGGGGAGAGGCTGTGGGGTTCTGGACGTATTCGGGAGGGAGTTCCTGAGGCTCGGGAGGGGCTGAACGTGCCTGTGTCCCTGGGATGGGCAGGCCGCCGGAGGAGGGGCAGGGCTGGGGGACACTGCGCGGCCCCCAGCCCCTGTTGCCTCCCTGCAGGCCACGGGGAGCGACACGTCGTTGGAGGCCAGCCGCAGCAGCTCGGCCGGCAGCCTGCAGACCACGCTGGAGGACAGCCTGACCCTGAGCGACAGTCCCCGGCGCGCCCTGGGGCCCCCGGCCCCCGCACTGGGCCCGCGGGCTGGCCTGTCGCCCGCCGCCCGCCGCCGCCTCAGCCTGCGGGGCCGGGGCCTGTTCACCCTGCGCGGGCTGCGGGCGCACCAGCGCAGCCACAGCAGCGGCGGCTCCACCAGCCCGGGCTGCACCCACCACGACTCCATGGACCCCTCGGACGAGGAGGGCGCGGGCGGCCGGGGCGGCGCGGGCGGCGGGGGCGCGGGCAGCGAGCACTCGGAGACCCTCAGCAGCCTGTCGCTCACGTCCCTCTTCGGGCCGCCGCCCCCGCCGCCGGGGCTCACGCCCGCCCGCAGGTTCAGCAGCACCAGCAGCCTGGCCGCCGGCCCCGGCCGCCCGCGCGCCCCCTCGCGGCCCCGCGGCCTGGCCCGGAGCCCCTCCTGGGCCGCCGACCGCAGCAAGGACGCGCCGGGCCCGGCCCCCTCGCGGCCCGAGCTGCCGCCCGCCCCGGGAGAGCTGCAGCCGGGGGAGGCCGCCAGCAAGAGGAAGAGATGAAGGCTGCAGGGGCCCGGCCGGACGCCCCGTCTCACCTTTTACCTCAGGAGCCAGGGGGGCAGGCAGCAATACTTCGGCCACAAGCTGGGGGTCGCGCAGGGGCCGGCCAGCGCCAGGCCGCCGAGAGGGTGGGCTTGAGCAGGGTCTGGGTTAGCCGAGGCTCGGTGGTGGCCCCAGCCGTGGCCCAGCTGTGGTCCTTCCCGTGCATATACATAATATATATATGCATATAGAGAGAGAGAGACAGACATATATATTTATTTATTTTTTTTACTGAGAGCTTATGATTTCCAGAAAGTGCTAAAGTTGGGGGGTGCAGGCCGGCGCCCGGACAGGGCCTTTGCCTGATGCTTAGGACCCAGGCCAAACCTACCCCAGGGCAGATGGGGCTGCTGGCATGATAACGGCTGAGCTTTCTGGTGTCTCCCCTGGGTTGGGAGTAGTTTGGGAGAGGCTCTCAGGCCTCTGAAGTTCCCATGGCCGGGGAGACAGGCCCAGAAGAAGAGGTGAAATTCAGGGTGCGTTTTTTTTCCTTTAAAGAAGAAACGCCGCTAAGATCCTCCCCCCACGTATTGGGGTGTCTGTCTTGTTCCTGACTGTCTAGTTGTTGTGAACAGTCTTTTGTAGATGCCCCAGAGCACACTCTTAGTCAACCAGTTAGACGTCTTTCTTTAGGAAAATCAGGGGTGAATAGTTGTAATTTCTTAGCACAGGGGTGGGGGTGGAGGGCAGCTCCAAGGCTGGGCAGGGGGCTCAGCCAGTGGGCACTTCCAGGGGTGGGGGTCTGCCATGGCTTTGCCCCCAGGAAGGCCGAGGGCAGGCACGGAGGCTGCAGGAGAGAGGAAGGGGAAAGGGTATTAAGCAGGCCATGAGATGCTTGGAGGTCAAGAGTACCTGCCTGGTCTGTGCTGGCCAGGGTGCCCTGCGGGCCCCCTGGGCTCAGACAGTCAGTGACAGTTACTTAACTACCTTTTACCCTCCAGGCAGACCTTGGGTCATGGTCATTCTGAGAGGTCCTGCTCCCCACTGACCCCCTGAGCAGCTCTGCCCCCCTCCTGTGGAGTTCAGGGAGAAGCAGACCTGATAAGATTCTAAGCAGGGGCGGGGGCACCTGCCTAGCCTTAGGACCAGCCCCACTCCCCTGTCCCGACCACTTTCCCAGGCTACAGATCAAGTTTCAAATAGCAGTGCTTCCCAAATGGGTTCACAGATGGGTGTTTTTTTTCTTTTATTTGAAGAGTTACGCATTTATTTCAGTATTTATTAGGAAATAAACAGCACATTGGACCCACGATTTCCAGACCTTGCTTAGGTCAAGGCAGAGTTTTCAAAAGCGAGTGGATTTAAGGCGACTTTGAAGAAAGACATCGGGAGTGTGGTGGAGGAGGTCGTCTGCAGACAGGCAGAGTCCCGGGGAGGGGGAAGGCTGCAAGTTTGGGGGACACTGCACTTCAGCAATAACCAGGCCCTTCGCCTTCGCGAGATCTCCTCAATGGCTTCTGCTGGGCCCTGCCGAGGGGGCCCCGTTCCCAAACCCTGACCACAGGCCAGGCTGGCGAGTGGTACTGGGCGGTCGGCTGCCTGGATGGGCTCCGGTCCCTCCCGGGCACTTGGGGCCTCGACGCTGCAGCCCAGGGAGGAGGTAATGGGTGGCTCGAGCTTTGCGGTCTGTAAAGCGTTTCCCTTTGGAGACGGCGTGGGGGGTGGCGCAGGGCGAGCCCTGGAGCCTCTGGAGCTTTGCCGTCCTCACCCAGAAGCGCGGACAGTGGGCCGCCATGAGGACGCCAAGGTGACGCCCAAGCAAGGAACCCCCCTCCCAGGATGGCGGCCTCCGGGGTGAGGGGTCGGCCGGGCCCTCCCGCTCAGGGAGCGTGTAGACCCCAGGGGTCTTGTCTGCACCTGCTCCTGCCGGCTCCTCGGCTGGTGGGGGAGGCCGGGCCCGCCCCCCAAGCTGCCCGCTCCAGGAGCCTTGTGCCGCCTCCCTTGCCGTGCTGTTTTGTTACGGGGTGCCCCACCAGGGCAGAAGAGGTCACAGGTAGCTCTGTCTCACCCTCCCTCCCAGCACTGCTCTGGCCCTGAGCGATCGCGGCCAGAGGGGAGACAGCGTGCCTGTCCACATGTTCCTGGACGGGCGTGTGCTGGAACCTGGAAGAGGGACGTGGGACCCGGAAAGGCCGAGTGGAGGACAGACTGGGGTTCGAGGGTTGGCATCCGGTGCTGGTCAGCAGCGTCCACTTTCTGGGCCCAGGCGTCGTCATTAATCCGCACGGCGGCCCTGAGCCACGTGTGCTGCTGTTCCACACACAGACCGGGGAAGTGGCTTCCCTAGTGTCACCAGGTTAACCTGGTTAACCAGGGTGGCCGGGGGCCGGGGGGGGGGGGCACAGGAGACGGCATTTCTTCCTGGAGGGCTCCAGATGCTATTCCCAGGCGCTTGGCTTTGTTCCTGTGAGCTCCTGTGTATAGGAGTTAGGGGATTAGCCGCGATTGCCTGGCTGGGACAAGCCAAAATGGTTAAGGGTTGGCTGGATGCTCCCTCTGCCCTCCTGATCCTGCGACCTGTTCATCACAAAAGCACAAACTTACCCTAAGTCGCACAGATCTGGCCCCGGGGAGAGCGGAGAACTTGGTGCCGGCACCCCAAGCCATCTGCTCGCGGGGCTCTGTGGAGTGGTGGCTGGCGGGAGCCTCGGCACCCCCGCAGATGGACCCAAGACCCGAAGGGGCCCTGGCCTGCCGCGGTCAAACCCTCTTCCTGTCCCCTCCCTGGCCGCCTTTGCTCCTGGCAGCCCCCTAAAGGATGAAGCGTGCACGGTTTCAGCCCGTTGGCCCGTCCTCCCGCCAGATCCTTCCCCTAGAGCCTTCTGTGTCCAGGGCCACCTCCGGCCCTCTTTGCTGCGCTGTGTAAGGGCTTGGGGTCTTAGAAGCCGCTCTTTAGCCCAGATACACGTACTTTTTTTTTTTTTTTTTTTGTCTTTGTGCAATAATCAGTGTTCCTGGTGGAGCCTCAGCTTAGCTGCGGCCTGGAGAGGAGGCGGAGGGCGCCCCCTCCAGGAAGCCCTCAGCCTGGCCCTGCCGCTGTGACTATCGCACTCCCAGTCGCTGTACAGTTTCTATGGTGTGAATGAACTTCCCTCCTGGTTGCTGACGGCGCTGGTCCCTGCTGGCCCAGATGGCCCGGGCATAGAGAAACCAAGTGGCAGCTCCCACCGTGTTGTTTTGAATAAAAACCCAGAAGCCTATTTCAGAAATTTTCTACGTGTCTGTGCTGTTCTTTTTGTAGCAGGGTGGGTGTCGAGCTGGGGGGGTTCCCAGGGGTGGGGTGGTGATAGGTTTTCTCCATCATGTTCAAGCTGTGGGGCTTAGGGTGTCTGGGACCTAGAAAAAATGCCCCCATGGAAAGGTCCTCCCATGGCTGAGGTCTACTGGGCTGGGGAGGAGGCGGAGCCTGGCTCTCACGCTCTGATTCCGTAGCTAAGATGCTGGGCCTGTGCGGGAGTAATCTACTCACCTTTGGCACTGTTAACTGAATTCATATTATGGGTCTTATTAGGACTCTCGGCTGCAAGGACAAAAACCCAATTCGAACGAGTGTTAAGCATAAAAGGAAGAGCCAGAGAGAAAGGAAAAAGGAAGGAAGAGCCAGAGAGAAAGGAAAAAGGAGAGGAAACAAAAAAATAAGAAGAAATGATTTAGTGGTTCAAGTAGCTAAAAACCCCAGAGATGGTGTCGGCTTCAGGTATAGTTGGATCAAGGGCTCCAACTATGTTAATAGGACACAGCCTCTCTTCACCTCTTGGATCAGCTTCCATGTTTGCTCCCCTCCTCCCCTAGTGGCCAGCAGCAGCCCAGGCTTAGGGCCTGTCTACCCATCCCCAGATGAATGTCAGCTTCTCTCCCTGACAGTCTGGCAAAGTCCATGGAATCTTATCAGCTGACTTGGGTATGTGCTATGGAGATGCCATGCTCTGGTTGGCCAAGCCTGAACTCTGGGATCCAGGGGTGGGGGTGACCCACCTGCCTAGGAGCAGGAAAGGACAGACTGCTGTGTACTTGCCGGGAGGAGGGAACACGCCAGGCCTGGGGTGTGGTCCCTGGGATGGGCAACTGTCACAGCTGCCCTCCAAGATGAGGCAAGAGGCCCAGAGAAGTCCGGAGACTGGACATCCACAGGCTGAGAGCAGAACAGCCAAGCTGTTGGCGAGAGGGGCTGCCCATCCCCACCAGCCTTGTCTGGGCCTCTTGTCCCCCGCATGTATCCTTTCTCTCCCTGGGGGCATGGCCGGGGCAGGGACATGGGGGCATTGGGTGTGATCTTCAGGGCAGCACCTCTGTCTCTGAGGCCCCACCCACTCTGAAGAATGGGGGTGAGCTAAGGCTACCTTTTGTCCTCTCACCCCGTGTCCCCCGTTTTTGCCTTGTGATCCCTTTCCGGTGGCCGCTGCCGCTCTCGGAGATAATAGCGAAATCTGCCACCGTCCAGGTTCCTCCGAGGGAGCCGGACGTGGTGCTCCAGGCTGACTGCCAACCTGCTCAGAGCACTAGGCTCTCCCTGCTCTGGGTGTCTCGAGGCGGGGGCACCCCCAAAAGGCCTTTCTACCTGGGCATCTGCCTCCCTGCAGATGAAGCGGGGGGTGCAGGGAGAGGGGGTGAACCTGAGGCGTACGCACAGGTGCAGCGAGTGTACCTGAGTGCAGGTCCCGACAGCTGCTGCGGTGCCCGGATCTGTGAGAGCAGGCCTGGCCCCAGCTCCCGGCTGCCTGCCGTCATCCAGAGAGGGATCTTACCCCCACTTTCCACCCATCTGAACCCTGGGGCCCTGGACCAGCGGGCTGCCCCTCCTGAGCCTCACCCCTCACCTGTGAGGCCTGGCTTAGCCGCCCAGCTGTGGATCCCGGGCCGAGAGGTCCCCAGGGAACCTTGACTCCTGTGGACCCCTGGCTTCAGCCCCTCCTCTCCCAGCCCCTTGAGACAGAGCTGCTGGATTCCCCCACCTGGCGCCTCAGACCCCATGTATCCCAAACCCCGAGATGGCCCTCCCCAATCACCCAGCCCCTCCTGAAAACCAGGATGCTGGCCGCAACTCCTCCCTCTGCCTCTGCCACCATCGACCCATCACCAAGCCTGCCCTTCTGCCTGCCGCGAGCCTCTCCGGATCGCCGGCTCTGCTGCCTGCTAAGGCGTCTCATCACCTGGGGTGCCCCTGCAGGGTCACAGACCTCCCAGAGCCAGCATGAGCTCCTCCGATCCACAGCTCCCAGCAGCCAGCACGGGGTTCCCACCAGACAGACCCAGGGGCCCCTTCTCCAGGGCTCCAGGCTGCCGGCGAGATGAAGTCCTGACCCCTCAGCTGGCGCGTCCCCGATCACCGCCTCATTTCCTGCGGCCCTCCTTCCAGTCTTTGCTCCCGCCGCCTCTGTCCCCATCCCGCCACTGCCTCCTTGTTCCCGGGACCCTTGTGGTCAGGCCTTTCCAAGGCCTTTCCCTCTGGGGGCCACCCACACGCTGCCCACCCCACACCTCTCCCCCCAGCCCGGGCCTCTCTCTGGCCGCCGCCTTGCCCTGCCGCCTGCCAGAGGGAGGGCCCAGGTCTGGGGCAAGAGAGGCAGGTGTGCTGGGGCCCCGGTCTGACAGACCTCAGCTGACAGATCGGAGGCCTCAGGCAAGCTCTGGCTTCATTCCCTCCGCTAACACTTGTGAGGAAGATAAGCTAGTGGGTCCCGATCCAGCTGGATGCTGGGGCCACAGAGAAGAACCCAGTGCGGCCCTGTCTGTGGTTCCTTCCACACGGGCCCCAGCCACTGTGCCCAAGCCCCACGCACGGCAGGGTGACCAGTGTTGGGGAACACAGGCCCCACGGCAGTAGCCCCTTGGCTGAGTGGGCACCCGGTTTACTCCTTCTGCCCCAACGCTGTCTAAACATGGCCTTGGCCCTGACCACCTGGGCCTGTCCTCAGTGTCCTGTAGGACGAGGCCCACCCTCCAGCGCCTCACCTGTTCCCTTTCTCCCCATTCCCTGGCGAACACTTACTTACCCGTTCCGGTCTCATCTCAAATGTCACTTCTTCCAGGAAGCCTCCCAAGCTGCTCCGTGGCTTTGTCTGCTGCCTGGCTGCGTCCCAGCTCAAAGACAGTGACCATCGTCCCTCCTCCCAGCCCAGAGCTTGGTGCCAGGCTGAGCCTCAGCAAATGTCAGCTACGTGCCTGTGTTTTGGAAGCAGAAGAGATCTTGGAGGCCAGCTAAACCCATCTCTCATTTCTCTACCAGAGGAAGCCGAGGCCCAGAGAGACAGAATGGTGTACTCTGGGTCACACAGGGAGGCAGTGCCAGGGGTGACTGTCACTTGCGTGGCCACGGCCCCCTCTGCAGCTGCTGCGTCCCCAGGGAGCAGGGCCCTGCTTTGTTTTCCTCTCCCTTACCCATTAATAATAGGATTAAGAGCAAGTTGTTGCCAAGGAGAGAGACTGACTTTAAAAAACCGACCCAAGCACACTTTAAGAGAATGAAAAACTTCAGCCATCAGCACTTTGTTTTTAGACCCGAATTCATGAATTTTAACCAAATAGGCACTGGCACGTTAGGTATTAATATATGTGCAATTATGCAAAGCCACTATTATGGCTGTAATGAAAATTAGATTCTGACTAGGTGGTGGTGTTCCAGGAGGGAGGCGTCCTCTGGATTCCAGCGCTGTGACCTCCGATCGCTGTTGCCATGGTAACGTGGCTGCCTTGGGACTGCGTGGACAGGAGGCTGGTCCTGCGGGGAAGGGCAGCTGACAAGGCTGGCCTGGGCTGGGCTGGTTCGGACCTGCGGACCCCATATCTGGGCCAGGCCAGGGCTGCTCCGATCACCAGGGGGACGTGGTGGCGTGGGCAAGACCAGCCAACCCACAGTGCCCCCAGGCCACCCACATCCTCTGGTTCTCCTCGACTGCCCCTCCAGGGAAGTGTCCCTTCCGTCTTTCCAAAGGTATTTGTTGAGCATATACTACGTGCTAGGCCTATGCCAGCTGCTAGGGTGTAGTGACAGGTCCCTGAACTCGTCAGCCTGCATCTCAGAGTGGGGGACATAAAATAAGGAGCCAAGAGACACATGGGTGAGGTCGTTTCAGAGCCTGCCAGTGCCAGGAAGGCTGTGGAGTGGGTGTATGTGTGTGACAGGGAGTGACCAGGGCAGGGGAGGGCCCTTCCATCAGGGTGGTCGGGGACGACCCCCTGGGAAGCCAGTCGTTTGAGCCAAGGCTTGAAGGAGGAGAGCGAGCCAGCCACGCAAACGCGTCAGCAGCCCTTCAAAGTCAGTAGGGTGGCCGGATAAAATAGGGCACACAGTTAAATTTGAATTTCACAATGAAATTTTCCACTGCAAATAATTTTTTAGTGAAAGTGTGCAGCATTGGGGACATTCTTACACTGAAAACACAATCTGTTGTTTATCTGATATCCAAATTTTTATTTGCTAAATCTGGCAAGCCCATCGGAGAGGGGAAGGGGTTGCGGGGGGGCCGCGGGTGGTAGAGGTGGGCAGCTCCCTGCCCATACGCCTGCCCCGGTGGCCCTGGAAGGCTGCTCGTGGTCTCCCTGCCAGTTTCGACCCTATGTCATTCTGACCCTGAGCCGGGAATGCCCTCTGGTCCTGTCTCTGCCTGCCCCACCCGTGCAAGGGCCCCTGGGTGCTCTGGTCTTCACCCACCCACCAGCTCGGCTTCCCATTGGACTCCCCTCACTCCTGCCTCCTTCACCAGGCTCCTCGATCCTCAGCCTGCAAGCCTCAACTTGGACGTTGCCACCTTGGAAAATTTCCTGTGACTCCAGGCTGTCCCCACTCTCGGCTGATTCTCACTCAACACCTCGCTGTTTTGTTTGGTTTTGTTTTTTTTAATTAGCCATGTATATTTTTATACTGTGGTAGCATACATCTAAAATTCACCATTGTAACCGTTTTGCAGTTTCCGCTTAAGCGGCGTTACCACTCACGATGTTGTGCAACTATCACCACCATCCATCTCCAAAATTTTTCGTTTTCCCAAACGGAAACAGCCCCCATGAAACAGCAACCCCCCACCCCTCCCCCACCCTCCATCCCACTTTGTCTCCGTGAACTCATCGCCACCAGGGACCTCATGAAAGTGAGATCATATGGGGTTCGTCCTTTAAAAAAAAAATTTTTTTTTTAATGTTCATCTTTAAGAGAGAGAGCACACAAGTGGTTTGCACTGATACACCCATCCTGAGGTGGGAGGCAGTGCCTGCCGGGCTGTGCCCTCTTCCGGGAGTCGGGTCTGATCTCCCCCTGCGCAGCTGCCTGGGGTCCCCGAGCCAGCTTCTGTGCCCCTGGCTCAGGGCAGGGGACCAGGCTGGCAGCTTCGGGGGTGTCCTTATCATCAGGCCAAGATGTAAGCACCTGGGGGATGTGGCTTTGAGCTTCTCTGGAAGCAGATGCCAGGTGCTGGAGGGAGGTCTCCCCTGGGTGCTGGAGCTGATGTTTCGGTTGGCTTCATTTCGTTCATTTCGGTCTCTTCCTGCCGTTCACTCCTCCCTCTCTGTCTCTCTTTGCCTGTGTCCATCTGTCTCTCCGGCTGGTCTGATTTCCCTCCATCTCTGACTCTCTGCTGCTCTCCTTGGCCATTTCCCTCAGATTTACAATGGAAGAAAGCACACCAGGGACAGAGCCCCCGGTCTGGGCTCACGGTCCCAGGCAGGCCAGGGGCGAGTCACGGCCTGGGCCGGCTTCTGTGCTGTCTGTCCTCATACGGTGAATTTGTGTGCCTGCATTTTTGCCTCCTGTGTCTCCTGGGAAGGTACGGGGTTCTTCCCGCCATCGGCCCACTGAGAGACCACGGCCCAGAGTCACCCTCCCTGGGCAAATGAGGGGACAGCCTGACGTGCTGGTGTTGAAAATGAGCAGTCTCCTGGTCACATAGAGCCATCAGGACTTGCCGGCTAAACATAGACCCAGGTAAGCTACTCACCCCCACCCAGGGCACCCTGCTTGGGGTGTTCCCCACAAGCACTTCTTCCTGGGAGGATGGCAGAGGCAAAGGTCAGCTTTGGGTGAGGGAGGAGCATCTTCCTACCCAGGAGGCCAGGCTGAGGGTCACAGACCCAGGTCCGGCACCGTGGTCATCTCCCAGAACCAGATGAGCACCTGGAGAAAGTCGCCAGGAAGGCTGATCTGGCTGGCGATGGGCAGGCCATGGCGTCCCACAAGAGAGGGCTATAGGCAGCTTCCCAGGTGGTTCGCAATGATCCGGCCTCCCAGTCTGCAGGCCCCTGTGTCACCCCCTCCCTTTGCACACGGGCTGGCCCTAGTGACTTCTTTCTAACGAATAGCAAATGTAACGCAAAGTCACTTCTTCAGCCTAATGCTCTCCCATCTGAGCTATTTCAGCCAGGTGGCAGGGGTCACTCCAGGGATGTCACATCTTTTTTTTTTTTAATGTTTATTTATCTATTTATTTTGAGGGGGGAGGGGCAGAGAGAGAGAGAGAGAGAGAGAGAGAAGGAGAGAGAGAGAATCCCAAGCAGTCTCCACAATCAGCGTGGAGCCCGACGCAAGGCTTGATCTCACGAACCACAAAATCTTGAACCGGAGCTGAAATCAAGAGTCAGATGCTTAGCCGACTGAGCCACCCAGGCGTCCCCAGGAATGTCACTTCTGGGCCACAAAGAGCTTCTGGCTTTCACCTTGTAGGTCCTCTCTTGCCCCGCCTCACTTACTTCCTCCAATGAGAACTGGTTACTGTGCGACGAGCCGCCCTATGGAGAGGCCACCTGACAAGGAATTGAAAGATGCCTCCTCCTGCCAACATCCACTGGGGGGGGGGGCGCCCCAACGCCCTCCTGGGTGAGCTTGGAAGCAAGTCTCGTCAGTAGAGCCCGAAAGCAAGCCTGCAGCCCATGCCGACAAGTCGGTTGCAGCCGTGGGGACCGGAGGACCGAGTTAAGCCTTCAGAAACTGTGAAATCATAAATGTGTTGTTTTAAGCTGCTGAACTTTGCAGTAATTCGTTATGTAGCCATCGGCAGCTGAGACAAGTACATGCTGCCCGGCGTTACGAAATCATGTCTTCTATTATGTGAAATTCTACTACAGGCAAATTACTCTGGGAAAAAGTCAGAAGAGTGGTGGCCTCCTGGGAGCAGAGGCAGGACTGACTGGAAAGGGGCCCGAGAAGTCCTTCCGGGATGACGACAATGTCTTCTGTTCTGACAGGGATATTTATGCTATGTGGGTATAGGCGTTCGTCGAAATTCACCAAATGACTTTCAAGATGTGTGCATTTCAGTGTATGTACATTTCACATCCAAAGCAGTAAGTGCTAATGTATTTAGGGGGAACTGGACTGATGTCTTCAGTTTACTTTGAAATGCATCAAAAAATAAGATGGACTGATGGATGAATATTGATAAAGCATGTATTATTAAATGTAAGTGGTAGAATTTTACCAGTGTAGTATATGGGTGTTCACTAAAAATTTTTTTCACCTTTGCTGTGTGTTTGAAGTTTTCATAGCAAAATGTTGGGAACGATCACTCGCTTAGCAAGTACGGAGTGCTCAATGGGAGAAAATTAGAAGGATAGCATTGTGGGGTGCATAGTAACTCTAATCGAGGTTTGTTTTGCGCTAGGCATCTGATGAGCCTCCTTCACGTGCATGATCTCATTTCATTCTTACGGCCAGGGTACAAGAAAGCGATGATGAGTCCAAATTTACAGATGGGGAAACTGAGGCGTGGGGAGTCACTCCCGCAGGGTTGTGCAGTGAGCAAGCGGCAGAGCTGGGATTTCCCCAGGTCTGAGTGCTCAGAAGGGTTGAACTGTGTCAGCCCGGGGGTGTCATGCCTCTCTGGGCCTCAGTTTCCCAGTCTCCGAAGTAGAGATGCAAACGGCCTTGCGGGTGAAATCAGGTAACCGTGGCTACGTCTTTTGAGGCTCTATCTGTGCAGGCTCCCTGCTGTAGCTGAGAGAAGCTTGTGGACGCTTAGGCACGTGGACTTCACCTCTGCGCCCCCTGCTACCCCCACCAGAACAGGTGCACAGTAGGTGTGGCTGCCGAGGCTGGGAGGTGTGGTCGGCTCAGCCTGCCCTCCCTGAGAGCCTGGACTCTTTTCTTCCGGGTCAGCGGCTCAGACACCTGCCCAGGGCTCCTGGGTGCCTCACTCTCACGTGGTCGGTCCCACATGTAGAGGTGAAGTTGCCTCACCACTGCTTGGGCTCTATGGGCCTCACCTCCACCCCTCCTTTCACAAGGGAGGAGGCTGCTCAGTCCATCCGCAGCCCTGGCCTGAGAGGAAAGCCTTCAGGGCCCTGCTCCTGCAAGTATCAGTGCGACATAGGGAGGACTTCCCTGAGTGCACCAGCACCCACAGATATGCATTTGCACAGGGGCTGGACCCAGGGACGGGATGCTGGCCGAGCACCGCCGGTGTACCCGCGGCTTCTCGGCCGTCACTCTCATATCAGCCTGGAGAAGTGGGTGTTACTGTTCCCACTTCTGTGGTCAGGGATATGGAGACTCAGAGAGGCAAAGCCACCTGATCAGCCAGCTCTAGGGGCTGTGTTCTTTCTGGCTGGCTCCTCGGGTCCTAAGAAGAATGTAAGTGAAAGACCATCCTCGGGGTGCCTGGGTGGCTCAGCCAGTTAAGCATCTGACTTCAGCTCAGGTCGTGATCTCATAGCTCGTGGGTTCGAGCCCCGGGTCGGGCTCTGTGCTGACAGCTCAGAGCCTGAAGCCTGCTTCGGATTCTGTGTCTCCCTCTGTCTCTCTCTGCCCCTCTTCCACTCACACTCTGTCTCTCAAGAACAAATAAACATTTTTTTAAAAAGTTGAAAAAACAAAAAAACCCCAAAGACTTTCAGGATCACCACAGGTAGTAAATGAAGCTGGAACTGAAATGCAGAGTCTGAATATCTGTTCTTTCCTCTGGCCAGTGTGCGCATTGCCTGAAATGCATACAATGTTGGTATAATCTCCTGCATTTGGATTATCTTATAGGGTGTCAAAATTAGCATAAACTAGGGGCGCCTGGGTGGCTCAGTTGGTTAAGCATCCGACTTCGGCTCGGGTCATGGGGGTCATGATCTTGTGGTTCGCGGGTTCGAGCCCCGCATCAGGTTTTGTGCTGACAGCTCGGAGCCTGGAGCCTGCTTCCGATTCTGTGTCTCCCTCTCTCTCTGCCCCTCCCCCGCTCACACTCTGTCTTTCTCTCAGAAATAAATAAACAGGGGCACCTGGGTGGCTCAGTCGGTTAAGCGTCCGACTTCAGCTCAGGTCACGATCTCACGGTCTGCGAGTTCGAGCCCCGCGTCGGGCTCTGGGCTGATGGCTCAGAGCCTGGAGCCTGCTTCCGATTCTGTGTTTCCCTCTCTCTCTGCCCCTCCCCAATTCATGCTGTGTCTCTCTCTGTCTCAGAAATAAAACGTTAAAAGAAAATTTTTTTAAAATAAATAAACATTAAACAATTTTTAAAAATTAGCATAAACTACATAATAATTTAGTAGTTAAGACAAAAATTTGAGGAATAAGAGATTAGGAGAGGGGCGCCTGGGTGGCTCAGTCGGAGAGATTAGGAGAGGGGCTCCTGGGTGGCTCAGTCGGTTGAGTGTCCGACTTCGGCTCAGGTCATGATCTCGCGGTTTGTGAGTTCGAGCCCCCCGTCAGGCTCTGTGTGCGTCTCTCTCTCTCTCTCTGCCCTTCCCCCCCCCCACACTCTCTCTCCTTTGAAAATAAACATTAAAAAAAAAATAAAAAGAAAATAGAGGATCCTTCCCAGATGTCTGTGGGCTTCTAAGTACGGTAAAACCTCGGTTTGCACGCATAATTCATTCCAGAAACATGCTTGTCATCCAAAGCACTTGCGTATCAAAGCGAATTTCAAGAACCATTGGCTCAGTTGTGATCACATGACGTTCGGCGTCGCATACGACTCGTGTTGCGGGACATCGCCCTTTTATCGAGTTAACATCTATTAGAGATGTTTGCTTGGCTTGGGTAACACTAAGCCACTCGCGGTCCAAGGTTTTACTGTGTCCTTCACAGCTAATTAACGGACTGACCTGTGTTCACAGCTTTCTCACTGCTCTTCAATCCCCAAAACCCAGACGCTCTACTCCAAACCGTGGTCGCCAGAGGACGGGCAATTTTTCTCTGGAGGACAGTGCGGTGACCAGAGTAGGTCCCCACGGAGGTCAGAGGGCTGGTCCGGGCTGAGGGAAATCGGGGGGTGGCAAGGACTCCGTGGGCCCATGTGGCCCCGGGGGCGGTCCCTCGGCGGCAGTGGTTGGAGCGGGTCCGCGATTCCAGCCCGCAGCGCAGGCCTCCTCCTCCCTCTGGGATTCGTGTCCTGTGGATCCTGGGGCAGGACAGGAGGGGGGTCTGAGATGATGGGTTTTTAAGTGGCAGTCTGTTTCCCCTAAACCTGGCCTCCTGGGTGGGTAGCCGTGGAGTGAATGCCAGTTGGGCACAATCCACCAGATTTCTCTTTCCTGCTGCAGATGCGTGTGTGGGTCTCACCCAGAGACCCAGCTGCACAGCACCTTCCCTGAACCTGTCCGTGGCATCAGCTACGCCTGTGTCTTTCCTTCTGTCCCCCTCTGGGACGCTCAGAGTTGGCGTCACATATGAGTCTAACTCCCCTGAGAGACTGACGAAGGACTAAAAGACGGAGACTGTCCGTCAGACCTGTCAGCCTTTGGGAACTGAGAAGCTCTCAAGGCTGGGGTCTGGCGGAGGAGGCCGGGCAGCCTGTGAGAGAGGAGAGTGTGCCCGTCAGTTCCCAGCAGGGACCCTTCCTTGTCCCTGCGGGCTGTGACCCGTCACCCATCGAGGGAAGGGGCCCAGATGCCTGTCCTCTGCCCTGCCGTGTCGCTGTAGACCCTGACCTGGGAACATCGCCAGCTGCCAGCCCTCGTTCCTGGAGGAGACTCGGCAGTGATTACAGGCTCGAGGCCTCTTGAGGACATGTTTGCACGGCGGGTGGCCCGAGCACGCCAGCAGCTGCCAAGCAAGGTGCCATCTGGGGAGCTGAGGTTTTCCAGCAGAGGGCAGGCCTCGAAGTGCTGCCTGCTGGGGCCCCTCCCTGCCAGGGGAGCCGGGGTCCCCCTAGAGTCCCACTTGCTGCACCCAGAGTGGGGCCCACTTTGTTCTCTGTCCCCAGTGTGCTGGTTGGTGCAGCTGGTACAACCCAGCAGGCCCTGAACGGGCCGGGCCGTTGCCTGAGTCACCACAGCCTCTGCCCTCAGCCCCACTGCAGCTGTCGCGTCCTTGTCCTGGGGTCACCTGTGTCTGCGTCTATGTCCTTGACGCCCAGGGCTTCCTTGAGAGCCAGGCCGCATCTAAGTGGTCTGGGGACTGCGGCGGCCAGCACAGGGTTGGGGGAGCGGGACACTCTCCTGCTACAAATCGCCTGAAAATGTAGGATCAGTTACCACAAACTTTATTCAGCGCATAGCTTAGTTTGCAAAGAAGGAAGGGAAAGTCCCGAGAGCCGGAAATGATGAGGGAGCTGACACCAGAAACAGAAGCAAACGCCGACCCTCTGGGGGTCCCAAAGCATTTGCCCATAACAGGAGACTCGGAACTTGAGTTTTAACCGCAACACGGGGAAGCGAAGACATTTTATCATGAGCTCGCGAAAGACTGAGAGTCAGAAGGGAGACCCTCCCCTCAAGCTGGAACCTTCAAAGTGGTATGCTCAGCGTGTGGCTAACCTACAAAGACCAAACTGCCGGCCAAGAAAGACAACAAGGACACCCCTTTGTCCCGGCGTCTGCAATGTAGGAGATTTTACAGACGTTCCTTCCTGAGAATGTGTCAACACAGATTGACCTTCACTGGGGATTGGGATCCAGATTTGTAAACTGAGTGGTCCAGAAAACCCCAAGCCAATTAGTGACACAAAGTGGTGTTGGGTTGGCCGGGCCGGGGCACACGGCTGGAGCGTCCCTCCCCCCTCTTCTGGTGGGTCCCCGAAGCACAGCATCAGGCTCATGGTCTCAAATCGCAAAACACAGGAGCAGACAATCCACGATGAGTCATAGTCAGCAGAAACCACGCATGCAAAACTAGATCAAAAGATTTCAGATGTTTGATCGGAACAGAATAAAAATAAGCAAGTTAAAAATGTTTAAAGAAAGAAGGATTGAGAACACAGACAAGGGGGGGAGGGAAGACTATAAAAGTTATCAGAGAGAGACGAGAAAGAGCCAAGTAGAACTTCTAGAGATGAAAAAATGGCATAACGGAGACATGAAACTCGACGGATGGACCGGGTCCCTAGCAGCAAATAGACCTAGTTCCGGAGGGAAAATTAGGGATGACAAGATGGGGCGGAAGCAATGACCAGGATGCGTAAAACAGGACAGAAGAAAATGACACAGGAAATATGAAACGGAGGCCAGGAGGTGGGAGCGTTAGGGCAAAAAGAAATGGAACCTCTCTATTTGGAGTTCCAGAAGGTAAAGAGAATGGACGAGAGTCATTATTCAAAGAGGTAATGGCTGAGAATTTCCTAGCACTGATAAAGGATGTGAATTTCAGTCCGGGAAGCATAATAAATCCCAAGCAAGGGATAAAGAAAAAATTCCACAGTTGGACCCATCGCGGGGATGCAGGCCAGCGCTTGACGAGAAGCCGGAGGGAAGAGACAAAACCGCCCCTGAACGGCAGGTGCCTGACAGCACAGAGGCCTAGATCTGGAAAGTCGTATCGCCAAATATGAAGGTAAACGGAGCAGATCCTAGATCTGCATCAAGTAAAAATATCTTTCAAGAATGAGAAGAAGACACCGTTAGACAAAGGCAGGCGGGTCCACAGTTCTCACAGCCCCTCACGAGAGCCCCTCCTAAAGCACAGTGATGCCTGGAGGAAGGGGGTTCCCAGAGGCAAGAATGGGGGTGAGGATGGTGGGCAAACGGGGAGCGACTTTATAGAGCAATTCTGGTAACGCCCAACCTGGAGGATAAAACGGGTAAAATGTCCATAAGATTCTGGTATTTCCCGTCTTTGGATGCTCGTTGAAGAAATACCAAATATCTCATTCTTTCACAAATGTTTCTGCTTTGCCTGCTCCCCAGATGCACACTGTCAAACTGCAGAATGATAGAGCCATTCTGTGGGTCTCCTGTACCCCAGCCCAGTGGTTCTCACCGAATCATCACCTGGAGGGCTTGTAACCTGCCGGGGGGCCAGGCCCCACCCCAGAGTGACTGGTGCAGCCTCAGAACTTGCATTTCCAACAAGTTCCCAGGCACTGCTTGTACTAGACCAAAGTCAGAGGACCTCTGCTCTAGCCTAATGGTCCCCAAGTCTCTCCAGCCTGTGGCAGGGTTAATAATCCTTACTCCTCCAGGAAGCCTTCTGGCATACACACTTTATCAAGCAAGGACTGTATTTTCATCCCTACCTGCTCAGAATAGAGCAGACGTTAAATCAATTTTAGTTGAATACTCTGTGAATTTTTTTAAATGTTTATTTATTTTTGAGACAGAGACAGAACGTGAACGGGGGAGGGTCAGAGAGAGAGAGAGAGAGAGACACAGAATCTGTAACAGGCTCCGGGCTCTGAGCTGTCAGCACAGAGCCCGACGCGGGGCTCGAACTCACGGACCGCGAGATCATGACCTGAGCCGAAGTTGGACGCTTAACCGACTGAGCCACCCAGGCACTCCTTAACTTTGTGAATCTTAAAAAAAATCCCTCCATCAAGAAATTACTGACACACACACACACACACACACACACACACACCTACACACCTTTTCTCTTCACCAGAGTTATCACATCTCCTGTACTCTTAGGAAGCCTTCCTGAGCACTGGCCGCGTGCCAGGCCTGGCCCTGGACTGTAGGTGATCCCACTGCCCCTTGAGTGGGCTAAGTAGGGTTCCCCAGGGGCTACAGCCCAGGTGCTTTTTTCTAAATATGGAGTCTTTGGCCCTGGGATGCTTCTAACTCCCCCTCCTCCTCAGACCCCCAGTGCACCCTGCTCCACTGTCCACACTGAAGGCCGTGCCCCCGAGGGGTTGGTTTAGGGTCCTGAGACAGTCCTTCCTGCCCCTCCCCTCCGCTGAAGCCGTCAGTTGCCTGGCAGGGGGATTAAGCGGAACGCCACGGGCAATTGATCCCAACAAGCTTAAGACATCCCCGTTCCAGGAGAAGGCCCTGGTGACAGGAGCGGCTGCCGGCTGGCGGGACTCCTGCCCGAGCAGCTGCGAGCCCCTCGCCCATCAGTGGGGAGGGAGGATGGTGCTGGGCACGTTGGGAGCACAATGCACCCCCACCCCCCACCCCGCGAGGGGCTGGAGTTTCTGGCGCTGCCCTGAGAAGTGCCCAGAGGATTCAGGGGTTGGGGGACAGCAGGGGAGCCTGGGGGTGCCCACGTGGCTGATTTATGAGGCCGGATTAAGAAGACGGATGGCCTGTCCCTTAGCCAAGAAATAAGTTGCTCTGCCAACCTCTGAAGGGCACAACCGTGGAGGAGGAGAACGTGCAGCCCGAGGTTCACGGCAGTAAGGAGGAGTGATGGGTTGAAGCAGCTGAGTATCAGGCAAGCTACCTTGGCTGTGAAATCTGTTAAGGCCGGAAGCCAGCTCTGGCAGGAAGCGCCGGGCCTGCTTTCTTGGACGCGGAGAACTGGCCTGGGTGTGGGAGGCACACGTGGGAGACGCGCTCGGCCCTGGGGAGGCTAATCGGATTCAGCCCGAGACCATTTCTCTGAAGTCATAATTGGCAGTGCGATTGCCCTGCTCTCTCTGGGCCACCTCATCCCCATCAGGGCAGGGAGGGTTCCAGCCGGGGCATCAGGGGGCTGCCGGGGCCAGGAGCAGCCGGGAGGGGGGTGCCCAGAGAGGGACACTGGTCTGCTGGAGGTGAGCCGCAGTGCAGCTCGGGCCTGGTTCTCCCCTGGGGGCAGCGGTTTGTTCTCCTGACGTCCGGGGGGGTGGGGGGCGGCGGGCAGGCACCACAGCAGGTGCACAGCAGGGCGGGCCTTCCAACAACCTGCCCACCAAGCAGGTTGGTTCCAGAGCCCAGCTGTTTAGGGTCCCTGGCAGTTTAGGAGACTGACCTGCGGGGTCGGGGGAAGCACTGGGAAGGCCGACCTCGCCACCCGGCCACGTTCCTGAAAGCACGTCCAGAGATCTCACCCCAGCGCCCCGGGGGAGCACGCTGCACCTTGGAACTTTCCTGAACTAATCACCAGGCTTCACAGGAACTCGGATCCCTGGGCGGCAGATGCCGTCCCCACGCGGGGTCACTCGCTGAGTAACTGGACGGCGTGTGCCAAGGAGAGCTTCCTCGCTGGAGGAAGCAGCCCGTGACTCAGGCTCTGACTCAGTGCCCAGCCCGAGCGGGCACAGGCTGTGCCCGCTCGGGGGCGCCAGGGAGGAGGTGCGGGGACTTGGGGAGCGCGGCCCGCAGGGCCCTCCTCCCACCGGCCAGCCTCCGGCATGGCCTCCTGAGCCTTTGCTGTTTCACTTGGTTTTCATGAAGCCCCGGGAAGCAGGGACTGGTTCTCCCCATTTTGCCACGAGAAGGCCGAGTGTTCGGGGAGCTAAAGTTACGTAAAACACTTGGTCCATGTTAGCCCTTCGTGGGTGTTCTTATATGCCGCCTGCCTTCTGAGCACCGGCATGGGCTGTTTCCCTGGGTCCTGCTCAGGCCACTGGGCTGAAAAACACAAATGTCCTCATGCAAATGTCCTTCTCCGGGGAAGGTCTTTTTTACGGGCCCCTGGCGCAACTCGCTTTGACCGCAGTCTCCCCGGACAGTCTGATCTGGCCTCCTGGACGCGGTCTGGGGTGTCCTGCCCACCTCCAGGCCCCTCCCAGACCAGCAGCTGGTGCCTGCGTCCCTCCCCTCGCTGGCCTCCCCTCCTCTTCCTGGCCTTCTGCTTCAGAACAACCTTGCTGTTGTCTTCACAACTTTCTTGCTGGCTGAGAGCGGCTTTTGGAACGCGAACCATTCATTTGTGGGATGTTTTATTCACCCGTGAAAATTTGCGTTCAACAACAGGGAACAGGGAGTAAGACAGAACTGCAAGTGTGAAGTCCGCCCCCAGAGCAGGTCCCCCACAGGAGCAGCGGCCGGTCTCAGCCCCGGGCTCCTGGGGCAAGCTCGGGCTCCCCAGAGTCCTGCGCGGATCTGGGGTTAAAGCACCCAGCTGCAGAGGGGATGGGCACGCTAAGCGGCCCCGCACCCGGTGGATTTGTATTCAGGCAAGGCTCTGGGAGGAAGTAATAAAAAATGGGAGGCGGGGGGAGCCTGACACGTCCAAACAAGATTTCTCATTAGTTTGAAAGATGGTCTAGGACCTAGGTCTATAATCAAAAGGATGGATTGTGTCCTGATTAAGTTGTCTGGAACTTGGAAATAGCTCACAGCTTCTGTCCTGACCTTCACAGAGGTCCCCAAAGACACGAGGCTGGAGTCCAAAGTGACTCTGTCCAGTGTGAGGTGGCGTTAAGATCCCTCATTAGCCAGGGCGCCTGGGGGGCTCAGTCGGTTAAGCGTCCGACTTCGGCCCAGGTCATGATCTCACAGTTCGTGAGTTCGAGCCCCGTGTCGGGCTCTGTGCTGACGGCTCAGAGCTTGGAGCTCTGCTTCGGATTCTGTCTCCCTCTCTCTTTCTCTCTGTCCCTCCCCCACTCACGCTCTGTCTCTCTCTCCTTCAAAAATAAACATTAGGAAAAAAAAAAGTCCCTTCATTAGCCTCACCCAGCCAATTCCAGGCCCCTGGCCTTCCCAGCCCCTGGAAAGGACCGGAAGGACGGGAAGGTGCCAGGTGGAGGGGCCAGGGTGCCTTAGGGCCTGTGGCCAGTGTTGGGCCTGGCTTCTCCCTGGGCCTCAGGGTCCCCGCTGGGGGACAGCGATCATCATCCTGCCCGTGGAGTGGCCCTGAGGATTCTCTGTGAGATCAGGCCGCTGCTCTCAGCGGACCCCCCCCCCCCCCACTTCCTCTCTTGCCACCATTGGTGAGAGAGGCCGGCTGCCTGCTGAGCAGCTGAGTCCAGGATGCCTGCTTCCTGCAGGTGGGGGCATGGATGCCATCACCCCAGCCAGGCCAGGTGCCCAGTGCTCAGACAGGCCCTGCAGCTTTAATTGGAGCCGAGAGCATCTCTACCTGGATCCTGGGGAGTCGGACCACATTGAACGAGGAGTCATTTCTCAGCCCAGATGCGTCTTCCTCCTGGAGAAAGGTCTTGAAGTGCCTAATAAACAGTTCAAAAGCAGCTCAGTGTGGCTTTGTCAGTGACACCAGCTACATAAAAATGATAAGGGCCATTTATCTTCTGTCTTTAGAACCTGAAAGCAAGATTCTGAGGACTGAGGCTATATGTTAATAGAATTCCTGTTACCTGGAGCTCACTGGCAGCACCCTACCTTCCAGAAGCAAGGCCTCTGGGGACAGCCTGGAGCCATCATTAGCCGATGCTCCACAAGCTCTTCAATCAGTGACCAGGTTTAATAGCTGTGAGGGCCTCTCCCTCCCCAGGGCCCTCTGAGTGTAATAGCCTGCCTTGTTGCCTGCCTGCCGTCCCCAGGCCTCGTGCCCTTGACTTTTGTTATTGTTCCACCTGTAGGATGAAGCCCACTTCTGTTCTGGGACCTGCCCAGGCCTCTAGTTCTCTGTGCTCAGGCCCTGAGCCAAAGGGAAGTGAGTTTCAAGCCCTGAGGACTTGGCTTCCTGTCTCCTGAATGCCTTCGGTGTCCTTCCTCCCTGACATCGGCTGCCCTCTGCCCACTCTCCCAGCCTTCTCTCTGCTCCCCGTCTCGAAAATTCATACTAGCTACGGTACCTCACACACTCATGTTCCTCCTTCCACTTTTGCTAATGCCGATCCCTCGGCCTGGGTACCCTCCCCTCCCCAACTCCCTGGGCTTTGCTGGATGAGCGCATCCTGGTTTTACAAGACGTGTCTGTAGCATTTCCTCCTCCAGGAAGCCCTCTTGAAGCTGCAGGACGCTGCCTGCTCTCAGCACACTATGTTTTCTCATTGCTTGTTTTGGATCTGTCCCCCGTGTCCCATCGCCCCAGGAAGCCAGCTGTACCCAAATACCAGCCCATGAGGCTCCCTGACCCTGTCACTCCCGGGGCGCCTTCTCCAGAACAGACACTGACTTCCGTCCAGATGGAGCCTCCAAACTAGCATGAGAGGTCCATCCTGTACCAGCTGGGACCCTGGGGGATGGTGGGCAGTCTGGAGGGCTCCAGGGACCTGTTCTGCGGCCTCCCCACTTGGAGACCAGCTGTCTCGAGGGAAGGAGGGGGCAGCCCTGGGCTCTCTGCTCCAGGGAAAGGGGACTGAACCCACCTTGGCTAACAGCCCTTCCTCCCAGATTCCCCCTTGGTTATGGCTGCTCTCAGAGGTACCTTCTTACCCCCTGGAGAGGACCACTTGTCTCTGAGGGTCGCTGTCCCCCAGCAAACCCACCTGAGAGTCACGTCATCTTGGTTCTAGTCACATGTTCTTATCAGGGGCCTGGGAGAGGACCCAGGGGCACCAGCATGCGGGTCCATCTGGAACCCCCTTGGGCAAGTAGCTCCCAGAGCCTCAGAGCCCGTGAAGGGTGAAGACAAGGACCCAGATGGAGTCCCTGAGCACAAGGGTCACATATGTGCCTTGAATGGAAGTCCTGCTTCTACTTGTCGTGGCGATGGGCGGGGACGGGGTTGGGAAATAGCCCACTGGGGGAAAACTTTTTTATTTTCCAACTGATACAAGCCGCAGCCGCAATGTGTCCCTCCAAGGCGCACTGTTCCCTGTTCCCACAATGCAGAGCTTCAGAAGGGTAATAAACCACACCCATTCCCTAGCGAGGCCAGTCTGTCTGTCGTCTCTTCGTCATTACCCCGTGGCCTCAAGCTCCCAGCAGAGGACTGCGGTGCAGCCGCAGAGGTGATCTCAGGAGTCAGGGCGCGGCCAGCCCAGCAGCCCTTGGGGGACCCCAGAGTGACACGGTGGGGTGCAGCCTGGTCCTTGCTTGGGTTCCTTCCATTTCTCAGAAGTGCTGCTGGTGCAACCCCAAACCTCCCCCCTGCCAAGACTCGGAGGGATCCAGGATGCACACCTAGTTCAGGGAGTTGGGCTGGGGCTTCGACGTGACTTGGTACAAGTGGAGGGAACATGGGATTTGAGTCAGCAACATCGGTGTTGGAAGCCGCCGCAGTGGACTCAGTCAGGACCCAACGTGAGACGTGACCCTGTCATTTCTTGGCAAATGATGGACCCTCTCGGCCTCAGTGTCCTGACTGCAAAGGGACAATGGGCTTAGTGCACCCTCACAGGGTCTGGGTGAGGCCCCTGTAAGGGCATCAGTCAGCATTTGCTGGGTGAGCAGAAGGGGACAGCCGGGTCTCTGTCCCAGGAGCCCATAGCCAGATGAGGGAAGCATCATCGTCACTGTGTTGGATCGCAAGGAGCAAACCTCTCTTGACCCAGTTTATTTTATTTTACTATTTTTTAATTTTTTTAATGTTTATTTATTATTGAGAGACAGAGAGACACAGAGTGTGAGCTGGGGAGGGGCAGAGAGAGGGGGAGACACAGAATCCGAAGCAGGCTCCGGGCTCCGAGCTGTCGGCACGGAGCCCGACGCGGGGCTCGAACCCACAAACCGTGAGATCATGTCCCGAGCCGAAGTCGGTCGCCCAACCGACTGAGCCACCAGGCGCCCCTCTTGACCCAGTTTAAATACAGTGAGCTTGTTGTCAGGATGAGGGGGATATCCCGGGACTTAACTGCCAGGAGACAGGGCATCTCTCCCGGCCTCTCTCTGGGATATTTGCCCTCTGCCCCTCTCTGCGTGCCAGCCCCATGCCCAGGTGACAGGCAGTGCTGGGCCTGCTTTCCCATGACGTAGCCTCGTGGGTAGCTTTCATTCTCAGCCGTACCCCCCAACCCCCAGAACCAGAACCATCTGCCAGACGTCTCATTGTCCCCAGATTCCCAGGACAGGAGTCCCATTAGCCCTGGTCTGATTGGGGTGGACAGGGCCTGGTCTTCTGGAACGTAGCGGGGGGACTCTTTTTACCACCAGGGGCAGAACAAGATGTCTTTGGAAGGTGTGTAGGTGCATCTCCAGTAGAGACAAAGAGACCTGCATCGTTGGCTGTGGGAGCCCACGAGGGGCAGAGGCCTTGTGTGTGTGTGTGTGTGTGTGTGTGTGTCCTAGGGGATCTCACAGAAGAGGAGGATTTAACCCAAGGTCACAAGCTTCCAGGGGCTGGACTAGGCCTTCTGTAGATCCCTACCTTCAGTACAAGGTCCAACTGGAGGAGATCATGAATGAATGAGTGAATGAACTACCATCAAAATATGGGTGGGTTTGGGGCATCTGGGTGGCTCAGTTGGTTGAGCATTTGACTCTTGATTTTGGTTCAGGTCATGATCCAAAGGGATCATGGGATCGAGCCCCACATTGGGCTCCTTGTGGAGCATGGAGCCTGCTTAAGATTCTCTCTCTCCCTCTGCCCCTCCCGGGCTCTCTCTCTCTACAAAAATAAATAAATAAAATAATAATAATAAAAAAAAAACAACACGGGTGGGCTTGGTGGTGAGGCTTATATCAGAGCTCACAGGAAGGGTCCGTGGACAGGCCAGGCAGGGCCAAGGGGACCACCCAGCAGGCCGTGGGCTGACCCCACAGGGAGCAGAGAGCCCGGATGAACTTTGACCTAACAATTCACCTCTAGGACTTCATGCCAAGGAATTACTTGCACAAATACACAAAGCTATTTACTACAGCATGGAAGCAACCTAAATTTCCATCATAATGGGATTGAAACACTGCACACCATGGGGCCCCCCCCACAGTGGAATCCAGGCTCCATTAGAGAGGATAAAGTGGGTCTGTGCGCCTGGTGTGCAGAGGGCTGCCAGATGCATTGGGAAATGACACACAGCTTGTGTAAGGAAAATCAGGGACGGGCGGGCGGTGTGACCTCACACCGGGATGAAGAGGGTGGAGGGATAGAGGCTGCGAAGCCGGGAAGCGATTCTTACTCACTGTAAACCCTTTTGCTTTCCTCTTTTTTATGTCTGTTTCTGTTAGAAAGCAGTTATTAAACATGGAATATAACAACAGACAAAACTTGTGTGGTGACTTTCTGGCAGGAAGGGAGCGTGTTATTGCCCTTGAACCTAGAGGTGGGTGACCTTGGTCTAGACTGGGTCTGACCTTGGTCTAGACTGGGTCTGACCCTGGCTGACTCCAGGGTAGGGGTTGGAGAGGGAGAGGGATGGGGGAGGGTGTGGGAGGGTTGGTCCCCACAGGTGGATCCAGGAGGGAACAGGGAGTGACAGCAGGCTCAGGGCAGGGGCTGAGGGAGGCAGGAACCCCGGCGGTCTGGCTGGGCCCCGGGCACGCAGATCAGCGCCGCAGCAGAAATAATTGCGTGAACGCGAGCAGTCCGAATGGAATCCTGTAAAGATCACCACTGCTGTGATGGGCGGCCGCCCATCGTGTGTCTTGGGCGGTACTAGGCCATTTTCACATCTGATCTCCCTGACTCCTCTGAAGACGGCGGGTCATGAGCGCTGTGAGGACGCCCACTGTCCAGACGAGGAAGCTGGGGCCCGAGGGAGTGGGGCATGGGGTCTAGGGGACACAACGGGCAGCCGCAGAAGAGGGGACTTGGAATGCGGGACTGTCTGGTCCCAGGCTGTGCAAGTTTTCAGAGATGCTGAGGGCCCCAGACACGCAGCGGACACCAGGGCGAGCAGGCGCAGGCAGGGTCTTGTCTCAGGTCACCCCTGGGGGCTGGAGCCAGCTGCTGCGCAGACCTTGGCTGGTCCTGGTTCTGGCCCTGTAACTAGGTGGCCCGGAGCATGCTGAAACTCGACGCTGGCTCTGGTCGGTGATGGGGATGGTGACTCCTTGCCAAGGCCTGCTTGGTGGGATCTGTGTCTGGGCACCTGAGCCCTAGGGGAATGTCCTGACGGCGTGTGGCCTGGGAGGTGGTGACTTTGCAGAAAAGATTCGCCGTTTCCTCTGAAGGTGTCTTTTCCAAGCCGAGGCTAGGGGCACTGTGATCTTGACTGCTAGGTGCCCTTGAGGAAGGAGAGGTCCAAAGGAAGCAAGGGAGGGGCCTGGGGAGAAGGCCTGGGAGTTCTCTCCCTATGAAACTCTAACCTCCGCCCCACCCTGGGCCACTGGGTGGCTGTGGACATTGGCCTTTGTGTCCAACAGACACAATTGCGGGGAGGGGCTTGGGAACCGCATGCCTGAGCTGGGCATTTGCTGGGGAATGGGGTCAGAGCATGAGCTGGCAGGACTAGGTTTATTTAGAAGAATTTGGTGAATTTGTGATTTTTAATAAAAGTAACTGCAAAGCGGAAAAAACATGAGTACCTCCTGTTCTCACGGTTACCTGCACCACAGTTACCGGCACAAACGCCCAGGACCATCTCCCCCGCTCTCCCTGCCCATGGCCACCCCCGCCGCCCTGAGATGCTTGGCCATAGTTAAGCAGAAATACGTAGGATTAATTTATTTTTGTTACATGGGCTTGGTTGGATTTACCACATTCAACTAACATTTCTTAAGTACCTACTGTGTTTTCGTACAGCCTAAAACCCTGCCGGAGGTATTACACACGTCACTTCTTGTAATCCAAATAAGAAGCTTGTGAGGTCATTATCCCCATTTTACAGATGAGGCCATTGAGGCTCAGAGAGCCTGGGAGACTCACACGGCCCGGCTGGGAGGATGGACACACATTTGGGCCTCGCTCCTGGTGCCACCTCTCAAGTTCCTCCCGAGGTTTTGAGCACCTTCTCTCTTGTGAGTCCTGGGAGCTGACCCAGATGTCGCCACAGCCTGGGAAGTCCTGTGGCTGGGACCCTGCCCCCCCACCACCCCCAGCCTCTCTGTGCTCCCTCCCCTCTCCCCTAACACGCAGGGCCCATCTAGCCCCCCGAGCATCCAGCTCTGGGATGGAAGAAAGCGGTTCAGACCCTGAGCCTGGGACTTCCTAGTGAGGTGAACCCCCAGCCTCAGCCTCCTCGTCTCTCAAATGAAGATAAGAAGAACCAATCATTGGGGGACATACTGGCCCTAAAGCGCCGAGGGCCGTGAAGTCCTTGTCGCTGTTATGAGTGATACGTGGGGAGTGGGGAGCCGAGCAATCTGCAAGCCGAGGCTCCCAGACACAGGCAGATCGACATGACAGCGGCCCCCCACCCCTCGGCCACCATCCAGTCTTCCCCTCTTGTCCTCCCTCAACCTCTCAGGGGCCAAGCCCGAAGGCTCTCTCTGTCCGCTTGCCTGCCTCCTATGCCACCTTCCCTGCTGTGACTTTAAGAAGCAGTGCCCATCCCCCCAGCCCAGGGGCCTCCTAGCCCAGGATTTTGAAGACATGAGTGTGAATGATGGTACTGGGCCGGCCTGGCTGTCCGCGGGGGCAGGGGCTCCCTCTGGGGTCTCCGGATCCAGAATCAGTCCGGGCAGCTTCTGGAATGGACACCCTTGTTCCACAGTCAGCCCGTAGTCTACACACACCAGATCCTGTCCTCGAAGCCGGCGGGAGGAGAGCAGGGAGCAGAAGGAGGAGACCCGGCCGTGCGGCTCCGCAGCCCGGCCACACGCACTCTGGCAGCGAGGAAGGCCGGGATGCTGTGGTGGACGTTTGTCATTCACTTGGGCCACCCGAACCCAGTCCTGAGCTCCTGAGTCTCAGTGGGGCAGGAGGGGGGGAGACCCCTTTCTCCTCTCTCCGGCGGCAATAGTCTTTGCCGCAGAAGCGGCCGTGGTGCGACCGCCGGGTCTCAGGATCACTGAGCGCGAGCTCCACATTGGACCAGCCCAGTGGCACCACGCAGATGGTGTGGGCGGTGCTTCTGGAAGCTCCAGCCCTCCTAACCAGGTCCTTTCAACAAGACGGTTTTTTGCTGACAGTGCAGACCCAGCTTCTGTGCTTATAGCCAAGAGCCCCGATTGGTAGTCGTACTGGTGTTGGCTCGTCCCTGTGCACGGTCCCTACTGACCCTTGTCCCAACCCGACGTGGAGCCTCGTACCTTTCAGTCCTTGACAAATACTTGGACTTGTTTGTTTGGTTTTCTTTTAGTTTGTTTCTTAAATGTTGATTTATTTTTGAGAGAGAGACAGAGCATGGGCGGGGGAGGGGCAGAGAGAGAGGGAGACACAGAATCAGAAGAAGGCTCCAGGCTCTGAGCTGTCAGCCCAGAGCCCGACGCAGGACTCGAAATCACAAACCCTGAGATCATGACCTGAGCTAAAGTTGGACACTTAACTGACTGAGCCACCCAGGTGCCCCTGTTTGGTTTTCTTTTAAATGTTTATTTTTGAGATGAGACAGAGAGAGAGAAAGAGAGAGAGAGAGAGAGAGAGAGAGAGAGAGAGAGAAAATGCATGAGTGGGGGAGGAGCAGAGAGTAAGGGAGACAGTATCTGAAGCAGGCTCCCCACCATCAGTGCAGAGCCCTACTCGGGACTTGAACTCACAAACCATGCGATCGTGACCTGAGCCCAAGTCTGCTGCTCAATCGACTAAGCCACCCAGGCACCCCGTTGCTTGTTTTTTTTAACAAACACTTATCGGGCACCTACCAAGGACCACAGAACCCTTCTACACACCGGGTCCCAGGCACACGTCACATTTCCGAAGCATTGCCACACCCCTGCTAACCGCCTTCGCCATGCATTCAGTGGCATCCTACTGAGATCTGTGGGTTGATGTCATCCCCGTTGGGTAGAGGGCAAGGGAGAGCCCGTATCCCCAGAATAGAAAGGGTGTTTCTAAAGGCAAATGATCTGGAGCAGTGTATACCCTCAGAAAACCAGAACTTTCTCAAGTCTGCACTTTTAGGAAGGTGTGGCTCCTGGGACAAGGAGGTAGGAAGGAGGAAAGAGCTTCCTAGTGCACACACACACACACACACACACAATCTTTGCTTTTTGAGGTATTTAATATATACGGTAAGGAAAGTGAAGTACAAAGTATACAAGTCTTAAACACACAGCTTGATTCGTTTTTTTATGTTTGTTTTTGAGAGAGAGAGAGAAAGACAGAGCCCGCGTGGGGGAGGGGCAGAGAGACAGGGAGACACAGAATCCGAAGCAGGCTCCAGGCTCTGAGCTGTCAGCACAGAGCCCGGTGCGGACTCGAACCCGTGAACCGGGAGATCACGACTGGAACCAAAGTCAGACGCTCAACCAGCTGAGCCTCCCAGGCGCCCCATGATTTCTTTTTACATATGTGCACACCGCACACCCACGTAATCGTCACCTACATCAAGACGTGAAACGGCACCCCACAAGGGCCACTCATGCACTTCCCAGTCAATCCCAGCTGCCCCCGTGCAGGGAACCACTATTCTGAATTCTATCACAATATACTAGTTTTGCCCATTCTTGAAGCTTATATAAAAGGAATCCAACAATGTGGTCTTTGTGTCTGACCTCTTTCACTCAACCTAATGTCTGTTGTGTGTCATTTATTGGTTCCTACTGTATTGTATTTTTAAATCCAAGATAGTGAACGTATAGTATAATAATGGCTTCAGGAGTAGAATTTAGTGATTCATCACTTACATATAATACCCAGTGCTCATCCCAACAAGTGACCTCCTCAATACCCCTCACCCATTTAGCCCATTCCCCTACCGCTGCCCCTCTAGGAACCCTCAGTTTATTCTCTGCATTTAAGCGTCTCGTATGGTTTGCCTCCCTCTCTCTTATTACCTTATTTTGTTGCTTCCTCTTAACCTCTGGGGTGTATTCCATTGTCCAGGTAGAGCACAGTCTACCCTTTCTCCTATTGGTGGACATTAGACCATTTCTTCTGTCTTTCACAGATACAGTTGCCACGAACCTTCTTGCACTTGTCCTTTGGTAGATGTACGGACTCTTTCCTCTCAGGTATATATGCCGAGGGGGGATTGCTGGGTCATTGGGTAGGCACGTGACAGTAACCAGGGGTGTGCTGGTAAATGTTTCACCACCAGCTCTTTGGGGAGGAAAAAAATCGTGATTTGTAGTGTTGGCCAGTTCCCATGGTGCAAATCATTTGGTGGGGGGTTTCAAGCTACGGACGTGAAGTCATTACACCCAGAATTAGAAAGAGACGCAGGTCGCCAGATCTCGGGGTCCACGTGAATTGGCTCAGGAATGCCACTGGGCCTCTTTTCCTTAGTAACTTGTTCAACTAGAACAGGGCCTATGATGCAAAGACTAGGATGTGTCGTGCCACCCGGTCCGTGCAGCGCATGTCACACGTTATACTTCCATTAGTTGCCAGCTGTCACCCCTGACCAGTCTTTGGGTAGAAGGGTAAGTGTCCACATCTTACCTGAACATTAAAAAGGGAACGTCCTGAGGCCAGCGTGGCCATGACAGTTAAGATCCTCAAGGTGAAGGGTGGTGAAGAGCTGGCCCCCACCCCAGAAGTGTCCTTCTGATGCCAACCTTGGAGGATCTAGGTCTTACCGCTATTATTACTTTTTTTTAATGGTTATTTAGTTTTGAGAGAGAGAGGGCATGAGTGGAAAAGGGCACAGAGAGAGAGAGGGAGACACAGAATCTGAATCAGGCTCCAGGCTCTGAGCTGGCAGCCCAGAGCCTGACGCAGGGCTTGAACTCGCGAACCTTGAGATCATGACGTGAGCCGAAGTCGGACGCTTAACCGACTGAGCCACCCAGGCACCCCGAGGTCCTACCATTATTAAAGAAAGTAGCAAATTCTTAATAGAAACCAAGGCTCAGAGAGCGGGGCCAAGTTGAATGCCACCTCTAAAGCTGGGTGTTTGGAAAGAAGATATCAAATGTCAGAGGAATGAGTCTCTAATGGTGGCATTTCAGTCTCCCCTGCAGGCTGGTCGGGGAGAGAATGGCTCTACACCCCTCAAATGACCCGAAGCTCTCCTGGAAGGCTGGGCCCCACCAGCCAGGCCTTTCTGCTTCATGTGAAAGCCTCCCAATCCCCCCACTGTGCATCGTGGATGGTATTTTATGGACAATAAAGAGCCAGCCCTCATCAGCTGGAGTGCGTGGAGCCTTTCCAGCCCAGGCACGCCGAGGCTGTTAACCGACACACTGCGCCGAGGGCCCGAGGCCACCACTGAGGACACATCTGTTCCCAAGAAGCACTCTGTGACAGCCTTTTGTCTCCTCGCCCGTCCTCTCTGCTCGCGATGGTGGTGCGGCGGGGGGAGGGCTTGATGGAGTGTTCCCGTTCCTTCCCAGCCGCCGCCCCGAACTTCACCTCCTTCCCCATTCCCCTGTGGCTGGCCATCAGGTGCTGACGTGTCCCTTGACTCTCCCCCATTCCAGACATTTCCTGGCTCCCCGCTGCCTGCCAGAGAAAGTCCCAGCTTCTGCGTATGTCTTCTCAAAGGCTCTCGCAGATGGTGGACGTGCCTGCTTTCCAGATCATCTCCTGTCACTCACCACCCGGCCCTTCCCTGCAGGCGCTCTGCTCATCGATGCGTGCCCTGTGCGCTCCATCGAGTGCGCTGGCCCCACGTGTCACCTGGTGGAGCTTTGCCCGGAGGACTCGGCTCCAACGACGTCTCTTCCGTGAAGCCTTCCGGGACTTGCGTGTCGTCTCCCTGTCTCTGGCAGAATTAGTCGCTCCACCCCAGCATGACACAGCTGCCTCCAGAACCGTCCGCCGTGGGGTCATGAGGAGGACCTGTCTCCAGTCACAGACAGGTCACCTTCCTTTTGGTGTCCTCCATGCGGAGCCTTGAGCCTGGCCCTTGGCGGAAGCACTGACGTCCCCGGTTTATTACATTCAGTGAAGAAACATCGCTGTGCTTGGAATGACCGTCAATACGGCCCTACCTGAAAGTGGTCCGGGGGTGGGGAGCACATGGTGGGATGCCACTCAGCGTCTTGTCTCCGAGGAGGGGTCCCCAGGCTCTCCCGTGGTGGCAGCAGTAAAAGGAGCCTGAGTCTGAGCTTTGCCTGTACCCCGAAGCTGGACTTCTAGAATGGCCTCATTTTTCTTTCTCCGTCCCACCTCCTCCAGTGGGGTGGCAGAGGGGCTGTGTGAAGAGTGACGAGGGAGCGTGGGACAGGCGGAGGGCAGAGTGGAGCTAACAGCACGGCCCCACCCCCAATGCGGAATAAGTGTGATATTCCTCGAACACTGCCGGCTACCCAAGAACAAAGGAAAGGGGTTAAAGTGCTTGCCAGGGTGATGTGGGAAACCCAAGCAAATGAAAAATTAAATTCCCTCGCTGCCTCTAGCCCATTGCCAAGTCCTTGAAACCAGCAGAGTGACCTCCTTCTAGGAGCTTAGCTGCCTCCATGATGACACTTTGCTGGGGGCCAAAGGGAATCCTGGCTTAACATTATCCGGACACCCCAGGATCCCATAAGTCTACTTTTTTTTTTTTTTTTTTATAACCATAAGTCTACTTTAACAGATAAAAATTCCTTTGGAGGGGCGCCTGGGTGGCTCAGTTGGTTGAGCGCCCGACTTCCGCTAGGGTTGTGATTTTGCAGGTCGTGGGTTCGAGCCCCGCGTCGGGCTCTCTGCTGTCAGCACAGGGCCTGCTTCGGATCTTCTGTCCCCCTCTGTCTCTGCCCCTCCCCTGTTTGTGCTCTCTCTTTTTCTCTCTCAAAAATAAATAAGAGATTTCCTTCTGTCCCGCGGCCCTCGCGGTCATTCTGATCTCTTATAAAAAGACCAGAAGGAGATAGCCTTGGTGGTTCACAGCGGGGAGACTGGGATTGGGGTAGGTTTTGTTCCCTTCCTCTGTCTCAAAGTGGTTGTTTTTGCCAGGAGAGTCTGTCACTACCCTCATCTTAACTGAGCCCCGGCTAGAAGCTGGCGAACGCATACAGGAGGGGGGTGAAATCAAAAAGCGAACTTTAGCCTCAACGACGAGTAAGTTCTGCTTTCAGCATTTGGGACCAGGGTGTCATGGGAGCCAGGAGGAGGCCGGGGTTCTGGGGGGTTTGAGTCCTGCTCCCCGACTCGGGAGCGTGGCCTCGGCCGTCCCTCGGCTTCTCGGAGACCCGGCCTCTCACGGGTGACACGGGGCGATCATGCTTATTTCCAGATGTCGCTGGAGGACCAGATGAAGTAATGTGTGGGAAAAACACCGTCCCAACTGGAAAACTAGCGTGTCGCCACTAGTCGCTGAAGGTCTTCTACCCTTTCAACGCGCGCGAGACAGCCATACAATAGCATATCATCCAGCGTCAGGAAGAAGGAAATTGTGACACCTGCTAGGACACGGGTGAACCCTGAGGACGCTCTGCTCAGCGGAATAAGCCTTGCGGGAAAAGACCAATGTTGCACAGTTCCACTTCTCTGAGGTCCCCGGAGTAATCAAAGTCACGGACACAGAAAGTAGAATGGTGGTCGCAGGGGGCCAGGGGAGGCGGGTGGGGAGTTCGAGTTGAAGGAGCAGAGTTTCAGTTTGGGCAGACGGGAAATCTCCGCAGACGGACGGTGGGGATGGTCGCGCAACAAGAGTGAGGCAGGGAAACTGAAGGGACCCCGCGAAAGACTGCTTGTTTCGCTGCCTCTCCTCCTGCCGGCACCCGCATCCGCACCCACGCCTTACGCGTGGCTTGCGGAACCGCGTGTGTGTCCTCCTCGTGAAGGCCGAGGATTTAATGAGCTCTTTGGAGTGTTCCAGCACAGTAGACAATACCTAAGGAGTGACCGGGCGGGCTCGTCACGAACGTTTTCCAAGAGGCCCGACTCACCCAGACCCCTGACTCCCTCCAGGGCATCAGTGACTTACGGAAAACCCCGTCTTTGCTCCCGGGTGCCCGAGAAGACACGTGCACAAGACCACCGTCCTGAACCAAACCCCCAGGCCCCCAGCAAAGACGAGACCCCCTCTCCTCTCCTTTCTGAGTCTCCCGGACACTCCGTCTGCATCTGTACTCTCTCTGCGTCTTCAATCTCTGCTCGCACTTCCTTTCGCCTTGCACTTGATTTCTCTCCTGTGCGACGCCAAGGACCCTTTCGGCTGCTCCCGCGGGACCCCCTCTGGGTCCTCGGACCCCCCAGGCTGCATCGATATGAATGTACTTAATGCCACTGAACTGCACATTTAAAAATGGCTAAAGTGGTAAGTTTTATGTTACGTACATTTTACCACAATACAAAAAAAAAAAAAAAAAGTGTGACAGCTACTTTGGGAATAAAAAATGAAGGAATGGAAATACATACTTTATTTCCAGAAAAAAAAGAGGCGGGGGGGTTTGGAAGGGTATGTGTCTGTGGGTTTCCTTTAAATAGATGACAAGTAAAATAAAAGGAAAAGAGAGAAAACTTTAAAAGGAAGGTTGCCAGCTTACGAAGTTGTGGTTTTTATAGCCTCTAGGTCAATGTCCTTCATTTTGGAGAAAAGCTGATACTGCCCGTAACATTTTTAAAGGTCAAAACCAAGCGGCACGTCAACCCGCTGCCTAAATGCATGATAATAGCAAATTTAAAAATTAATTACAGGGTCTCTCCTGCTGACACCTGGTTCTGGCTCAGCCGGTGCGGGGCCCAGAGGGGCCCCTCAGAGGTGCCACCGTGTTCAGGAAGCCTTTCACTGCCTGCTTCTATTCTCAGGAGCAGCTCGGCTCCTCTTCACGCCATTGTCCCCGGACAACAATACGTTTTGAAATGAAAAATGTTCTAATTGGGCACAAAGGAGACACCTTCCGGATTCCGAGCTCAGACGGGGAATAAAAACTCTACTTAGCTGAGGGCAGAAGGCAAAGCAATTCAGGGAGGGTGTCTGGGGAACCCTGAATCATCTTCAAATTTCCTAAGCTGCACGGGCACCTTTGAAACACGGCGTCGGTGAAGCGGGTAGAGCCCGGGGCTGGGGGAAAACGCGCCGTGAGGCACCCGCGATACCCAAGGGCTTTCCATGTGTCACTCAAGTTCTCCCACCCACCCTGTGGGGCCTTATGGCCTTTGTTCTCCAGGGGCTCGCAGAACTTGCCCAAGGTCATCAGCTCTACCAGGCAAGCCTAGCTGGATTCAGCCCTCGCTCAGCCTGGTGCTAAGGAGCAGAGAGACCCAGGTTTCACTTGAAGCTTCTGTCTAGGAGGCCTTAGGTGTTCATTCGCTCGTTTTGCAAACGGGGACAGTTTCTGAATCGGTCAGGATGGCTAGGTTCTGCTGCAGTGACACCATCGGTGCCCGCCAAGCAACACATACCCAAGCTCCACGTCCCTTGCGGGCTTGCTGGGGACTCTGCTCCACGTCTCCTCCCTCTGGGACCGCCCCCCCCCCCCCCCCCCCCCCGCCTTGGAACCTGGGACTCGTAACAGAGAAAGTCTTCAGCCATGTTTTCAGTGACGGGGCCACACCTAACTTCCGGGGGTGGGGTGGTACGTTCTGCCTCGTGCTGGGGAGGTGGGGGAACCATACGCATTTGGTTATCACGCTTATCACAACCTTGCCTCACGAGGTTGTGGTCAGGCTGGACAGAGGGCATGTAACGTGATGCACTTTGTAAACATCAGGTTCTCTGCAGATGCAAGTGACACATGTAAAATACTAATGCATTGTCATTGCTGTTGTTATGCGACACCAAAATCCTTTCCGTCTTTCACGCCATCCAAGAATCAGCCACGACCGCCAGCCCAAAGTCCCCAAAGTCGTGGGAGCCCTTCTCTTCCCATCAGAATAGACGGCGCTGAGCAGCCCCCGGGGGCTGTGACCACGCTCGCTGCATTTGACTTCTGCTGTGCTGGCTGTCATTACGTTTTTTTCTTCCTCCGCTGAAGTTTCTATCATTATCCAATCCCACAGCCACAGAAGCATCAGAATTTTAATAGACTCGGGCCCCAGAGCCTGATAGCAAAACATTATGATACACGGCTGCAGATGGAAAGTGCTGGGTCTTTACATTTCAACGGGAGCAGTGTGGATTTCACACTCTTCCATGGGGCCTCAGGGCCCCGCAGGGCGATTGGAAAGCCTCCCGTGGTGGGAGGCCCATTGCATTGGCCCTGTCTTGCTGTCCCTGGCCCTGTCCCAAAGTTATGCCACGGGCTGGATACCAGAGCTTTAGAAAAAAACATCAGGGAAGATTTTGACCACCCCTAACGGTTTCCGGACGTCCGTCCTACTAGAGCTTTGCGCTTGCGACTGTGTTTATTCTCTCCCTCCACACATTCCCCTTCCCATGCACTTTCCTTCACCTTACCAGCTGACCGGGTCCCCTCTTTCTCACGGCTCTCCCCTGCCCACCCCACCGAGCTGCTTTCTCTGCGCCCCCTGCTCTGATAGCAAGTGCATGTGACAGGGCTGTGAGCACAGACCCTTGGCTTCAGGCCAACCCACATGCAGTTTCCGCCTCTGTCTCTTACCGGCCTTTTGCCTTTGGGCAGTTCCTCAACCTCTCTCAGCCTGATTTCCTCAGCACAGCGAGGGGGAGGCGATGCTTAGCTCACAGAGCTGGGGGTGACTGCCAAGAACCTCTGCCTTCCTGCCCTTGGCCCCCACCTCCTTCCCCCTCCCCTGTCACCCCGTCATGGTCAGCCCCCTCACTCCTCGGAGTTTTTCTCCATCCAGCCCCAAGAGGGAGGAAGAAGATCCGGAGGCCAGCTCAGGACACAAGCTGTGTCAGCTTTACGAGTAATAAGGTAAAAATGATGGGGCGCCCGGGTGGCTCAGTCAGTTGAGCGTGGACTGTGGCTCAGGTCTTGATCTCGCAGTCCGAGAGTTCGAGCCCCGCGTCAGGCTCTGAGCTGAGCTGACAGCTCAGAGCCTGGAGCCTGCTTCGGATTCTGCGTCTCCCTCTCTCTCTGCACCTCCCCTGCTCGCACTCTGTCTCTCTCTCTCTCTCTCAAAAAGAATTAAAAAAAGAACATAAAGGTAAAAATGAGAATTCCTTTCTATTACTTGGGCTGCTTGGAATGGGCTTACTTGCCTGTGACTCATCAGAGGCTTGACCAGGTGGGCCCACGACTCAAGGAATTTTCCTTCATGTTGATGTTGAGTCCACTGTACCTGTTCAGCTCTGATCACCCTCTGAAATTTTTATTTAGTTATTTACCGTCCGAGCCTTACTAGCTGGAATGTATGGTCCACAAGAACAGGAATTTTGCTTGTCTTATTCTCCACTAGATCCTAAAAGCCATCCTAGAACCACGTCTCTGGGTGCATGGTAGTTGATCAGTAAATATTCATTGATGACAAAAGTGCCACCAAGATCTCTCGAGCGTCTACTCTATTCCAGGCACTGTGCTAGGCGCTACGAAACTGTAAGGAAATTGACAATTTACTGCGGCCAGACAGACTGTATTTCACTTAATCTTTACAAGTACCTCATTAAGAGGGAACTGATATTATTTCTATATTGTAAACTAGAGAATGGAGATCGTACACATAGATAACCTGCCTTACTAGATTGTTGTTGCCAATTATTTGCTGCCTTCACTTGAAAGCGTTGCTACTTTTCTGCCCCAGTGACAGCAGGCTTGGCCAGGTGGCTTACGAGGGAAGTAACCCTTGCCTGCAGTTTCAAAAGTCATCCTGTGTTTCCACTGTTGTTCTTTCCTTCTGCCACGAGAGCCTGTTCTGTTCTTTCAGCCTGGGTCTCAGAAAAAGGATGGCTTGAATCAGACTTGGAGGACTGGCAGCTGGTATTTAACCTGAACGATGTATAAATCGTGGCGGTTGTAAGCCACTGGGAACCGGGGTTGTTTGTTACCACAGCATACCTTAGCGAGCGCTGATCGATACACTGGCTGTAAGAGTTTTGAGAAGGGAAAGCTTTCTTCTTCTTCTTTTTTTTAATGTGTATTTATTTATGTTGAGAGACAGAGAAAGAGAGAGCACGATGAGCAGGGGAGGATCAGAGAGAGAGCGAGAATCCCAAGCAGTTTCCACACTGTCAGTGCAGACCCTGGTCGGGGCTGGGGGGGGGGGGGGTGGTGGTGGTCTCACGAACTGTGAGATCATGACCTGAGCTGAAACCAAGAGTGGGACACTTAACAGACTGAGCCACCCAGGCACCCAAGAAGGGAAAGCTTTCTACAGTGGGGCACATCTCTGGCTGGTTAGAGATGGCCTAATGAAGAGACGGGCAGACATATGCTACAGAGCTTTACCTGTGCAGGGGCTCTGGCCGCACCCCGTTTCCCCTTTCTGGGTTTATAACCTCCAAGATGCTGGTGTATTGTTTTCCTGTGCCCACCACGAAAGCAGGAAAGTCACTTCATCTCCCCAGGCCCCGATTTCCCTGTCTGTAAGAGGGAGGATAAGGAGACCCCTGGGATTATTTTAAGGGTCAGGTGAGCTAACGTGGGAGAGTGCCTCGCCCTCCATAGATGCTTGTTGGCTGAGTGAACGAATGAACAAATGAATAAATAAACACTTGCAGTCTGGTGCCAAAGAGTGATCCGGCTTATAAAAAACAGTCTCTCTCTCTCTCTCTTTTTTTTTTTTTTTGCTTATTACAAAGCAGTCTCCTCAGGGTTGAGCACCTCTGCAAAAGGCGATCAAGTGAGCGTTTCTGAACTTGTAAGATCGAGGCAGCGGGGACCTTGGCGAGGGGCAGCCTTCCCACGAGTGTCATTTTGCAGCAGGCAATAGCTTCATCCCCCTGAGGCAGGGGTGGAGGAGCAGGTGCCAGCCGGAGCCCCAGAAAAGAGAGAGGCATGCTCCAGAGCCCCCGTTTTCTTCTGAATGCTGCTCCTTGGGACGCAGGTTCTCAGGAACAGGGCAATTGATTTCTGTATGGCGGATACAAAGGCCCACACGACACGGGAGCTGGAGAGACACTACGACAGTCCATCAATGCCAGGCATGGTGTTCGACCTGCATCCTTTTCAAAGAAGGCAGCCTGCCAGTCGGCTTGGTACCCCTTGGTGAATTCTGAAAACCCCGGCACTGAAAAATACTTCTCCTTGTCAATTAATCGAGCCACAAATTCAGCTCAAGGAGCACATATTTGCTGCAGAACTGCCTGTATAGCAATGTTAGGTCCACTGAACAGTCCCAGGACTATGTGAGATACATGGGAAATGTGGAGAAGGGCTCATATTTACTAAGCATCTACTAGGTGCAAGGATCTTGTAGATGCATTTCCATTTATAATAACTGAGCAAGGTGGATGCTATCATGGCCCAGGTGAAGGAACAGAGGCTTGGGAGCCTGAGGAACAGGCCTAGGGCTGCAGAGCCGGAGGGGCAGAGCCTAGACTCACATCAGCATTGTCTGATCCCCGGAACTGGATTTCCCATGCCGCTGCTTCCCACCACCCTGCACGGCCGCCAAATGGCTAAACGGTAACACTAGGAGGCTGGCTTCATGTTCTGCTGCGTCACTGTCTTCTGATGGGACTGGTCTGAGCCAGGGGGGTGCCTGGGGAAGGGGCTGCTTTTGTTGAAATGCTTCTTCACGTGTGAGTAGATGAGAGGCTGTTATGGGCTGAATTATGCCCCCTCGAACTAGATGTTGGAGTCTTCACCGTCAAGACCTCAGAATGTGAGCTTATTTGGAATTAGGGTCTTTGCAGAGGTAAGCCCATTAACATGAGGTCATCAGGGCGGACCCTAACCCAATATGATGGGTGTCCTTATCCAAAGGGGGAATTGGGACACAGACGGACATGCGAGAGGGGAGACGTGTGACGAGACGCTGGGAGGTGGAGGTGCAGGGCTGGAGGGAAGTGTCTGTGAGCTAAGGAATGTTGAGGACCGCCCGCCACCACTAGAGGCTGGGAGAGAGGCCTGGGAGGAAGAGCCTCAGAAGGAACCCGACCTGCCGACACCTCGATCTCAGACCTCTGGCTTCCGGAATGGTGAGATAACACATTTCGGTTATTTTAAGGCACCAAGTTCCTGATACTTAGTTCTGGGAGCCCTCGGACACTAATAGAGGGACCACAGTAGTGGCTTCTGCTTCCTCTCTTTTGTCGGGGCATTCGGCTTAGACAGGCCGCGTCCTCAGCAAAACCAAAGCCCCGCTGCTTGTACAGCTTGACCTTCGTCACGGGGCTCTGGTGGCGGCTAGTCACACTGCCGATCCCCCTGCAACTCGCCCCACCCTGAGGGGGCTGTGCTGTCCCAGGGGTGCAGCAGGCTTTGCACGGAGCTGGGTGTAGAGACAGAGGAGGGAAACCACAGAAAGGCACATGTTCACCCTGAACGCTGTCCCGTCCCCCGAATTCTGTTAAAGTCTTTAAAATTAGGAATTTTAGGGGCACCTGGGTGGCTCAGTCAGTTAGGCTTCTGACTTCGTCTGACTTTGGCTCAGGTCATGATCCCGCAGTTCGTGGGTTCGAGCCCCGCATCGGGGTCTGTGCTGACAGCTCAGAGCCTGGAGCCTGCTTCGGATTCTGTGTCTCCCTCTCTCTCTCTGCTCCTCCCCCATTTGCACGCTGTCTGTCTCTCTCAAAAACGAATACACAGTAAAAAATGTAAAATAATAAAATAAAATTAGGAATTTTAACTAATTAATCAATGGCTTATTACTATTCGAGTATCTCCATTTGCTTAAGTTTTCCATGTGGAAAAGGTGATGAGCTAAGGAGCTGGCACATTACTGCTTGTGTTTCTAATGTTAAACGGCAGAAGGGGGCCGCCCGTGAACCTCAGCAGATTAGTCATTGAAATTCACCCTTTTAACGATTGTCATTTAGGTGTCTAGACAGAATCAGAGTGATAACCACCCTCTCCCCTTTCAGCTCATCTCAGCAATGTGAGGTGTTCTGGTCTTTGTGTAATATTGTTTCCAATAACTTTGCCTTTTTAGGGGAAGAAGTGGAGATTAATGAGCCACATGAAAACACCAATTTCCATACATTAGAGATGATGAAATATGTTAATGGCTTAAACGGAGCTAATCTGCAAGATTAAGACTATCGAAGACAATTTTAAGGCCAGAGACTCCATACTGAGTTTTTGACAGCTGATTAGAATCGTGAACCTTCTCCGTGTTTTAGGAAAGAGGCTGAGGGCGGCGTAGCTGGCGGGAGAGGGTACCTCTGGCATCGGAAACCTGGGGGAGGTGTCCCAGCCCCGCTGCTCAGAGCTGTGTGACCTTGAGCGGGTGACTCAGCCTCTCTGAGGCCCCCATTTCTCATCTGCCTAGCTCTCTCGAGCGCCGTGAGACTAAAGAGAGATGTTCAAGTGCTTGCCAACTGCAAAGTGCTCCACAAATGTTAGGAAACGCGAGGCCAAGGGGATTTGAACAGACTGAGAAGTAGAAACCCCCTGAGATAAATAACCCGTAAGCACAGCAAACTCGTGTGTTGTGTCCCTCCTCCTGTAGCTTCCTAAAATACTTTAAAAGAGGAAATCTATAGGCCTCAGGGGGAGGACTTGCCCGCAAACCCCTGTCCACATGGCAGGCGAGAGAGCCTTTGGATCTTTGGTTTCCTAAGCCGCCTGCCAATCCTGTCCCCGAAGGGGGCTGTGCTGGTTAGGGCCATCAGGGCTGCCCTCCCCTTCAAAAGAGCAGGGGCAATTTAGAAGTTGGCAGGGCCTTGCTCAGCAGGTGCTTCTTAGCAAACAAATAAGCCGGTGGGGATCTGGGCCGGCCGCTCAGGAAGGGAGCAGAGCTCAGGGAGGGTCACCTCCGGCCCTGTCCCCTCCGCAGCTTTTGTGGAGAGGGCTGGAAAAGCCCGTCCTGCCCCTGCCCGCGGGGTCTCATGGAATCGCAGGCTCCTGATTCTTTGGGGCACACACTAGGATCGTGAGGGGGGCGGGCGAGGCTCGTGCATCTTCTGTCAGGCCCCTTGCCTCATGAACGTAGGACGTTTTGGCTTCAGGTCTCCTGAGAGCCCCGCTTTCAAAGCCTTGGCCTCTTTCACGGCTCCCACGACAGACAATGCGTGGGTATCTGCCTGCAGTCCTGCTGAGCTCCGCCGACGCGGGCAGCCGGGCCTCCCTGCCTTCCTTGCAGACCTCCCACCCCTACGCCCGCCTCTTGGGCCTCAGATCAGTCCCATCCCTCCCATCTCCAAAGGCTTTCAAAGTGCCAGCTGACGCGGGTCTGTCATTGACTCGCCCTTCTGCCCTCGTGAAATGGTCTGGCCGCTGTGCTACTTTCTTTCCGAATCGCTCGGCCGGTCTCTGCGGGTCAGGTGCACCGACGCCGTTTTCCTTCCCTTTGCTGGTTCTCTTAATCTTTGGAATTTGTGCTTTTCAAGCTGTGTATTTATTCTCACGTTTGGCTTAATCTGGTGGGTTACTGTTTCGAGTTCAGAACTCTGTTTGTTGTTGTTGTTGTTGATTTTTGGAGAAATGGGGGAGGGAGGGGTCCAGGTGGAACAGAACCGGTTCAGGGTTAATTAAACCAGCTCCTCTGGGGTTGGTGGTGGCTGCTCCCTGGGACCCTTACCCCGGGGTGTGGGAGGAAAGAAAATACCCCATCTTCAGGGCCAGGGATAATGAAACTACGTCAAGTGCCCCCCACCACTTAAAAAAAAAAAAGAGTATGAACACATTACTGTTATATGTAACCAAATACAAACCAGATTTTTTTCTAGAGTTCTTATTGGCTGTTTCTGGGGTGCTCTGCGTGGTTTTCAAGTGCGTGTTATGTACTCCGGAGGCAGAGACCCACGGTAGCCCTTGGAAGTTCTCCACGGCTAGGGTGAACCAGGGACCGGTCCCCACTTAAACCAGGGTGTGTGGCTACATGACATTTCCCAGGTCTCGTTAGGTCAGGAGAAGAGAAATTGGGACAGTCTCTTCATCTCCAAAGTGGGTCTTAACACGTTCCAGCTCCGCTGCAGCCTCCAGACGTGAAAGAAGGCGAGGACAGGCCGGGGAGCGTGGGTGGAGGCAGAGGGCTCTTCAGAAACAGGCAGATCAGCAAGAGAAGCTCCGGGGGGCGGGGTCTGGGGTGGCAGCTTCGGCCAAGTGGCCCTAGGAGTAGGGGGTGACCCGCTGGAGAGCAGGCTGCGGATGGGGAAGGCAAGGGCGGGAGTCAGGAGCTCCGCTCCCCCCAAAGCTGGGGACAAACGGGCTGGGGCTGCCATCCTCCCACACTCTCCTGTCCCAACCGGGGCAGCGCCACCCACCTGGCCACCCTCACCTTGACTTGCGAGGCGGTGTGGTCGCGTGCTTACACCCACCTGTGCCCCGAGACGGACCAGGGCTCGAAGTGTGGCTTTGGCCCTTACGACTACCTATGTGACCCCAGGCAAGTTCCTTAGCTTTTCTTAGCCTCTGCGTTCTCCTATGCGACGTGACAACACTAGAACCTTCCTGATAGGGTTGCTGAATTAAAAAGTGCTTAGAACCTTGCCAACGTCCAATAAATGTCAACCATTGTCAGTGTGGTTATTATACCGCTATTAATAATAACAATATTGAACTAGAGTTCTGGAGCTCATCCTCGATGCGTTGCTCTCTCTCATGCCCTGCTTTTCACCACGGTAGGTCCTAGAATGTCTGCTTTCTGCATTTCGCTATGGGTGCTCTGTGTTGTAAGAGTGATGCAGTCACAGTACAGGGGACAATTTTCAACTGCGGTGCAACCGCACACACAGATCTTGGTATCTTCTAATGGAATTTTGCTGTTTGAATGGCTGTGGACGCCTGAAGCCATAATTCTGCAGTAATTACCATATCTTTTGAGGGCTTTCTGCACCATCAGTGAGAAAACAGAATTTGAAACTACCAAACAAAATCATCTTGAACACCTAGTTTCTTCCCAGCCAATTTACTCTTTTCTAAGCCTGCCTGCTGATAAAAGGTGGCACATATCCTCTGGCATAACGCTAAGACGCTTGGCCTCCTCAAATTACTTCGTGTTCTGCAAGAAATAAAAATCTCTCAATCCCACGTATCTAAATCCTTTTATCACATCTCAGAATCCATTCTATTAAAAATACAGTGAGACCTCGGAAAAGCGTCCCCAGTATTCGAGCATGTAACTGACTCATCAGGCTGCTCTCAGGATTCACCTGCTCTTCAGAACGAAGGCGCAAGAAGAAGACATTCCTCGCACATCCAGAGCAAACCGCTGTCACAACCATCCCATTTGTGGGGCAGATGAGTCACCGGAGTCTCCCAAAATCCCCTACGAAGTCGGTTTTTATCAAGTTAGTGGATGGATTTTGGAAGCCCTTTCGCCCCCAAATTTCCATGACACTTCATTTCCAACAAGATCCATTTACTTGTCATTCAGTCCTTTTCCGGTATTTAGTCAGTTAACACTACCTAACCGTCACCTACCGTGTCGCTGCGTGAAGCAAAACCACGGCCCTCACCTCCGACCTGCCAGCTTTGTCCCATCCTCAACCTCACCTAGTTCATTCCTGCTCCCGCCTTTTGTACATGCTGTTGTCTCTGCCTAGAAAATTCTCTACCCTAACGCCCTCTGCTTGACCAACCCTTGCTCAACCTTCCGGACTCACTTTGGACTTCGTGTTCTCCAGGAAGCATTCCCTGACATCCCCAAATCAGAGCTGGCTCTCCCACTTTACCAGGCGCTCCCACACTATCCCCTGCTTCCTAAACTCAGAAGACTTACACATCACACTCTGCCCACGTCTCTCCCTGGACCTCCACGAAGCTGCGACGCTGAAGCCAGGACCCGCACCCATCTTGTTCGCCATGGTGTCCCCAGTGTCTAGCAAATTGCCTACTCGTAACGAGTGTTTATTAAATATGTCAAGGATGAATACATAAGTAATTTGACAATAGGTAAACTGTAAAATATTTTTGTAACTGCCTTATAATAAGAGCCTCAAGTTTCAAATAAAATAATAGCATTTAATGAAGTATTTTTAATCTGAGATAATTACAAAGTCAATCAGAATATACCCGTTCCTAATTTAGGCCAGGTTTGTTCTAGTCACTTAATGGAGTTGGCTAAATAGAAACTCACGTAAGTGCTTGTTAATTATACTGATTTAAAAAAATGGTTGAATTAAAATATAGGAGCTATGCAAAACCTAGTTAAAACCTGGAGTTACTTTGTGCATGTAAGGCAGTTACTCAAAGGGATAGCTTTTGTTGCCTTAGTTATTTGTGGGGTGTATCTCTGAGTACATTTCAAGGTATCTGACGCAGCACCTCTTGGTAACGGAGGGAAGGAGAGAGGAGTGCTATCTCTCTGGAGGTTTGTTTCTTCTCAGTTCTTAGCAAGGTACAACTCAGAAATTTCAGAGCGAGTAAAAAAAAAATAAGATTCCATCCTTATTTTATGTTCTGTGTTATTTCATAAAGAACTTGACTTGCCCCACACGTCATTAGCAGCATTTACTTTGATAATCTTAGATTTTGTATGTCAGCTCAAGGGACTTCCTTAGATAAGCTCTCCCTGAACCCTTCACCAGGTCAAGCTGTACGTTTCCTTTCCCCAAACCATTCGAGTTTTACAATAAAAACAACAACAACGATTTGATTAACCTATCAAATTTCCCCATAACTCTAGGGCTCAGGGTCTGTGAGGACAGGAATATCTGGTTTCGCTCACTAATGAATCTCCAGGGTCTGGAAGAGTCTTCCGGGTAATAGGTGCTCAAAAAAAAAAAAAAAAAAAAAAAAAAAAAAGCAACAGAGACCTGATAGGTAAATGATCATAGAAGCCACTTTTCTCTAAGGGCATTTGTGGAACTGAATCGATTCCAACTTTCATTTTGATGGTGATAGGAACAGAAATCACCTCACACAGGTGGGAAGTCTAACACGACACCACTCCTTACAACAAAGTGGAACCCAATGGCTACGCAATGAGAATGAATTAGAAATGAACCATCGTTTATGACAAATTTAAGTCTAGGATTAACCTGGGGATTCTAGAAAACTTCAAGCCACGACCTTCATTTACCTAACCCGTATGGTGGTGCAACAGCACCAGGCACTTGGCAGTAGTAAAAACAAATTCTTGTATTAATCATACAAATAAATGACCAACATATAATCGAAGATGATCAGGTACACAAGGAAACATACACCATGAGCACAAATCAGCAGGGCAACAGATAACAAAAACAGACCCCTAAAAACTTTGGATGTTAAAATTATTAGAGTACAAATGATGGGAAGTTAAGAAATAGACTTCTACGCTTCTTCATGACAGGAATTAGAATATTTTTTGAGCCAAAGGACAACGAACATACTACATACCCATACTTGTGGTAAAATGGTGAGACTGCTTCAGAAAATAGCTTGGCAATTCCTTAAAAAGTTATATGTAAGAGTAACCGTATGACCCAGCAATTCTACTCCCGGGTATATACATCCAAGAGAACTGAAAACATATGTTCACACAAATATTCGTAGCAGCATTATTCACAGTAGCCAAAAAAGTGCAAACAACCGAAATGGCCATCAACTGATGAACCGGTAAACAAAATGTGGTATATCCTTACAATGCAATATTATTCAGACATAAAAAGGAATGAAGTACTCACACATGCTACAATGGCTGAAGCCCCAAAACATCATGCTAAGTGAAAGAAGTCAGACACAAAAAGCCACATAGGATTCCACTTATATGAAATACCCATTAAGAGACAAATTAATGGAAATGGAAAGTAGATTGTGGGTTACCAGGAGCTTGAAGGAGAAGAAACTGGGGAGGAGCGGCTGATGAGTATGGAGTACCTTTTTGTGGTGATGAAACGGTTCTAGAATTAGATAGTAGTGATGGTTGTACAACCCTGTTAATAAAGTAAAACCACTGAACCATATTTAAAAGAGTAAATTTTATGGTATGTGAATTGTATTTCAAATTTTTAAAAATTGGCAGGTTGCAGTAAAGGGAAATTTATGGCCTTAAATGCATATGTTCTTAATAGTTTGCTGGTCAGAATACTCTCTAGTTTACTTACTATACTTGCTAGTAAGAATTCTATACTAGTTTGCTTAATATTCTTACTTGAAAAGATCTGCAAGAAACATGGATGTGTGAAAAGTTTTCTTAAAGAATCTTTTAAAATATTTTAAAAGAACCAAGTAGAATTCTAGAAATGAAAAAGGAATAACTGAATTTAAAATGTAATGGGAGGAGTTAACAACAGATTAGACATAGCTGAAGAGAGGCCTCGTTAACTGGAAGGTAGGTTGGAAAAAAATTACCCTGATTCATGTAGTAAGTATGTTGCAGTATCCTGTGGTGAAGTGTCATGATATCTGAACGTTTCTTTCAACTGGTTCAGCAAAATGTGTGTGTCTATTTACCTATCTACATAATACATATATAGACATAAACATGTTTAGCAAGACAGGGAGATAAAGCAAACATGGCAACTTGTTAACTATTAGTGAATCTAGACCGAGATTTAGATTTCTATCAACTGTTATGTTCCAAAATTTAAAAGCTGGCAACCCCCACCCCCCAACTCTTGCTCTCTCTCTCAAAAATAAATAGACATTAAAAATTTTTCAAAAAAAGGTGGGGGGGGGGTGCCTGGGTGGCTCAGTTGGTTAAGCATCCGACTCTTGATTTCGGCTCAGGTCGTGATCTCGTGGTTCGTGAGTTTGAGCCCCACATCGGGCTTTGAGCTGACAGCGTGGAGCCTGCTTCTGATACTCTATCTACCTCTCTCTCCCCCTCCCCAACTCTCTATCAAAAATAAACGTTAAAAAAATTTTTTTTTAAACTCGCAAAAAGGTAGCACTTACAATACCCAAAAATATCAAGTATGAAAGGATTAAGTCTTTAAAAAAGAAATAGAAGCCCTCTGTGAGGGAGATTATGAGTTTACTGTGAAGCATTAAGAGAAGACATAGAACATAGAGAAATACCATGCTCATGGATTGGAAAGCTAAACATAAAATTTATGAAAGAAGATACAGATGTACGATGCTCCTAGATTAAAAGATTAAATTTGTAAAAATCCCCCAAATTCATGAGTAGATTTAATGCAACTTTCATCAAAATCTAATAGGGCTTTCAATCACTATATTGTACACCTGGAACTAGTATTACACTGTATGTTAATGAACTGAAATTTAAACAAAAACTTTAAAAAATCTAATAGGGTTTGGAAAGAACTCGGCAAGGTGCATATGCATATGGAAGAGGTAAGGGTCGCGAAGAGAAACACACTCTGGGCTTCCAACCACTACACGCTGTGTGGTTTTGTTCTACCTCAGTGGTGGCTCCGTCTCGGCCTTATTCATGGATTCCTTAACTTCTTCCTGATCTTCTTAGGCCTGCCCCAGGGCTCAGGCCTTCAACTTCTCTCCACTATTATACTCGCTCCTTCGGCAATTTCATCCAGTCTCATAGCTTTAAATAACCATCAATTACTAAACCCCACCGCCTCCGTTCCAATCTAGATCTCTCTCTCAGACTCAACTCTTATATCCAATTGCTTATTTGGTATCTCCACTTGGGTTATCTAATGGACATCTGAGATGTAACCTATCTCAAACTGAATGCCTCAAAACTTTTCTCTGTCTGCCACCCTCCTCATTTCAGTTGATGAGCAATTTTAATTGCTCAGTCCAGTACTTTGGGTTCAGCTGTGACGCTTTTTCTCTTACATATTTTATCCAACCCATCAACCAATCCCTAATCACTTCTCATATACCCTCCTTTGATCCACCACCCGCTCTTATCTGGATAACTGCAATGGCCTTCCAATCGGCCTACCTTCCTCATCCCGTGTCCGCATCCCTCTCTCCCCAGAACCAGTGTGATCATTTTAGAAGCCCAAGATCATTTTTCACCCTAAAACCTTGTCACAATTTTTTTTTAAAAATTTTTAACGTTTATTTTTGAGACAGAGACAGAGCATGAATGGGGGAGGGTCAGAGAGAGGGAAACACAGAGAATCCGAAACAGGCTCCAGACTCTGAGCTGTCAGCACAGAGCCCGACGCGGGGCTCAAACTCACGGACCGCGAGATCATGACCTGAGCCGAAGTCGGCTGCTTAACCGACTGAGCCACCCAGGCGCCCCATCTTTGTCACAATTTTTATTGAGTAAAAGCCATAATCTCTAACGACGGTCTTCTAGAACCTGTATCATCTGGCACTGCTCCTTGTTCTTTCCTCCAGGACCTCAGATCTCCTACCGTTGTCCCCTTCCCTCACTTCACGCTAGCCGCACTGGCTTCCTTCCTTGCCCCTCCTCAAATATGCCAAACCCCCTCCCACATTACAGTCTTTGCACTAACACTCCCACTAGCATTTCCCTCTAGTTCTTACCCCAGTTAGCGTGATGAAAATCGGCTTGGGTTTGGCATTAGAATATACTTTAGATATCCCATATTTCTTCAAAATAATCAGGAATTTATTTTAGCGCTTCGTTGGTAATTGTTGGAACTGAGCAATGGGTACACGGAGCCCTTACGCTGTCTTCTCAAATAAGTATAAAACAAAATGAAAGCGTCTCTGGTGGTTCCACTGTGCAGTAGGATGGAGAAGCACTGGTCTATGATCTCCCAACTAGATCATTTTCCCAGAAGTAAAAATTCTAGGGGGCGCCTGGGCGGCTCAGTCGGTCGAGTGACCAACTTTGGCTCAGGTCATGATCTCGTGGTTCGTGGGTCCAAGCCCCGTGTCGGGCTCTGTGCTGACAGCTCAGAGCCTGGAGCCTGCTTCGGATTCTGTGTCTCCTTCTCTCTCTGCCCCTCCCCCGCTACACTCTGTCTCTCTAAAAACAAATAAACGTTAAAACAATTTTTTTTAAGTTTAAAAATAAATAAAAAATAAAATCCTACTTGAAAGGCTGTCTTAATAAATTAAAAGGATACATAGAAGATGAAAAATATCAAATTTATTTTCCAAATACAACCAAAGGATGCATTTGAATTCACTTTGCAATAAACATTAGCAATGAAAACACCTGTCCCATGTCCCACCTGTCTCAGCTTAACCCCCCAACCAATGGTGGCAGCCACAGGAAGGGAAAGATTGCCGGTCCTTTGTTTGCAGAGTCTGAAACCTGGCACGAGCAGACGGAACAGCAACCCCAGGCTCTGAAGGCCTTCTTACCACCTGCTCATCCAAAAGCTCTGGAAGAGCCATTTGCAGTCTGAGGTCTTGCCACAGCTTCCACTAACGCTTAATATATTTTGAGGTGAAGTCCAGGGTGTGGAAGAAAGAAATTCTCTTCAGTGTCAAATGAAAAACAGTTTGTAGCTGAATCTGAAAATATTATCAAAGGTGATGCTTTTTCCTCTTTAAAAAAGAAACCACCCAAATGAGTTTAGTGGTTTGAAAGATATTTGTTAATAAGCCTGACAAGGGAAAATCCAACCACCACCCCATTTTTGCCGGAAGGATGAGAATCTGCAAAAGGCTAACTTAGGCCTTCGGGAGGTGGAACCACATGAGTTCTACCGACAGGGGCCCTCGGGCTTGTTACATGTGATCTGAGGTCCCCTCGGAAGACTGGGGAAGTTGGGAAGACTTTAGCTGCAGACTGTTCCCACTCATGCTCACCAGATGGCTATTGATGACGTTAAGTTCTCTTATCACCGTGCTCAGGTCTTCGTGTAGTTTCACTATGGCATTTTTCACCTCCCCTAGGAGAGTTTTAATGGAATCGTTTGTTTCAGGCTCCCCCGGCAGGCCGGCAGGTGTCTGAAAACTCAGACAGGACACAGAGGTGACGTGGTCTGCCCTGGGGGTGGAAGACTCTGCCCAGTTACTGGCAGAAGCAGGACTTGTCTGCTCTTTAGCAGACTCAGAGTTATCCGGAAGACTCTCCAGCAGATGGACGTTGTCGTTCTCCTCTTCATCAGAAGATGCTCGGTCCCTAGGAGCAAAGGGGTGGTGAGCCCCGGCCGTCTCATCTTCATCTTTAAAGGAGGCGGAAGAAGACCGTTGCTGGGCCAGAGACCAGAAGGAAGGTCCCGCCAAAATGCGGGGTAGGAGATGAACAGACGTCTCCGGAGAGGCTGAGTCGGGAGACGGCATGGATAAAGTAGAAAAGGAGGACGTTCCTTCAGAGGTGGTTGAAACTACAAGGGAGAGAGAGATTATGCAACATACAAACGAGAGTAATGGCTAAAATAATTTTTCAATGTGAAATCCCCATCTGCAAGGTCTCAACATAAAGATACTACTGACAGTTTCATATGCTAAATAGTCATCATAAGCCTAGATAAACCCGAAGCAGGAAGCAGAGAAAATCTAAAGATGTATTATATACCAACAATGCCATGGAAATGAAACGAACATGGAAGTATCAATAGTCACCTTGACTGTGAACCGTGCCCGATGTACTTTCACACCACACTTACCAGAGAGAGCAGAAAAGTAAAGTATTACACCCTGTTCTACTGGCTGGTGGCATTTTAAGTTGGCATTTAAAGCAGAAAGTCTGAGAAAGCTGTAACTTAGATTCCTTCATTCTTTTTTTTTTTTTTTTTTTTTTTTGTCCCCTACAGAGACTATTATGGTAAAATGAACAACCAACTACAAGTACCTAAAAGCTGTCAAACGAATCTTTTTCTCTAACTGTTCAAATACGGTCAAAACTGAACTCCAGCCCACCTGAGATCTGGGACACTTGAGCACACGTACGGAATTTTTTTTTTTTTTTCACCAAGAAACATAAGTAAAATCAAAAGCATTCTAAACCGGTTTTCTGTAAAATATTTGATAACATTGTAATTCCCTTTCAGACAAAATCATACTCATTGCTTCTTGTGCACTTCATTTTAAATTGTTATTTCCCGGGGCGCCTGGGTAGCTCAGTCGGTTAAGCAGCCGACTTCGGCTCAGGTCATGATCTCACGGTCCGTGAGTTCGAGCCCCGCGTCAGGCTCTGTGCTGACAGCTCAGAGCCTGGAGCCTGTTTCAGATTCTGTGTCTCCCTCTCTCTGACCCTCCCCCGTTCATGCTCTGTCTCTCTGTGTCTCAAAAATAAATAAACGTTAAAAAAAATAATAATAAATAAAAAATAAATCGTTATCTCCCAAACTGTGTTCTGAGGAATGCTGTGTTCCTGGAGATGTCAAAAGAGGTTTTGTGAAAACAGTATTTCAAAGTCAAGCAAGACCAGGCGATTGCATGTCGGGCCTCTCGTTAGGAGATTAACAACGAACATTAGCACATTTAAAGTTCTGAGAAGTCGTACACTAATTTATTCAAGGGTTTTCCAAACTTTCTTGGACACAACTTTCTCTTGTCTTCTTGGAGTATCTATTTACATTCATGCGTGCATTAGGTGGTACGGGTTGGCAGAATTCGGTTTCTAAAGTCTTGCAGCTAACTCTAGACTTGCTACTTTCACATAAAAAAAAAAAAAAGCTGAAGTCATAGAAAGGGAAATTACCGCTAAGCACACATGACTTCTTATCTTTCTATATTAGTTTATTTGCTTAGAGATGCATGTCCCTTTAAACGAAATTGAACCTCTCCTGTAAAAAACATGGCTGGGGCAGGCGGCTTCTATTTTCTGCTTCAAAGCTCTCTGAGGGCTATCTCCGTCCAGTTTTTAGGAAAAATTCCAATCACAAGACATTTTGGGGGTGACATGAGTATTCTCAGCCGATGTAGCAGCAGGACACGAAAAGGAAAATAGGGACTTCGTCGGCACATGGTCAAGGCAAGACAAGCGCACAGAAGAATCTAGGTCAGCCTCATCCTGACGTTCTGTCCTTGGGTTGAAGAGAGGGCATGGTGGTGACGGGCACGCTAAGGGTGAGAGAGCCTCCACACGCGTGCGTCCTGAGTCACGCCGCTGCTCTGCTCTGGGTGTGCTCTGTTTGGGTCACAGCTGTCACCTGACATGTCGCCTGTCACCCCGCACCCTCCTCCCGTGTTGGCGCTCCCGTTTCTATATCCCAAGTCTTTCTCTTTCTGGGTTTACCCTCACCTGGGGATAGCACATTCTCCAGCAGGTCACTGAAAAAGGGTAACACAGTTACGTTAGTCACATGGACGCGATGTGATTACCTGGTTTAATTTTATGCCAGCGGTTCTCAAAGCGGGTGCCTGGGTGGCTTAGTTGGCTGAGCGTCTGACTTCCGCTCAGGTCATGATCTCGCGGTACGTGAGTTCAAGCCCCACATGGGCTCGCTGCTCTCAGCACAGAGCCCGCTTTGGATCCTCTGTCCCCCTCTCTCCCTCTGCCCCTCCCCTCCCTCAAAAATAAATAAAACATTAACAACAACAAAGTGCGCCCCCCTGAACAAGCAGCAGCAGCACCCGGGAATTTGTTAGAAATAAAGTCCTTGGGCCCCATCTCTCTAAATCAGAAACTGGGACTGTGCCCAGGACATTGAGTTTTAACAAGCCTCCAAGGGTGTCTGATGCCTGCTAACGTCTGAGAATCACTGTTTTCTGCTGTGTGTCCACCTTTCTTTCGCTTTGTAGCTACAACTGCTGACTGAATAGCTTATCATTGTTTACAGTTTGGTAGCTTTGATTCACGGGCTTTTGCTCATAAAAAGCCACTTCAGCTCTAATTGCTCCGCACCAATTTACTTTTGTTTCCAAACACGCCACAGCTGTACGAGACACTTCAACGCTGCACTCCAGGGTGCCTCTCCTGCCCATTTCGTCACCCTGCTCCCACTCACTGCGGAAGGTACTGGGCTATCTTGTTAGCAGCCATCCTCTTCATACAGTGCACCCACCAGAGCTGGAGCCAGCCGCGATAAATGGCTGAATTTAAACCATCTCCCCGGGTGATATATGCACGCCAATTAATGCTGCATTTGCTTAAAAATAGCACCGATAAAGCGATTCCAAATGCGGATGTGTTATCTCTGACTTTTTATGCTCGTGAAAACATCAGGCCCCTTAATTATTATATTGCAACTCGAAATTTAAAAAGCATTTAGAAGAACTGCGCTGCAAAAATATCATGACGAATACATTCCTAGAAATATTTTTAAACTCTCTTCGCCTGGAGCTGCAAATGTAAATTTTTCTGTTAGCAGTAGGTCCTTGTTCAGCTAAACACTTCAAACTGTTCACGATAAAACAGGAGCTTTTTATTCTTCTCTTTCAGTTTTCCTATCTGATATATAACGACTGTTACCTGTACACATGAATTAAAACATTCTGATTTTAGGGGCGCCTGGGTGGCTCAGTCGGTTGGGCGTCCGACTTTGGTGCCGGTCATGATCTCGCGGTTTGTGAGTTTGAGCCCCGCGTCGGGCTCCGTGCTGACAGCTCAGAGCCTGGAGCCTGCTTCGGATTCTGTATCTCCCTCTCTTCCTGCCCCTCCCCCACTTGTGCTCTGCCTCTCAAAAATAAATAAATGTAAAAGAAAAAAACTAAAAAAAAAATTCTGATTTTGTTTTGTGTTGTAGAAAGTAACAAATGTCCGTAGTAATAATATTTGTAATAGCTAAAAAGACGAAACAACTCAAATATCCATCAGCTGATGGATAGATACATAAAATGTGTTTAAACGATGGAGTATTACTCAGCCATAAGGAGAGAAGTACTGGTTCATGCGACAACACGGATGAACCCTGGAAACGCTGTGCTACGTCAAAGAAGCCAGACACGAGAGGCACATAGTGTATGATGCCGTAACATGAAACGTCCAGAGTAGGCAAATGCACCGAGGCAGAAAGTAGATCACTGCTTGGGAGGAAGCGTTCGGGGGGAGGAAGGAATGGGGAGTGACTGTCAATGGATACGGGACTTTTTGGGGTAATGAAAATATCCTGGAATGAGTGGTGATGATGGCACAATTCTGAGAATATACGAAAAGTACTGAATTGTACACTTTAATAGGGTGCATTTTCTGGTGCATGAGTTAGATCTTGTACTTAAAAAAATTTTTTTTTTAATGTTTATTATTTTTTTTTTGAAAGAGAGAGAGAGAGTATGAACAGGGGAGGGGGAGAGAGAGAATCCCGAGCAGGTCCTGAACTGTCAGCACGGAGCCCAACACGGGGCTCAAACCCACGAACCATGAGATCATGACCTGAACCGAAGTTGGACACTCAACAGACTGAGCCACCCTGGCGTCCCAATCTCGTACTTTTAAAAGTACAATATTTGAAAATTTATTGTCATGATTATCAAGGAGTTACATGAAAAGAAACAGATTTAGGAATAACATAGGATTCGAGAGAAATGCTAATGACTCTGCCTCTAATCACTGATGCTAAACTGTTATTGGGATGACTGGACGATTGGATTAATGCTGAGTCTTCTCACTTACCTACGAAGTATAAATTTGGCTCACTGAATGTAAAAAATCAAATCAGTGTGTCTTTTTGTCTGCACGGAGGCAGGCAGGAGCTGTACAGCTGGAGGAGGTGTTGCTGGGTCCACAGAACCACCACTACTGAAACCCATGGTACAAAAATGGAATCAATGAGATATAAACAAAGGACAGAGCCAGTGAGAACGCTCACCACTAGCCCAGCATGCGAACATATGGATTTTTTTTCCTACCCCCAAAATTAGAAAGAAAAGTCCAGGGCAGTCTAACACACTTACCCAAACTATGGCTCACGGATATAATGATCTGGCTTCTGTGCATCTTCCATCTTCTTTTTTTCTTTTTGGTATGCATGACAAATGATCTAATGACCTAAAGGAATAGTTTGACCTAGACATAAAGAACTTAAAATTTAAACGGAGGAAGAGAAGGAATGGACTGTTCTAGGAACAGAGTTATTCAGTATCAAAAGGTCAAACGAGGTTGCTGCAAATCCATCATTCGGTGAAAATATTAGAACGAGAATATTAACCTATATTAGGTGGCTGAGATCTGTTACACCGTGAGGGTGCAAGTATTTTTAAGTTTACCAAGCTCATCATCTCCAAAGAGTTTTGTAACACCAGACCTGGACCCTTCATGTAAACAAATACTTCTTAAAACAATAAAATATAGAAAAAAAAAAACACCCCAGAAAGTAGACAGTGTCGTGTCTATCTTCCTTCACCCAGCGTCCACGGAGACCAGCCATCGATCCTGCCTCATCGTTTCCTGAATTCCTCAACCGCAAGTTACCTGCAGCCATTCCTTTGAGCTGCCCTACTCTGAAATCTTGCTTTCCAAGATTACTTTCCTTCTCGATTCCTTCCAGCCTTCTCATTCCCTTTAATGCATCTACACTTTGGCCTCATCGAGACATCAGGTCCAATAATCTTTTTATTTTCTCGTTATCCATCACTTGAACCACTTTCTTGCTCCCCTCCTCTCCCCCCACTGCCATGGTTTCTGCTTTATCTGCTGCTAATTCCTAATCCAGGAGTCAGGCAGACCTTTTCTGTCAAGGACCAAACTGTAAATATTTTAGGCTTTACGGGACCTACGGTTTCCATTACAACTTCTCAGCTCTGCTGCTGCAGCACAAAAGCAACCAAAGACTACATGGGAGCCAGTTAGCATGGTTGTGTTCCAATAGAATTTTATTTGCAGAAACAGGGGGTGACCACATTTGGCCTCAAAGCTATGGTTTGCAAATTCCTGTCCAAATCCTATTTCAATTCAAATATGCTTTCTCATTCCTACCCCCAGGCTGCTCGGCGCTATTGGAGAAAGCACAGATCCTGCAAATTAGGACCCCCACAAATTCTGGCTCTATCGCTCCATTGTGCCCGTGTCTTATCAGCATCTTCTTCCATTCTCTAGAGTGGCTATTCCTAAATCTCAGCAGACCTTTCACCGCCTTTATACCACTTCCCCTCAGTCTGGGCAGGTGACCTCAGACGATGAGATATGGAGGCCACAACATACAATGTGTGGCACATGAAGGCTCAATACATCTTAATTAGCAAAACCCACCAAACCCATCCCTCACACTCTGACACATCCCTTCCCCTCCTTCCTTACGGGCGCTCAGGGTAAGGTGAGTGTCTTTCTGTTCTGGATTCTAGCCCACTTGCCCCTGACTGTGCCCCATCTCAGGCTAGCCGCCCCCCCCCCTCCCCCACCTCACCCGCTCTGCTCTCCAATCTCCCACTTGGTTTCCTTCCCAGCAACAGCCCCTGACGAGCTCCCTGCCCCAGCTTCACCCCCCTCCACATCAATCCTCCACACTCCCCCCACCATAGAAATCAGTAATTTTTCTACAACACATTCAAAAAGCCACTCACGCGGCTTAAAACCTTTAGTGACTTGCATTCTCTTCAAACTGAAGTCCAAACTTCTTCACCTGGCGCACACAGCGCTTCGTCATCCGTCCTGGCGTCATTTTCCAGTGCTTTCTTCCATTATTTCTTCACGCACGCTCTCCATGGCTGCTTTACTAAGCTGCTTTTGATTCACTTGTTGAGTGTTGGGTACCTACTGTGTGCAAGGCACTGTGGTCGGTGCTGGGGCTTCAATAACCAACAGGCAGACGTGGTCCCTCCCTCAGGAAGGCGCCATCCCACTCGGGGAGTGGGGGAGACATCAGACAACTTCACGGATATGCGATCACATCCCACTCGAATGGCGGTACGTGCTAGAAGGATAATTACGGGTACCAAGACAACACAGAGTGGGAGGGGGATCTGAAGTAATCAAGGGGGTCAGGGAATCCTGTGGAATCCTGTGGAAGCTGAGCCCTGAAGGAGGAGTGCAGCGGGGAAGGGCTGGGTGGGAAGCGTTCTGGTCTGAGGGAACAACAGCGCCAAGCTGGTGAAGCGATTTGGTTTACTTGACAAGCGGAAGCATCACCAGGCTGCGGGAAGAGGCAGAAGCGAGACCGCGCAGGGCAGTGGAAGGCTAGCGACCTTCAGGAACAGGGCGACAGTCCGAGAGGTCTGCCGTCTCAGCGGGAGAGCAGCAGTCGTCAGGTCCTCTGGCAGCTCTGGGGAGAATGAACTGGAGCTCCCTAGGATCTCTTTGGTCCGTCCCAGCTGGGCTCTATTCCTCAGCCTGCAAGGCCCTTTCTGGAAGGATAGGAGTTTCCTTGCTCCTGAGAATAAGCGAGGAACTCCTGGGTCCTTTTGGAAATAACCGGAGTGGATGTGGAGGGTTGGGAGGGGGCTGGGGGCTCGGGGCTCTAAAAGCAGAACTAAAGGGGCGCTTGGGTGGCTCAGTCGGTTGAGCATCCGACTTCGGCTCAGGTCATGATCTTACGGCTCGTGAGTTCGAGCCCCGTGTCGGGCTCTGTACTGACGGCTGGGAGCCTGGAGCCTGCTTCGGATTCTGTCTCTCCCTCTCTCTCTGCCCCTAACCGACTCGCATTCTGTCTCTGTCTCTCTCAAAAATAAATAAACATTAAATAAATAAATAAAAGCAGAACTAAAAACATGGAAACTGGGGGTGCCTGGGTGGCTCAGTCGGTTAAGCGTCTGATTTCGGCTCAGGTCATGATCTCACGGTTCGTGGGTTCGAGCCCCACGTCAGGCTCTGTGCTGACAGCTTGGAGCCTGGGGCCTGCTTCGGATTCTGTGTCTCTCTCTCTCTCTCTCTGCCCCTCCCCCACTTGTTCTCTCTCTCTCTCTCTCTCTCTCTCTCTCTCTCTCTCTCTCTCTCTCTCTTCCTCTCAAAAATAAACATTAAAAACAAAAACAAAAACACAGACACTGGAGTAAAAATAGCAAGCTTTTCTACGGCACTGGCCAGGTCCACATCCTACCCTGAGCACCTGATGTTTGCGAATTCAGGGACCCCCTCCGGCGGCCCCATTCCGTAGATGAAGACAGCGCCACGCAGAGGCCACGCAGCCAGTGGCTGGGCTGAGATTATGAACCCAGGCAGTGTGATCCCAGAACCTGAGCCGCTAACAACTATGCAAACCAGCCATTCTTTGGCCTGTGTTGTGATATATATTACATCTACTGTTTTAAAACAAAATACAGTAGGAAAAGTTTGCTTTAAACAGTCACATGCATTTTAAGAGTGAGAATAAAAATAAAATATACTGCATTTTATATTTACCCACGTATTTTAGGATTGCCCACATGACTTCCCAGCTCCTCTGCCAGTACCGAAGCTCTCTTTTGATAACCTCAGGCCATGTGACTGAACAGTGCCCTCAGGGCCTTAATTTTGGCTGCTGTATTTTCCAGCCCTGGAACTTTCGTTTCATTCATTCACTCTTTTTAAAAAAAATCTTTTAATGTTTATTATTTACTTTTGAGAGAGAGAGAGAGCATGAAGGGGGGAGGGGGAGAGGGAGACACAGAATCAGAAGCAGGCTCCAGGTTCCGAGCCATCAGCACAGAGCCCGGCACAGGGCTCGAACCCACGGACCGCGAGATCACGACCTGAGCCGAAGTCAGACGCTCAACCGACTGAGCCACCCAGGCGCCCCTCGTTTCATTCTTTCTTCACAGATACTTGTATTCTGGTGAAATTCTCCATCCTTCCCTCTGTGCTCTTGATCATGTTAGTCACAGCTATTTTGAAGTATTTATCTTACAATGTCAGTATCTAGCTTCTCTGTGGTTCTGCTTCTGTTGTCTGTTTTTCTCGTGTATTTTAAAAGCCAAAAACTTTGCATGAGAAATTATAGGAGCTCTTAAGCAAGGGCTTCGTTGTCTTCTAGAAGACAGATGGAACGCAATACAATCCCTTTGCTCCACTTGGAGCTGGGTTTCGGCATTTGTGAGGGCTGTTCTAGCTCTGGTCTGTTCTCGCCCCTAGATGGGAGTTGTGATGCCTGGGGCGTGGCCTGTCGCAGGTCCCAGCTGAGAGCACGCTACTCACCAGAGCCACTCCAGTTTGGCAGACCCTGAGCTCCACCCTCTGTCTGTCTCCCAGAGCCGTGAGATGATGAGAACCTTTGCCCTCTAGAAGTTGCCTCCCTTTAACTTCTTGGCATCACATCCCTAACGTGTGCAACTCAGCAGGAGTAGGTATTTCAGTAAGAAATTGCACAAAGACTTCGGGGCTTTCTCCTCTGTGACTTCCTCTCCTCTGGCATATTCGCCCCTGGAGTCCCTGCCACCAACTCCAATCCTATCTCTCAAGCTCAGTAAACAGTGGAGAGCCCAGGCCTCTGATTTTCCCTCAGTTTCCATCATCCTGCTCTGTGAATAGGCAAACGATCCATGGTGGGAAAACTGAGGTGAATGCGGGGCCAACTACAAGTAAACTAGTTTCCTACTTTGCTCACATCATTTCTGACACCAAATGTGGGTTCTGCACACCAAGGATTTCTCTAATTCTCTGGGGACACTAACTGGGTGTCCTATAATTTAACTCCATTCTGGCACTACCCAGAGTTAGTGCAAACACCACAGATGAGAGGCCCAATCCCTCAAGACCGTCCCCCACTTCAGTTGCCACTCACAAGTCTAGGCCTCACATATTTCTGACCTGCCGGGTATAAATTGAGGGATCCCATGATCCCCTCCTCGGGGCCGGTAATTTGCTACAACGGCTCACGGAACTCAGGAAAGTGCTTTGCTTCCTATTACTAGTTTTGGTTAGGAAGGATACAACTCAGGAACAGCCAAATGGAAAGATGCACCGGACAAGGTATGGGGAAGGGCCCAGAGCTTCCATGCCCTCTCCGGGTGCACCAACCTCCCAGAAACTTCACGTGTTCGCCAACCTGGAGGCTCTCTAAACCCCACTGTCTGGGGATTTTTATGGAGGTTCCGTTACAGAGACATGATTGATCAAATCATTGGCCATTGGTGATGAACTCAACTTCCCTAGAGGTCAGTGGGTGGGGCTGAAAGTTCCAGCCCTCCACTGGCCTGAATGGTTACTCTGGCAACGAGCCCCCATTCTCCAAGACGCACCTCAACATAAACCCAGGTAGGGAAGGAAGGGGTTTATTACAAATAACAAAAAGGCTCTTCTCACTCCTATCACTCAGGAAATTCCAAGGGTTTTTAGGGAGCTCAGTGCCGGGAACCAGGAATGAAGACCTAATATATATTTCATATTATATCACAGTGTCACAGTCCCCTTCCTAGGATCTTGACCCATCATGTGTTTTCTACCTCGGTTGTTTTACAGGACTTCAAACCAGCTTTTAATGGTTTTCCAGCTGTAACCAGTATTTTCGGTGGGAGGGTTAGAACAATACTATCTACTTCATTATAAATGGAAGCAAAAGTCCTCCTTGCTCACTGGCTTTAGAGGAACTTCCAGCTAATTTTTATAATTAAGTATGCTTGGTACACAGGCAGTGGCCAAAACTATTTTCAATGATCTTTCTGTGGTATTTGTGAAAGAAATGAACTCATAGTAACAACATCCCGGGGGACAGCCACGCACACAAACCGTCACAGTCATTGTAACCGGTACTAATTGGTTTCCACATCAACAGTCTCCGCAGAACAGTTAATTTGGTGACAGAAGTAAGAATCAGTTTATTTTTAGGCTATTCGATCCCCTAAAATTCTGGAAAGTGCAGCAAGGGGACTGTGCTACCATTCACTGACCTTACTGACACCAAAGTAAATTTCTTTAGCCTCAACATGTTGGCTTCCATTGTTTGTACTTTTGACCTGAGATTGAGGCAGTTTAGAGTATTTATATTAAAAGCTTTATATTTATATGAGTTAGTAAGCATTATTGTACATAAGAACCAATAAAACGACTCAGTCTTGGAAAAGTGCACAAACAACTTATTCGTTTACTAATTAACTTTAAAGAAGAAAGCATAATTACGATGTAGGCTTTGGTAACTGATAGCCAACAATCTGGATTCCCAATTGGCTTTCTCCTTTACCATCAAGGCCCAAGAATACTGCAACCCTTTTAGTGTTTTATAGGACAGAATAAAGAAGAGATTCCCCACCATTTTTTTGGGGGGGGGCAATCAGTACACAATACTTTAAAAAAAGGCCGCGTACCCACACACATATATTGTGTGTCTACACATCAATATACATAGTAACTCATTCCTTTTTATAAAGTGTCTTCATAGGTAACCTAAACGCCTAACAGGAAGCTCTTATTTAATGCTAGTTCTTTCTAATTTACTCGGAATCAGAACTGCTCAGAACTTGTGCTTCAACAAGTACTTGCGACCCCCAGGGATGAACTGCCTTTCGGCTCTTTGATAAAAGGGGTGCTTTTTCCCAACTGAGAAGTCCCTCTCTCTGCCTTGTATGTTTTAACGCCACTGGATGGAGAGTGAAAGAAGGGAACCAGAAACAGAGACAGAAAGCACAGAAAAATAACAGAAGAACACTTCAGAAGAGCTGTGTGTGTGTGTGTGTGTGTGTGTGTGCGTGCGCGCGTGCGCAGACTCACCCCATGTGGTTGCAGTCTTGAGGTTTTCCTCATCCACGTGAACAATGCTGGATCGTGTTGGCTTCTGGCAGTCCTTGTTGCTTACCACCTCCTTCACTGGGTCCAATGTTTTGAATGAAGGAGAGACATAGAGCGTCTCTACAGAGGCCTGGTTACAGAAGGTAGAATCTGACTTTGACATCCTTAAATTAGGGCTGACAAACTCTTCCTTATTCGATGACCAAAACGATGGTGAAGTTGTCAATGTGTCAAAGCTTTCTGCAGCTGACTGCTTTTCCAGAGGCGTTTGCAAAGGGCTTTCGGTTACGGTATTTGTGATGGTACTGCTGTCTGGTTTCTTGTCCAAACTCACATTGGTCTGCAGAGATGGGCTTTCTTCTGAGGGGGTAGGCACAGCGTCTGTAAAATAACAAGTAAGAACCACGATCAAAAAATACAACTGAAAACACTCTGTTTCAAATCCGTTGCAATTTTCTTTTTTCTTTTCCTTTTTAAAAATTAAAAAAAAAATTTTTTTTCCCAACGTTTATTTATTTTTGGGACAGAGAGAGACAGAGCATGAATGGGGGAGGGGCAGAGAGAGAGGGAGACACAGAATCCGAAGCAGGCTCCAGGCTCCGAGCCGTCAGCCCAGAGCCCGACGCGGGGCTCGAACTCACAGACTGTGAGATCGTAACCTGAGCTGAAGTCAGACGCCCAACCGACTGAGCCACCCAGGCGCCCCTCTTTTCCTTTTTTTAAAGTAAGCTCTACACCACGCATGTGGCTTGAACTCATGACCCTGAGATCAAGAGCCACATGCTCCACGGATAGAGCCAGCCGGGTGCCCCCAAATCCATTGTAATTTTAATAATGGATTTTTTTTTTTTTTAATTTGAGAGAGAAAGAGAGAGAGAGCAAGCAGGAGAAGGGGTCTGGGTAGGGGGAGAGAGAGAGAAAGAGAGAGAGAGAGAAGCTTAAGCAGGCTCCACATTTGCCTGACATGGGCTCGATCTCTAACCCTGGGATCGTGATCTGAGCTGAAATCAAGAGTTGGATGCTCAACTGACTGAGCCACCCGGGTGCTCCTAAATCGGATTTTTTGCTGCTATAACAGGATTCTCTATTTAGTTGTTTCTGCTTTCTTACTATATTTCTCTTCTGCCTATATAAAGTATACCCCAGCTATTACCGATGCATTAGTCATTTGGTGGCCGCTTCTCTCTCTCTCTCCTCACTGAAGTACAAGGAAAGGAAAGCCTCAAATAACTTGGCTTTAAATATTTTTCTCTTCACCCACTTATCTGTCTCTGAAACCACTATATTTTTAGAACCTTCAAACGTTCATCTTTTACAAGATAAACTAGAGAAAATATGCCATATCATACTGGTCTATCCCTACAGAACCCCCAGCTACCAAAAAAAAAAAAAAAAAAAAGGCCATTTTCCCCTGTAATAAAAAAATGTCTTCTTGCCCTGGTGTCTACACAAAGCCCATGAAAGAAAACCCTGCTTTCGGTAGCAGCCTAATTTTAATAAATCCTTTGTCTATGTGGGAGAAAAGAAGCAATCTCTCAGAGCCGTTGTGATGATTACCAAAATGTAAGTTCCGTCAGGGCGGAATCTTTATCCATTTCATTCATTAATATCACCACAGTAACTAGAATATGACAAAGTACCTGGAGTATAAGGGGCAAATAATATTTATTACAAATAGAAGGAATTGAAAGGAGCTGATATTTAAGGTAGGTCTGATATAGGAAGACCTACTGAATCTATGACTTATGAGCCTGGTCCAAATTTCTAGACGCAAACCTGTTACCAACACTCCGTGCTAGGGCTTGCTCTGAAGTAGTTTTACCTGAAGTTGGATATGGAAAGAAAGAAAAGTATTTTAAGAGATACAGTTGATGAAGTTAGTGGCATCATAAGCTGGGAATGGGCAAAAGGAAGACTGAGCAGAAGCTCCCAGAAGAGGATACAGGCATTGTGTAATTCACTATCGAGTGTCTACGTATCACCATGCACACCACAACACAGCCTCACAATGCACATTTATACGCCATCATCACCGCTGTCAGGCCCTGAGTTATTACAGAAACACATTTTCATCCACAGTTGGAGGCCAGCCTGGGCGAAATGGCTGCTGGGACGCCACAGCATTAGACAATTCAGGACACGTACCTCACTCCCTCCGTGGGGAGTTCCGTTTCTCTCCAACCCTCTCACCTCCAAGCTCTTCCATCTTTTCAAACTGATTCAAGCAGCCTGTTCTCTTGCCCTGAACCTGTTCTTTCCTTTCCTTGCCCTCCCCTGTCATTGTCCTTCTCACCACACCCTGTCTGGGGCCCTGTACGTAGTCAGCCTTACACTTCCTCATTCTCACCAGTCCGGCCCCTCCAGGCAAACAGGCCCCCCGAAGAGGCCTTCTTAGGAGTTATCTTTGTGCCCCAGCACTGGAGAGAGTGACCCGTAGGAAGTGTTCAGTAAACGCTTGTTAAGGAGAAGGACAAATAGAAGCACAAGGATAAAGAAAGAGAAAAAGTAGTGCTTTTGTTTTTTAAAAAGTCAAATCAAGTTACTAAAGAATCATTAAAAGGAAGAGTAAATCGGTAGATGAAAATAACTTCTAAAATATCCCTAATTTGCATATGACTGAGTTGTAACTAGTTGGTAAAGGTTTCTGTTAAAGATGCGAATATATTTCCCGGCAGAATGCTAGGCTGACTAACGCCAAGCACATGTATACCTCACCATGTTGACATAAACGCGTTTCTTCAGAGTGGATTTTTGTCAAATATTTTCCCATTGGCTTCTATTTTACATCTGAGAGAAATGGGGGGAAGAGCATTTTTCTATAGTAACAGAGTCACCTTAACACTTAGCAATACGGACAGTAAGATAATTCAGAATGACAATGACTCTCTGATGGAAATATTCACAACAACACTCAATCTAAATCTCAAATCTGGGATGTATAAAGTCATCTAACAGCCATCATTTTATTTGCTTATTTTCTTATTTTTTTATTTTATTAAAAAAAAATTTTTTTTCAACGTTTATTTATTTTTTTGGGACAGAGAGAGACAGAGCATGAACGGGGGAGGGGCAGAGAGAGAGGGAGACACAGAATCGGAAACAGGCTCCAGGCTCTGAGCCATCAGCCCAGAGCCTGACGCGGGGCTCAAACTCACGGACCGCGAGATCGTGACCTGGCTGAAGTCGGACGCTTAACCGACTGCGCTACCCAGGCGCCCCTTATTTTTTTATTTTAAAGTAACCTCTATATCCAGCATGTGGCTTGAACTCATGACCCCGAGATCAAGAGTCATATGCTCCTCTGACTAAGCCAGCCGGGTGTCCCTGGCCATTGTGTTAACGTTTAATACAAAAGCTTAACATTATAAAAGAAAAAATTATCTTCAAATTCAATGAAACAAACCAGACTGAAGTCTATCTATCCACCCTCTTTCCCATCTGTCCAGGAGGAACAGTCTTCTGGGTGCTTAGACTTTGGTTTTTAGACTGGTAATCTTTTCAATGAGTAAAACACTATGATCTAAAAGAAGAAAGCATGACAACAATTCAAAAATAATGATTTAAAAGAGATTTTTTGATAATGTTTATTTATTTTTGAGAGAGCAAGAGCGCGCGCGAGTACGAGCGGGGGAGGGGCAGAGAGCGAGGGAGACACAGAATCCGAAGCAGGCTCCAGGCTCCCAGCTATCCGCACAGAGCCTGATGCGGGGCTCGAACTCACAAACTATGAGAACATGACCTGAGCTGAATGAAGTCAGTCGCCTAATGGACTGAGCCACACAGGCACCCCTATTTTATTTTATTATTTTTTAATGTTTTTATTTATTTTTGAGACAGAGAGAGACAGAGCATGAGCAGAGGAGGGGCAGACAGAGAGGGAGACACAGAATCTGAAGCAGGCTCCAGGCTCCGAGCTGTCAGCACAGAGCCCGACACGGGGCTTGAACTTGAGGACCGTGAGATCCTGAGCCGAAGTCGGATGCTTAACCAATTGACCCACCCAAGCGCCCCTCAAGTTTCTTTACCTTTATTACCATCTATTTCTCACCCTGCACCCCCAACACTGGACCACCCCCTCCACTTCTCTATCTATTTAAATCCTATCAACTTCTCAAGGCCTCTACCTCGACTACTTCTGGAAACCATTTCCAATCACACCTACCTAATCCTTCCCTTCTCTCAATAATAAATATTAGTTTCTGTAAACTCATTTTTTTTCCACCTAAGAATATGCTGTATACAGCCTATCACACATTGTACTAACTTCCCACATTCTGACTTTAGAGCCTCGACCATGCTTTAGCAGGTAGGAGGTCTGCAAAGGTGAGTTAAATAGGATAATTTATAACTTATCTAATATAAGTGTTATATGTGGATTTTGTGTATAATAATGTACAGTGCATGTAAAGGCTAAAAATTAAGATTAAAGATTAAAGATTTTAAAGAATAAAAATTAAAGATTAATCAAGAAACACTTGTTGCACATCTACTGTTCGCACTGGACTGTATTTAACTCTGCAGGCACGTAAGTGGAAGTCATGGTTCCTACTGTCAACGAATGTTAAGATCAAGCATGGATTTTATATAAGCAGATAGGTAGGTAGGGAGAGAGAGAAAGAAGGAAGGAATATATATACATATACGTGTATACCTACAAAAGTATATGGACAATAAACACATAGAAATAACTAATGATACAAGTTACCAGTTAAATTTCACAGTGTCTAAGAGGTTGTAGTTTCTCAATAAATGAGCAAACGTGAAGAATAAATGTGTATAATACAGTAGATAATAATACAGTAAATTTGTATAATACAGTAACTATTCTGTATCTGTAGAATACAGTTTCAGATCGGGTTCCCCCAGAAGCAGACTTGGATGCAGGGAGCATCCTGCAAGTCTGAGAAAAAGACTTGGATGCAGGGAGCGGGTCTGGCCGTCGATCCCAAGGGCACGGGTGAAGGAGTGGGCATGGTGAAACAGAAAAGGGATCAAGTCAATAGAGCGTACTACTGACCAGATTACCATGGTGCGCAAATGAGGTTCGATCCTGCAGGGTGCTGCAGGGTTGTCCTTTCAGGAATGGGAAGGTGGAACGAATTCAGAGACTCTCGCCTTCACTGGCTGAGGGTTGCGCTCACTAGTGCTAAATCTGGGGCACGTCTAGGTGGTCCCGCACTTACGCCGAACAGGTGGTGTCTGGGCTCCAGAGGAAACCCCGGTAGAGGACACTCGCGGTGGATAGGGGGACTGGTCACCAGGACTGCCGCTGAACTCAGAGGTAGACCAAGAGAATACGGGGTGGGGGCATTAACAGCATTTGCTACAAGACATATTCATTTCTCAGTTTTCCTTCCCCCATACCCACTGGAATGACAGAAGTGGCACAAAGAGGTCCAGACCTAGGATGGCAAATAGAACAGGAGAGAAGAGAGGACAACAGAAGATGGGCGATGTCAACACTGTTGGAAAAGGAACCATTGATGGAGCGAGGAAGCAAACCCCAAATACTTGCAGAAGGGAAGCCAGTGTGGAGGAGATCAGCTCTTACCACAGAGCTCCAAAGTCTCAGGAGTGGGAGGAGGGGGCGGCCTGGAAGGCTGGGACCTTGTGCCTCGTTATTTTGGGGAGAGGACCTTCTTTCGTACAAACAGTGGGAGGCGTTGTTGTTGCCTGGACGTTCAAATAACTGCGGAAGGGTGTGGATGGGCCGTGCTCATTATTGAGCTATTGTCTCTTGGCTTTGTGATGCTGGGGACGGGGCACCACAAGGCACACCTCTGCTTTGCTGCTTCATTTTGAACTACGGTTTTTCCAGAACTATGTGACCCTACTATACTTTCTTTCGGTTCTTCAAATTTGCCACGTTTCCTCCTTGCACCAAGCCTTCACCCATGCTGTTCTTTGTGCCTGAAATGCTCTTCTTCTTCTTTCTACCCAACTGATTTCCAGTTTCCAAGGTTATGTCCATTAGGTGGACATATCTCTGTGTTTTTGCTCGTGCTGCTCCCTCAGCCTAGAATGTCCTCCAGCCCTGCCCTTCTCCTCCATCAAAAATGGTTTCATTTGTCCAACCCCAATTGAAATACTACTGCTTTTGTTAAATACCTTTATCCTCCAAGTTGAAACGAATCCCTCTTTTCTTTGCTTTTGCATAATTCAATGTGAATATTCACATTTTTCACTTAGTTCATTGTTTCAGAGATTAGTCACTCGTTTGACAAGTATTTATTAAGTACAAGGACGTGGCAGGCACTCTCCTAAGCTTTGTAACACTAGTAAAAACTTTGTTGTTTATGACTCATTATAATTTGTTTACAGATCCATCGCCTCCAGGAGACTACAAACTCCTTCAGGGCAAACATCTTGATTTCAGCTCCGGTCATGAGGTCATGATCTCAGGGGTTCGTGAGTTGGAGCCCGCCTAGGCTCCTAGGGCTTGGGGCTGACAGCGGGGAGCCTGCTTGGGATTCTGTCTCCTGCTCTCTCTGCCCCTCCCCCACTTGCTCTCTACCTCTCTCAAAATAAATAAAAACAAACTAAAAAAAAAAATAAAGAAATGAAAAGTCTGGTAGAACCTGCTGTACCAAGTGGCTCTTTACTGACAATTCTAATGGTTCGTAAGTGTAAGTGACTGAAGTTTACCTTGGGGTCACTCCTCTCCTCCCTGGTGTCACTTTTAGAGATTCAGGGCCATGTGGAGGAGGACTGAGTCATTAAGTACACAACTGGCCCGTTGTCTTTGCCTGTCTGTCTCTTCCCAGAAGGGCTTCGGGGTAGATGTTTTCTTGGAGCCATATAAAGGATGCACAACATTTATGGAAAAATTTCTGAACTCCGCGGGAACTCCTGGGGATTTGCTGGAGAACAGCAATAAATATTAACTCTGTATGGTTGAATACAAAGCACAGAAATGTATACCCTGCACACACTAAAACAATTGTTTCGTGAGGGCCTCCCAACTTACTCTGGGAGCGAATTTCTCTGAATTCCACTAAAAAGCAGAGAGGACTACAGAGTGAATTAATTTGGTTGGCTTGCTTTATCAGGTTTCTCATTTTCTTTCAATTTAAAACCTGCATGTCAAAGAGCTTTGTTCTCAAGTATCTGTCTGGCAGACTCCGGGGTGAGAAGCTCAGTATTAAATTATGAGACTGTCCCCGGTTTTCTTTATTGTACAGTGTTTTACACCTGCCAATATACTTGATTAATGCAAAACAGGACCTCGACACATCGGTCATTGTAAAGCTGGTTTGATTACTCTTGATCGTTATCTTTAGGAAGAAGCTTATTCCCTGTGTAAGGCATCAGACTGCAAATTTAAATACAGACTATCACTAAGATGTCTGCAGTAAGGAAAAGGAAAACCAAACCAAACCAAACCAAACCAACCAACCAAACAAACAAATGCATCACCTCTCCATGCTCTGAGCCTAAGGACAAAAGAGAAGAGCTATGTTGGCGAAGGTACCGAAAATGTTTTTGCTCATTTGGAGACGATGATGAGATCATTTTTGAAAGGGAACATTGGATTTAATTCCGGGTTAAGAGACTTTGCCTACAGGTAGGAATATTCTGTACTGGTAACTCTTTTTTCAATTTTCAATAATTCCCCTGCCTCGTTTCAGGTACTGTAATCATTGCATATTATTTTATATTCCATTATATGGTGACTCTGATAATGGGTGTTAATTCCAGCCCAGCGATTGCTGTGATCAATTCTCCTGCTGGTCTGACGCACGGTATCCAATTACAGCTCCAAGGCGGAGAGCTGGCAAGCGTGACAAAAGGTGGATGCCAAAATAGGTCTTTCTGGAGCTTAAAAATGTGTAGCCGAAGGAGCTTCTACTTTTGCAATTATTTAATCAAAGGACATAGGATCTGACGATAATAGGTCTATTTGGCTAAGAGGCCACAGTTATAAATTATTAATATAGAGGAGTGATTTGAATTGCTCATTAATATATTGGTTTAAAGTAGACAAGCCACTAATTTTAAGGTGGATGTGAAACTTGAATAACATGTTTGACATGAAAATCTTAATACGGTTTTCTTACAGTGTACGCGCGAAACCTCAGATCATCATAATACGTTAGAACAGCTATATTCTCCCTCTGATCCGTGTTAAGTGCGTGCGCACACACAGGTGCAGGCTCTGAAAGTTTCACTTCATCATATATCACTGCGTTTAACTGCAGAATATAGTGTACCCAAGTTTTACAAACAGAAAATATTTTGGAAAGCATGGCTATGAAATACGGCAAGTATATTTACTACTTCTTTCAATATAAATTTGCGATAATGGTTTAACTTCTCATAAGAAAACAGAGACATGGGCATATCTAAAGGTACTTTTCTTTAAAAGCCTCTTCAAATTTTTTTTTTTAATGTTTATTTATTTTTGAGACAGAGAGAGACAGAGCATGAATGGGGGGAGGGGCAGAGAGAGGGAAACACAGAATCGGAAGCAGGCTCCAGGCTCTGAGCCATCAGCCCAGAGCCCGACGCGCGGGCTCAAACTCACGGACCGCGAGATCGTGACCTGGCTGAAGTCGGCGGCTTAACCGACTGCGCCACCCAGGCGCCCCATTAAAAGCCTCTTCAATAGACAACCTACAACTTACAGCTTCTCTTTTAAAACAGGCTCAATTCTTTTTTTTTTTTTAAAGTTTACCTTTTTAAAAAATTTTTTTATTATTATTTTTTCACGTTTATTTATTTTTGAGACAGAGAGAGACAGAGCATGAACAGGGGAGGGGCCGAGAGAGAGGGAGACACAGAATCGGAAGCAGGCTCCAGGCTCCGAGCCATCAGCCCAGAGCCCGACGCGGGGCTCGAACTCCCGGACCGCGAGATCGTGACCTGAGCTGAAGTCGGACGCTTAACCGACTGAGCCACCCAGGCGCCCTCAGGCTCAATTCTTTAAATTAAAACAAAAAGTTTAAAAAACGATTTAGAAGGCAAATCCTATTATTTCCTAGAGAATACGGTTAATACTGTTAGATTTTCTGAAGACATCTATTCTGTAAAACATATCATCAAATGAAATAAACGGATCATTCTTCAAAAATAAAAAAATGAAAAAATAAGTAGGACGGCGGAAGACTCTCAGGCCATGAAAACGGATCACGGCGAATGGATTATGAAATAGGTACGGGGCGCTCATGATTACATTTTATGCCATAGTTACGGTTCCCCCCATAATAAAAATCCAAATTTCCCTTAATAGATAATCATTATGGAAACTGAAGCTCAACAGGTCTTTGGGAAACTAGTGCTCATTACCCATCTCAGTGTTTCCTGCTGTCTGGGCTAGAGGTTAAATGGAAATTGGCCTGTGGCACACGAGGGTCTCCTGCTCTACAGAGCCCTCTCCAGGCAGGTGCCTGAAGACCTAAGTGTTTGTGACCATCAGACCGATCCATAGAATGCCAATAAAACCCCGCAGGGGAGGAGAAAAAAAATGAAAATAAATTGGTCAGAGGCTCAATTCTGACATGAATGGAATACATGAAACGCTCGAAGTGGTACCTGGCCCACAGATACTCTATATAGTTCCTGGCTGTTGTTATGATGGAGCGGTCTGAAGGCGTTCCCGCCATGGCCGTGACTAGAGGCAGACGGGACGTTGGATGTCCCAGGCACTCTCCCTCCCCCCACCCCGCCCCAAAATTCCTGTATAGGTAGACCACGGGCAGGATGCGGGTTCTCTGTGCCCACTGTTCTTAGAAGGTGGTATTTGAGACCAAGAGAACTGGTGTTCTGTGGAAAGATGATGATGAACAACTGTAATTCGCAAACGTTTTCCCTCGTTAGATGCACAGAACAATGAGAAACTTTTACTTCAATGCAGCGTAAAAATCTTGTCTAAGTCTGCAACACAGCAACGCACCTGAGAATATCATTTACGCTGTGAATTCAGATGAAGTATTATTTCTCCTGAAGTAAGGATGCTCTGTTTTCCACACTAAGCTGAGAAAAAAAAAAAACCTCACCTATTAAAACTTCGTATATTGTAACATATACGTCCCTTTGGAACACACCTTCCCGAATACCTAAAAGGACACGTGCCATTTCTCTGTCCCCAGGCAGGATCGGAGTGTGGTCCTTGTTCTTAGAGCTCTTTGCTTATATTTTTATAATATGACTTACAGCACTATCCTGTAATTTACCTATTAATGTTTCATTTGCTCTTTTTATTCCAGCACCTTCCACATATTTTCATTTGTTCGTTTACGCAACAAATAATATTGGGGATGGCGCAGTGCCCGAAAATACAAAAGCCACCAGAATTATCCCAGCAAAACCTGTCACCATTGCAATTCGTTGGAATTACAAAACACAGAAGACAGATAACCATAGATACACTTAATACGTTTAAGGAAATAATACAAGCTTGAAAATATAAGCAAGGAATAAGATTATAAAAACAGACCCAAGCAGAAGATCCAAGTAGAGGTTGTAAAAGTGAAAACTAGAATGGCTGAAATTACAAAAATAGTTGGTTTTTTAAGCAGCGGGTTAACCCTAGCTGAAAAGAAAATTAGGAACTGGAAGATAGGGGCGAAGAAATTATTTAAAAATATGGCACAGAGATCAAAGTGAAAGAAAATCTGGGCGTGAGGGGAGGCAGTATGGCGGATGGAGTGTTCTCCCACTGATGCCATGTCTAGTCAGAGCGCAACCCTCCTTCCGGTCTCTGATGACCGCCCCCCCCCCCCCCCCCCCCGCCGCCACCGCATGTCAGCCATGCTGAATCCTCAAAAGAGTCCCCCCACACACCTGGTGCTATCACACCTCTGGGCTTTTGCACTGGCTGCTCTCCCTTCCTGGCCTACTCTCTTCTCATCTGGAGGTTGAATTTGATCTACTGATGGGACAAAGCTCCCTCCTCCGAGCTCCGCTCTATTCAGCGTCAGAACAGAGGAAGGGCAATACGAGACAAGTGTCTATCTCTTCCTCATCTGGCCGCTGTTGTGATCACGTATCTCTTGGCAGCTGCCGTTGCTTTGGCTAATGTGGCCATCCCCGGCCGCTCTACAGCAGGCACCCGAATGCTGGTTCTCTTGTGAAGTGAATATGCGAGGCTCTTCAGTGCACCCTGGGGAGCCCCCTAACCACACCATTCCCTAATGCAGGACATCCAGGTCTGGTTCAACTTACTCGAACCACCTCCCTGCTGCGCCCTCCCTACTGGGACTTCCGGGGTTTGCATCTAGCGCCTTGGGCCTGGAACACATTTGACTCCCCCGGGCCCCTGCTCCTCTCCTCTCCCAAGTGACTGACTGCTACTGTAGAGAGGTCACAACTGTTAAGTTCATGGTCTCCACGCCCCCCGGGTCCTCAGGAGTGTCCAGGAATCCTTTCTGCGTGTCCTTTCTCTCCCATTCCTCTCAGAGACAATTCCAAACTTTCCCTGCTCTCCTCAAAGCTCCCTTGTCAACTAGACCTTTCTCTTATTTTTAGTAGATGACCTTCTCCCCTCTTCGTCAAGATAAGAGAGGTTTTGGGGCGCCTGGGTGGCGCAGTCGGTTATGCGTCCGACTTCAGCCAGGTCACGATCTCGCGGTCCGTGAGTTCGAGCCCCGCGTCAGGCTCTGGGCTGATGGCTCAGAGCCTGGAGCCTGCTTCCGATTCTGTGTCTCCCTCTCTCTCTGCCCCTCCCCCGTTCATGCTCTGTCTCTCTCTGTCCCAAAAATAAAAACGTTGAAAGATAAGAGAGGTTTTTCAACTGATTTGTTTCAGCTTCTCTCCCTCTCTTCAGCCAACTGAACCACAATCCACAACCGTTCCTCACACCCTTCCCTTCGGTCTTGAGGGTCTGAGACCCTTCTTATGCCTACTCAGGCCGGTCCTGCCATCTGTGTCACCGAAACACCCACTCAAGTGGAACCTGGTCTCCTTTATTTTAAATATTTCTCTGGGCCTTTCTGCTAGTGTCTCTCTGTCTTGCTCCCCGCAGCCAACGACACTGAAAAACAAATTTATTTTCTCCCTCTGAATTAATTTCCCTCTTTCCTGTTCAACTCCTCAAAACACCACAGTCTGGCTTCCATTCCTACTTCTTGACTGATGCTGTCCTGTCTGAGGACCACTGACCTTTTCCGCCGCTAATTCCAATTTCCAGTCCTAGGTCACAGGACATCCCTGTGTCATTGAAGATTGGTTAGTCTCTCCCCGCTCTGCACCCCTGGGAGCGATAACGGTGCACAGGACCAGGACCAGCAGCGGAGGTGACCAGTTTCTGGATATACGCTGAACGAGAGCTGCTATGAAAGGAAGCTCGGGGGTGACGCCAAGGTTTGCAGGGATGACGCATCTCCATTCCGGCTGCCTGTTCGTGACACCATCCTCTTTGCCCTTCTACAGGTTCATTCTAATACGTGAGTTGGCAAGTGTTTGTAGTTCTTTATCCTAGTTGGTATATCTTATGCTCCCTGTATCTTTAAATTCATGCCTTTCATCAGTTCTGGAAAAGTGACCTCCTATTATCTCATCAAAGAGTGCCTCCCACTGGCTGTACGAAACTTCCCGACTTGCCATTTGTGCCTCAGCTTTAAAAAAAATACTTTCCATCTTCTTGGCCTCCTTGCAGCATTCTGGGGAATTTCTTCTGCTACACATTCCAAGTCACTACTTCTCACTTCGGTTTGATCAAATCTGGTGTTTAATCCATCCACATCCACTGAAGTTTTACTTTCAAACAAGTTTATTTTTCCTTTCCAAAAGTTTTATTTGGTTATTTTTCAAATGTGTCTAGTCATCCGGCCCTTACTGATTCCATCTTTTTTTTTCCTTTAAACATTTCACACTCAGATAATATTCTATCGCCAATAGTTCAAATCTGAAATCATCAGAGGCTAAACCTGCTGTCTGAATCTTTGTAGACTCAGTCATGAAGGCTTATTCTCTTGTGTTTCCGGCGATCACTGATTGTGACATCAGGTTGAGGTTAATCTGTAAGAGTCTTGGGTCTCAGTGGGGCCTCCAGAAAGGATCTGTATTTTTGTCACACCTAAAGCCAGTGCAGCCCCCTTGAATGCTCCACTTAAAGCCAAGTTTGAGGCTCTGCTTCCTCCCTGCTGTGGGCTCCAGCCTGCGGTCTCTGATCTCTGATCGTGATGATGTCAGCATTCGCCTTCGGGGAAAACCTGCCTTTGGAGTCCTTCACACCCACAGCTCCCTGCTCCAATCAGGTTCCAGCTCTAAACCCCAGGTTTAGACACGTGGGGTTTGTTCCGGTCTGCCCTCGAGATTTCCCTTAGTTCCCACGAACCCAACAATGTATTAAAAGGTAGCTTTTATCCAGAATCTAGGTTGGAGGCTCTTCAGAGTACCTAGTCCACCACACTACTGAAAATGTAAGAAGTCAGGAGTATAGTTTTTATCCCATAGATGATGAAAAGCCACTAAAGGCTGTTTTGAAGATTTGTGTGTTATACAGATCTCTGTGGAGATTATGTGGCAGACAGGAGCGAGGCTCGGGCCAAAAGATCAGCGACAAAGGTGTCCTAATAGTGCAGGTGACAGATGACAAGAGCCCACAAACTAGGGACAGAGATGACAGTTAAGATAAGATTATCATAATTTAGTGATTGGATACTTCTGAATAATTGAGCTTTTTCCAAGTTTGTAGGTAGCAGAGGACTGGTAGCTATCATTATCAAAGTATTAAGGACTCCTTTCTGGGTTTTTCTTCTCTAAGTCAAATGAATCAAATACCTCCAAGGCAGCAAAACGCCCTTTTCATCTACATTTATTCAAAGCATTTGACCTTGGCAGGAGCCACACTAAGCTCTCGAGATTTGTAACTGCTGTAGCCCTTTGCTTGGCTTGTCTCAAGGCCATACTGCGTGCTGATCCAAAGTATAAAAGACACCTGCCGCAAACCCTGAGGCGCTTCTAGAATATCTTCGTAGTGCAGTAGTGCTGTCGTCCCTTTCCCATCCCCCCACCACACTAGCACAAGCATGTGCCTGTGCACACACACACACACACACACACACACACACACACACACACATCTTCCAAGAGGGAAACAAAGGACATTTACAGGAGTCTAATCAACCCATCAGAAACCAGGTCATTCATTGTCTATTTCACCCAGTCCTCTAAAGCATCCACACTCCGTTGTAAGGAGGACAGCAATATGAAGAGGAAAAAAATCAAGCGCCACTGTTTACATTTTGTTCAAACTGCTAACTTCAGGGAAACTGAAGCTGTGGTTTGAACGTGTTGGGCATGCTGGACTGTCATCAACAACAAGGGTAAAGAGATGAACCGTGAGATTGCTCTCGGGAGGGTATTAAGGGATTGGGCACGTCTGGTGATGACCTACATTTGAGGTTTGTGGTGCCTCCTTTTTTTTTTTTTTAATAGTAATGGGATGCTCAGATATCTGATATGCACAGCAGACATACAACCACCATCCAGAAACCACAGTTAGAATTTTTTAAAAAATTAGGTGTTTCAAGGAAAGAGAGACTGATTAAAGAAGTAGGAAAAACAATCATCTAAGTTCCAATTTAGTTACTTTAGTGTACTGATATCCAGGATTTCCAGAAGGCAGGGATTTAAATAGATGTCTCATAGGCACCTCAAATGTAACATATCCAAGATGCAGCCCTTAATATCCCCCAACCCGTTCTCTCCCCACCGCCTTTCCCTTCTCACTAAACGACATCACACACTCACTTCCCAAAGGCAGAAAACTAGGAGTCATCCTTGTTCCCAGACTCGTCCTCCCTCCAACAACCAGTCGTCAGGAGTCCTGGGGACTGAACTCCAAAATAGATCTCAGATCTGCACACTCTTCTCCATAGCCGCTGCCTCCGCTCTCAGTCATGGTCACTTGGACAGTCTACCTAGGTTCTCCATCGATCTTTCTGCTTCTGTCTCCCCCCCATAATGCATTCCCCGACAGTTTCTATTTAAGTAAATAACAAATCAGATTACGGCATCCCTGTGCTTCAAATGTTCCCACTGTGCTCAGAATTCGGTCTGAAACTCCTCCCTCTGACTACACCGTGGTCCCGGGTGACGTGAGTCCTGTCTGCTTTTCTCTGATCTCCACAAGCACCCCCGTCCCCTCATTTGCTTGCAATTCTAGGAGCAAGCTAACCTTTCCTCCTGCCCCTGAGCCTTTGAACTCGCTGTTCCCTCTGCTTGAAATGATCCTTCCAGGCTGCTTCGCCCTTGTTTCACAGCACGTCATCTCTGTGTAGGGGCCTCTTCTCTTGCTACCCTGACTAAAGCTTACATGCTCCCATCGCTTCACCGAAGCTCCTGTTCATTTCCTTAACAGCACGTAGTGCAATCTGTAATTATACCTTCACCGGAAGTTCCTTGAGGCAGACAGGGCCTGCCATGCTCGCGGCCATAGCTTCACACCTACCGCCAGGGTCTGACACATGCTACAAACTCGTTGAATTAAAACCTGTTGAATTAAAACCAAATTTCTCAATCTTCCCTTCTAGAATTTGACTACTGTTGAGCAACCGATACCTAGTTGCGAGTAGCTATTTTGGTTTCTGCTTCTAAAAAGCTGAACAATCTCTGGGGTTTTGCCCTAATTTAGAGAGTTAGCTTACCAAGTTGGGGTCCAGGGAACCTCCAGCTTTACAATCAATAAGAATTACAGCAATACTCCTGATTAGAATTAAGATTAACAGGGGCGCCTGGGTGGCTCAGTTGGTTGGGCGTCTGACTCCGGCTCAGGTCATGATCTGACAGTTCGTGTGTTTGAGTCCCGCGTCGGGCTGACCGAATTCTGAGCACAGTGGGAACAGTCGGTGCTGACAGATCAGAGCCTGGAGCCTGCTTCGGATTCTGGGTCTCCCTCTCTCTCTGCACCTCCCCTGCTCGTCTTCGATCTCTCTCTCAAAAATAAACAAACATTAAAAAAAAGAAGACTAACAAATCATGTGGCCTTATTGAATAGAATTCTGTTTCAACAGAGAATCAGCAATATTGAGCATTCCTTGTATATCTCATTCCATCTTTACCCTGAGGACACCCTGAAGCCTCCACTCTTCTCCTGTCAGCATCTTACCAATTTCTGACTCATCCAGTATTCAGTTCAGTAAAGATGAACAGAGCGCCCACTCTGTGTTAGGCGCCGTGCTAGGAACCGGTGCTAGAGGTATAGTACTGGGAGTCAGAGTGTCCCTCCCCCCAAATTGAATCCCCAAGGCCCTTCGCCAAGCATCGTCACCTAAACACGAAGCCATGATGCCCAAGAGGGAGTGTCATGATGGGTCAGAGATGAAGACTTAAATTAAAAACAAAAGCCAGATAAGCCTGTCGCGGACGGAGTTTGGAGGGAATATTGGTTCAGCCTGTCTCTCCCTCCCTTACCCCTGTAGGCGTCTACCACAGACTAAAGAACCTCTGAGGGAGGAGACGAACGAAAGAATCAAGAGTTGGATACTGGCAAGGAGGTCTTGTACCCTAAGCCCATGCCGGGCCCAGTCACGGGAGTTGGGGAGGCGAGGGAGAGGCCGGTCATCTATCTATCCAACAAGTAGTTCTCGAGCCCTTATGGTCACCTAGCCACCCTTCTAGGCCCTGGGCATCGGCATCAGCATCAGCGTCAGCATCGGCAGTGAAGAGAAGAGAAGAGAAGAAAATTCTTCCCCTCGTGCTGCTTTCATTCTGAGCACGAAGAGGGTTTCTGCTTGGGCCCCAGGTGGAGCCTGGAACAGCGAGCGACACTTAGAATCCCCCCATCTGTCTTTACCTCCCACCAGCGACCCAGGACGGAAGCAGAAGAACAGAAATGCGGGTGGGGGGGGGGGGCAACTGCCCAGAGGTCCCCACTCCGCGCGCGAGAGGTGTGGGAAGCATCCAGCGGCGTGTCAAGGCTGCAGACGCAGCTGGGGGATCGAGAGAGAGGGAGAGTGGCAGAAGCGAAAGGGCCTCACCATCGGGGCAGCGAGGGCGGCAAGTGCACGGCCTAACAACTTAACTCCAGGGCACTGCTATTAAGATGCCCGCGGACACCGGCAGAACGAGACGTGGACAGAGAACGGTGGCTCCCCCTCAGCAGAAGGCAGTGTGAAGAGGTGCCCATCCCCAAAGCCGCGAGGCTGAGCTGGTCCCCGAAACTCGGATGCCGTCCTCGAGAAGAGGGAGGAGAAAGGGAAACCCTGAAGCGACCGAGGGTAAGGCAGAGATGGCTGAGAAAACAAAATAACCAAGGTTATCTTTTCTGTCATCGGAGAAATTTAAGATGACTTTCCGGCACACTGGAGGTCACAGCTTGAAAATACCGTGCCGATGGCTCAGGGGTGAATAAGAACCACCTCTGCCTTTGAGGGTCTCTTCCACCTCCCAGATGGCCCTCTATCTTTCTTCACCAGCTCTTTAAACTCCCCACGAAGAAAGCCACTCAGCTCTCTCTGCCCTCCAGACTTTCCTCCCTCTGAAACTCACTAACCACCTTGAGTAACAGCATCTAGAAACCGGGGAGAAATCATCCATGCTGCGCCTCTGGGCTCCTGCCACACCAGAGACAGATCCTGGTTTCAGACCAGACTTGAAGTGATACGAGAGGAAAAGCTAAATAAATACTCTCTGGGCCGGCACCAGTGCTCATGCGCGAAGTTCCCTCTTGACGTCCTTGAGCATGATCGCGAGTTGTATGTGTTTTGAGCACTTCCTGCTAAAAGCAGGAATAAACAGACTTTCTTTAGCTAATGTTACAGTCAAGTGTCAACTAGGGATGAGGAAAATTCTACAAAATTTTAAATGTTTTTTTATTTGACAAAGAGGGAGGGAGAGAGCGAGCATGCACGTGCACACGTGAGTGGGGGAAGGGCAGAGAGAGAGACAGAGAGAGAGAGAGAGAGAGAGAGAGAGAGAGAGAGAGAGAATCCTAAGCAGGGTCTGTGCCCCAACATGGGACTCAATCCCACAAACCGTGAGCTCATGACCTGAGCCAAAATCGAGAGTCGGACGCTTAACTGACTGAGCCACCCAGGTGCCCTGAAATTTCCACAAAATTTCAAAAGATGACTCTGATGGTAGTGAACCTCATCAGTGAACTTGGAATACACCCATGGGCGGCTCGTGCTGCCCTTCTTTTACAAAACTACGATAGCTCTTCTCTGAAGACACTTTTGAAGCGTATGCAAAAAATACAGGCGGAGAGCACTGCGAGGAGGACTGTATTCAACTTAGGAGCACTTCAATGACCCTTATTTAGCCAACAAATATCTAGTGGACACTTACTATGTGCTAAGCACTGGGTTAGAGGCAGAGAATAAAATGATGAACAAGACACAGACTGCTCTCAAAAAAGAAAAAATCATAGATCAATAGAATAGAATAGAATAGAGAGCCCAGAAATAAACCCACGCATATAATGGTCAATTACTTTACTACAAAGTAGGGGCTCCTGGGTGGCTCAGTCGGTTAAGCATCTAACTCTTGATTTCGGCTCAGGTCATGATCTCACAGTTCGTGAGTTCAAGCCCCATGTTGGGCTCCACGCTGCCCGTGCAGAGCCTGCTTGGGATTCTCTGTCTCCCTCTCTCTCTCTCTCTCTCAAAATAAATAAGTAAACTTAAACAATTTTACTATAAAGCAGCCAAGCATATACAATGGGGAAAGGACAGTCTCTTCAGTATATGGTGCTGGGAAAACTGGACAGCAACGTGCAGAAGAATGAACCTGGACCAGTGTCTCACGCCATACACGCACTAACTCAGGATGGCTCAGAGATTTCAACGTAAGACCTGAAACCATGGCACTCCTAAAAGGAAACGTAGGTGGCAAGCTCCGTGACATCAGTCTTGGTGAGGATTTTTTAAATTTGACACTAAAAGCAAAGGCAACAAAAGCAAAAGACAAGAAGTAACAAGTGTTGGTGGAGATGTGGAGAAAAAGGAACCTTGTGCACCGTGAGTGGGAAATTAAATTGGCGACTGCACTGTGGAAAACAGTATGGAAGTTTCTCAAAAAAATTAAAAACGGAACTACTGTATGATTCAGCAATTCCACCTCTAGGTAGTTATCTGAAGAAAATGAAAACACTAATGCGAAAAGATATCTACGCCCCCATGTTCACTGCAACATTATTTACAATAGCTAAGCTATGGAAGCAACTTAAATGTCCATTGGTGGATGAATGGATAAAGATAATGTCTACACACACACATACTTACACACACACACCATTATTCAGCCATAAGAAAGAAGGAAACCTTGCCATTTGCAACCCGGATGGAACTTGAGGGCATTATGCTAAGTGAAATAAGTCAGACAGGGAAAGACAAATACCATATGATCTCACTTATATGTAGAATCTAAAAACCAAAACAAAACCAACAAAACCAGCAAACAAAACAAGCTCATGGATATACAGAACAGATTGGTGGTTGCCAGAGGTAGGGGGTAGGGGGTAGGGGGTAGGGGGTGGGCAAAATGGGTGAAGGAGGTTAATAAGCACAAGCTCTCAGCTGTACAATAAGTCATGAGGATGTAACGTACGGCATGGGGGCTGTTAGTTAATAATGCTGTATTGCATATTTGGAAGTTGCTAACAGAGTCAACCTTAAAGATCATCATCATATTCTCTGCACAAGAAAAAAATTTGTTAACTATGTATGGTGATGGATGTTAACTAGACTTAATGTGGTGATCATTTCGCAATACACACAAATATCGAATCATTATGCCGTACATCTGAAACTAATATAATGTTATACATCAATTACATCTGAATTTTAAACATCATCGTCTAGTTGGTTTGACAGCGGGGAGGAGTCACGGGCAATTGAAACACAGCATCGGCACCGGATCAGCCATGAGAGCCCAGACGAAAATCAACAACCCGTTTCTGGTGTGTCAGGAAAGGCTTCCTGGGAGACGCAACATCTTTGCTCAATCTTCAGGATTGAAGGATTGAAATCCACACAAATGGATTCGCACGCCAGGGGTGGGGCTTCCCGATGGAGGAAGTGGCATACGCAATTCCTAGAGCCTACAAGGTGTTTGGGGCAAGTAGTTCCGCGTCCATAGCTAGACCATCGCGTGTGACGGGGGAGGACGGAGGTGACACGTAAAACTGGAGAGGAACCCAGCTTATCTGCCATGCTTCGGTGTCAGGACTCCATCCTAGGGGAGCTTCCCATTTTAGACATGTCTGAAGTCTCTAGTTCCGTTCTGATCTGACTGCTCTCTCTAACTTGCCTCCCCCAATCCTTTCTTTACCCTCCCTCCACAGTCACCTTCTTCAAGCAAGGTTATAGCACGGCCTTGCTTAAAACACTGCAGAGGCTCCTCACGGTTATTCAGGCACAACTGAACTCCCTCAACATAGATCAGGAGACCGGGCACACGTGCCGGTCTTAGTCTGTTCGGGCCGATATAACAAAATGCCACAGACTGGGTAGTTTATCAACAACAGAAACTGATTCCCCACAGTTCTGGGGACTGACATCCAAGACCAGGGTGCCAGCATAGTCAGGCCCCGGTGAAGGCCCTCTTCTCAGCAGCCGATTGCCAACGTCTCACGGTGTACTGACGTGGTGGAGGGGGCGAGGCAGCTCCGTGGGGTCCCTTATACACCGCGAATTCTGTTCAAGAGGGCCCCACCCTCATGACCTAATCACCTCCCACAGGTCCCACCTCCTAATACCATCACCTTGGGCATTAAGTTTTCAACATATGAATGTGGGGAGGGGGGGCACAAACATCCAGACCGTAGCAACGCCACTTTGCCCAAGGAGCTCCAGGTTTACACCTGTTACCCTGGCATCACTATCAATCGTGCCCTCTCGCGTATCAAAGTGTCTTGGTCTGGACAATAAATTACATGGTCACCTTTTTGATACGACTTTGCCTACCTTTCTCACTCCGTCTGTTACCTGTCCCGACATCCACTCGATCCTAAGACCCTGCTAAATTGCTTTCGGTTTTTCGAGCCCGCCAAGCTTCCTCTTACCCCACACCCTTGGTCTCTTACACAGTGTTCACTCTGCCTAAGATAGTCTCTTCTTTTCTCCTCACTTGGTCTGGTTCCTTCTGCATAGTGGGCAAAATAGTGTAGTGAGCTCTCTTTCAAACTGGGGGTTGTGACCCTTCAGTAGGTTGTGAAGTCAAATTGTGGGTCACATCCAATATTTAAAAAAAAAACACCAAAACTGCCTAGAATAAACTGCCTAGAATAAAATAGAATAGATCGGAGCACATTGCCAAAACTATTGTTTTGTGAAACTAGTGTGTGAGTCCATGGGTACTGGGTCACGGCATAAAAGGCATTTCTGCTTGATCACAGTCGAAAGGTCTGAAACGCTCTGGCATAGGCTCTGGCATCAGACACTTTTGGTCTAGATCCTAACTCTGCTCTGTGACCTTAGGCAAGTTACTTAAACTCTCTGTGTGGGTTTTCCTCATCTATCTTGTAAGATGGTATGAAGATGGAATGAATCGAAGTGTTCACAAGGATACTCAGCACACACAAGGTAAGCGTTGGCCATGTTGTCATTACCTATCAGGTTCCAGTTGGGACATCACCTCTCCTAACACCCGAAGTCATGGGTAGATGCCCTCCTGTGTGTTTCTCCGTCCTCCCTATCCTAACGTTTACCTCACTTGTCGGGTTGGACTCGATCGATCCCTCCACCGGGAGATCCGTAAGGGCAGGGATCTTGTCTATCATCGACTATCACACAGTTAGCACCATGGCTGGCACCTGGTAGGTATTTGGGAAATTTTTGTAGCAGGAACAATTTGCTCCTTTTTGGAAAAAGATATACAGTCATTTGTTTCATTCAAATAAAGTCCACTTGGGACTGAGAGCTCAGTCATTCTGATGATGAACCTGTCACCGTACTTTAGATTAAGTCTGATTCTCCTAATTTGCGATGTTGGAGGGGTTATGTGACATATGTATAATACACACACTCGTTAGTAACGGAGAAAAGGATTTAGGCTGGATGGCTTTTTGACTTAAAAATTCCTAAACAATTCAAAAGTCAGCATCTCTTAATCTTTCCTTTCATCATCACAAGGATGAAAAAAATCGGCCACCGTGTGACAAATAAAAGGTGGCATCTTCGAATGTAGTTACATCCTTCCGGTCTTTCAATTATTTAACTGACTTCCACTGCAAATGATTGTGGATTTGCTCCATTCATTCACTTCAATGGAAGTCTTTAATAGTTTCATTTATGTCCGTTCTACACGTGTGAATCATGTTTTCCTGTATTTTTGAAGTAAAAAAGAAGAAATGATTAAGTTTAAAAGGTTTTAATTGGATTTCTTAATACCGAGCATATAATGCACAGTTGCCATGTCGATAACCTCTCAAATTTCTATAGTCAGTTCTGTAATTCAAAGCACGCGTTGTAATGCTCTGATGATATAAAGCCTCTTTCAGAAAAATGTGAAAGCATACAGCAACTGCCCTCAAAACAGAAGACACTAGTAAAATGCATCCAATTCATGAGCAACACACAAAACCCGTATGCAACTGCTCGCAAAGCATCGAATATACCTAGAAGTGGCAAAGAGCAGAGCCCAGAGTCAGAGCTCTGCTAATGGCGGACTCACTCTGATACCTGTGGGTGGTCTGGGGGACTCCTGTATCGGACCAATCTCTTACTGAATCAAATACGTACATGCTTCAGATGATGATTAGTGCTACTGAGGAAACAGAGCAGGGAAGAGGCATAGGGAGCGCCAATGGTGGTGGTGGCATGTCGATTTAAAAAATTTTTTTTCAACGTTTATTTATTTTTGGGACAGAGAGAGACAGAGCATGAATGAGGGAGGGGCAGAGAGAGAGGGAGACACAGAATCGGAAACAGGCTCCAGGCTCTGAGCCATCAGCCCAGAGCCTGACGCGGGGCTCGAACTCCCGGACCGCGAGATCGTGACCTGGCTGAAGTCGGACGCTTAACCGACTGCGCCACCCAGGCGCCCCGGCATGTCAATTTTTAAGAAAGCGTTCAGGAAAGCCTCCCTAGACTTCAACCTTTCAGCGGGACCAGGAAAAAGGGAGAGAGAGAGCGAGACCCAGAGAGTGAGACAACATCGTATACGGACTCAGGCATGGCCTTCAGAACAAAGGGCACTTCTCTGACACCCTGTAAAGGAAGCTTCAAGGCTCCACAAGACGGGACTGCTGGGAGGGATCTGTCACGTACAACACGCTCAGGCACCTTCTACTTGTCCTGGAGGGCAGTCCCTTCAGCACGGCATTAAAAAAATGTACCGTGATGGGACACCAGCCTCACTGAAGAGCTTGTAGCGGTTGTCATCTTTGGGTGGAGAGGATCACAGGGATGAGGCAGAGGTGACAGGATTGGTGACAAAGAAACACGTGGGTGGACCTCTTAGGATGTATATGCCAAGAGATTCATGCCCCATAGAAATGCCTGCCGGGGGACGGGGAGACTCTCAAAAAGGGGGTGGGCAAGACGCTCTGTTTACTGGCCGTCAATCATCCTCTTTCCCTGGTCACTCCAGTGGCTGTTCAAGAGGCTTTGGCCACGTGACGGGGATGGAGGCCATGCGTGGGCTCCCCTGACATTAACTCTTCCTGACCAAGGTGACCTGGCTACCCAACTGCTGAATGCTCAAGCTGTCGACATTAGAGGTTCCTGCTACACCCCCAGCGCGGCGCCATTTTCTGGGGAAAACAGCCAGTTACCTGGTATCAGCTTCCCTGTACCGGAACTCTCCGCTCTAAAGGAAGCTGCACTTTGCCTTCATAGGCGGACGCACATATCCGGGTGCAGGGTTGCCTCCCCTGCCTGCAGCCCCTGGCAGCACCGTGAGTGAACACTGTCATCTCACAAACAACTCTACACAAACCGGAGTCTTAAAAAAGAGCAAATGCTTTTCAACTCTTTGTAGGAGTCTAGCAAAATTTCGGTATCAAAACATGACAAAGAGAATATTAGAAAAGATAATCCCGGGTGACTTCACTCCTAGATGTAGAGGTAAAACTCAAACTAAACGTCAGCAAATCAAAGCCCGTGTCTTATCTATGAGATAATAAGTCACGGCCAAATTGAGTTTATTCCAGGAATTCAAGGTTGTCTTAAGATTTGGAAATTAACTAATTTACAAAATTCACAGCTCAAAGGAGAAAAATCTATAACCATTAATATAGACGCTGAAAATGGAGAAAATTCAATATATACTCGTGATAAAACTGTTAACAAATGAGGAATGGAGATCTGCCAAAATACATATAGCCAACCCATCTTAATGGCAAAATGTTGAAAGAATTCTCTGAAGAGAGAGACCAAGTATAGGAAGCCCATGATCACACTTTCATTCAACAGAGTGGTTCTACCGAGCACGGTGAAGTAAGAAAACAATACTTTGGCATATGGCTTATAAGTAAAGAAAACAATTTTGCCATCATCCACAGAGGGTACAATTTTCAACATAAAAAACCCAGAAGAATCCAGACATAAATCAGGAAAATTGGTAAGAGTTAATTAAGCAAGGTTACTGGTTATAAAGTCAACATACAAAAATTAACTCCACTCATTTTCACCATCAACCATTAGAAAATGCAATTTATAGGGGCACCTGGGTGGCTCAGCCGGTTATGCGTCAAACTTTGGCTCAGGTCATGATCTCACAGTTCATGAGTTCAAGCCCCTCATCAGGCTCTGTGCTGACAGCTCAGATCCTGGAGCCTGCTTCAGATTCCGTGTCTCCCTCTCTCTCTGCCCCTTCCCTGCTCACACTCTGTTTCTCTCCTTCTCAAAAATAAACAAACATAAAAAAATTAAAAAAAGAAAGGAAATGCAATTTATAAAATATCTCTTACAGTAGCAACAAAAATACATAAAGTACCTAGGACTAAATCTAACAAAAGATTTGGGGACTTATATGGGGAAAAAGCATAAAATATATTAAAGAAGACTTAAATGAATAGAATGATGTGATGTTGTAGAGGTGTTACCTCTCCAAATTGATTTAAAGATTGGAGACAGTCAGAGACCTTGGGAACAAGCCCCCCGTGCACCTGAGACACTCTTGGCTGGCTGTTATCGCTGTTCTTAAGGAGCAAAGCATCAGCCGAGGAGCAAGTCTAGACGGGTCCAAACTAGTCCAAGGACAAAGGTCACCAAACTTGATCTTTCACCCATTTCCCCCTTAGTGTGAGGCTAAAACTCACGCCCAGAGGTGGACACTTAGCTGTCAGAGGAATCATACAATGTGTGAAGCAGCTAACTGTGCCTGCGTGCCCAATTCCCTGTATTGTCCCACCCCTACATGCTTAGATGTCACTCCTCGTCTGCCTCAGGTCCTTTAAAACTTTCCCTAGCTATTGTTGAGGTCTGGCTCCTTTGTCATGACTGTGTCTCCCTTCAGCTGAAGCTGTTGCCCCAATTAAGCCTGTCTGTCCTTTGTACTTTGGGTCCAGCCTCATTTCTGCCGTTGCTGGGTCCCAGGACCTGAGTCTGGTAACAGATTGGCAGGGCCAATTGAAACTAATTTTTTTGTTTCCAAGAATTTGACAAGCTTTTATGTGCGAAAGCGAAGGATTAAAAAGAGACAAAATATTCCTGACGAGGGAGAAGTGCTCAAAAATTATCACAAAGATAGGGTAATTGAAACTATTTGTGGGTGCAAGAATAGTCACATAACTTCTGGAACAGAATAGAGTCCAGAAACGAATCCATACGAATGGGCAAACTTGCTAAGGATATAAACAGCATGGCAGCTCAGTGGAGAAAAAGCAGAATTTTCAATAAATGATGTGGGGACAGCTGGTTATCCATTTAGCAGTAAGACTGGACTCACGCTTCAACCACACACAAAAACCAACTCCAGCTGCGTTAAAATTTTAATTGTGGAAGGCAAAACTACGAAATTTTTAGCCCAAGCAGAAGGAGGCTATACAGTCTTGAGATAAGAAAGAGTTTTTTAAAATAACAAGATACAAAAAGTGCATCCATGAAGACTAAAATTCTACCTCATTAAAATTGAGAACTTCTATTACTCAAAAGACTCTTCACCAAGTGAAAAGACAAGTCACACACTGGGAAGACATTTACAAAATGAAATGTTTAGCCTCCAGAATAGATCAAGAATTCCTACAAATCAATCAACAAAAGGACAAACAACCAAATAGAAAAATGGCGAAAAAGACATGAACAGACATTTCACAGATGAGGAAACATGAATGAACCGTACGCGTATGAAAATGTGTTCAATTTCACTATCCAAAAACGGTTTTAGAACAAATGAGATACCAATTGCCACCCAATAGATTGGCAATTTTTCTTTTTCCAAGAATGGCGACCTGAAGGGGTTGGTGAGGACATGGGACAACTAAAACTCTGGAAAACAGCTGGGCATTATCTAGTACACTTGAAGATGCTCATATTGAACCTTCAGCAATTTCACTTCCAAACATATGCCCTAGAGCAACTCTTGTCCACGAGAACCAGGAGGCTTATAAAAGTATGTTCACAGCTGTTCATGTTATAAAAAAAACCTGGCACCGTACTGACCATAGTAGAGCAGAATGAATACATTCTAATGCGCACACCCAGTAAAATACTGAACAGTATTCGTGAAAACAAATGACAATCCTACACACACGTAGATGAATCTCAAGAACATATTATTGAGTGATAAAAGGAAGTCACAAAAAATAAATTCAAAATGACTCCATTTAATAGGTAAAGTTTAAAATCACGTAAAACTAAGTAACATATTGGGGTGCCTGGCTGGCTCAGTAGCTAGAGCACACGACTCCTGATCTCAGAGTTGCGAGTTCGAGCCCCATGCTGGTATAGAGTACTTAAAAATAAAAACTTGTGGGGGGTGGGGGGCGCCTGGGTGGCTTAGTCGGTCAGGCATCCGACTTTGGTTCGGGTTGTGATCTCGCAGTTTGTGGGTTAGAGCCCCGCGTCGGGCTCTGTGCTGACAGCTCAGAGCCTGGAGCTTGCTTCTGATTCTGTGTGTCATTCTCTCTCTGCCCCTCCCCCACTTGTACTCTGTCTCTCTGTGTCTCTCAAAAATAAATAAATGTAAAAAAAAATTTAAAAAAAAAACTGGGGGCGCCCAGGTGGCTCAGTGGGTTAAGTGTCCAACCTCGGCTCAGGTCACGATCTTATGGTTCGTGAGTCTGAGCCCCACATCAGGCTCTGTGCTGAGAGCTCGGAGCCTGGAGCCTGCTTTAGATTCTGTGTCTCTCTCTCTCTCTTTCTTTGCCCTTCATCCACTTGTGCTCTGTCTCTCTCTCAAAATATACATACATACATACATAAATAAATAAATAAATAAATAAATAAATAAATAAATAAAATAACTTAAAACACACACACACACACAACTAAGTAACTTACCGTTTATAGCATAAACGTATGTAGTAACTATAAAGAAAGCAGAGAATGATGAACACAAAATTCAAATGAGTGGCCACTCAGAGAGTGAAAGAAAGGGGTGGGATCAGTGAAGCTAAGACAGAGAGTTAGTGAGGGGTAAGTATGCCTACACGCTGCAGGCCAGTATGAACAGCAGATCACGGTGTGCCCAAGAAGGGGGAAGGCAAGGGAGAAGAGGATGTTGTACGGAATGACTCTCCTTCTTTATTTTTGCCTTTGGGCTGAAGCCACTGAAATTATAACAGGAAAATTAGAACCATTTGTTGACAGGATAAGTTATGAACTGGACACAATTTATCAGCAGAAATTCAGACTAATGTATTTTAGAGTTTGCATAACATTGTGAAACAAAGAATAACATAAATAATAATAAATAGTGACAAAATAAATTATAAGCCTACTTTATTTGAAAGGAGAGAAAGAGGTCATTTCATCATCATTTATAATAACAAAAATAGGGGAATGACCTAAGTTACCCTTAATATAATACTGGTTAAGTAAAATAGAATACATTCATACTATCGCATATTATTACAGTAATTGCAAAACATTAAACACAGCACGACTGGAAGAATGGATCAACAGAACAGAACAGAGTTGATAAACAGATACTATTTAGTACAGGTTAAAGAGTCATTTCAAAACAGTGAAGAGAAATAAACTAGTCAATAAATGTTGATACAACTGGCCGCCCACTGACCATATCTAGAACCCATCACAAATCCTTTAAATCCATATAGATTAAAGCATAACTAAAGCAGGGGCACCTGAATGGCTCAGTCGGTTGAGCAACCGACTCTTGACTCTCAGGGTCATGGGATCGAGCCCCAAGTTGGGCCCTGAACTGACCATGGAGCCTGCTTAAGATTCTCTCTCTCCCTCTGCCCCTCCCCCCGGTTGTGGGCTCTCGTTCTCTCAAATTGAAAAAATAAAAGCACTAAAACAAAATTTAAAAATGGGTGAATATATACTATGAATGTGGTGTAGGGAAAGCCCTCTTAAAACACAAAAAAATATGTGGTATTTGTCTTTCTCCATTTATTTATTTATTTCGCTTCGCGTTATACCCTGTAGGTTCACCCACGTTGTTGTAAATGGCAAGATCTCATTCTTTTTTATGGTTGAGTAATGTTCTTGTGTGTGTGTGTGTGTGTGTGTGTGTGTGTGTGTGTATCTTATATATTCTTTATCCATTCATCGATGGATCCTTGGGTTGCTTCCATGTCTTGAACATTGTAAATAACACTGCAGTAAACATAGGGGTGTACGTGTCTTTTTGAATTAGTGTTTTTGTCTTCTTTGGGTCAATACCCAGTCGTGGAATTACTAGATTATAATGGTATTTATATTTTTAATTTTTTGAAGAACCTCCATATTGCTTTCCACAGTGGCTACGCTAATTTACATCGCCACCAACAGTGCAATTCTGACAGGTGTAAGGCAATATTTCATTGGGGTTCTGATTTGCATTTCCCTGATGATTACTGATGTTGGGCATCTTTTCATGTGTCTGTTGGCCATCTGTAGGTCTTCTTCAGAAAGTTACACAAAAAAGACAAATGCCGTATGATTTAGCTTATGTGTGGCATCTAAGAAATGAAACAAAGGAACAAACGGAGAGAGAAAGAAACAAAAAACAGACTCTTAAATACAGAGACCAGATTGGTGGTTGCCAGAGGAGAGGTGGGGGGATGGAATAGATAAAGGTACAAACTTCTAGTTATAAAATAAATAAGGCACAGAGATGAAAAGCACAGCACAGGAAATATAGTCAATAAGGTTGTAATAAAGTTGTCTGATGGTCACTATACTTATCATGGTGAGCACTACTGAGTATTGTACAGAACTGTCTGATCATTACTTTGTACACCTGAAATTTATATAACACTGTATGTTAATTATACTTTAGTAAAAAATAAATTTACAAAAACAAAAAACAAAAGCTCTGAAGGTAAATAATAATACACTTGACTACATAAAACATCAGACTTCTACAAAAACACCAACAAAACACAAATCTTCTGTAAAGAAATCTGAAAGACACTTCATAGCCTAGAAGATGATATTTGCAACATAAGTCACAGAAAGGATTAGTAACAGTGTGAAAATTAGTAACGGAAACCCTCACTAAAATGGAGTCCGGAGGTTTCCCCAGGAGAAGCTCTCACGCCCTACCACTCTAGTCAATTGCACACACGACAGAAGAGCAGGACTTGACCTTGAAGGCACATACTACTGGGAAGAGGAAGAGAGGCTTTCCATATCTCCCTCCCCTCCCAACAACAGCTCAGTCAATGAGAAGCCATTACACTTGGAACTCTCAGTTTACTCCAATGGCCTTTAAGCTTCTAACAGCCTTCCCGACTACTCCTTTTCTCCTTAAGAAAGTGTACCTCTCCTTCATTCCTTGGGCTTGCCTGTATTTTGCCTCAGCTCGTTTGTCCTGAATTGAAATTCTCTTTTATTCCCGAATAACCCTATCTTTTGCTGGTAAGATAAAGGGCAGTTTTGATTCTTAAGGTCAGCGACCTATATAAAAATGCTACAAAATCATTGAATTTAAATGATCAACAACACACAAGCCAAAAGAAAAAGACTAAGGATATAAGCATGCAATGCACAGAAGAAGAAATAAAAATATCAAGTTAACACATGGAAATATGCAAATTATACCTACTATGCAATGCAACCTTTTCCAAGCGATAAAAATATAAGACTTGAAAAAAATCAAGTGCTGGTGAGGGTGTGTGTGAATAAGTAATTCTATATACCGCAAGCCAGTGTGAATCGGTATTGATATTTTGAGGGGCTATTTGGCAGCATTAACTAAAATGAAAATGGGCATATATTATGACCCAGGGATTCCATTTCTAGGAATCTATCTACCCTAAACACTCACATATATGCATACAGCTATTCACTGAAGCATCATTTGTAATAGTGTAATATCGAATAGTGAAATGATAGTGAAATATTGTGAAAATAGTGAAATAATAGTGTAATATTGAAATAGTGTAATAGTGAAAAATATAAAATACCAAACTGTCTACCGGCAGGGAAATAAACTGTAACACCCAGGCAATATAGGAGTTAAAAAGAAAGGCCATCTATAGGATGGCCAAGTGATGTTGCTTTAAGACGTTTCAGAAAAATACAGAATATTCTGAAACAAAATAAAGTCCGTTGTACATACTTTTCAAGGTACATGTATGTGTGCAAATGCACAGAGAAAGGCCTAGAGAGTAACCAACAAATTGATCATAACAGGTAACTCTGGGGAGGGAACTGTGTTGGGGTAAGGGACAGTCAAGGAGGATTTGGACTCTAGCAATATTGTTTGAATTTTTTAAAATAAGAGTATATTCACTTGTTACTTACATAATTAAAAATAAATCAAACTTATAAAATGATCCACAACTATAAATTCAAGTCTAAGGTTGTACGCAAAGTCCCACAGGAACACAGTGAAAAGAAAAATTCGTGTGTAGAAAAGATTTTATAGCAGTAGTGACCTTTGAGCTGGGCCTGGCTGTCTCAATAGGACTTTGTCAAGCATCCATAATTTGGTGGAGGACCGTGGCAGACTGTATTTTCCAAAGATGACTGTACTAACACACACACCCTCCCATATGCTTTTCTTTCAATATGACATTGACACTTGTCCATGGACGGGTGGGAGTCTATGTTCCCTCTCCCTTGAACTTGGGCAAGATTTTGTGATTGCTTTGATGAACTGAATGGGAAGGAAGTCTCACAGCATGACTTTTGAGAGTATCCAGCTACTGCCCGGTCCTTTCTTTTACAGGACGCTCACCCTGGGAACCCAGCCACCATGCTGTGAGAAAGCCCAAACTAGCCCATGTGGAGAGACTGCATGAAGAGTCTCACGTGGAGAGAAACTGAGGCCCCCAGCCGACAGTGGGCACCAGCCACCAGACACACGAGTGAACGAGCCTTCAGATGATTCCCATCCCCAGCTTTTGTGTTCTCGGGCCGAGGCCCAAACACACGTCATGAGACAGAGCTAAGTCATCCCCACTGTGCCCTGTCCTAATTCCTGACCCAGAGAATTCCATGAGCAGAATAAATGTTTATTTTATGCCACAAAGTTTTAGAGCAATGTGTTACCCAGCCGAAGTAACTGGAACAAAGACTTTCTAAGGAGAAGAAACTATACAGGTAATAGAATGTCACAGAGCATTGTGAGTATTGGCAGTATTGCGTGATGAGGTTACAGGGGTTGGCTGGGAGCAGGCCATGAAAATCTCATATGATGGCATAAAAAAATTAAACATGCGATCTGTAGTGGAAAACTACTGAAAGTTTTTAAGCTGAGAAGTGAAACATTTAGATCTGCATTTTAGCAAGATATCTCTGAGACTGGTGTGAAGGAAAGACGGGAGAAGAGAAAGACTCAAAAATAGGAGAAGCTTCTCCAATTAAGACGAGTTCTAACCAAGTAACACGGGGGACTCATCCCTCACTCGACATGTTTTGTGACTTTTTTCCTCTTAAAGGCTTCCTCTGAGCCTCATTTATATTCAATTTCACTTGTACTAAAATGTTGGCAGGGAAAACTTATTTCCACACAAAAACCTGCACATGGATATTTACAGCAGCTTTATTTATTATGATTGCCCAAACTTAGACACAACTAAGATGTTCTTCAGCAGGTGAATGGATACATGCTCTATCATATCCTATTCAGCACTAAGAAGAAATGGGCTATCAAGCCATGAAAAGACACAGAGGAGCTTAAAATACATGTTACTGAATAAAAGAAGTCAGTCTGAAAACGCTATCCTGTATGATTCCAACTATATGACTTTCTGGAAAAGGCAAAATTGTGGAGACAAAGTATCGGGTGTTAGGAGGAAGGGAGAAATGTTCTGTATGATACTAAAATGGTGGATACGTTTCTCAAAACCCATAGAATATACAACACCAAGAGAGAACCCTAATGCAAACTATCGTCTTTGATAATCAAGCATTAATGTATGGTCACTGATTGCAACAAATGTGAGGTGTTGGTAGTGGGGGAAGCTGTGCTTGTTCGGGGGCAAGGGTGTATGGGGAAATCTCTGTACCTTCCATTCAATTTTACTGGGAGCCTAAACCGCTCTAAAAATGAAGTTTAATAAAAAAATGTTGGGCGCGGCAGGGGGGGGATACATGGGAATATTAGATCACAAAAATGTTTTCCTTACTATTCTTTCGAGCTTCTGGATCTGGATCCGTTTACATAAAGCGTATTCTAAGAAGACAGAGCAAGCTGTCTAAAAAATGGTAACCACTTATAACTAATTATCCATGTGAGTCATATCATCCTTGTACTTACAAATATCACCATAACCCACAACTTCGTGTTCTGTGTTTGTTGAAACATCCTCATCATCGTTCTCAGGACCAGTTTTATAAGAAAATTATATAAATGTAAATGTATAAAAGAAATCTACACTAATAACCTACAGGGTTTTTTTTTAAATACATTTTGGATATTGGGGATATATATAAGGAGAAAACCGAGGTGCGTGGCCCAAAGATGAGGGAGAAGACGAAACTCGGAACATAAGGAGCCACCTCTGCAATGAGGGAGAAGATGCCTGGATGGATATAAAAGCAAAGACAAATGAGGGGATGAAACATACTAATGAGAACGTTTCATTCTCAACTTGGCAGAAGGTCTTGAGTCCTATTTTTTGAGAAGAGCAAGAGGAAGAATGTATCAAAAATTGAGTTTCTGAAAAATAGAGACAGTATGGAGTGGTGCCATGGTGAATCAATCAGGTCTTTCACAGCAGCAGAACCCGGTTGGAATTTGATAGCGTAATTTCTTGGAGGCCAGTCTGTATCATTTTATACCGTACCCCCTCTAATGTTAATTATTCAAGAGGTGATTAGCCAGTTTGGGGGATCCCATGCATTCTGGTCTAAAGCTTGGTTATCAAAGAGATGTTGAGGGGCGCCTGGGTGGCGCAGTCGGTTAAGCGTCCGACTTCAGCCAGGTCACGATCTCGCGGTCCGTGAGTTCGAGCCCCGCGTCAGGCTCTGGGCTGATGGCTCAGAACCTGGAACCTGTTTCCGATTCTGTGTCTCCCTCTCTCTCTGCCCCTCCCCCGTTCATGCTCTGTCTCTCTCTGTCCCAAAAAATAAATAAACGTTGAAAAAAAAATTAAAAAAAAAAAAAAGAGATGTTCATACAAATGAAAAAAGGAACTCAAATTAATTTTTCTGCTTTTTTAAAGCATTCGTAAGAGGTCTGATTGTGGTTACTAATTTTTGAAATGGTGAGAAAGAAAAGAAAGCAAAATAGAGAAAAAAAACCCCACTGAAACAAATGGCAAAATAAGATTATAGGATTATGTGTGGGCTGAATTCATCCATGCTGGTCCCATCCCCCATTATCAAAGTTAAATTAAAGCCATTATTGCTATATTTCACCAAATAAAATCTGACAAAAAGCAACTCCTTTCCCAGTGTTTCGTATTGATGCTTCTGAGTAAACTTTCTAATTTTTACCCAGTTTACCTGCATCGCAGAGGTGACAAACGTCTGCTTGCTCTTCTGATAACCATTTAGTTGATGAGGTAATGGAAGGAGGAAGTGTGGGCAAAACTGGCTTTGGATCATCCTCATAAAATAACATCAGGTCCTTAGAGAAAATAAGAGAGCACATGAAGTTTGAAAAACATAATTAATCCCCCTGCTTCAATTTGGTAAAACAGATGCACGATTCATGCAGATACGCTGTGTCTATATGTGCCAACATAAACCCATTTTAATGGAAAGAACTTAAATATAAGTTATGTATACACTTGGTGTCCACTGAGCGTAGGGTGGTTTTCTACCCTTGGAGATCCTCACTCCTTGATGAAGACATCTAGTGCAGAGTAGCAACGCTTCTGTTTGAGGCACGAACTTTCCCCACCACTCCCTGAGCATCCTTAGGGCGTACTATCTCAGAGGCTGATGGTTCTGTTTTACTGGCAATAATAAGGCTACCTGTGTCTATCTTTTTTTCAATGTTTGTTTATTTTTGAGAGAGGGTACACGAGCATGCGTGCAAACAGGGGAGGGGCAGGAAGAGGGCGAGGGAGGATCCCAAGCAGGCTCCGCACTGTCAGCACAGAGCCTGATGTGGGGCTCGATCCCACAAACAGTGAGATCATGACCTGAGCCGAAATCAAGAGTTGAATGCTTAACCAACCGAGCCACCCAGGTGCTCCTATTTGTACTAAATTTTAGAACTTTAACTTTTTATCATGGAGTAAAACACAGATGATAATCAATCCAACCATGCAGTTAAACAAATCAATGCATGGCCAATCTGGTTTCATTTACATCCTACCAGTCCTCATCGGCTTTATTGTGAAGCCAATCCTAGACATCATTGATTTCAGTGCCTCTCTCTAAATGACATGAACTCTTTAACACAATTATTATTTTATACCTATAAACTTCCCAACTCCTTAATGTCATCAGTTATAAACTCCTCATCTTTTCAATTTCTCATGAGTGCTATTAAGCAGTTTTTTTTCTATAGCTTGTCCAAGAGAGGATTCAAATAAAGCCCATATGGTGGGATCAGCTGACGTGTCTTTTTCCTCCTATGAACGAAGATCTGTTTTATGGTACTTTAAGGTATAAGCAACATAGAGTAAAATGCATAAACCTTAAGGGCACAGTTCGATAGGTTTTAACATTATGCCATATACCTATGTAGCCACATTTCTGTCACTCCAGAAAGTTCCCCCAAGCTCCTTTCCAGTTGGTCCCACCCTCCCACTACCAGTAAACAGTGTCTATCTTCCATCAGTAGCAATGAGTTCGTCTGTTCTTAAGCTTCATATGAATGTCATCATATGCTACGTGCTCTCTTGTATCTGAATCCCACTGCTTAACGTAATGTGTGAAAAAAATGCATCCATATTTTGTGTGTATCCATTCCTTTTTTTTTTGTAAGAAGTATTCCATTGTAGGAATATGCCACAATTTGTTTATCCATTCTCCTCCATATGAACATCTGGATTGTTTCCAAATTTCGGCTATAATGAATAAAGATACTGTGAACATTCACACACAAATCTTTTTTGGACAGGTGTACTCATTACTCCTGGATATTTACACAGGAGTAGAATGGACAGGTCATAGGACAAGTTAATTTAAACAGTATTTAACTTCATTAAATATACAAATTCATAGAATTCATATATTTAAATATGAATTTAACTTCATTAAATATATAGTATGTAACTTCATTGAAACTGCCAAACCATTTTCCAAGGGATTTGCCCCTTTTTATAATTCAACTTTTATTTTAAAATCATTGTAGATTCACATGTATTAAGATATAATACAGAGTGACCCTATGTATCCTTTACCCTGTTTTCTCTAAAAATAACATCTTAAAAACTGCAGTACATATTATCCAAGATATTGACACTGTTACGGTCAAAATACAGACCATTTCCATCATCATAAGGACCCTTCCTGGTACCTTTTTATTACCATAGCCTGCCCCCCACAACTACTAATCTTTTCTCCATTTCTATAATTTTGACATTTGAAGAAATGTTATATACATAGAGCCATACAGGATGTAACCTTTTGGAATTGTTTGTTTGTTTTTTAACCTGGCATAATTCCCAGAAATTCATCCATGTTGTTTCATGCATTAATAACTCGTTCCTTTTTATTGCTGTGTAGTATCCATGGGATAGATGTATCACAGTTTGTTTCACCTGTCAAAGGACCGTCTGGATTGTTTCCAGATCTGGGCTATTATACATAAAGCCGCTGTGAACACTGTGTGTAGCTTCGTGTATGAAAGTAAGTTTCCATGTTGCTGGGATAGATGTCTAAGAATGCAATTGCTCAGTCCTATGGTAGTTGCATGTTTAGTTTTTATAAGACACTGCAAACGGTTTCCCAGAGTAGGTTTACAATTTTACATTCCCACTAGTAATATTTGAGTGATCCAAAACTCTTGATTTTGGCTCGGGTCATGATCTCACGGCTTGTGAGTTCGAGCCCCACATTAGGCTCTGCTCTGACAGCTCAGAACCTCCTTAGGATGCTCTGTCTCCCTATCTCTCTGCTCCTCCCCTGCGCTCACTCACTCTTTCAGAAACAGATAAACATTAAAAACAAAAAAGATAAAAAGTGCAATTGATTTATGTATGCTGATCTTGTATCCTCCATGCCTACTGAATTCACTTGCTGGTTCTCTAAAGTTTTGTCGCCTCTCTGGGATTTTCTATGCAGACAATCTGTAAATGAGGACAATTTTATTTTTTCTTCTACATATCTTTTCTTTTCTTATTGCAGTGGCTGGAACTTCTAGTACTATGTGGAATAAGTCCTGGCCTTGTTCCCGATCTTGAAAAGAAAGCATTCACTGTTAAGTACGATGCTATTGCAGGTTTTGTGTGGATGATCTTTATCAATTTAAGGAAAGTCCCTATTTCTAGTTGCGGAGTTTCTACCATAAATGGGTATTGCGTGCTGTTGAATGTTTTCTCCATCAACTGACAAAAATCCTACGATTTCTCTTCTTTAATTTGTTGACATGATAAATTACATTCATTGACTTTCAAATGTTGAGCCACAACTTAGATTAAATCCCACTTGGTTCTGGTGTATAATTTTTTTAAATATATTGCTGGATTCAATTGGATAATTGTTTTTTGAGGATTCTGCCTCTCATTTCATGAGAGATAATGGCTTTTTTTTTTTTTTTGTAAGACAAGAAATGGTCTTTTTCTGGGGTTGGTAGCAGAGCATCAATACTTGCCTCATAAAATGAACTGGGAAGTACTCCCTCCTACTTTTGAAAGACATTTGTGTAAAAATAGTGTCTATTCGAGAATTCTCCAGTAAAACCATCTGGAAGTGGAGATTTCTTTTTCAGGAGACTTATATTACAAATTCACTTAAAAACAAAATGGTTACAGGGGCGCGCCTGGGTGGCTCAGCTGATAAGCATGTGACTTCGGCTCAGGTCATGATCGCACGGCTCGTGAGTTCGAGCCCCATGTCTGTGCTGACGGCTCAGAGCCTTCAGATTCTGTGTCTCCCTCTCTCTGCCCCCCCCCAAATGTAAATAAACATTAAAAATTGTTCTTAACGGTTACAGAACTATTCAGGTTCTATTCCACCTTCTTTGAATTTTCGTAGTGTCCGCTTTCTGAGAAATTGTTCTATTTCTTCTAAATCGTCAAATTTATGAGAATAAAGTTGTTGGCAGCAATTCTTTATTGTCCTTTGATGGCTACAGGAACTGTAGTGACATCCCACTTCATCCTGATCCGGTGATCTGTGTCTTTCCTCTTTGGCAGTCTTGCTAGAGGCTTATCCATTTTTCTATCTTTCAAAGAACTGGCTTTTGCGTCAGTCATTTTCTCTGTTAACTGTTTTCCTGCTTAATTCCATTAATTTCTGATCTTTATTATTTTCTTTCTTCTGTTTCATGTAGGTTTATTTTGTTTTTCTTAGTTTTTTTTTCAAGAAACCTAATTATTGATTTTATACCTTTCCTCTTTTCTAGTCTAAGCATTTAGTGCTATAAATTTCCCTCCGACCACTACTTTACCTATGCCTCCTATATTTTGATAAGTTGTGCTTCCTTCTTACCCAGTTATATGCATTTTTAAATTTCCTGAGACTTCCCCTTTGGCCATGAATAATTTAGTTTATTTTCCCAAAACATTTCACGTAAAATTCCTCATGAGTTTATAGTGATATATTTTCAATCCAATTCGGGTCTATTAGGTCAGGACAATCTCTTCTTTCTATCTTACACGCATATCTCCTGTCCCCCACACCGAGAATCCCAGTTCTCAAGGACACCAAAGATGATTCAAATAGGGGATCACGTGACTACTCATTTGATTCATCCCACATTATGCTCACAATAATCTCAGATCAAAAATACCAACATCTTAGAATAAAAACACCGACCGAATGCAAGGAACATTTGTTTAATTGTATTTTACATTTTAAAGGATTACTTTCTTTACTTCGACTTTGTTTCGTAATTATGCAAAAATATTTCCAGGATTCCAATGACAGATCTAAAATCACGGTACAATCAAAGAAATTTAGCTTCTATTTCTCCTCCCTACCTTATTCCCTTCTTTCCCTTTATGCGTAGCCTTTCCTTCTTTCTTTTTTTAAATGTTACAGCTGATCTTTGCATGTTGCGTCTTTAATATAAACAAGTAGAAAATCCAGGAATGGGCGTAAGCATAAATGGGAATTTATTGTGTGATAGAAGGCACTATTCAAGTCAATGGGGAAAAGGTGGATTGTTCAACAAACAGCATTGAAACAACTGATTATCATTTGTAAAAATACAAAATTAAAGGTGAATCTTTAACACTCTTCATTCATCAAATAATTTTTTGATGGATAGCATTTAACTATATTTTAAAAATTAAAGCATAAAAGAACTAGGGTAGTTTTTTACAAAACTAAACCTACACTTACCACACAACCTAGCAATTGCACTCCTTGGTCTTTACCCAAAAGAGTTGAAAACTTAGGTGCACACAAACACCTACACACAATTGTTCATAGTAGCTTTATTCATAATTGCCAAAAGTCAGAAACAACCAAGATGTCTTTCAGGAGGTGAACGGGTTAATAAACTGTGGTACATCCAGACAATGGCATATTTTTTAAAATTTATCTATTCTTGAGAGAGAGAGAGAGAGAGAGAGAGAGAGTGCACACATGAGTGGGTGGGTGGGGGAGGGAGAGAGAGAGAGAGAGAGAGAGAGAGAGAGAGAGAGAGAGAGAATCCCAAGCAGGCTTCATGCTGTCAGTGTGGAGCCCGACGCAGGGTTTGAACTCACAAACCATGGGATCAGGACCTGAGCTGAAATCAGAAGTCAGATGCTTAACCAGTTGAGTCAACCAGGCACCCCCAGACAATGGCATATTATTCAGCGTTAAAAAAAGAAATGAGCTATCAAACCATAAAGAGACACAGGAAACTTAAATGCATATTACTAAATGAAAGAAACCAGTTTGGAAAGGCTACATACTGTATGATTCCAACCATATGACTTTCTGAAAAAGGCAAAACTAAGGAGACAGTAAAAGGATCAGTGGTTTCCAGGCGTTAGCAGGAAAAGGAATAGATGGAACATAGAGGATTTTTAGTACAATGAAACCATTCTCTATGACACTATAATGGCAGATACATATCACCATACATTTGTCAAAACTCACAGAACACACAGCAAACCTTAATGTAAACTGTGGTCTTTGGATGGTAATGAGTGTTAATTTAGGTTCATTGATTATAACAAATGTACCACCCTGGGGTGGATGCTAATCGTGGGGGAGGTCATACAGGGCAGAGGCAGGTGGGGGTATGCATCGGGTATACGGAAAAATCTCTTACTTTCTACTCACTTCTGCTGTGAATCTAAAACTGATCTAAAAAATAGCTTGTTAAAATAAAAAGCCAGGGTGATATTTAATAAAATCTTAGACTAGGGAAGGTCTTTCTAAGAATGACTTAAAATCTAGAAGCCGTAATGGAAAGGCAAATTTGACTACTTTTTAATGAAAATTAAAGACTGCTTTAAGGCTGTGATATCGGAGTCATAATAAATATATATTTGGTCTTTGTCCCTGGTGCTGGCCCAGAGCCCCTGAACTCCTGTAATTTCCTAAGTGAGAGGAATGCTAGGAGCATCTTTTGTTTTAATATTTGGTCTTTGACCCTGGCTCCTGACACAGAGCTCCTGTATCACTTGGAATTTTCTGGGAGCTCAGAGTGTCTTTTGTTTTGTGAGGTGACTCTTGGTGGGTTCCTGGACAGCTTCGGGATGGGGACTGGTCACCAGAAAGACCAAGCCATGATTAGAAGCCTGGAACTTTCAGTCCCACACCGCATCCCCCTGGAAGGGGAGAGAGACTGGAGATGGAATAAAGGATCAGTCACGCTCATCTGATGAAGCCACCATAAAAATCCCAAATGTTTGCGGTGCAAAGAGCTTTTGGGTTGGTGAATACAGGACATGCTGGGAGGGTGACACAGCCCAACTCCATGGGGACTTAAACTCTTGCACTAGGGAAACTTCTGGGCCTTGCCCTGTGTATTTCTACATCTGGCAATTCATCTGCACCCTTTATCACATCCTTTATTATAAAATAAAGCAGCATCTGCGAGTAAATATTTCCATGGGTTCTTAAGCTGTTCTAGCGAGTGATCAAACCCGAGGAGGGGGTCATGGGAACCCGGATTTACAGCAGGTCAGAAGTACAGGTGACAGCCCGAGATTTGCAGTTGGCATCTGAAATGGGAGGTGGGGGAAAGAAAGCTTTGGGGACTGGGCACTTAAGCCTGTGAAATCTGATGCCATCTTTAGGCAGACAGTGTCAGAATCGAGTTAAGTTGCAGCACACCCAGCTAGTGTTGTAGACAACAGCTGGGTGTGTGGAAAACCCACATCTCTTGTGTCAGAAGTGAAGTGCGACGGCAGGTGTGAAAGGAAAAAAAGAGACAAAGAAAGAGCAGTATGTTTTCCCTTTGCAAAGGCAAAAAAAAAAAAAAAGCCATAAATAAAATTAAAAAATCACACGAGGGGCGCCTGGGTGGCTCAGTCGGTTAAGCGGCCGACTTCGGCTCAGGTCATGACCTCGCGGTCCATGAGATCGAGCTCCGCGTCGGGCTCTGTGCTGACAGCTCAGAGCCTCGAGCCTGTTTCAGATTCTGTGTCTCCGTCTCTCTGATCCTCCCCCG